>NW_027646054.1:0-600000 GCF_951394435.1 Stenella coeruleoalba | reverse complement strand
TAAGGGCCTTGGGAAGTAGGCAGAGTCCAAACTTTAGATGATTGAAGTCTTCAGGGTCAGAAGCACTCACCACCAGCTTCCCTTAGGCTACACTTTAACTGTCATTGATAGATGATGTCAATAAAAATATCTATTCTTTTTCAGATTATTTCCCCTTATAGGTTATTGCAAAATGTTGAGTGTAGTTCCCTGTGTTATACAGTAGTTCCTTGTTGATGATCTATTTTATACATAGCAGTGTGTATGTGTTCATTCCAAACTGTTAATTTATCCCTCCTCCCACCTTTCCCCTTTGGTAATAATAAATTATAAGATTTTATACTTCTCAGAAATGGGGGAGCTGAAAGAGAGGTATCATTTTCAATGGAAAAGCATTTAAAACAAGATTGAAGGTTTAACCAAGATTATTAGATGTACATCCTTGGAAAGAAATCACTTCGTTTCTCTAATATTGACCTGACAAATAAGACAAACCTTTTCACTGAACTTGCTTATAAAAAGTGATGGAAATATCAAATGGAAGTGTTAAAAACATCTTATTTTACCCGAGCCTTATACACTGTTCTATGTTAACTACAGTTTGGCTCACACATCTGTTCATTGAGGTTACAATAGTCTCAATTTCTGTTACTGATCCTCCAGAGTGGACCCCAACAAGTGTCCCCCTGCCCAGTGTCATTGGGGCCAACAGATCGAGACTGAGTTTGGTTCACAAGCAAAGGAAACTTTATATTTTGATCAGAGAATGGAGAGGTGTGAGCATGCACTACCCCGTGGGCTGTGGGCTGGGCTGCTGTGTAGAGATCCTGTCAGAGTCAGTGGGAGGGAGGGAGGCGGCGGAGCTCTCGAGGACCGGGTTGGCTGTAGCTCAGCCTCTATATCGTGGAGTCTGCACTGGGCCCAGGAGCTGAGGTGTCGACCCAGCCATTCTGCACTAGGAAATCTGGTCTGAAGTGCCGGGTGTGGAACCTCTGCATGCGGGACCCTAGGAGCACGTGAAATTAGACAAAACACAAAGGATAAAAAAGGTTAGACTTGACTTTATTGCCCAGATTCTATTTTTATCTCCCAGGGATTTTTAATGGGCTTTGCTGGGGACAAACCCCTCCTCTGCCTTTTGTCCCGTTCCTCATTCTTGGAGTGCTGAGGGTGCAGACCCTTCTTCTGTAACTGCTGAGTGCTGAGTTGGGAGCCCTCATACCCTGGGGCGAGGGTCAGAGCTTCTCCCCAGCAGCCTCCCGGTGACGTTGATTGTCCCCAGGACACCTGCCTCCCTGCTCGTCCACCTGAGCACCAGCATTGGAAGTGTTATAGATTCTAATGACCTTTAAGGGTCCAGGAAAGAGATGTGCAGAGACGCTGTGGGGGCCGGTTTCACCCCGCCCCACATTTGTTCGGCCACCTTAGGCTGACTGTCTCTGCCAGCCTAGATGCTCTGACCAGTAGTCTGCGCTTTCTTCAGTTAGGCCCCTGAATTAACGTACAAACAGCACCAGGTGTCAGAGCCCTGCCCGCTCAACTCCCAGACAGTCCAGGGTCAGTGGTGACCAAGGACCATGATGGCTACTGAGTCAACAGCCTTTTGAAGTAAACAGGAGTCCAGCCGGTCTTATTGGCCACCATCATCACGGTGTCTGTCGGCTTTTCTATGGTGACAGTGTGGTATACTGTTCCCCCGCCAAGATTATTAGCTCCCCTCTGGGTGCAGTAAGTCCTGCAAGCAGTAGTCTACTCTTTTGGGACACACTCTTGTTGTTTTATGAGAGAAACTCCAGGTCAAGTGATGTTCACACGAGTCGTCATGGTGCCCTGTTGCCCCCGGTTATCTCTCTGGATGTTGGAGTTGGAGGGCCTCCTCACTCGAGGTCGGTGTGCCCACGGAGCGAACCCTGCAACTTCAGGGCATGGTTGGTGGTTAGGATCACCACGTGGGGTCCTTTTCCCTTAGGAGGGAGGTGGCCTTTTGGGCTGCTGATTTCCAGGTTTTTAGATACCGCCAGTATCTTGGCCAGATGTGGCAGTGGGCCAAGCCCCTTAGTGACCGTAGTTTATCCTACCTGGATGGCATTCTTGCATTGTTCCATTTCAAGTGGTCCCAGTTTTTGCACTAATTCTCCAATGGCGATTCACCTTTCACCGGGAATGTAAAGGTCAAAGGGTTTAGCTAAATTAGGGAGTTCCAGGGCAAGGGTCTGAATTGACTGCTCTTTCCATTCTTGAAAGGCCACTTCTGGATTCTATTCAAAAGGATCATCATCTTTTCCTTTCAGTGTTTCATATAGAGGCCCAGCTAGTAGACTGTAGCTAGGGATCCAGAAGCAGCAAACCCTGGCCTCCCCAGGAACCCCTAAGCTGTCTTCTAGTTTTAGAAAGGGGTAAGGCTGAAAATGGTTTCTTCCCTTTCCTGGGATGGGCTTCTCTGACCTTCTGTGAGAATGAAGCCCAGGCAGGTCACCGCAGTCTGTGATATTTGAGCTTTTTCTTGGACAACTTCTATCCTTTATTGGCTTGGTAGTTCAGAGGCCTCCTTAGTAGGGCTGGTGATCAGAATGTCGTCTGCATATTGAAGGAGGGTTTCCTTTTCCAGAGGTAGAACTTTTAGGTCTTTAGCTAAGCTTTCCCCAAAGATGGTGTGGGAATATTTGCACCCTTGGGGCCAGACGGCCCGGAAGTATTGTTTTAGTTGTATGTTGAGTCCTGCCACTCACAAGCCAAAATTTCTTGTGACTCTGGGACTAATGGAATACAAAAGAAGGCATCATTGAAGACTAATACAGAATACCATGTCCTGGTGGTTGGTAGAATGACCAGCAGGGTGTAGGAATTAGGAGCAACTGGAGGTATATCCTCGGTGGCTTCACTGACTGTCCTGACATACTTTACCAGGTCCCCAGCAGCCCATGGGGCTCTCGTGGTCAGACCAATCCCAGAATATGGAGCTCACCTGGGCAGGTACCCCACCCCCACCCCAGCCCTCGGGGCTCTCGTGGTCAGGCCCCTCCCAGGATACAGAGCTACCCTTGCGGGTACCGTGGCAGGGCTGGGCACACAGGAACCGTGCACATAGCCCTCATTGCAGAGCACCCCCAGCTCACCTGTCGCTCAGAGCTGACACAGAGCACCTCAGAGCAGGACTTGAACTAACAAACAGCAGCTGCGACAGGTCTGTGACCCTGGGCATCACTCCGTGAGGCCTCCCTCCACCTGGTCTTCCAGAGACTTCCACTGCACCCGGGGCACCAGGCCTCTGTCTCCAACCACCACCCACCCCTCCTCTGCCTGACTCCTGGGTTCCTCTCATTAGGAGAGGGTTTTCTTGAAGTTGTCTCCCACTCATGGGCCAGATAAAATGATTAGAAAACAAGCCAAAGCTGCAGCCCCTTGTCTATCCTGACTCTCAGGAGCCCACACCTGTTCCTTGGACCTGGCCGGTTCAGCAAGTTCCATTTTCTGCAACTGTGAGCCCCTGAGGGGTGATGATTGGCTGACCTGGGCAGCCTTACCGTGCCGGCCAGCCCTCCCCAGGTGTGCCTGGGTTGAGATCAATATAAATACCACTCCAGGCAGCAAGAGCCCCTGCAGCCATGCCTGACGCCATTTTCTCTGCCCTGTCAGCAGTCTCGGGGCTGGGCTGGTGGGAGGGAGTGAGAGGCCACGGCTTTGTGGGTGGCCCAGTGTGAGTGGGGCTCTGCTGGACTTTCTGCAGCAGTTGCCAGGCTGCCACCTGCTAAAGAAGAGGATGTGTCACCCATACCTGCTGCTGGAATTTCTCCCTGGGCAGAGGTGAGGAAGGAAAAAAGCAGTGGGGGCAGGGACAGGACGGGTATCTCAGGCAGGGAAATGGAAATCTTCCAGAAGAGCACCCAGGGCCAGGACCATCCTGGCTGGCCTGCAGGCACCAAGTCGGCCGGCATGCTGTCACTCGTGTGGCTCTATGGCCCTTCCTCTAGGCTTTCAAGTCCTTGTATATATTCAGGTGTTTTACCTGGGACGGGTGGGAATAGTTCAGCAGCAACTGGCCTGGGGCTCAGCTCACGTTTACTCACAGATGCCTCGGCACGGTGCCCCAGCTTTGCAATGAGGACGCTTGTTGCGTGGGGGCTGCTGGCTGAATGGGAGACGATTCCCCACCACTGACCAACTTCAGAATTGTTTACAACTGGAGCAAGTGCCCTGATACGGTTTTCCTCTGTGTAACTGGTGGGTTCTGTGTTTTTTTTCTCTTTTTCGTTTTTGGTTCAAGGTAGATTTTATTCCTCTTTTTTGTATTTACAGATATAAGCATGGAAATAATTTATTCATATAAATACATGTATGTGCAGGGAATAATTGTTTTTTCTGTTTTATTTTTTAAATTTTACTTCTTTTTAATTTTGAATTTTATTTTATATTTTTATACAGCAGGTTCTTATTGGTTATCTATTTTATACATCTAAATGTATACATGCCAATCCCAGTCTCTCAACTCCTCCCACCACCACCCCCCCAACAGCTTTCCCCCCTTGTTGTCCATACGTTTGTTGTCTACATCTGTTGCTCTATTTATGCCTTGCAAAATGGTTAATCTGTACAGTTTTTCTAGGTTCCACATATATGCATGAATATACAAGATTTGTTTTTCTCTTTCTGACTTACTTCACTCTGTATGACAGTCTCTAGATCCATCGACGTCTCTACAAATGACCCAATTTCATTCCTTTTCATGGCTGAGTAATATTCCATTTTATATATGTACCACAGCTTTATGCATTCGTCTGTCTGTGGGCATTTAGGTTGCTTCCATTACCTCGATATTGTAAATAGTGATGCAATGAACATTGCGGTGAATGACTCTTTTTGATTTATGGTTTTGTCTGGGTATATGTCCAGTACTGGGATTGCTGTATCATATGGTAATTCTATTGTTAGTTTCTTAAGAAATTCCATATTGTTCTCCATAATGACTGTATCAATTTATATTCCCAACAATAGTGGAAGAGGGTTCCTTTTCTCCACACCCTTTCCAGCATTTTTTGTTTGTAGATTTTCAATGATGCCTATTCTACCAGGTGTGAGGTGATACCTCATTGTTGAATCCATTTCGTTGAGCAAGGGGTAGCTCTTGTCTATTACATATTTGGCTTATGGAACGGTATCTGTGCTAATTTCAAACTCTGCTTTTATGCAGCACCCCAACTCACCTTCCCCCTTAAGCAGGCATAAGTTGGTTTTCTAAACTTGAGACCCTGTTCTGTTTTGTAATTCAGTTCATGTGTAGCCAAGTTCACATTCCGTGTATTAGTGATACCTTATGATGTTTCTTTTTCTGTGTGACTTATTTCACTTAGAATCATCGTGCCTCAATCCACTCATTATGCTGGTACGGGCCTGGTGACATAGATTTCATTGCTGAGTGGTATTCTGTTGTACAGAAGTACCGCAACTTCTTTATCCATTATTTGCTCTCTGGGATATTTAACTTGTGCCGTAGAAGAGATTCCTGTAAAAAGAGCCGTCCCAAATTTTGGGGTTGCTGTGTCTTTTTGATACTAATTTCCCTAAGCTATAGGACCATAAGTGGAAGTGCCCTAGGCTCTGTTGCTTTGTTTTTTAGATGTTTCAGGAAACACCATACACTTCTCCCAAGTGTCTGTTGGCAATTTACATCCCGCCCATCAGCATAAGAAGGCTCCCAGTTCTCCATGGCCTGTCGTGCCTTTATGGATTTTACACTTTTTTCAGATGGCCCTTTTGACCGGGTGGAAGTGAGACTTCATTGTAGTGCAGATTTCCTTTGCAAGCTTGCTTGGTTGGCCAAAAAGTGCGTATGCGTTTTTTCCTGAATATATTCAGGAAAAAACGCATACGCCCTTTTTGGCCAAGTGCATCATTGTCGAGTTTCTGACTCTCTTCATATGCTTTCAATGCAATTCCAGTCTACCTCCTGAAATCGGTTTCCTGCAATTCTGCCTTGCTTTCAATGCCTCTTCATAGCCTTACCTCAATATATTTTTTAAAAATAGTTGGCCTTTATAACTCTGCAGGTTTTTGAATTGCAGTGGCCCTTAGCTCCATTTTTTAGCTCTTATTTTTGTGGTCTTGCCCCATAACCACAGGATTCCTTGAAGCCCTATTTTTCTTCTGGGGCACCTTGCTGTGCCTTTGGTTAATTCTTCTTACTGATGTGATATTAGAGTGACATGTGCCCATTGAAACCGCTACAGCTAGTTTCTCACTGGTTCCCCCTATTCCCATTCATCCTCTGCACTAACTGCAGACTGTGCGATACCAGAACTTAAAGGCATTGACTCCATGTGGGGATGTTGTTAGTAAAGCGGCTGGAATGTCGATCCGGAGCCCCAGGAGGGGAAAAATGAGGTGCGTTTTAGAAACCTTTCCCGATCATATGGTATACCAGTCGCTGGGTTTCCCAAGCATGGTTTAGCTGTAGGAAGATTCCCTTCAACCTGGAGTGTTGGGACCCTTGGACTGAGTAGCATGAAGTATTGCATTAAACTTTCGGCAGTTGCTCACCAAAGCTCACCAATCCTGTCAGCCCCAAGTGTCCAGCCTTATGTCTTATCCAGCTGTGGGTTTATATGTGGTCAATCCAGGTTGCATCACAGCCCCTGAGCGAATTTTGTAAGAATTTTTCTCTCTTTCATTGTTTCAGCGTTTTGTTTTTAAAATTTATTTCTATAATGGGGTTTAGCTCCTTTTCACTGCTGTGTTTGTGCCGCTCTGCACACACTCGATTCCCTTATGGAGATATATCAATACATGGGTTTTAAGATTCTTATTCCTCAGATATATTTCTCTGCGGTGTATAAGGTGTGTTGAGGCCTGTTCATTGAGCAAGGTGTAGATCTTGTCTAATACCTATTTGGTTTATTGAACGGTATCTGTGCTAATTTCAAACTCTGGTTTTATGCATCACCCCACCTCTCCTTTCCCCTTAAGCTGACATAAGTGTGTTTTCTAAATGTGAGACACTGTTCTGTTCTGTAATTCATTTCTTGTGCAGCCATATTTACCCTCCCTCTATAAGTGATATCTTATGATATGTTTCTTTTTCTGTTTGACTTATTTCAAGTAGTATTATCGGACCTAAATCCACTCTTTATCCTTCTACTAGCCTTATTACATTGATTTCATGGTGAAGAGATATTCCATTGTACATAAGTACCACATCTTCTTTATCCATTGTTCTCTTTCCTGGGATATTTAAGGTGTACTGAAGTTGAGGTTCTTGTAAACAGAGTAGCCCTAAACTGTGGTGTGCTTGTGTCTTGTTGATTTTTAGACTTCCCTAGATATACTCCCATGATTGGAAGTGTCCTATGCTCTGTAGCTCTGTTTTTTAGATGATTTAGGAACCACCATACACTTCTCCAGAGTGGCTCTCGGCAGTTCACACACTGCCCATCAGCGTATAAAGGCTCCCTGTTCTCCATGGCCTGTCCTGCATTTCTGGTTTTTACAATTTTTTAGGATGGCCCTTTTGACCGGTGGGAAGTGAGACTTCTTTGTTGTGCACATTTGCATTGCTTGCTTGCTTCGTTGCCCATAAAGTGCGTATGCGTTTTTTCCTGGATATAATCAGGAAAAAACGCATACGCCCTTTTGGGCCAACTGCATCATTGTCGAAATTCTGCCGCTTTTCATGTGCGTTAAAGACGAGTCCAATCTATCTCTTGAAATCTGTTTCTTGCAATTCTGTCTTGCATTCAGATCCTCTTCTTTGCCTTACCTCAACATATTTTTGGACGTTAGTTTTCATTTATAACTCTGCAGGTTTGTGAATTGCAGTGACCCTGAGCTCCATTTTTTAAGTTGCTCTTTTGTGAGCTGGCCTCAAACCCGCAGGATTGCTTCAGGCCCTATTTTGGCTCTGGCGAGGCAGGCTGAGCCTTCCTTTAATTCTTATTCTTAATGGGAAATTAGAGTGATATGTGCCCGTCCAAACCCCTACAACTCTTCTCTCATTGGTTCCCCCTCTTCCCGTTCATCCTCCTCACAATTTGCAAAATGTGTGAAACAGAAGTTTAAATGTGCTGATTCTCCAAGTGGGGAGATTCTAAGTAGCGTGGCTGGAATGGTGAACAGGAGCACCAGGAGAGGATAAATGAGGTGCATTTTAGACACATCTCCCGATCACATGGTGTACAGTCCTCTGGGTTTTCCATGCATGTTTTAGCTGTAGGAAGATCCCTTGAACCTGCAGATTTGGGACCCATTGAATGGGTACCAGGTAGTATTACTTTAAAGGGTGTGCATTTCCTCACCCAACCTCACATTTCTCTTAGCGCAAACAGTTTCCAGCCTTATGTCTCATCCTGCTGTGGGTCTAGATGTGTTCAATCCATGTTGCATCACCGTCCCTGAGGAAAAGTTGTAAGAGGTTTTCTCTGTCTCTCTGTCGTTTATTTTTTTCAATTTATTACTATATTGGTTACAGCTGATTTTCAAAGCTCTGTTTCTTGCTGCTGTACATCCACTTGATTCGCGTACAGAGAGACATCAATAAATTCTTTTTCAGATTCTTACCAGTCGTATATATTCTTTTCCGGTGACTTGAGTGTGCTGAGTGCAGTTCTTTTAGCTACCGTGTAGGCCTTGTTGATTATCAGTTTGGTATTTGGAATGGTATCTTTGCTAATTTCAACCTCCTGGATGATGCCTCACCCCTCCCCACCTTTCCCGTTTAGCAGCCTTATGCGTGTTTTCTACATATTTGACTATGTTTTTGTTTTGTAATTTATTTCATGTGTAGCCATTTTGGATTCCACCTTTAAGTGATATCTTATGATATGTGTCTTTTTCTTTTTGAATTCTGTCACTTAGAATGATCATACGTAACTCCTCCGGAGTTGTTACAACTGGCCATATTTCATTGATTTCCAGGCTGAATAATATTCCACTCTACCTAAGTACCACATCTCTATCCATTTTTTCCCTCCAGAGACATTTAAGTTATATCCTAGTCGAGGATCTTTTAAACAGAGAGGGGGTAAACATTGGGGTGCCTGTGTCCTCTCGATTTTTGTTTTTCCCAAGATATACGCCCATGAGTGCAAGTGCCCTATGCTCTGTAGCTCATTTTTTAGATGCTTTAGTAAACACAATACACTTCTCCAGAATGGCCGTTGGCAATATACATTTCCACTATAAGTCTCACAGGGCTCCCTCTTCTCGTTGCCCTGTCCTGCATTTCTGTTGTTTACGCTTTATGAGGATGGCTCTTCTGACTGATGCGAAGTGATATCTTTTGTAGTATTGACTTCCAGTGCCCACCTGTTTGGTTGGCTAAAAAAGTGTATGCCCTTTTCTTGAATATATACAGAAAAGAACGCATACACCCTTTTTGGCCAACTGCAATGTTGGCAATGTTCAGCTCCTTTTCTTGTGCTTAATGGCGAGTCCTTTCTACCTCCTCAAATCCCTTTCCTGCCATTCTCCCTTGCTTACAAGTCCTTTTCTCTGACTTTCCTCAAGACATTTTTCAGTGATGGATATTTTCAACTCTGCAGTTTTGTGAATTTTACTGCCCCTGAGTTCCATTGTTCAACTCGTGTTTATGGGAACTGGCCACAAAGCAGCGGGATTTCCTCAAGCCCTATACTGTTTCCATGGGCAACCCTAGCCTTTGGTCAATTCGTCTTCCTGATTGGAAATTAGAGTGACATGTGCCTGTCTGAACACCTAGGACTTGTCTCTCATTGTTCCTCATCCTTCCGCTTCATCCTCTGGACAAATTCCAAACTGTACGCAACAGGATGTTGACAGTGCTGACATCTCCAAGTGGGGAGACTGTTAGTAAAGACGCTGGAGGGGTGAACCCGAGCACCAGGAGATGAGGAGATGAGATGCCTTTTCCAAACTCTTCCCGATCAGACGGTATACCATCCTCTGGGTGTGACAGACATGTTTTAGCAGTAGGAAGAGTCCCATTCATGTAAGGAGAACACCAGGGCTTTTTCAAAATCAGTGTCTCCCCGAAACCCAAACTGGGGAATTTTTTAAGCTACGGCTACACATATGTTCATTAAGGGCCTTGGGAAGTAGGCAGAGTCCAAACTTTAGATGATTGAAGTCTTCAGGGTCAGAAGCACTCACCACCAGCTTCCCTTAGGCTACACTTTAACTGTCATTGATAGATGATGTCAATAAAAATATCTATTCTTTTTCAGATTATTTCCCCTTATAGGTTATTGCAAAATGTTGAGTGTAGTTCCCTGTGCTATACAGTAGTTCCTTGTTGATGATCTATTTTATACATAGCAGTGTGTATGTGTTCATTCCAAACTGTTAATTTATCCCTCCTCCCACCTTTCCCCTTTGGTAATAATAAATTATAAGATTTTATACTTCTCAGAAATGGGGGAGCTGAAAGAGAGGTATCATTTTCAATGGAAAAGCATTTAAAACAAGATTGAAGGTTTAACCAAGATTATTAGCTGTACATCCTTGGAAAGAAATCACTTCGTTTCTCTAATATTGACCTGACAAATAAGACAAACCTTTTCACTGAACTTGCTTATAAAAAGTGATGGAAATATCAAATGGAAGTGTTAAAAACATCTTATTTTACCCGAGCCTTATACACTGTTCTATGTTAACTACAGTTTGGCTCACACATCTGTTCATTGAGGTTACAATAGTCTCAATTTCTGTTACTGATCCTCCAGAGTGGACCCCAACAAGTGTCCCCCTGCCCAGTGTCATTGGGGCCAACAGATCGAGACTGAGTTTGGTTCACAAGCAAAGGAAACTTTATATTTTGATCAGAGAATGGAGAGGTGAGAGCATGCACTACCCCGTGGGCTGTGGGCTGGGCTGCTGTGTAGAGATCCTGTCAGAGTCAGTGGGAGGGAGGGAGGCGGCGGAGCTCTCGAGGACCGGGTTGGCTGTAGCTCAGCCTCTATATCGTGGAGTCTGCACTGGGCCCCAGGAGCTGAGGTGTCGACCCAGCCATTCTGCACTAGGAAATCTGGTCTGAAGTGCCGGGTGTGGAACCTCTGCATGCGGGACCCTAGGAGCACGTGAAATTAGACAAAGCACAAAGGATAAAAAAGGTTAGACTTGACTTTATTGCCCAGATTCTATTTTTATCTCCCAGGGATTTTTAATGGGCTTTGCTGGGGACAAACCCCTCCTCTGCCTTTTGTCCCGTTCCTCATTCTTGGAGTGCTGAGGGTGCAGACCCTTCTTCTGTAACTGCTGAGTGCTGAGTTGGGAGCCCTCATACCCTGGGGCGAGGGTCAGAGCTTCTCCCCAGCAGCCTCCCGGTGACGTTGATTGTCCCCAGGACCCCTGCCTCCCTGCTCGTCCACCTGAGCACCAGCATTGGAAGTGTTATAGATTCTAATGACCTTTAAGGGTCCAGGAAAGAGATGTGCAGAGACGCTGTGGGGGCCGGTTTCACCCCGCTCCACATTTGTTTGGCCACCTTAGGCTGACCGTCTCTGCCAGCCTAGATGCTCTGACCAGTAGTCTGCGCTTTCTTCAGTTAGGCCCCTGAATTAACGTACAAACAGCACCAGGTGTCAGAGCCCTGCCCGCTCAACTCCCAGACAGTCCAGGGTCAGTGGTGACCAAGGACCATGATGGCTACTGAGTCAACAGCCTTTTGAAGTAAACAGGAGTCCAGCCGGTCTTATTGGCCACCATCATCACGGTGTCTGTCGGCTTTTCTATGGTGACAGTGTGGTATACTGTTCCCCCGCCAAGATTATTAGCTCCCCTCTGGGTGCAGTAAGTCCTGCAAGCAGTAGTCTACTCTTTTGGGACACACTCTTGTTGTTTTATGAGAGAAACTCCAGGTCAAGTGATGTTCACACGAGTCGTCATGGTGCCCTGTTGCCCCCGGTTATCTCTCTGGATGTTGGAGTTGGAGGGCCTCCTCACTCGAGGTCGGTGTGCCCACGGAGCGAACCCTGCAACTTCAGGGCATGGTTGGTGGTTAGGATCACCACGTGGGGTCCTTTTCCCTTAGGAGGGAGGTGGCCTTTTGGGCTGCTGATTTCCAGGTTTTTAGATACCGCCAGTATCTTGGCCAGATGTGGCAGTGGGCCAAGCCCCTTAGTGACCGTAGTTTATCCTACCTGGATGGCATTCTTGCATTGTTCCATTTCAAGTGGTCCCAGTTTTTGCACTAATTCTCCAATGGCGATTCACCTTTCACCGGGAATGTAAAGGTCAAAGGGTTTAGCTAAATTAGGGAGTTCCAGGGCAAGGGTCTGAATTGACTGCTCTTTCCATTCTTGAAAGGCCACTTCTGGATTCTATTCAAAAGGATCATCATCTTTTCCTTTCAGTGTTTCATATAGAGGCCCAGCTAGTAGACTGTAGCTAGGGATCCAGAAGCAGCAAACCCTGGCCTCCCCAGGAACCCCTAAGCTGTCTTCTAGTTTTAGAAAGGGGTAAGGCTGAAAATGGTTTCTTCCCTTTCCTGGGATGGGCTTCTCTGACCTTCTGTGAGAATGAAGCCCAGGCAGGTCACCGCAGTCTGTGATATTTGAGCTTTTTCTTGGACAACTTCTATCCTTTATTGGCTTGGTAGTTCAGAGGCCTCCTTAGTAGGGCTGGTGATCAGAATGTCGTCTGCATATTGAAGGAGGGTTTCCTTTTCCAGAGGTAGAACTTTTAGGTCTTTAGCTAAGCTTTCCCCAAAGATGGTGTGGGAATTTTTGCACCCTTGGGGCCAGACGGCCCGGAAGTATTGTTTTAGTTGTATGTTGAGTCCTGCCACTCACAAGCCAAAATTTCTTGTGACTCTGGGACTAATGGAATACAAAAGAAGGCATCATTGAAGACTAATACAGAATACCATGTCCTGGTGGTTGGTAGAATGACCAGCAGGGTGTAGGAATTAGGAGCAACTGGAGGTATATCCTCGGTGGCTTCACTGACTGTCCTGACATCCTTTACCAGGTCCCCAGCAGCCCATGGGGCTCTCGTGGTCAGACCAATCCCAGAATATGGAGCTCACCTGGGCAGGTACCCCACCCCCACCCCAGCCCTCGGGGCTCTCGTGGTCAGGCCCCTCCCAGGATACAGAGCTACCCTTGCAGGTACCGTGGCAGGGCTGGGCACACAGGAACCGTGCACATAGCCCTCATTGCAGAGCACCCCCAGCTCACCTGTCGCTCAGAGCTGACACAGAGCACCTCAGAGCAGGACTTGAACTAACAAACAGCAGCTGCGACAGGTCTGTGACCCTGGGCATCACTCCGTGAGGCCTCCCTCCACCTGGTCTTCCAGAGACTTCCACTGCACCCGGGGCACCAGGCCTCTGTCTCCAACCACCACCCACCCCTCCTCTGCCTGACTCCTGGGTTCCTCTCATTAGGAGAGGGTTTTCTTGAAGTTGTCTCCCACTCATGGGCCAGATAAAATGATTAGAAAACAAGCCAAAGCTGCAGCCCCTTGTCTATCCTGACTCTCAGGAGCCCACACCTGTTCCTTGGACCTGGCCGGTTCAGCAAGTTCCATTTTCTGCAACTGTGAGCCCCTGAGGGGTGATGATTGGCTGACCTGGGCAGCCTTACCGTGCCGGCCAGCCCTCCCCAGGTGTGCCTGGGTTGAGATCAATATAAATACCACTCCAGGCAGCAAGAGCCCCTGCAGCCGTGCCTGACGCCATTTTCTCTGCCCTGTCAGCAGTCTCGGGGCTGGGCTGGTGGGAGGGAGTGAGAGGCCACGGCTTTGTGGGTGGCCCAGTGTGAGTGGGGCTCTGCTGGACTTTCTGCAGCAGTTGCCAGGCTGCCACCTGCTAAAGAAGAGGATGTGTCACCCATACCTGCTGCTGGAATTTCTCCCTGGGCAGAGGTGAGGAAGGAAAAAAGCAGTGGGGGCAGGGACAGGACGGGTATCTCAGGCAGGGAAATGGAAATCTTCCAGAAGAGCACCCAGGGCCAGGACCATCCTGGCTGGCCTGCAGGCACCAAGTCGGCCGGCATGCTGTCACTCGTGTGGCTCTATGGCCCTTCCTCTAGGCTTTCAAGTCCTTGTATATATTCAGGTGTTTTACCTGGGACGGGTGGGAATAGTTCAGCAGCAACTGGCCTGGGGCTCAGCTCACGTTTACTCACAGATGCCTCGGCACGGTGCCCCAGCTTTGCAATGAGGACGCTTGTTGCGTGGGGGCTGCTGGCTGAATGGGAGACGATTCCCCACCACTGACCAACTTCAGAATTGTTTACAACTGGAGCAAGTGCCCTGATACGGTTTTCCTCTGTGTAACTGGTGGGTTCTGTGTTTTTTTTCTCTTTTTCGTTTTTGGTTCAAGGTAGATTTTATTCCTCTTTTTTGTATTTACAGATATAAGCATGGAAATAATTTATTCATATAAATACATGTATGTGCAGGGAATAATTGTTTTTTCTGTTTTATTTTTTAAATTTTACTTCTTTTTAATTTTGAATTTTATTTTATATTTTTATACAGCAGGTTCTTATTGGTTATCTATTTTATACATCTAAATGTATACATGCCAATCCCAGTCTCTCAACTCCTCCCACCACCACCCCCCCAACAGCTTTCCCCCCTTGTTGTCCATACGTTTGTTGTCTACATCTGTTGCTCTATTTATGCCTTGCAAAATGGTTAATCTGTACAGTTTTTCTAGGTTCCACATATATGCATGAATATACAAGATTTGTTTTTCTCTTTCTGACTTACTTCACTCTGTATGACAGTCTCTAGATCCATCGACGTCTCTACAAATGACCCAATTTCATTCCTTTTCATGGCTGAGTAATATTCCATTTTATATATGTACCACAGCTTTATGCATTCGTCTGTCTGTGGGCATTTAGGTTGCTTCCATTACCTCGATATTGTAAATAGTGATGCAATGAACATTGCGGTGAATGACTCTTTTTGATTTATGGTTTTGTCTGGGTATATGTCCAGTACTGGGATTGCTGTATCATATGGTAATTCTATTGTTAGTTTCTTAAGAAATTCCATATTGTTCTCCATAATGACTGTATCAATTTATATTCCCAACAATAGTGGAAGAGGGTTCCTTTTCTCCACACCCTTTCCAGCATTTTTTGTTTGTAGATTTTCAATGATGCCTATTCTACCAGGTGTGAGGTGATACCTCATTGTTGAATCCATTTCGTTGAGCAAGGGGTAGCTCTTGTCTATTACATATTTGGCTTATGGAACGGTATCTGTGCTAATTTCAAACTCTGCTTTTATGCAGCACCCCAACTCACCTTCCCCCTTAAGCAGGCATAAGTTGGTTTTCTAAACTTGAGACCCTGTTCTGTTTTGTAATTCAGTTCATGTGTAGCCAAGTTCACATTCCGTGTATTAGTGATACCTTATGATGTTTCTTTTTCTGTGTGACTTATTTCACTTAGAATCATCGTGCCTCAATCCACTCATTATGCTGGTACGGGCCTGGTGACATAGATTTCATTGCTGAGTGGTATTCTGTTGTACAGAAGTACCGCAACTTCTTTATCCATTATTTGCTCTCTGGGATATTTAACTTGTGCCGTAGAAGAGATTCCTGTAAAAAGAGCCGTCCCAAATTTTGGGGTTGCTGTGTCTTTTTGATATTAATTTCCCTAAGCTATAGGACCATAAGTGGAAGTGCCCTAGGCTCTGTTGCTTTGTTTTTTAGATGTTTCAGGAAACACCATACACTTCTCCCAAGTGTCTGTTGGCAATTTACATCCCGCCCATCAGCATAAGAAGGCTCCCAGTTCTCCATGGCCTGTCGTGCCTTTATGGATTTTACACTTTTTTCAGATGGCCCTTTTGACCGGGTGGAAGTGAGACTTCATTGTAGTGCAGATTTCCTTTGCAAGCTTGCTTGGTTGGCCAAAAAGTGCGTATGCGTTTTTTCCTGAATATATTCAGGAAAAAACGCATACGCCCTTTTTGGCCAAGTGCATCATTGTCGAGTTTCTGACTCTCTTCATATGCTTTCAATGCAATTCCAGTCTACCTCCTGAAATCGGTTTCCTGCAATTCTGCCTTGCTTTCAATGCCTCTTCATAGCCTTACCTCAATATATTTTTTAAAAATAGTTGGCCTTTATAACTCTGCAGGTTTTTGAATTGCAGTGGCCCTTAGCTCCATTTTTTAGCTCTTATTTTTGTGGTCTTGCCCCATAACCACAGGATTCCTTGAAGCCCTATTTTTCTTCTGGGGCACCTTGCTGTGCCTTTGGTTAATTCTTCTTACTGATGTGATATTAGAGTGACATGTGCCCATTGAAACCGCTACAGCTAGTTTCTCACTGGTTCCCCCTATTCCCATTCATCCTCTGCACTAACTGCAGACTGTGCGATACCAGAACTTAAAGGCATTGACTCCATGTGGGGATGTTGTTAGTAAAGCGGCTGGAATGTCGATCCGGAGCCCCAGGAGGGGAAAAATGAGGTGCGTTTTAGAAACCTTTCCCGATCATATGGTATACCAGTCGCTGGGTTTCCCAAGCATGGTTTAGCTGTAGGAAGATTCCCTTCAACCTGGAGTGTTGGGACCCTTGGACTGAGTAGCATGAAGTATTGCATTAAACTTTCGGCAGTTGCTCACCAAAGCTCACCAATCCTGTCAGCCCCAAGTGTCCAGCCTTATGTCTTATCCAGCTGTGGGTTTATATGTGGTCAATCCAGGTTGCATCACAGCCCCTGAGCGAATTTTGTAAGAATTTTTCTCTCTTTCATTGTTTCAGCGTTTTGTTTTTAAAATTTATTTCTATAATGGGGTTTAGCTCCTTTTCACTGCTGTGTTTGTGCCGCTCTGCACACACTCGATTCCCTTATGGAGATATATCAATACATGGGTTTTAAGATTCTTATTCCTCAGATATATTTCTCTGCGGTGTATAAGGTGTGTTGAGGCCTGTTCATTGAGCAAGGTGTAGATCTTGTCTAATACCTATTTGGTTTATTGAACGGTATCTGTGCTAATTTCAAACTCTGGTTTTATGCATCACCCCACCTCTCCTTTCCCCTTAAGCTGACATAAGTGTGTTTTCTAAATGTGAGACACTGTTCTGTTCTGTAATTCATTTCTTGTGCAGCCATATTTACCCTCCCTCTATAAGTGATATCTTATGATATGTTTCTTTTTCTGTTTGACTTATTTCAAGTAGTATTATCGGACCTAAATCCACTCTTTATCCTTCTACTAGCCTTATTACATTGATTTCATGGTGAAGAGATATTCCATTGTACATAAGTACCACATCTTCTTTATCCATTGTTCTCTTTCCTGGGATATTTAAGGTGTACTGAAGTTGAGGTTCTTGTAAACAGAGTAGCCCTAAACTGTGGTGTGCTTGTGTCTTGTTGATTTTTAGACTTCCCTAGATATACTCCCATGATTGGAAGTGTCCTATGCTCTGTAGCTCTGTTTTTTAGATGATTTAGGAACCACCATACACTTCTCCAGAGTGGCTCTCGGCAGTTCACACACTGCCCATCAGCGTATAAAGGCTCCCTGTTCTCCATGGCCTGTCCTGCATTTCTGGTTTTTACAATTTTTTAGGATGGCCCTTTTGACCGGTGGGAAGTGAGACTTCTTTGTTGTGCACATTTGCATTGCTTGCTTGCTTCGTTGCCCATAAAGTGCGTATGCGTTTTTTCCTGGATATAATCAGGAAAAAACGCATACGCCCTTTTGGGCCAACTGCATCATTGTCGAAATTCTGCCGCTTTTCATGTGCGTTAAAGACGAGTCCAATCTATCTCTTGAAATCTGTTTCTTGCAATTCTGTCTTGCATTCAGATCCTCTTCTTTGCCTTACCTCAACATATTTTTGGACGTTAGTTTTCATTTATAACTCTGCAGGTTTGTGAATTGCAGTGACCCTGAGCTCCATTTTTTAAGTTGCTCTTTTGTGAGCTGGCCTCAAACCCGCAGGATTGCTTCAGGCCCTATTTTGGCTCCGGCGAGGCAGGCTGAGCCTTTCTTTAATTCTTATTCTTAATGGGAAATTAGAGTGATATGTGCCCGTCCAAACCCCTACAACTCTTCTCTCATTGGTTCCCCCTCTTCCCGTTCATCCTCCTCACAATTTGCAAAATGTGTGAAACAGAAGTTTAAATGTGCTGATTCTCCAAGTGGGGAGATTCTAAGTAGCGTGGCTGGAATGGTGAACAGGAGCACCAGGAGAGGATAAATGAGGTGCATTTTAGACACATCTCCCGATCACATGGTGTACAGTCCTCTGGGTTTTCCATGCATGTTTTAGCTGTAGGAAGATCCCTTGAACCTGCAGATTTGGGACCCATTGAATGGGTACCAGGTAGTATTACTTTAAAGGGTGTGCATTTCCTCACCCAACCTCACATTTCTCTTAGCGCAAACAGTTTCCAGCCTTATGTCTCATCCTGCTGTGGGTCTAGATGTGTTCAATCCATGTTGCATCACCGTCCCTGAGGAAAAGTTGTAAGAGGTTTTCTCTGTCTCTCTGTCGTTTATTTTTTTCAATTTATTACTATATTGGTTACAGCTGATTTTCAAAGCTCTGTTTCTTGCTGCTGTACATCCACTTGATTCGCGTACAGAGAGACATCAATAAATTCTTTTTCAGATTCTTACCAGTCGTATATATTCTTTTCCGGTGACTTGAGTGTGCTGAGTGCAGTTCTTTTAGCTACCGTGTAGGCCTTGTTGATTATCAGTTTGGTATTTGGAATGGTATCTTTGCTAATTTCAACCTCCTGGATGATGCCTCACCCCTCCCCACCTTTCCCGTTTAGCAGCCTTATGCGTGTTTTCTACATATTTGACTATGTTTTTGTTTTGTAATTTATTTCATGTGTAGCCATTTTGGATTCCACCTTTAAGTGATATCTTATGATATGTGTCTTTTTCTTTTTGAATTCTGTCACTTAGAATGATCATACGTAACTCCTCCGGAGTTGTTACAACTGGCCATATTTCATTGATTTCCAGGCTGAATAATATTCCACTCTACCTAAGTACCACATCTCTATCCATTTTTTCCCTCCAGAGACATTTAAGTTATATCCTAGTCGAGGATCTTTTAAACAGAGAGGGGGTAAACATTGGGGTGCCTGTGTCCTCTCGATTTTTGTTTTTCCCAAGATATACGCCCATGAGTGCAAGTGCCCTATGCTCTGTAGCTCATTTTTTAGATGCTTTAGTAAACACAATACACTTCTCCAGAATGGCCGTTGGCAATATACATTTCCACTATAAGTCTCACAGGGCTCCCTCTTCTCGTTGCCCTGTCCTGCATTTCTGTTGTTTACGCTTTATGAGGATGGCTCTTCTGACTGATGCGAAGTGATATCTTTTGTAGTATTGACTTCCAGTGCCCACCTGTTTGGTTGGCTAAAAAAGTGTATGCCCTTTTCTTGAATATATACAGAAAAGAACGCATACACCCTTTTTGGCCAACTGCAATGTTGGCAATGTTCAGCTCCTTTTCTTGTGCTTAATGGCGAGTCCTTTCTACCTCCTCAAATCCCTTTCCTGCCATTCTCCCTTGCTTACAAGTCCTTTTCTCTGACTTTCCTCAAGACATTTTTCAGTGATGGATATTTTCAACTCTGCAATTTTGTGAATTTTACTGCCCCTGAGTTCCATTGTTCAACTCGTGTTTATGGGAACTGGCCACAAAGCAGCGGGATTTCCTCAAGCCCTATACTGTTTCCATGGGCAACCCTAGCCTTTGGTCAATTCGTCTTCCTGATTGGAAATTAGAGTGACATGTGCCTGTCTGAACACCTAGGACTTGTCTCTCATTGTTCCTCATCCTTCCGCTTCATCCTCTGGACAAATTCCAAACTGTACGCAACAGGATGTTGACAGTGCTGACATCTCCAAGTGGGGAGACTGTTAGTAAAGACGCTGGAGGGGTGAACCCGAGCACCAGGAGATGAGGAGATGAGATGCCTTTTCCAAACTCTTCCCGATCAGACGGTATACCATCCTCTGGGTGTGACAGACATGTTTTAGCAGTAGGAAGAGTCCCATTCATGTAAGGAGAACACCAGGGCTTTTTCAAAATCAGTGTCTCCCCGAAACCCAAACTGGGGAAGTTTTTAAGCTACGGCTACACATATGTTCATTAAGGGCCTTGGGAAGTAGGCAGAGTCCAAACTTTAGATGATTGAAGTCTTCAGGGTCAGAAGCACTCACCACCAGCTTCCCTTAGGCTACACTTTAACTGTCATTGATAGATGATGTCAATAAAAATATCTATTCTTTTTCAGATTATTTCCCCTTATAGGTTATTGCAAAATGTTGAGTGTAGTTCCCTGTGCTATACAGTAGTTCCTTGTTGATGATCTATTTTATACATAGCAGTGTGTATGTGTTCATTCCAAACTGTTAATTTATCCCTCCTCCCACCTTTCCCCTTTGGTAATAATAAATTATAAGATTTTATACTTCTCAGAAATGGGGGAGCTGAAAGAGAGGTATCATTTTCAATGGAAAAGCATTTAAAACAAGATTGAAGGTTTAACCAAGATTATTAGCTGTACATCCTTGGAAAGAAATCACTTCGTTTCTCTAATATTGACCTGACAAATAAGACAAACCTTTTCACTGAACTTGCTTATAAAAAGTGATGGAAATATCAAATGGAAGTGTTAAAAACATCTTATTTTACCCGAGCCTTATACACTGTTCTATGTTAACTACAGTTTGGCTCACACATCTGTTCATTGAGGTTACAATAGTCTCAATTTCTGTTACTGATCCTCCAGAGTGGACCCCAACAAGTGTCCCCCTGCCCAGTGTCATTGGGGCCAACAGATCGAGACTGAGTTTGGTTCACAAGCAAAGGAAACTTTATATTTTGATCAGAGAATGGAGAGGTGAGAGCATGCACTACCCCGTGGGCTGTGGGCTGGGCTGCTGTGTAGAGATCCTGTCAGAGTCAGTGGGAGGGAGGGAGGCGGCGGAGCTCTCGAGGACCGGGTTGGCTGTAGCTCAGCCTCTATATCGTGGAGTCTGCACTGGGCCCCAGGAGCTGAGGTGTCGACCCAGCCATTCTGCACTAGGAAATCTGGTCTGAAGTGCCGGGTGTGGAACCTCTGCATGCGGGACCCTAGGAGCACGTGAAATTAGACAAAGCACAAAGGATAAAAAAGGTTAGACTTGACTTTATTGCCCAGATTCTATTTTTATCTCCCAGGGATTTTTAATGGGCTTTGCTGGGGACAAACCCCTCCTCTGCCTTTTGTCCCGTTCCTCATTCTTGGAGTGCTGAGGGTGCAGACCCTTCTTCTGTAACTGCTGAGTGCTGAGTTGGGAGCCCTCATACCCTGGGGCGAGGGTCAGAGCTTCTCCCCAGCAGCCTCCCGGTGACGTTGATTGTCCCCAGGACCCCTGCCTCCCTGCTCGTCCACCTGAGCACCAGCATTGGAAGTGTTATAGATTCTAATGACCTTTAAGGGTCCAGGAAAGAGATGTGCAGAGACGCTGTGGGGGCCGGTTTCACCCCGCTCCACATTTGTTTGGCCACCTTAGGCTGACCGTCTCTGCCAGCCTAGATGCTCTGACCAGTAGTCTGCGCTTTCTTCAGTTAGGCCCCTGAATTAACGTACAAACAGCACCAGGTGTCAGAGCCCTGCCCGCTCAACTCCCAGACAGTCCAGGGTCAGTGGTGACCAAGGACCATGATGGCTACTGAGTCAACAGCCTTTTGAAGTAAACAGGAGTCCAGCCGGTCTTATTGGCCACCATCATCACGGTGTCTGTCGGCTTTTCTATGGTGACAGTGTGGTATACTGTTCCCCCGCCAAGATTATTAGCTCCCCTCTGGGTGCAGTAAGTCCTGCAAGCAGTAGTCTACTCTTTTGGGACACACTCTTGTTGTTTTATGAGAGAAACTCCAGGTCAAGTGATGTTCACACGAGTCGTCATGGTGCCCTGTTGCCCCCGGTTATCTCTCTGGATGTTGGAGTTGGAGGGCCTCCTCACTCGAGGTCGGTGTGCCCACGGAGCGAACCCTGCAACTTCAGGGCATGGTTGGTGGTTAGGATCACCACGTGGGGTCCTTTTCCCTTAGGAGGGAGGTGGCCTTTTGGGCTGCTGATTTCCAGGTTTTTAGATACCGCCAGTATCTTGGCCAGATGTGGCAGTGGGCCAAGCCCCTTAGTGACCGTAGTTTATCCTACCTGGATGGCATTCTTGCATTGTTCCATTTCAAGTGGTCCCAGTTTTTGCACTAATTCTCCAATGGCGATTCACCTTTCACCGGGAATGTAAAGGTCAAAGGGTTTAGCTAAATTAGGGAGTTCCAGGGCAAGGGTCTGAATTGACTGCTCTTTCCATTCTTGAAAGGCCACTTCTGGATTCTATTCAAAAGGATCATCATCTTTTCCTTTCAGTGTTTCATATAGAGGCCCAGCTAGTAGACTGTAGCTAGGGATCCAGAAGCAGCAAACCCTGGCCTCCCCAGGAACCCCTAAGCTGTCTTCTAGTTTTAGAAAGGGGTAAGGCTGAAAATGGTTTCTTCCCTTTCCTGGGATGGGCTTCTCTGACCTTCTGTGAGAATGAAGCCCAGGCAGGTCACCGCAGTCTGTGATATTTGAGCTTTTTCTTGGACAACTTCTATCCTTTATTGGCTTGGTAGTTCAGAGGCCTCCTTAGTAGGGCTGGTGATCAGAATGTCGTCTGCATATTGAAGGAGGGTTTCCTTTTCCAGAGGTAGAACTTTTAGGTCTTTAGCTAAGCTTTCCCCAAAGATGGTGTGGGAATTTTTGCACCCTTGGGGCCAGACGGCCCGGAAGTATTGTTTTAGTTGTATGTTGAGTCCTGCCACTCACAAGCCAAAATTTCTTGTGACTCTGGGACTAATGGAATACAAAAGAAGGCATCATTGAAGACTAATACAGAATACCATGTCCTGGTGGTTGGTAGAATGACCAGCAGGGTGTAGGAATTAGGAGCAACTGGAGGTATATCCTCGGTGGCTTCACTGACTGTCCTGACATCCTTTACCAGGTCCCCAGCAGCCCATGGGGCTCTCGTGGTCAGACCAATCCCAGAATATGGAGCTCACCTGGGCAGGTACCCCACCCCCACCCCAGCCCTCGGGGCTCTCGTGGTCAGGCCCCTCCCAGGATACAGAGCTACCCTTGCAGGTACCGTGGCAGGGCTGGGCACACAGGAACCGTGCACATAGCCCTCATTGCAGAGCACCCCCAGCTCACCTGTCGCTCAGAGCTGACACAGAGCACCTCAGAGCAGGACTTGAACTAACAAACAGCAGCTGCGACAGGTCTGTGACCCTGGGCATCACTCCGTGAGGCCTCCCTCCACCTGGTCTTCCAGAGACTTCCACTGCACCCGGGGCACCAGGCCTCTGTCTCCAACCACCACCCACCCCTCCTCTGCCTGACTCCTGGGTTCCTCTCATTAGGAGAGGGTTTTCTTGAAGTTGTCTCCCACTCATGGGCCAGATAAAATGATTAGAAAACAAGCCAAAGCTGCAGCCCCTTGTCTATCCTGACTCTCAGGAGCCCACACCTGTTCCTTGGACCTGGCCGGTTCAGCAAGTTCCATTTTCTGCAACTGTGAGCCCCTGAGGGGTGATGATTGGCTGACCTGGGCAGCCTTACCGTGCCGGCCAGCCCTCCCCAGGTGTGCCTGGGTTGAGATCAATATAAATACCACTCCAGGCAGCAAGAGCCCCTGCAGCCGTGCCTGACGCCATTTTCTCTGCCCTGTCAGCAGTCTCGGGGCTGGGCTGGTGGGAGGGAGTGAGAGGCCACGGCTTTGTGGGTGGCCCAGTGTGAGTGGGGCTCTGCTGGACTTTCTGCAGCAGTTGCCAGGCTGCCACCTGCTAAAGAAGAGGATGTGTCACCCATACCTGCTGCTGGAATTTCTCCCTGGGCAGAGGTGAGGAAGGAAAAAAGCAGTGGGGGCAGGGACAGGACGGGTATCTCAGGCAGGGAAATGGAAATCTTCCAGAAGAGCACCCAGGGCCAGGACCATCCTGGCTGGCCTGCAGGCACCAAGTCGGCCGGCATGCTGTCACTCGTGTGGCTCTATGGCCCTTCCTCTAGGCTTTCAAGTCCTTGTATATATTCAGGTGTTTTACCTGGGACGGGTGGGAATAGTTCAGCAGCAACTGGCCTGGGGCTCAGCTCACGTTTACTCACAGATGCCTCGGCACGGTGCCCCAGCTTTGCAATGAGGACGCTTGTTGCGTGGGGGCTGCTGGCTGAATGGGAGACGATTCCCCACCACTGACCAACTTCAGAATTGTTTACAACTGGAGCAAGTGCCCTGATACGGTTTTCCTCTGTGTAACTGGTGGGTTCTGTGTTTTTTTTCTCTTTTTCGTTTTTGGTTCAAGGTAGATTTTATTCCTCTTTTTTGTATTTACAGATATAAGCATGGAAATAATTTATTCATATAAATACATGTATGTGCAGGGAATAATTGTTTTTTCTGTTTTATTTTTTAAATTTTACTTCTTTTTAATTTTGAATTTTATTTTATATTTTTATACAGCAGGTTCTTATTGGTTATCTATTTTATACATCTAAATGTATACATGCCAATCCCAGTCTCTCAACTCCTCCCACCACCACCCCCCCAACAGCTTTCCCCCCTTGTTGTCCATACGTTTGTTGTCTACATCTGTTGCTCTATTTATGCCTTGCAAAATGGTTAATCTGTACAGTTTTTCTAGGTTCCACATATATGCATGAATATACAAGATTTGTTTTTCTCTTTCTGACTTACTTCACTCTGTATGACAGTCTCTAGATCCATCGACGTCTCTACAAATGACCCAATTTCATTCCTTTTCATGGCTGAGTAATATTCCATTTTATATATGTACCACAGCTTTATGCATTCGTCTGTCTGTGGGCATTTAGGTTGCTTCCATTACCTCGATATTGTAAATAGTGATGCAATGAACATTGCGGTGAATGACTCTTTTTGATTTATGGTTTTGTCTGGGTATATGTCCAGTACTGGGATTGCTGTATCATATGGTAATTCTATTGTTAGTTTCTTAAGAAATTCCATATTGTTCTCCATAATGACTGTATCAATTTATATTCCCAACAATAGTGGAAGAGGGTTCCTTTTCTCCACACCCTTTCCAGCATTTTTTGTTTGTAGATTTTCAATGATGCCTATTCTACCAGGTGTGAGGTGATACCTCATTGTTGAATCCATTTCGTTGAGCAAGGGGTAGCTCTTGTCTATTACATATTTGGCTTATGGAACGGTATCTGTGCTAATTTCAAACTCTGCTTTTATGCAGCACCCCAACTCACCTTCCCCCTTAAGCAGGCATAAGTTGGTTTTCTAAACTTGAGACCCTGTTCTGTTTTGTAATTCAGTTCATGTGTAGCCAAGTTCACATTCCGTGTATTAGTGATACCTTATGATGTTTCTTTTTCTGTGTGACTTATTTCACTTAGAATCATCGTGCCTCAATCCACTCATTATGCTGGTACGGGCCTGGTGACATAGATTTCATTGCTGAGTGGTATTCTGTTGTACAGAAGTACCGCAACTTCTTTATCCATTATTTGCTCTCTGGGATATTTAACTTGTGCCGTAGAAGAGATTCCTGTAAAAAGAGCCGTCCCAAATTTTGGGGTTGCTGTGTCTTTTTGATATTAATTTCCCTAAGCTATAGGACCATAAGTGGAAGTGCCCTAGGCTCTGTTGCTTTGTTTTTTAGATGTTTCAGGAAACACCATACACTTCTCCCAAGTGTCTGTTGGCAATTTACATCCCGCCCATCAGCATAAGAAGGCTCCCAGTTCTCCATGGCCTGTCGTGCCTTTATGGATTTTACACTTTTTTCAGATGGCCCTTTTGACCGGGTGGAAGTGAGACTTCATTGTAGTGCAGATTTCCTTTGCAAGCTTGCTTGGTTGGCCAAAAAGTGCGTATGCGTTTTTTCCTGAATATATTCAGGAAAAAACGCATACGCCCTTTTTGGCCAAGTGCATCATTGTCGAGTTTCTGACTCTCTTCATATGCTTTCAATGCAATTCCAGTCTACCTCCTGAAATCGGTTTCCTGCAATTCTGCCTTGCTTTCAATGCCTCTTCATAGCCTTACCTCAATATATTTTTTAAAAATAGTTGGCCTTTATAACTCTGCAGGTTTTTGAATTGCAGTGGCCCTTAGCTCCATTTTTTAGCTCTTATTTTTGTGGTCTTGCCCCATAACCACAGGATTCCTTGAAGCCCTATTTTTCTTCTGGGGCACCTTGCTGTGCCTTTGGTTAATTCTTCTTACTGATGTGATATTAGAGTGACATGTGCCCATTGAAACCGCTACAGCTAGTTTCTCACTGGTTCCCCCTATTCCCATTCATCCTCTGCACTAACTGCAGACTGTGCGATACCAGAACTTAAAGGCATTGACTCCATGTGGGGATGTTGTTAGTAAAGCGGCTGGAATGTCGATCCGGAGCCCCAGGAGGGGAAAAATGAGGTGCGTTTTAGAAACCTTTCCCGATCATATGGTATACCAGTCGCTGGGTTTCCCAAGCATGGTTTAGCTGTAGGAAGATTCCCTTCAACCTGGAGTGTTGGGACCCTTGGACTGAGTAGCATGAAGTATTGCATTAAACTTTCGGCAGTTGCTCACCAAAGCTCACCAATCCTGTCAGCCCCAAGTGTCCAGCCTTATGTCTTATCCAGCTGTGGGTTTATATGTGGTCAATCCAGGTTGCATCACAGCCCCTGAGCGAATTTTGTAAGAATTTTTCTCTCTTTCATTGTTTCAGCGTTTTGTTTTTAAAATTTATTTCTATAATGGGGTTTAGCTCCTTTTCACTGCTGTGTTTGTGCCGCTCTGCACACACTCGATTCCCTTATGGAGATATATCAATACATGGGTTTTAAGATTCTTATTCCTCAGATATATTTCTCTGCGGTGTATAAGGTGTGTTGAGGCCTGTTCATTGAGCAAGGTGTAGATCTTGTCTAATACCTATTTGGTTTATTGAACGGTATCTGTGCTAATTTCAAACTCTGGTTTTATGCATCACCCCACCTCTCCTTTCCCCTTAAGCTGACATAAGTGTGTTTTCTAAATGTGAGACACTGTTCTGTTCTGTAATTCATTTCTTGTGCAGCCATATTTACCCTCCCTCTATAAGTGATATCTTATGATATGTTTCTTTTTCTGTTTGACTTATTTCAAGTAGTATTATCGGACCTAAATCCACTCTTTATCCTTCTACTAGCCTTATTACATTGATTTCATGGTGAAGAGATATTCCATTGTACATAAGTACCACATCTTCTTTATCCATTGTTCTCTTTCCTGGGATATTTAAGGTGTACTGAAGTTGAGGTTCTTGTAAACAGAGTAGCCCTAAACTGTGGTGTGCTTGTGTCTTGTTGATTTTTAGACTTCCCTAGATATACTCCCATGATTGGAAGTGTCCTATGCTCTGTAGCTCTGTTTTTTAGATGATTTAGGAACCACCATACACTTCTCCAGAGTGGCTCTCGGCAGTTCACACACTGCCCATCAGCGTATAAAGGCTCCCTGTTCTCCATGGCCTGTCCTGCATTTCTGGTTTTTACAATTTTTTAGGATGGCCCTTTTGACCGGTGGGAAGTGAGACTTCTTTGTTGTGCACATTTGCATTGCTTGCTTGCTTCGTTGCCCATAAAGTGCGTATGCGTTTTTTCCTGGATATAATCAGGAAAAAACGCATACGCCCTTTTGGGCCAACTGCATCATTGTCGAAATTCTGCCGCTTTTCATGTGCGTTAAAGACGAGTCCAATCTATCTCTTGAAATCTGTTTCTTGCAATTCTGTCTTGCATTCAGATCCTCTTCTTTGCCTTACCTCAACATATTTTTGGACGTTAGTTTTCATTTATAACTCTGCAGGTTTGTGAATTGCAGTGACCCTGAGCTCCATTTTTTAAGTTGCTCTTTTGTGAGCTGGCCTCAAACCCGCAGGATTGCTTCAGGCCCTATTTTGGCTCCGGCGAGGCAGGCTGAGCCTTTCTTTAATTCTTATTCTTAATGGGAAATTAGAGTGATATGTGCCCGTCCAAACCCCTACAACTCTTCTCTCATTGGTTCCCCCTCTTCCCGTTCATCCTCCTCACAATTTGCAAAATGTGTGAAACAGAAGTTTAAATGTGCTGATTCTCCAAGTGGGGAGATTCTAAGTAGCGTGGCTGGAATGGTGAACAGGAGCACCAGGAGAGGATAAATGAGGTGCATTTTAGACACATCTCCCGATCACATGGTGTACAGTCCTCTGGGTTTTCCATGCATGTTTTAGCTGTAGGAAGATCCCTTGAACCTGCAGATTTGGGACCCATTGAATGGGTACCAGGTAGTATTACTTTAAAGGGTGTGCATTTCCTCACCCAACCTCACATTTCTCTTAGCGCAAACAGTTTCCAGCCTTATGTCTCATCCTGCTGTGGGTCTAGATGTGTTCAATCCATGTTGCATCACCGTCCCTGAGGAAAAGTTGTAAGAGGTTTTCTCTGTCTCTCTGTCGTTTATTTTTTTCAATTTATTACTATATTGGTTACAGCTGATTTTCAAAGCTCTGTTTCTTGCTGCTGTACATCCACTTGATTCGCGTACAGAGAGACATCAATAAATTCTTTTTCAGATTCTTACCAGTCGTATATATTCTTTTCCGGTGACTTGAGTGTGCTGAGTGCAGTTCTTTTAGCTACCGTGTAGGCCTTGTTGATTATCAGTTTGGTATTTGGAATGGTATCTTTGCTAATTTCAACCTCCTGGATGATGCCTCACCCCTCCCCACCTTTCCCGTTTAGCAGCCTTATGCGTGTTTTCTACATATTTGACTATGTTTTTGTTTTGTAATTTATTTCATGTGTAGCCATTTTGGATTCCACCTTTAAGTGATATCTTATGATATGTGTCTTTTTCTTTTTGAATTCTGTCACTTAGAATGATCATACGTAACTCCTCCGGAGTTGTTACAACTGGCCATATTTCATTGATTTCCAGGCTGAATAATATTCCACTCTACCTAAGTACCACATCTCTATCCATTTTTTCCCTCCAGAGACATTTAAGTTATATCCTAGTCGAGGATCTTTTAAACAGAGAGGGGGTAAACATTGGGGTGGCTGTGTCCTCTCGATTTTTGTTTTTCCCAAGATATACGCCCATGAGTGCAAGTGCCCTATGCTCTGTAGCTCATTTTTTAGATGCTTTAGTAAACACAATACACTTCTCCAGAATGGCCGTTGGCAATATACATTTCCACTATAAGTCTCACAGGGCTCCCTCTTCTCGTTGCCCTGTCCTGCATTTCTGTTGTTTACGCTTTATGAGGATGGCTCTTCTGACTGATGCGAAGTGATATCTTTTGTAGTATTGACTTCCAGTGCCCACCTGTTTGGTTGGCTAAAAAAGTGTATGCCCTTTTCTTGAATATATACAGAAAAGAACGCATACACCCTTTTTGGCCAACTGCAATGTTGGCAATGTTCAGCTCCTTTTCTTGTGCTTAATGGCGAGTCCTTTCTACCTCCTCAAATCCCTTTCCTGCCATTCTCCCTTGCTTACAAGTCCTTTTCTCTGACTTTCCTCAAGACATTTTTCAGTGATGGATATTTTCAACTCTGCAATTTTGTGAATTTTACTGCCCCTGAGTTCCATTGTTCAACTCGTGTTTATGGGAACTGGCCACAAAGCAGCGGGATTTCCTCAAGCCCTATACTGTTTCCATGGGCAACCCTAGCCTTTGGTCAATTCGTCTTCCTGATTGGAAATTAGAGTGACATGTGCCTGTCTGAACACCTAGGACTTGTCTCTCATTGTTCCTCATCCTTCCGCTTCATCCTCTGGACAAATTCCAAACTGTACGCAACAGGATGTTGACAGTGCTGACATCTCCAAGTGGGGAGACTGTTAGTAAAGACGCTGGAGGGGTGAACCCGAGCACCAGGAGATGAGGAGATGAGATGCCTTTTCCAAACTCTTCCCGATCAGACGGTATACCATCCTCTGGGTGTGACAGACATGTTTTAGCAGTAGGAAGAGTCCCATTCATGTAAGGAGAACACCAGGGCTTTTTCAAAATCAGTGTCTCCCCGAAACCCAAACTGGGGAAGTTTTTAAGCTACGGCTACACATATGTTCATTAAGGGCCTTGGGAAGTAGGCAGAGTCCAAACTTTAGATGATTGAAGTCTTCAGGGTCAGAAGCACTCACCACCAGCTTCCCTTAGGCTACACTTTAACTGTCATTGATAGATGATGTCAATAAAAATATCTATTCTTTTTCAGATTATTTCCCCTTATAGGTTATTGCAAAATGTTGAGTGTAGTTCCCTGTGCTATACAGTAGTTCCTTGTTGATGATCTATTTTATACATAGCAGTGTGTATGTGTTCATTCCAAACTGTTAATTTATCCCTCCTCCCACCTTTCCCCTTTGGTAATAATAAATTATAAGATTTTATACTTCTCAGAAATGGGGGAGCTGAAAGAGAGGTATCATTTTCAATGGAAAAGCATTTAAAACAAGATTGAAGGTTTAACCAAGATTATTAGCTGTACATCCTTGGAAAGAAATCACTTCGTTTCTCTAATATTGACCTGACAAATAAGACAAACCTTTTCACTGAACTTGCTTATAAAAAGTGATGGAAATATCAAATGGAAGTGTTAAAAACATCTTATTTTACCCGAGCCTTATACACTGTTCTATGTTAACTACAGTTTGGCTCACACATCTGTTCATTGAGGTTACAATAGTCTCAATTTCTGTTACTGATCCTCCAGAGTGGACCCCAACAAGTGTCCCCCTGCCCAGTGTCATTGGGGCCAACAGATCGAGACTGAGTTTGGTTCACAAGCAAAGGAAACTTTATATTTTGATCAGAGAATGGAGAGGTGAGAGCATGCACTACCCCGTGGGCTGTGGGCTGGGCTGCTGTGTAGAGATCCTGTCAGAGTCAGTGGGAGGGAGGGAGGCGGCGGAGCTCTCGAGGACCGGGTTGGCTGTAGCTCAGCCTCTATATCGTGGAGTCTGCACTGGGCCCCAGGAGCTGAGGTGTCGACCCAGCCATTCTGCACTAGGAAATCTGGTCTGAAGTGCCGGGTGTGGAACCTCTGCATGCGGGACCCTAGGAGCACGTGAAATTAGACAAAGCACAAAGGATAAAAAAGGTTAGACTTGACTTTATTGCCCAGATTCTATTTTTATCTCCCAGGGATTTTTAATGGGCTTTGCTGGGGACAAACCCCTCCTCTGCCTTTTGTCCCGTTCCTCATTCTTGGAGTGCTGAGGGTGCAGACCCTTCTTCTGTAACTGCTGAGTGCTGAGTTGGGAGCCCTCATACCCTGGGGCGAGGGTCAGAGCTTCTCCCCAGCAGCCTCCCGGTGACGTTGATTGTCCCCAGGACCCCTGCCTCCCTGCTCGTCCACCTGAGCACCAGCATTGGAAGTGTTATAGATTCTAATGACCTTTAAGGGTCCAGGAAAGAGATGTGCAGAGACGCTGTGGGGGCCGGTTTCACCCCGCTCCACATTTGTTTGGCCACCTTAGGCTGACCGTCTCTGCCAGCCTAGATGCTCTGACCAGTAGTCTGCACTTTCTTCAGTTAGGCCCCTGAATTAACGTACAAACAGCACCAGGTGTCAGAGCCCTGCCCGCTCAACTCCCAGACAGTCCAGGGTCAGTGGTGACCAAGGACCATGATGGCTACTGAGTCAACAGCCTTTTGAAGTAAACAGGAGTCCAGCCGGTCTTATTGGCCACCATCATCACGGTGTCTGTCGGCTTTTCTATGGTGACAGTGTGGTATACTGTTCCCCCGCCAAGATTATTAGCTCCCCTCTGGGTGCAGTAAGTCCTGCAAGCAGTAGTCTACTCTTTTGGGACACACTCTTGTTGTTTTATGAGAGAAACTCCAGGTCAAGTGATGTTCACACGAGTCGTCATGGTGCCCTGTTGCCCCCGGTTATCTCTCTGGATGTTGGAGTTGGAGGGCCTCCTCACTCGAGGTCGGTGTGCCCACGGAGCGAACCCTGCAACTTCAGGGCATGGTTGGTGGTTAGGATCACCACGTGGGGTCCTTTTCCCTTAGGAGGGAGGTGGCCTTTTGGGCTGCTGATTTCCAGGTTTTTAGATACCGCCAGTATCTTGGCCAGATGTGGCAGTGGGCCAAGCCCCTTAGTGACCGTAGTTTATCCTACCTGGATGGCATTCTTGCATTGTTCCATTTCAAGTGGTCCCAGTTTTTGCACTAATTCTCCAATGGCGATTCACCTTTCACCGGGAATGTAAAGGTCAAAGGGTTTAGCTAAATTAGGGAGTTCCAGGGCAAGGGTCTGAATTGACTGCTCTTTCCATTCTTGAAAGGCCACTTCTGGATTCTATTCAAAAGGATCATCATCTTTTCCTTTCAGTGTTTCATATAGAGGCCCAGCTAGTAGACTGTAGCTAGGGATCCAGAAGCAGCAAACCCTGGCCTCCCCAGGAACCCCTAAGCTGTCTTCTAGTTTTAGAAAGGGGTAAGGCTGAAAATGGTTTCTTCCCTTTCCTGGGATGGGCTTCTCTGACCTTCTGTGAGAATGAAGCCCAGGCAGGTCACCGCAGTCTGTGATATTTGAGCTTTTTCTTGGACAACTTCTATCCTTTATTGGCTTGGTAGTTCAGAGGCCTCCTTAGTAGGGCTGGTGATCAGAATGTCGTCTGCATATTGAAGGAGGGTTTCCTTTTCCAGAGGTAGAACTTTTAGGTCTTTAGCTAAGCTTTCCCCAAAGATGGTGTGGGAATTTTTGCACCCTTGGGGCCAGACGGCCCGGAAGTATTGTTTTAGTTGTATGTTGAGTCCTGCCACTCACAAGCCAAAATTTCTTGTGACTCTGGGACTAATGGAATACAAAAGAAGGCATCATTGAAGACTAATACAGAATACCATGTCCTGGTGGTTGGTAGAATGACCAGCAGGGTGTAGGAATTAGGAGCAACTGGAGGTATATCCTCGGTGGCTTCACTGACTGTCCTGACATCCTTTACCAGGTCCCCAGCAGCCCATGGGGCTCTCGTGGTCAGACCAATCCCAGAATATGGAGCTCACCTGGGCAGGTACCCCACCCCCACCCCAGCCCTCGGGGCTCTCGTGGTCAGGCCCCTCCCAGGATACAGAGCTACCCTTGCAGGTACCGTGGCAGGGCTGGGCACACAGGAACCGTGCACATAGCCCTCATTGCAGAGCACCCCCAGCTCACCTGTCGCTCAGAGCTGACACAGAGCACCTCAGAGCAGGACTTGAACTAACAAACAGCAGCTGCGACAGGTCTGTGACCCTGGGCATCACTCCGTGAGGCCTCCCTCCACCTGGTCTTCCAGAGACTTCCACTGCACCCGGGGCACCAGGCCTCTGTCTCCAACCACCACCCACCCCTCCTCTGCCTGACTCCTGGGTTCCTCTCATTAGGAGAGGGTTTTCTTGAAGTTGTCTCCCACTCATGGGCCAGATAAAATGATTAGAAAACAAGCCAAAGCTGCAGCCCCTTGTCTATCCTGACTCTCAGGAGCCCACACCTGTTCCTTGGACCTGGCCGGTTCAGCAAGTTCCATTTTCTGCAACTGTGAGCCCCTGAGGGGTGATGATTGGCTGACCTGGGCAGCCTTACCGTGCCGGCCAGCCCTCCCCAGGTGTGCCTGGGTTGAGATCAATATAAATACCACTCCAGGCAGCAAGAGCCCCTGCAGCCGTGCCTGACGCCATTTTCTCTGCCCTGTCAGCAGTCTCGGGGCTGGGCTGGTGGGAGGGAGTGAGAGGCCACGGCTTTGTGGGTGGCCCAGTGTGAGTGGGGCTCTGCTGGACTTTCTGCAGCAGTTGCCAGGCTGCCACCTGCTAAAGAAGAGGATGTGTCACCCATACCTGCTGCTGGAATTTCTCCCTGGGCAGAGGTGAGGAAGGAAAAAAGCAGTGGGGGCAGGGACAGGACGGGTATCTCAGGCAGGGAAATGGAAATCTTCCAGAAGAGCACCCAGGGCCAGGACCATCCTGGCTGGCCTGCAGGCACCAAGTCGGCCGGCATGCTGTCACTCGTGTGGCTCTATGGCCCTTCCTCTAGGCTTTCAAGTCCTTGTATATATTCAGGTGTTTTACCTGGGACGGGTGGGAATAGTTCAGCAGCAACTGGCCTGGGGCTCAGCTCACGTTTACTCACAGATGCCTCGGCACGGTGCCCCAGCTTTGCAATGAGGACGCTTGTTGCGTGGGGGCTGCTGGCTGAATGGGAGACGATTCCCCACCACTGACCAACTTCAGAATTGTTTACAACTGGAGCAAGTGCCCTGATACGGTTTTCCTCTGTGTAACTGGTGGGTTCTGTGTTTTTTTTCTCTTTTTCGTTTTTGGTTCAAGGTAGATTTTATTCCTCTTTTTTGTATTTACAGATATAAGCATGGAAATAATTTATTCATATAAATACATGTATGTGCAGGGAATAATTGTTTTTTCTGTTTTATTTTTTAAATTTTACTTCTTTTTAATTTTGAATTTTATTTTATATTTTTATACAGCAGGTTCTTATTGGTTATCTATTTTATACATCTAAATGTATACATGCCAATCCCAGTCTCTCAACTCCTCCCACCACCACCCCCCCAACAGCTTTCCCCCCTTGTTGTCCATACGTTTGTTGTCTACATCTGTTGCTCTATTTATGCCTTGCAAAATGGTTAATCTGTACAGTTTTTCTAGGTTCCACATATATGCATGAATATACAAGATTTGTTTTTCTCTTTCTGACTTACTTCACTCTGTATGACAGTCTCTAGATCCATCGACGTCTCTACAAATGACCCAATTTCATTCCTTTTCATGGCTGAGTAATATTCCATTTTATATATGTACCACAGCTTTATGCATTCGTCTGTCTGTGGGCATTTAGGTTGCTTCCATTACCTCGATATTGTAAATAGTGATGCAATGAACATTGCGGTGAATGACTCTTTTTGATTTATGGTTTTGTCTGGGTATATGTCCAGTACTGGGATTGCTGTATCATATGGTAATTCTATTGTTAGTTTCTTAAGAAATTCCATATTGTTCTCCATAATGACTGTATCAATTTATATTCCCAACAATAGTGGAAGAGGGTTCCTTTTCTCCACACCCTTTCCAGCATTTTTTGTTTGTAGATTTTCAATGATGCCTATTCTACCAGGTGTGAGGTGATACCTCATTGTTGAATCCATTTCGTTGAGCAAGGGGTAGCTCTTGTCTATTACATATTTGGCTTATGGAACGGTATCTGTGCTAATTTCAAACTCTGCTTTTATGCAGCACCCCAACTCACCTTCCCCCTTAAGCAGGCATAAGTTGGTTTTCTAAACTTGAGACCCTGTTCTGTTTTGTAATTCAGTTCATGTGTAGCCAAGTTCACATTCCGTGTATTAGTGATACCTTATGATGTTTCTTTTTCTGTGTGACTTATTTCACTTAGAATCATCGTGCCTCAATCCACTCATTATGCTGGTACGGGCCTGGTGACATAGATTTCATTGCTGAGTGGTATTCTGTTGTACAGAAGTACCGCAACTTCTTTATCCATTATTTGCTCTCTGGGATATTTAACTTGTGCCGTAGAAGAGATTCCTGTAAAAAGAGCCGTCCCAAATTTTGGGGTTGCTGTGTCTTTTTGATACTAATTTCCCTAAGCTATAGGACCATAAGTGGAAGTGCCCTAGGCTCTGTTGCTTTGTTTTTTAGATGTTTCAGGAAACACCATACACTTCTCCCAAGTGTCTGTTGGCAATTTACATCCCGCCCATCAGCATAAGAAGGCTCCCAGTTCTCCATGGCCTGTCGTGCCTTTATGGATTTTACACTTTTTTCAGATGGCCCTTTTGACCGGGTGGAAGTGAGACTTCATTGTAGTGCAGATTTCCTTTGCAAGCTTGCTTGGTTGGCCAAAAAGTGCGTATGCGTTTTTTCCTGAATATATTCAGGAAAAAACGCATACGCCCTTTTTGGCCAAGTGCATCATTGTCGAGTTTCTGACTCTCTTCATATGCTTTCAATGCAATTCCAGTCTACCTCCTGAAATCGGTTTCCTGCAATTCTGCCTTGCTTTCAATGCCTCTTCATAGCCTTACCTCAATATATTTTTTAAAAATAGTTGGCCTTTATAACTCTGCAGGTTTTTGAATTGCAGTGGCCCTTAGCTCCATTTTTTAGCTCTTATTTTTGTGGTCTTGCCCCATAACCACAGGATTCCTTGAAGCCCTATTTTTCTTCTGGGGCACCTTGCTGTGCCTTTGGTTAATTCTTCTTACTGATGTGATATTAGAGTGACATGTGCCCATTGAAACCGCTACAGCTAGTTTCTCACTGGTTCCCCCTATTCCCATTCATCCTCTGCACTAACTGCAGACTGTGCGATACCAGAACTTAAAGGCATTGACTCCATGTGGGGATGTTGTTAGTAAAGCGGCTGGAATGTCGATCCGGAGCCCCAGGAGGGGAAAAATGAGGTGCGTTTTAGAAACCTTTCCCGATCATATGGTATACCAGTCGCTGGGTTTCCCAAGCATGGTTTAGCTGTAGGAAGATTCCCTTCAACCTGGAGTGTTGGGACCCTTGGACTGAGTAGCATGAAGTATTGCATTAAACTTTCGGCAGTTGCTCACCAAAGCTCACCAATCCTGTCAGCCCCAAGTGTCCAGCCTTATGTCTTATCCAGCTGTGGGTTTATATGTGGTCAATCCAGGTTGCATCACAGCCCCTGAGCGAATTTTGTAAGAATTTTTCTCTCTTTCATTGTTTCAGCGTTTTGTTTTTAAAATTTATTTCTATAATGGGGTTTAGCTCCTTTTCACTGCTGTGTTTGTGCCGCTCTGCACACACTCGATTCCCTTATGGAGATATATCAATACATGGGTTTTAAGATTCTTATTCCTCAGATATATTTCTCTGCGGTGTATAAGGTGTGTTGAGGCCTGTTCATTGAGCAAGGTGTAGATCTTGTCTAATACCTATTTGGTTTATTGAACGGTATCTGTGCTAATTTCAAACTCTGGTTTTATGCATCACCCCACCTCTCCTTTCCCCTTAAGCTGACATAAGTGTGTTTTCTAAATGTGAGACACTGTTCTGTTCTGTAATTCATTTCTTGTGCAGCCATATTTACCCTCCCTCTATAAGTGATATCTTATGATATGTTTCTTTTTCTGTTTGACTTATTTCAAGTAGTATTATCGGACCTAAATCCACTCTTTATCCTTCTACTAGCCTTATTACATTGATTTCATGGTGAAGAGATATTCCATTGTACATAAGTACCACATCTTCTTTATCCATTGTTCTCTTTCCTGGGATATTTAAGGTGTACTGAAGTTGAGGTTCTTGTAAACAGAGTAGCCCTAAACTGTGGTGTGCTTGTGTCTTGTTGATTTTTAGACTTCCCTAGATATACTCCCATGATTGGAAGTGTCCTATGCTCTGTAGCTCTGTTTTTTAGATGATTTAGGAACCACCATACACTTCTCCAGAGTGGCTCTCGGCAGTTCACACACTGCCCATCAGCGTATAAAGGCTCCCTGTTCTCCATGGCCTGTCCTGCATTTCTGGTTTTTACAATTTTTTAGGATGGCCCTTTTGACCGGTGGGAAGTGAGACTTCTTTGTTGTGCACATTTGCATTGCTTGCTTGCTTCGTTGCCCATAAAGTGCGTATGCGTTTTTTCCTGGATATAATCAGGAAAAAACGCATACGCCCTTTTGGGCCAACTGCATCATTGTCGAAATTCTGCCGCTTTTCATGTGCGTTAAAGACGAGTCCAATCTATCTCTTGAAATCTGTTTCTTGCAATTCTGTCTTGCATTCAGATCCTCTTCTTTGCCTTACCTCAACATATTTTTGGACGTTAGTTTTCATTTATAACTCTGCAGGTTTGTGAATTGCAGTGACCCTGAGCTCCATTTTTTAAGTTGCTCTTTTGTGAGCTGGCCTCAAACCCGCAGGATTGCTTCAGGCCCTATTTTGGCTCCGGCGAGGCAGGCTGAGCCTTCCTTTAATTCTTATTCTTAATGGGAAATTAGAGTGATATGTGCCCGTCCAAACCCCTACAACTCTTCTCTCATTGGTTCCCCCTCTTCCCGTTCATCCTCCTCACAATTTGCAAAATGTGTGAAACAGAAGTTTAAATGTGCTGATTCTCCAAGTGGGGAGATTCTAAGTAGCGTGGCTGGAATGGTGAACAGGAGCACCAGGAGAGGATAAATGAGGTGCATTTTAGACACATCTCCCGATCACATGGTGTACAGTCCTCTGGGTTTTCCATGCATGTTTTAGCTGTAGGAAGATCCCTTGAACCTGCAGATTTGGGACCCATTGAATGGGTACCAGGTAGTATTACTTTAAAGGGTGTGCATTTCCTCACCCAACCTCACATTTCTCTTAGCGCAAACAGTTTCCAGCCTTATGTCTCATCCTGCTGTGGGTCTAGATGTGTTCAATCCATGTTGCATCACCGTCCCTGAGGAAAAGTTGTAAGAGGTTTTCTCTGTCTCTCTGTCGTTTATTTTTTTCAATTTATTACTATATTGGTTACAGCTGATTTTCAAAGCTCTGTTTCTTGCTGCTGTACATCCACTTGATTCGCGTACAGAGAGACATCAATAAATTCTTTTTCAGATTCTTACCAGTCGTATATATTCTTTTCCGGTGACTTGAGTGTGCTGAGTGCAGTTCTTTTAGCTACCGTGTAGGCCTTGTTGATTATCAGTTTGGTATTTGGAATGGTATCTTTGCTAATTTCAACCTCCTGGATGATGCCTCACCCCTCCCCACCTTTCCCGTTTAGCAGCCTTATGCGTGTTTTCTACATATTTGACTATGTTTTTGTTTTGTAATTTATTTCATGTGTAGCCATTTTGGATTCCACCTTTAAGTGATATCTTATGATATGTGTCTTTTTCTTTTTGAATTCTGTCACTTAGAATGATCATACGTAACTCCTCCGGAGTTGTTACAACTGGCCATATTTCATTGATTTCCAGGCTGAATAATATTCCACTCTACCTAAGTACCACATCTCTATCCATTTTTTCCCTCCAGAGACATTTAAGTTATATCCTAGTCGAGGATCTTTTAAACAGAGAGGGGGTAAACATTGGGGTGCCTGTGTCCTCTCGATTTTTGTTTTTCCCAAGATATACGCCCATGAGTGCAAGTGCCCTATGCTCTGTAGCTCATTTTTTAGATGCTTTAGTAAACACAATACACTTCTCCAGAATGGCCGTTGGCAATATACATTTCCACTATAAGTCTCACAGGGCTCCCTCTTCTCGTTGCCCTGTCCTGCATTTCTGTTGTTTACGCTTTATGAGGATGGCTCTTCTGACTGATGCGAAGTGATATCTTTTGTAGTATTGACTTCCAGTGCCCACCTGTTTGGTTGGCTAAAAAAGTGTATGCCCTTTTCTTGAATATATACAGAAAAGAACGCATACACCCTTTTTGGCCAACTGCAATGTTGGCAATGTTCAGCTCCTTTTCTTGTGCTTAATGGCGAGTCCTTTCTACCTCCTCAAATCCCTTTCCTGCCATTCTCCCTTGCTTACAAGTCCTTTTCTCTGACTTTCCTCAAGACATTTTTCAGTGATGGATATTTTCAACTCTGCAGTTTTGTGAATTTTACTGCCCCTGAGTTCCATTGTTCAACTCGTGTTTATGGGAACTGGCCACAAAGCAGCGGGATTTCCTCAAGCCCTATACTGTTTCCATGGGCAACCCTAGCCTTTGGTCAATTCGTCTTCCTGATTGGAAATTAGAGTGACATGTGCCTGTCTGAACACCTAGGACTTGTCTCTCATTGTTCCTCATCCTTCCGCTTCATCCTCTGGACAAATTCCAAACTGTACGCAACAGGATGTTGACAGTGCTGACATCTCCAAGTGGGGAGACTGTTAGTAAAGACGCTGGAGGGGTGAACCCGAGCACCAGGAGATGAGGAGATGAGATGCCTTTTCCAAACTCTTCCCGATCAGACGGTATACCATCCTCTGGGTGTGACAGACATGTTTTAGCAGTAGGAAGAGTCCCATTCATGTAAGGAGAACACCAGGGCTTTTTCAAAATCAGTGTCTCCCCGAAACCCAAACTGGGGAAGTTTTTAAGCTACGGCTACACATATGTTCATTAAGGGCCTTGGGAAGTAGGCAGAGTCCAAACTTTAGATGATTGAAGTCTTCAGGGTCAGAAGCACTCACCACCAGCTTCCCTTAGGCTACACTTTAACTGTCATTGATAGATGATGTCAATAAAAATATCTATTCTTTTTCAGATTATTTCCCCTTATAGGTTATTGCAAAATGTTGAGTGTAGTTCCCTGTGCTATACAGTAGTTCCTTGTTGATGATCTATTTTATACATAGCAGTGTGTATGTGTTCATTCCAAACTGTTAATTTATCCCTCCTCCCACCTTTCCCCTTTGGTAATAATAAATTATAAGATTTTATACTTCTCAGAAATGGGGGAGCTGAAAGAGAGGTATCATTTTCAATGGAAAAGCATTTAAAACAAGATTGAAGGTTTAACCAAGATTATTAGCTGTACATCCTTGGAAAGAAATCACTTCGTTTCTCTAATATTGACCTGACAAATAAGACAAACCTTTTCACTGAACTTGCTTATAAAAAGTGATGGAAATATCAAATGGAAGTGTTAAAAACATCTTATTTTACCCGAGCCTTATACACTGTTCTATGTTAACTACAGTTTGGCTCACACATCTGTTCATTGAGGTTACAATAGTCTCAATTTCTGTTACTGATCCTCCAGAGTGGACCCCAACAAGTGTCCCCCTGCCCAGTGTCATTGGGGCCAACAGATCGAGACTGAGTTTGGTTCACAAGCAAAGGAAACTTTATATTTTGATCAGAGAATGGAGAGGTGAGAGCATGCACTACCCCGTGGGCTGTGGGCTGGGCTGCTGTGTAGAGATCCTGTCAGAGTCAGTGGGAGGGAGGGAGGCGGCGGAGCTCTCGAGGACCGGGTTGGCTGTAGCTCAGCCTCTATATCGTGGAGTCTGCACTGGGCCCCAGGAGCTGAGGTGTCGACCCAGCCATTCTGCACTAGGAAATCTGGTCTGAAGTGCCGGGTGTGGAACCTCTGCATGCGGGACCCTAGGAGCACGTGAAATTAGACAAAGCACAAAGGATAAAAAAGGTTAGACTTGACTTTATTGCCCAGATTCTATTTTTATCTCCCAGGGATTTTTAATGGGCTTTGCTGGGGACAAACCCCTCCTCTGCCTTTTGTCCCGTTCCTCATTCTTGGAGTGCTGAGGGTGCAGACCCTTCTTCTGTAACTGCTGAGTGCTGAGTTGGGAGCCCTCATACCCTGGGGCGAGGGTCAGAGCTTCTCCCCAGCAGCCTCCCGGTGACGTTGATTGTCCCCAGGACCCCTGCCTCCCTGCTCGTCCACCTGAGCACCAGCATTGGAAGTGTTATAGATTCTAATGACCTTTAAGGGTCCAGGAAAGAGATGTGCAGAGACGCTGTGGGGGCCGGTTTCACCCCGCCCCACATTTGTTCGGCCACCTTAGGCTGACCGTCTCTGCCAGCCTAGATGTTCTGACCAGTAGTCTGCGCTTTCTTCAATTAGGCCCCTGAATTAACGTACAAACAGCACCAGGTGTCAGAGCCCTGCCCGCTCAACTCCCAGACAGTCCAGGGTCAGTGGTGACCAAGGACCATGATGGCTACTGAGTCAACAGCCTTTTGAAGTAAACAGGAGTCCAGCCGGTCTTATTGGCCACCATCATCACGGTGTCTGTAGGCTTTTCTATGGTGACAGTGTGGTATACTGTTCCCCCGCCAAGATTATTAGCTCCCCTCTGGGTGCAGTAAGTCCTGCAAGCAGTAGTCTACTCTTTTGGGACACACTCTTGTTGTTTTATGAGAGAAACTCCAGGTCAAGTGATGTTCACACGAGTCGTCATGGTGCCCTGTTGCCCCCGGTTATCTCTCTGGATGTTGGAGTTGGAGGGCCTCCTCACTCGAGGTCGGTGTGCCCACGGAGCGAACCCTGCAACTTCAGGGCATGGTTGGTGGTTAGGATCACCACGTGGGGTCCTTTTCCCTTAGGAGGGAGGTGGCCTTTTGGGCTGCTGATTTCCAGGTTTTTAGATACCGCCAGTATCTTGGCCAGATGTGGCAGTGGGCCAAGCCCCTTAGTGACCGTAGTTTATCCTACCTGGATGGCATTCTTGCATTGTTCCATTTCAAGTGGTCCCAGTTTTTGCACTAATTCTCCAATGGCGATTCACCTTTCACCGGGAATGTAAAGGTCAAAGGGTTTAGCTAAATTAGGGAGTTCCAGGGCAAGGGTCTGAATTGACTGCTCTTTCCATTCTTGAAAGGCCACTTCTGGATTCTATTCAAAAGGATCATCATCTTTTCCTTTCAGTGTTTCATATAGAGGCCCAGCTAGTAGACTGTAGCTAGGGATCCAGAAGCAGCAAACCCTGGCCTCCCCAGGAACCCCTAAGCTGTCTTCTAGTTTTAGAAAGGGGTAAGGCTGAAAATGGTTTCTTCCCTTTCCTGGGATGGGCTTCTCTGACCTTCTGTGAGAATGAAGCCCAGGCAGGTCACCGCAGTCTGTGATATTTGAGCTTTTTCTTGGACAACTTCTATCCTTTATTGGCTTGGTAGTTCAGAGGCCTCCTTAGTAGGGCTGGTGATCAGAATGTCGTCTGCATATTGAAGGAGGGTTTCCTTTTCCAGAGGTAGAACTTTTAGGTCTTTAGCTAAGCTTTCCCCAAAGATGGTGTGGGAATTTTTGCACCCTTGGGGCCAGACGGCCCGGAAGTATTGTTTTAGTTGTATGTTGAGTCCTGCCACTCACAAGCCAAAATTTCTTGTGACTCTGGGACTAATGGAATACAAAAGAAGGCATCATTGAAGACTAATACAGAATACCATGTCCTGGTGGTTGGTAGAATGACCAGCAGGGTGTAGGAATTAGGAGCAACTGGAGGTATATCCTCGGTGGCTTCACTGACTGTCCTGACATCCTTTACCAGGTCCCCAGCAGCCCATGGGGCTCTCGTGGTCAGACCAATCCCAGAATATGGAGCTCACCTGGGCAGGTACCCCACCCCCACCCCAGCCCTCGGGGCTCTCGTGGTCAGGCCCCTCCCAGGATACAGAGCTACCCTTGCAGGTACCGTGGCAGGGCTGGGCACACAGGAACCGTGCACATAGCCCTCATTGCAGAGCACCCCCAGCTCACCTGTCGCTCAGAGCTGACACAGAGCACCTCAGAGCAGGACTTGAACTAACAAACAGCAGCTGCGACAGGTCTGTGACCCTGGGCATCACTCCGTGAGGCCTCCCTCCACCTGGTCTTCCAGAGACTTCCACTGCACCCGGGGCACCAGGCCTCTGTCTCCAACCACCACCCACCCCTCCTCTGCCTGACTCCTGGGTTCCTCTCATTAGGAGAGGGTTTTCTTGAAGTTGTCTCCCACTCATGGGCCAGATAAAATGATTAGAAAACAAGCCAAAGCTGCAGCCCCTTGTCTATCCTGACTCTCAGGAGCCCACACCTGTTCCTTGGACCTGGCCGGTTCAGCAAGTTCCATTTTCTGCAACTGTGAGCCCCTGAGGGGTGATGATTGGCTGACCTGGGCAGCCTTACCGTGCCGGCCAGCCCTCCCCAGGTGTGCCTGGGTTGAGATCAATATAAATACCACTCCAGGCAGCAAGAGCCCCTGCAGCCGTGCCTGACGCCATTTTCTCTGCCCTGTCAGCAGTCTCGGGGCTGGGCTGGTGGGAGGGAGTGAGAGGCCACGGCTTTGTGGGTGGCCCAGTGTGAGTGGGGCTCTGCTGGACTTTCTGCAGCAGTTGCCAGGCTGCCACCTGCTAAAGAAGAGGATGTGTCACCCATACCTGCTGCTGGAATTTCTCCCTGGGCAGAGGTGAGGAAGGAAAAAAGCAGTGGGGGCAGGGACAGGACGGGTATCTCAGGCAGGGAAATGGAAATCTTCCAGAAGAGCACCCAGGGCCAGGACCATCCTGGCTGGCCTGCAGGCACCAAGTCGGCCGGCATGCTGTCACTCGTGTGGCTCTATGGCCCTTCCTCTAGGCTTTCAAGTCCTTGTATATATTCAGGTGTTTTACCTGGGACGGGTGGGAATAGTTCAGCAGCAACTGGCCTGGGGCTCAGCTCACGTTTACTCACAGATGCCTCGGCACGGTGCCCCAGCTTTGCAATGAGGACGCTTGTTGCGTGGGGGCTGCTGGCTGAATGGGAGACGATTCCCCACCACTGACCAACTTCAGAATTGTTTACAACTGGAGCAAGTGCCCTGATACGGTTTTCCTCTGTGTAACTGGTGGGTTCTGTGTTTTTTTTCTCTTTTTCGTTTTTGGTTCAAGGTAGATTTTATTCCTCTTTTTTGTATTTACAGATATAAGCATGGAAATAATTTATTCATATAAATACATGTATGTGCAGGGAATAATTGTTTTTTCTGTTTTATTTTTTAAATTTTACTTCTTTTTAATTTTGAATTTTATTTTATATTTTTATACAGCAGGTTCTTATTGGTTATCTATTTTATACATCTAAATGTATACATGCCAATCCCAGTCTCTCAACTCCTCCCACCACCACCCCCCCAACAGCTTTCCCCCCTTGTTGTCCATACGTTTGTTGTCTACATCTGTTGCTCTATTTATGCCTTGCAAAATGGTTAATCTGTACAGTTTTTCTAGGTTCCACATATATGCATGAATATACAAGATTTGTTTTTCTCTTTCTGACTTACTTCACTCTGTATGACAGTCTCTAGATCCATCGACGTCTCTACAAATGACCCAATTTCATTCCTTTTCATGGCTGAGTAATATTCCATTTTATATATGTACCACAGCTTTATGCATTCGTCTGTCTGTGGGCATTTAGGTTGCTTCCATTACCTCGATATTGTAAATAGTGATGCAATGAACATTGCGGTGAATGACTCTTTTTGATTTATGGTTTTGTCTGGGTATATGTCCAGTACTGGGATTGCTGTATCATATGGTAATTCTATTGTTAGTTTCTTAAGAAATTCCATATTGTTCTCCATAATGACTGTATCAATTTATATTCCCAACAATAGTGGAAGAGGGTTCCTTTTCTCCACACCCTTTCCAGCATTTTTTGTTTGTAGATTTTCAATGATGCCTATTCTACCAGGTGTGAGGTGATACCTCATTGTTGAATCCATTTCGTTGAGCAAGGGGTAGCTCTTGTCTATTACATATTTGGCTTATGGAACGGTATCTGTGCTAATTTCAAACTCTGCTTTTATGCAGCACCCCAACTCACCTTCCCCCTTAAGCAGGCATAAGTTGGTTTTCTAAACTTGAGACCCTGTTCTGTTTTGTAATTCAGTTCATGTGTAGCCAAGTTCACATTCCGTGTATTAGTGATACCTTATGATGTTTCTTTTTCTGTGTGACTTATTTCACTTAGAATCATCGTGCCTCAATCCACTCATTATGCTGGTACGGGCCTGGTGACATAGATTTCATTGCTGAGTGGTATTCTGTTGTACAGAAGTACCGCAACTTCTTTATCCATTATTTGCTCTCTGGGATATTTAACTTGTGCCGTAGAAGAGATTCCTGTAAAAAGAGCCGTCCCAAATTTTGGGGTTGCTGTGTCTTTTTGATACTAATTTCCCTAAGCTATAGGACCATAAGTGGAAGTGCCCTAGGCTCTGTTGCTTTGTTTTTTAGATGTTTCAGGAAACACCATACACTTCTCCCAAGTGTCTGTTGGCAATTTACATCCCGCCCATCAGCATAAGAAGGCTCCCAGTTCTCCATGGCCTGTCCTGCCTTTCTGGATTTTACACTTTATTCTGATGGCCCTTTTGACCTGGGGGAAGTGAGACTTCATTGTAGTGCAGATTTCCTTTGCAAGCTTGCTTGGTTGGCCAAAAAGGGCGTATGCGTTTTTTCCTGAATATATTGAGGAAAAAACGCATACGCCGTTTTGGCAAAGTGCATCATTGTGGACGTTCTGCCTCTTTTCCTATGCTTTCAATGCAATTCCAGTCTACCTCCTGAAATCGGTATCCTGCAATTCTGCCCCGCTTTCAAGTCCTCTTGGCAGCCTTACTTCAGTATATTTTTGGACGATAGCTGTCATTTATAACTCTGCAGGTTTGTGAATTACAGAGACCCTGAGCTCCTTTCTTCAACTCGCTTTCTTTTGAGCTGGCCGCAACACCGCAGGATGGCTTCAGGCCCTAATCTGGTTCCGGCACGGCACGCTGAGCCTTTGGTTATTTCCTCTTCCTGGTGGGAAATGAGAGTTAAATTTGCCCGTCCAGACACCTCCAGCTAGTCTCTCATTGGTTCTCCCTATTCCTGTTCATCTTCCGCAGAAATTGCAAACTGGGCCAAACAGGAGGTTAAAGGCGCTGACTCTCCAAGTCAGGAGAGTGTTAGTAAAGGGTCTGGAATGTTGCACCCGAGTACCAGGGGAGGAAAACTGAGACATATTTGAACACGTCTCCCGTTCACATGGTTGATCATACTCGGGGTTCCACATGCATGTTTTAGCTGAAGGAAGAATACCTTAAACCTGGAGAGTTGAGACCCGTGTAATGGGTACCATGCAATATGATTTCAAAGGGTCTTCATTTGCTCACCGAACCTCTGCAATCCCCTCACTGCTGCGTTCATGCCCCTGTACACATGCTTGATTCTCTTTCGGAGACATAGCAATCCATAGGTTTTAAGATACTTACTAGTCAGGTACATTCTTAGGCGTTTAATATGGGGTGTTGAGTCCATTTCGTTGAGCAAGGAGTAGCTCTTGTCTATTCCATATTTGGCTTAAGGAACTTTATCTGTGCTCATTTCAATCTCTGGTTTTATGCAGCACCCCAACTCACCTTTCCCCTTAAGCAAGCATAAGTTGGTTTTCTAAATTTGAGACCCTGTTCTGTTCTGTAATTCAGTTCCTGTGTAGCCAAGTCTCCATTCCGTGTATTAGTGATATCTTATGATGTTTCTTTTTCTGTGTGACTTATTTCAGTTAGAATCATCATACCTGAATCCACTCATTGTGCTGCTAAGGGCCTGATGACATAGATTTCATTGCTGAGTGATATTGCTTTGTAAGTGAATACCACAACTTCTTTATCCATTTTTCACTTTCTGCGATGTTGAACTTGTACTGTAAACGAGGTTCTTGTAAACAGAGGCGTCCCAAACTTTGGGGTGGCTGTGTCTTTTTGATTTTAATCTCCCTAAGCTATAGGACCATAAGTGGAAGTGCCCTAGGCTCTGTTGCTTTGTTTTTTAGATGTTTCAGGAAACACCATACACTTCTCCCAAGTGTCTGTTGACAATTTACATCCCGCCCATCAGCATAACAAGGCTCCCAGTTCTCCATGGCCTGTTCTGCCTTTCTGGATTTTACACTTTTTTCAGATGGCCCTTTTGACCGGGGGGAAGTGAGACTTCATTGTAGTGCAGATTTCCTTTGCAAGCTTGCTTGGTTGGCCAAAAAGGGCGTATGCGTTTTTTCCTGAATATATTCAGGAAAAAACGCATACGCCCTTTTTGGCCAAGTGCATCATTGTGGACGTTCTGCCTCTTTTCCTATGCTTTCAATGCAATTCCAGTCTACCTCCTGAAATCGGTTTCCTGCAATTCTGCCCCGCTTTCAAGTCCTCTTGGCAGCCTTACTTCAGTCTATTTTTGGACGATAGCTGTCATTTATAACTCTGCAGGTTTGTGAATTACAGTGCCCCTGAGCTCCTTTCTTCAACTCGCTTTCTTGTGACCTGGCCGCAACACCGCAGGATGGCTTCAGGCCCTAATCTGGTTCCGGCCCCGCACGCTGAGCCGTTGGTTAATTCCTCTTCCTGGTGGGAAATGAGAGTTAAATTTGCCCGTTCAGACACCTCCAGCTAGCCTCTCATTGGTTCTCGCTATTCCTGTTCATCTTCCGCAGAAATTGCAAACTGGGCCAAACAGGAGGTTAAAGGGACTGACTCTCCAAGTCGGGAGAGTGTTAGTAAAGCGTCTGGAATGTTGCACCCGAGTACCAGGGGAGGAAAACTGAGACATATTTGAACACGTCTCCCGTTCACATGGTTGATCATACTCTGGGTTCCACATGCATGTTTTAGCTGAAGGAAGAATACCTAAAACCTGGAGAGTTGAGACCCGTGGAATGGGTACCATGCAATATGACTTCAAAGGGTCTTCATTTGCTCACCGAACCTCTCCAATCCTATCACTGCTGCGTTTATGCCCCTGTACACACGCTTGATTCTCTTTTGGAGACATAGCAATCCATAGGTTTTAAGATACTTACTAGTCAGGTACATTCTTAGGCGTTTAATATGGGGTGTTGAGTCCATTTCGTTGAGCAAGGAGTAGCTCTTGTCTATTCCATATTTGGCTTAAGGAACTTTATCTGTGCTCATTTCAATCTCTGGTTTTATGCAGCACCCCAACTCACCTTTCCCCTTAAGCAAGCATAAGTTGGTTTTCTAAATTTGAGACACTGTTCTGTTCTGTAATTCAGTTCCTGTGTAGCCAAGTTTACATTCCGTGTATTACTGATATCTTATGATGTTTCTTTTTCTGTGTGACTTATTTCAGTTAGAATCATCGTACCTGAATCCACTCATTATGCTGCTACGGGCCTGATGACATAGATTTCATTGCTGAGTGATACTGCATTGTACGTAAGTACCCCAAGTTCTTTATCCATTTCTCACTTTCTGTGATATTTAACTTGTACGGTAAACGAGGTTCTTGTAAACGGAGGCGTCCCAAACTTTGGGGTGGCTGTGTCTTTTTTATTTTAATTTCCCTAAGCTATAGGACCATAAGTGGAAGTGCCCTAGGCTCTGTTGCTTTGTTTTTTAGATGTTTCAGGAAACACCATACACTTCTCCCGAGTGGTTGTTGGCAATTTACATCCCGCCCATCAGCATAACAAGGCTCCCAGTTCTCCATGGCCTGTCCTGCCTTTCTGGATTTTACACTTTTTTCAGATGGCCCTTTGACCGGGGGGAAGTGAGACTTCATTGTAGTGCAGATTTCCTTTGCAAGCTTGCTTGGTTGGCCAAAAAGGGCGTATGCGTTTTTTCCTGAATATATTCAGGAAAAAACGTATACGCCCTTTTTGGCCAAGTGCATCATTGTGGACGTTCTGCCTCTTTTCCTATGCTTTCAATGCAATTCCAGTCTACCTCCTGAAATCGGTTTCCTGCAATTCTGCCCCGCTTTCAAGTCCTCTTGGCAGCCTTACTTCAGTCTATTTTTGGACGATAGCTGTCATTTATAACTCTGCAGGTTTGTGAATTACAGTGCCCCTGAGCTCCTTTCTTCAACTCGCTTTCTTGTGACCTGGCCGCAACACCGCAGGATGGCTTCAGGCCCTAATCTGGTTCCGGCACGGCACGCTGAGCCTTTGGTTATTTCCTCTTCCTGGTGGGAAATGAGAGTTAAATTTGCCCGTCCAGACACCTCCAGCTAGTCTCTCATGGTTCTCGCTAATCCTGTTCATATTCCGCAGAAATTGCAAACTGGGCCAAACAGGAGGTTAAAGGCGCTGACTCTCCAAGTGGGGTGAGTGTTAGTAAAGCGTCTGGAATGTTGCACCCGAGTACCAGGGGAGGAAAACTGAGACATATTTGAACACGTCTCCCGTTCACATGGTTGATCATACTCTGGGTTCCACATGCATGTTTTAGCTGAAGGAAGAATACCTTAAACCTGTAGAGTTGAGACCCGTGTAATGGGTACCATGCAATATGACTTCAAAGGGTCTTCATTTGCTCACCGAACCTCTCCAATCCTATCACTGCTGCGTTTATTCCCCTGTACACACGCTTGATTCTCTTTTGGAGACATAGCAATCCATAGTCTTTAAGATACTTACTAGTCAGGTACATTCTTAGGGGTTTAATATGGGGTTTTGAGTCCATTTCGTTGAGCAAGGAGTAGCTTTGTCTATTCCATATTTGGCTTAAGGAACTTTATCTGTGCTCATTTCAATCTCTGGTTTTATGCAGCACCCCAACTCACCTTTCCCCTTAAGCAAGCATAAGTTGGTTTTCTAAATTTGAGACCCTGTTCTGTTTTGGAATGCAGTCCCTGTGTAGCCAAGTTTACATTCCGTGTATTAGTGATATCTTATGATGTTTCTTTTTCTGTGTGACTTATTTCAGTTAGAATCATCGTACCTGAATCCACTCATTATGCTGCTACGGGCCTGATGACATAGATTTCATTGCTGAGTGATACTGCATTGTACGTAAGTACCACAAGTTCTTTATCCATTTTTCACTTTTTGCGATGTTGAACTTGTACTGTAAACGAGGTTCTTGTAAACAGAGGCGTCCCAAACTTTGGGGTGGCTGTGTCTTTTTGATTTTAATTTCCCTAAGCTATAGGACCATAAGTGGCAGTGCCCTAGGCTCTGTTGCTTTGTTTTTTAGATGTTTCAGGAAACACCATACACTTCTCCCGAGTGGTTGTTGGCAATTTACATCCCGCCCATCAGCATAACAAGGCTCCCAGTTCTCCATGGCCTGTCCTGCCTTTCTGGATTTTACACTTTTTTCAGATGGCCCTTTTGACCGGGGGGAAGTGAGACTTCATTGTAGTGCAGATTTCCTTTGCAAGCTTGCTTGGTTGGCCAAAAAGGGCGTATGCGTTTTTTCCTGAATATATTCAGGAAAAAACGCATACGCGCTTTTTGGCCAAGTGCATCATTGTGGACGTTCTGCCTCTTTTCCTATGCTTTCAATGCAATTCCAGTCTACCTCCTGAAATCGGTTTCCTGCAATTCTGCCCCGCTTTCAAGTCCTCTTGGCAGCCTTACTTCAGTCTATTTTTGGACGATAGCTGTCATTTATAACTCTGCAGGTTTGTGAATTACAGTGCCCCTGAGCTCCTTTCTTCAACTCGCTTTCTTGTGACCTGGCCGCAACACCGCAGGATGGCTTCAGGCCCTAATCTGGTTCCGGCACGGCACGCTGAGCCTTTGGTTATTTCCTCTTCCTGGTGGGAAATGAGAGTTAAATTTGCCCGTCCAGACACCTCCAGCTAGTCTCTCATTGGGTCTCGCTATTCCTGTTCATCTTCCGCAGAAATTGCAAACTGGGCCAAACAGGAGGTTAAAGGCGCTGACTCTCCAAGTGGGGAGAGTGTTAGTAAAGCGTGTGGAATGTTGCACCCGAGTACCAGGGGAGGAAAACTGAGACATATTTGAACACGTCTCCCGTTCACATGGTTGATCATACTTGGGTTCCACATGCATGTTTTAGCTGAAGGAAGAATACCTTAAACCTGGGTAGTTGAAACCCGTGGAATGGGTACCATGCAATATGACTTCAAAGGGTCTTCATTTGCTCACCGAACCTCTCCAATCCTATCACTGCTGCGTTTATGCCCCTGTACACATGCTTGATTCTCTTTCAGAGACATAGCAATCCATAGGTTTTAAGATACTTACTAGTCAGGTACATTCTTAGACGTTTAATATGGGGTGTTGAGTCCATTTCGTTGAGCAAGGAGTAGCTCTTGTCTATTCCATATTTGGCTTAAGGAACTTTATCTGTGCTCATTTCAATCTCTGGTTTTATGCAGCACCCCAACTCACCTTTCCCCTTAAGCAAGCATAAGTTGGTTTTCTACATTTGAGACCCTGTTCTGTTTTGGAATGCAGTCCCTGTGTAGCCAAGTTTACATTCCGTGTATTACTGATATCTTATGATGTTTCTTTTTCTGTGTGACTTATTTCAGTTAGAATCATCATACCTGAATCCACTCATTGTGCTGCTAAGGACCTGATGACACAGATTTCATTGCTGAGTGATATTGCTTTGTAAGTAAATACCACAACTTCTTTATCCATTTTTCACTTTCTGCGATGTTGAACTTGTAATGTAAACGAGGTTCTTGTAAACAGAGGTGTCCCAAACTTTGGGGTGGCTGTGTCTTTTTGATTTTAATTTCCCTAAGCTATAGGACCATAAGTGGAAGTGCCCTAGGTTCTGTTGCTTTGTTTTTTAGATGTTTCAGGAAACACCATACACTTCTCCCGAGTGGTTGTTGGCAATTTACATCCCGCCCATCAGCATAACAAGGCTCCCAGTTCTCCATGGCCTGTCCTGCCTTTCTGGATTTTACACTTTTTTCAGATGGCCCTTTTGACCGGGGGGAAGTGAGACTTCATTGTAGTGCAGATTTCCTTTGCAAGCTTGCTTGGTTGGCCAAAAAGGGCGTATGCGTTTTTTCCTGAATATATTCAGGAAAAAACGCATACGCCCTTTTTGGCCAAGTGCATCATTGTGGACGTTCTGCCTCTTTTCCTATGCTTTCAATGCAATTCCAGTCTACCTCCTGAAATCGGTTTCCTGCAATTCTGCCCCGCTTTCAAGTCCTCTTGGCAGCCTTACTTCAGTCTATTTTTGGACGATAGCTGTCATTTATAACTCTGCAGGTTTGTGAATTACAGTGCCCCTGAGCTCCTTTCTTCAACTCGCTTTCTTGTGACCTGGCCGCAACACCGCAGGATGGCTTCAGGCCCTAATCTGGTTCCGGCACGGCATGCTGAGCCTTTGGTTAATTCCTCTTCCTGGTGGGAAATGAGAGTTAAATTTGCCCGTCCAGACACCTCCAGCTAGCCTCTCATTGGTTCTCGCTATTCCTGTTCATCTTCCGCAGAAATTGCAAACTGGGCCAAACAGGAGGTTAAAGGGACTGACTCTCCAAGTGGGGAGAGTGTTAGTAAAGCGTCTGGAATGTTGCACCCGAGTACCAGGGGAGGAAAACTGAGACATATTTGAACACGTCTCCCGATCACATGGTTGATCATACTCTAGGTTCCACATGCATGTTTTAGCTGAAGGAAGAATACCTTAAACCTGGGTAGTTGAAACCCGTGGAATGGGTACCATGCAATATGACTTCAAAGGGTCTTCATTTGCTCACCGAACCTCTCCAATCCTATCACTGCTGCGTTTATGCCCCTGTACACATGCTTCATTCTCTTTCGGAGACATAGCAATCCATAGGTTTTAAGATACTTACTAGTCAGGTACATTCTTAGGCGTTTAATATGGGGTGTTGAGTCCATTTCGTTCAGCAAGGAGTAGCTCTTGTCTATTCCATATTTGACTTAAGGAACTTTATCTGTGCTCATTTCAATCTCTGGTTTTATGCAGCACCCAAACTCACCTTTCCCCTTAAGCAAGCATAAGTTGATTTTCTCAATTTGAGACCCTGTTCTGTTCTGTAATTCAGTTCCTGTGTAGCCAAGTTTACATTCCGTGTATTACTGATATCTTATGATGTTTCTTTTTCTGTGTGACTTATTTCAGTTAGAATCATCATACCTGAATCCACTCATTATGCTGCTAAGGACCTGATGACACAGATTTCATTGCTGAGTGATATTGCTTTGTAAGTAAATACCACAACTTCTTTATCCATTTTTCACTTTCTGCGATGTTGAACTTGTAATGTAAACGAGGTTCTTGTAAACAGAGGCGTCCCAAACTTTGGGGTGGCTGTGTCTTTTTGATTTTAATTTCCCTAAGCTATAGGACCATAAGTGGAAGTGCCCTAGGTTCTGTTGCTTTGTTTTTTAGATGTTTCAGGAAACACCATACACTTCTCCCGAGTGGTTGTTGGCAATTTACATCCCGCCCATCAGCATAACAAGGCTCCCAGTTCTCCATGGCCTGTCCTGCCTTTCTGGATTTTACACTTTTTTCAGATGGCCCTTTTGACCGGGGGGAAGTGAGACTTCATTGTAGTGCAGATTTCCTTTGCAAGCTTGCTTGGTTGGCCAAAAAGGGCGTATGCGTTTTTTCCTGAATATATTCAGGAAAAAACGCATACGCCCTTTTTGGCCAAGTGCATCATTGTGGACGTTCTGCCTCTTTTCCTATGCTTTCAGTGCAATTCCAGTCTACCTCCTGAAATCGGTTTCCTGCAATTCTGCCCCGCTTTCAAGTCCTCTTGGCAGCCTTACTTCAGTCTATTTTTGGACGATAGCTGTCATTTATAACTCTGCAGGTTTGTGAATTACAGTGCCCCTGAGCTCCTTTCTTCAACTCGCTTTCTTGTGACCTGGCCGCAACACCGCAGGATGGCTTCAGGCCCTAATCTGGTTCCGGCCTGGCATGCTGAGCCTTTGGTTAATTCCTCATCCTGGTGGGAAATGAGAGTTAAATTTGCCCGTCCAGACACCTCCAGCTAGCCTCTCATTGGTTCTCGCTATTCCGGTTCATCTTCCGCAGAAATTGCAAACTGGGCCAAACAGGAGGTTAAAGGCGCTGACTCTCCAAGTGGGGAGAGTGTTAGTAAAGCGTCTGGAATGTTGCACCCGAGTACCAGCGGAGGAAAACTGAGACATATTTGAACACGTCTCCCGATCACATTGTTGATCATACTCTAGGTTCCACATGCATGTTTTAGCTGAAGGAAGAATACCTTAAACCTGGGTAGTTGAAACCCGTGGAATGGGTACCATGCAATATGACTTCAAAGGGTCTTCATTTGCTCACCGAACCTCTCCAATTCTATCACTGCTGCGTTTATGCCCCTGTACACATGCTTGATTCTCTTTCGGAGACATAGCAATCCATAGGTTTTAAGATACTTACTAGTCAGGTACATTCTTAGGCGTTTAATATGGGGTGTTGAGTCCATTTCGTTGAGCAAGGAGTAGCTCTTGTCTATTCCATATTTGGCTTAAGGAACTTTATCTGTGCTCATTTCAATCTCTGGTTTTATGCAGCACCCCAACTCACCTTTCCCCTTAAGCAAGAATAAGTTGGTTTTCTAAATTTGAGACCCTGTTCTGTTCTGTAATTCAGTTCCTGTGTAGCCAAGTTTACATTCCGTGTATTACTGATATCTTATGATGTTTCTTTTTCTGTGTGACTTACTTCAGTTAGAATCATCATACCTGAATCCACTCATTGTGCTGCTAAGGGCCTGATGACATAGATTTCATTGCTGAGTGATATTGCTTTGTAAGTAAATACCACAACTTCTTTATCCATTTTTCACTTTCTGCGATGTTGAACTTGTACTGTAAACGAGGTTCTTGTAAACAGAGCCGTTCCAAACTTTGGGGTGGCTGTGTCTTTTTGATTTTAATTTCCCTAAGCTATAGGACCATAAGTGGAAGTGCCCTAGGTTCTGTTGCTTTGTTTTTTAGATGTTTCAGGAAACACCATACACTTCTCCCGAGTGGTTGTTGGCAATTTACATCCCGCCCATCAGCATAACAAGGCTCCCAGTTCTCCATGGCCTGTTCTGCCTTTCTGGATTTTACACTTTTTTCAGATGGCCCTTTTGACCGGGGGAAGTGAGACTTCTTTGTAGTGCAGATTTCCTTTGCAAGCTTGCTTGGTTGGCCAAAAAGGGCGTATGCGTTTTTTCCTGAATATATTCAGGAAAAAACGCATACGCCCTTTTTGGCCAAGTGCATCATTGTGGACGTTTTGCCTCTTTTCCTATGCTTTCAGTGCAATTCCAGTCTACCTCCTGAAATCGGTTTCCTGCAATTCTGCCCCGCTTTCAAGTCCTCTTGGCAGCCTTACTTCAGTCTATTTTTGGACGATAGCTGTCATTTATAAGTCTGCAGGTTTGTGAATTACAGTGCCCCTGAGCTCCTTTCTTCAACTCGCTTTCTTTTGAGCTGGCCGCAACTCCGCAGGATGGATTCAGGCCCTAATCTGGTTCCGGTACGGCACGATGAGCCTTTGGTTATTTCCTCTTCCTGTTGGAAAATGAGAGTTAAATTTGCCCGTCCAGACACCTCCAGCTAGCCTCTCACTGGTTCTCGCTATTCCTGTTCATCTTCCGCAGAAATTGCAAACTGGACCAAACAGGAGGTTAAAGGCGCTGACTCTCCAAGTGGGGAGAGTGTTATTAAAGCGTCTGGAATGTTGCACCCGAGTACCAGGGGAGGAAAACTGAGACATATTTGAACACGTCTCGCGATCACATGGTTGATCATACTCTGGGTTCCACATGCATGTTTTAGCTGAAGGAAGAATACCTAAAACCTGGGTAGTTGAAACCCGTGTAATGGGTACCATGCAATATGACTTCAAAGGGTCTTCATTTGCTCACCGAACCTCTCCAATTCTATCACTGCTGCGTTTATGCCCCTGTACACATGTTTGATTCTCTTTCGGAGACATAGCAATCCATAGGTTTTAAGATACTTACTAGTCAGGTACATTCTTAGGAGTTTAATATGCGGTGTTGAGTCCATTTCGTTGAGCAAGGAGTAGCTCTTGTCTATTCCATATTTGACTTAAGGAACTTTATCTGTGCTCATTTCAATCTCTCGTTTTATGCAGCACCTCAACTCACCTTTACCCTTAAGCAAGCCTAAGTTGGTTTTCTAAATTTGAGACTCTGTTCTGTTCTGTAATTCAGTTCCTGTGTAGCCAAGTTTACATTCCGTGTATTACTGATATCTTATGATGTTTCTTTTTCTGTGTGACTTACTTCAGTTAGAATCATCATACCTGAATCCACTCATTGTGCTGCTAAGGGCCTGATGACACAGATTTCATTGCTGAGTGATATTGCTTTGTAAGTAAATACCACAACTTCTTTATCCATTTTTCACTTTCTGCGATGTTGAACTTGTACTGTAAACGAGGTTCTTGTAAACAGAGCCGTTCCAAACTTTGGGGTGGCTGTGTCTTTTTGATTTTAATTTCCCTAAGCTATAGGACCATAAGTGGAAGTGCCCTAGGTTCTGTTGCTTTGTTTTTTAGATGTTTCAGGAAACACCATACACTTCTCCCGAGTGGTTGTTGGCAATTTACATCCCGCCCATCAGCATAACAAGGCTCCCAGTTCTCCATGGCCTGTCCTGCCTTTCTGGATTTTACACTTTTTTCAGATGGCCCTTTTGACCGGGGGGAAGTGAGACTTCATTGTAGTGCAGATTTCCTTTGCAAGCTTGCTTGGTTGGCCAAAAAGGGCGTATGCGTTTTTTCCTGAATATATTCAGGAAAAAACGCATACGCCCTTTTTGGCCAAGTGCATCATTGTGGACGTTCTGCCTCTTTTCCTATGCTTTCAATGCAATTCCAGTCTACCTCCTGAAATCGGTTTCCTGCAATTCTGCCCCGCTTTCAAGTCCTCTTGGCAGCCTTACTTCAGTCTATTTTTGGACGATAGCTGTCATTTATAACTCTGCAGGTTTGTGAATTACAGTGCCCCTGAGCTCCTTTCTTCAACTCGCTTTCTTGTGACCTGGCCGCAACACCGCAGGATGGCTTCAGGCCCTAATCTGGTTCCGGCCTGGCATGCTGAGCCTTTGGTTAATTCCTCATCCTGGTGGGAAATGAGAGTTAAATTTGCCCGTCCAGACACCTCCAGCTAGCCTCTCATTGGTTCTCGCTATTCCTGTTCATCTTCCGCAGAAATTGCAAACTGGGCCAAACAGGAGGTTAAAGGTGCTGACTCTCCAAGTGGGGAGAGTGTTAGTAAAGCGTCTGGAATGTTGCACCCGAGGACCAGGGGAGGAAAACTGAGACATATTTGAACACGTCTCCCGATCACATGGTTGATCATACTCTAGGTTCCACATGCATGTTTTAGCTGAAGGAAGAATACCTTAAACCTGGGTAGTTGAAACCCGTGGAATGGGTACCATGCAATATGACTGCAAAGGGTCTTCATTTGCTCACCGAACCTCTCCAATCCTATCACTGCTGCGTTTATGCCCCTGTACACATGCTTGATTCTCTTTCGGAGACATAGCAATCCATAGGTTTTAAGATACTTACTAGTCAGGTACATTCTTAGGCGTTTAATATGCGGTGTTGAGTCCATTTCGTTGAGCAAGGAGTAGCTCTTGTCTATTCCATATTTGGCTTAAGGAACTTTATCTGTGCTCATTTCAATCTCTGGTTTTATGCAGCACCCCAACTCACCTTTCCCCTTAAGCAAGAATAAGTTGGTTTTCTAAATTTGAGACCCTGTTCTGTTCTGTAATTCAGTTCCTGTGTAGCCAAGTTTACATTCCGTGTATTACTGATATCTTATGATGTTTCTTTTTCTGTGTGACTTACTTCAGTTAGAATCATCATACCTGAATCCACTCATTGTGCTGCTAAGGGCCTGATGACACAGATTTCATTGCTGAGTGATATTGCTTTGTAAGTAAATACCACAACTTCTTTATCCATTTTTCACTTTCTGCGATGTTGAACTTGTACTGTAAACGAGGTTCTTGTAAACAGAGCCGTTCCAAACTTTGGGGTGGCTGTGTCTTTTTGATTTTAATTTCCCTAAGCTATAGGACCATAAGTGGAAGTGCCCTAGGTTCTGTTGCTTTGTTTTTTAGATGTTTCAGGAAACACCATACACTTCTCCCGAGTGGTTGTTGGCAATTTACATCCCGCCCATCAGCATAACAAGGCTCCCAGTTCTCCATGGCCTGTCCTGCCTTTCTGGACTTTACACTTTTTTCAGATGGCCCTTTTGACCGGGGGGAAGTGAGACTTCATTGTAGTGCAGATTTCCTTTGCAAGCTTGCTTGGTTGGCCAAAAAGGGCGTATGCGTTTTTTCCTGAATATATTCAGGAAAAAACGTATACGCCCTTTTTGGCCAAGTGCATCATTGTGGACGTTCTGCCTCTTTTCCTATGCTTTCAATGCAATTCCAGTCTACCTCCTGAAATCGGTTTCCTGCAATTCTGCTCCGCTTTCAAGTCCTCTTGGCAGCCTTACTTCAGTCTATTTTTGGACGATAGCTGTCATTTATAACTCTGCAGGTTTGTGAATTACAGTGCCCCTGAGCTCCTTTCTTCAACTCGCTTTCTTGTGACCTGGCCGCAACACCGCAGGATGGCTTCAGGCCCTAATCTGGTTCCGGCCCGGCATGCTGAGCCTTTGGTTAATTCCTCATCCTGGTGGGAAATGAGAGTTAAATTTGCCCGTCCAGACACCTCCAGCTAGCCTCTCATTGGTTCTCGCTATTCCTGTTCATCTTCCGCAGAAATTGCAAACTGGGCCAAACAGGAGGTTAAAGGGGCTGACTCTCCAAGTGGGGAGAGTGTTAGTAAAGCGTCTGGAATGTTGCACCCGAGTACCAAGGGAGCAAAACTGAGACATATTTGAACACGTCTCCTGATCACATGGTTGATCATACTCTGGGTTCCACATGCATGTTTTAGCTGAAGGAAGAATACCTAAAACCTGGGTAGTTGAAACCCGTGGAATGGGTACCATGCAATATGACTTCAAAGGGTCTTCATTTGCTCACCGAACCTCTCCAATCCTATCACTGCTGCGTTTATGCCCCTGTACACATGCTTGATTCTCTTTCGGAGACATAGCAATCCATAGGTTTTAAGATACTTACTAGTCAGGTACATTCTTAGGCGTTTAATATGCGGTGTTGAGTCCATTTCGTTGAGCAAGGAGTAGCTCTTGTCTATTCCATATTTGGCTTAAGGAACTTTATCTGTGCTCATTTCAATCTGTGGTTTTATGCAGCAACCCAACTCACCTTTCCCCTTAAGCAAGCATAAGTTGGTTTTCTAAATTTGAGAACCTGTTCTGTTTTGAAATTCTGTTCCTGTGTAGCCAAGTTTACATTCCGTGTATTAGTGATATCTTATGATGTTTCTTTTTCTGTGTGACTTATTTCAGTTAGAATCATCGTACCTGAATCTACTCATTATGCTGCTACGGGCCTGATGACATAGATTTCATTGCTGAGTGATACTGCATTGTACGTAAGTACCACAAGTTCTTTATCCATTTTTCACTTTCTGCGATGTTGAACTTGTACTGTAAACGAGGTTCTTGTAAACAGAGCCGTTCCAAACTTTGGGGTGGCTGTGTCTTTTTGATTTTAATTTCCCTAAGCTATAGGACCATAAGTGGCAGTGCCCTAGGCTCTGTTGCTTTGTTTTTTAGATGTTTCAGGAAACACCATACACTTCTCCCGAGTGTCTGTTGGCAATTTACATCCCGCCCATCAGCATAACAAGGCTCCCAGTTCTCCATGGCCTGTCCTGCCTTTCTGGATTTTACACTTTTTTCAGATGGCCCTTTTGACCGGGGGGAAGTGAGACTTCATTGTAGTGCAGATTTCCTTTGCAAGCTTGCTTGGTTGGCCAAAAAGGGCGTATGCGTTTTTTCCTGAATATATTCAGGAAAAAACGCATACGCCCTTTTTGGCCAAGTGCATCATTGTGGACGTTCTGCCTCTTTTCCTATGCTTTCAATGCAATTCCAGTCTACCTCCTGAAATCGGTTTCCTGCAATTCTGCCCCGCTTTCAAGTCCTCTTGGCAGCCTTACTTCAGTCTATTTTTGGACGATAGCTGTCATTTATAACTCTGCAGGTTTATGAATTACAGTGCCCCTGAGCTCCTTTCTTCAACTCGCTTTCTTGTGACCTGGCCGCAACACCGCAGGATGGCTTCAGGCCCTAATCTGGTTCCGGCCCGGCATGCTGAGCCTTTGGTTAATTCCTCTTCCTGGTGGGAAATGAGAGTTAAATTTGCCCGTTCAGACACCTCCAGCTAGCCTCTCATTGGTTCTCGCTATTCCTGTTCATCTTCCGCAGAAATTGCAAACTGGACCAAACAGGAGGTTAAAGGGACTGACGCTCCAAGTGGGGAGAGTGTTAGTAAAGCGTCTGGAATGTTGCACCCGAGTACCAGGGGAGGAAAACTGAGACATATTTGAACACGTCTCCTGATCACATGGTTGATCATACTGTAGGTTCCACATGCATGTTTTAGCTGAAGGAAGAATACCTTAAACCTGGGTAGTTGAAACCCGTGGAATGGGTACCATGCAATATGACTTCAAAGGGTCTTCATTTGCTCACCGAACCTCTCCAATCCTATCACTGCTGCGTTTATGCCCCTGTACACATGCTTGATTCTCTTTCGGAGACATAGCAATCCATAGGTTTTAAGATACTTACTAGTCAGGTACATTCTTAGGCGTTTAATATGGGGTGTTGAGTCCATTTCGTTGAGCAAGGAGTAGCTCTTGTCTATTCCGTATTTGGCTTAAGGAACTTTATCTGTGCTCATTTCAATCTCTGGTTTTATGCAGCACCCCAACTCACCTTTCCCCTTAAGCAAGAATAAGTTGGTTTTCTAAATTTGAGACCCTGTTCTGTTCTGTAATTCAGTTCCTGTGTAGCCAAGTTTACATTCCGTGTATTACTGATATCTTATGATGTTTCTTTTTCTGTGTGACTTATTTCAGTTAGAATCATCATACCTGAATCCACTCATTGTGCTGCTAAGGGCCTGATGACACAGATTTCATTGCTGAGTGATATTGCTTTGTAAGTAAATACCACAACTTCTTTATCCATTTTTCACTTTCTGCGATGTTGAACTTGTACTGTAAACGAGGTTCTTGTAAACAGAGCCGTTCCAAACTTTGGGGTGGCTGTGTCTTTTTGATTTTAATTTCCCTAAGCTATAGGACCATAAGTGGAAGTGCCCTAGGCTCTGTTGCTTTGTTTTTTAGATGTTTCAGGAAACACCATACACTTCTCCCGAGTGGTTGTTGGCAATTTACATCCCGCCCATCAGCATAACAAGGCTCCCAGTTCTCCATGGCCTGTCCTGCCTTTCTGGATTTTACACTTTTTTCAGATGGCCCTTTTGACCGGGGGGAAGTGAGACTTCATTGTAGTGCAGATTTCCTTTGCAAGCTTGCTTGGTTGGCCAAAAAGGGCGTATGCGTTTTTTCCTGAATATATTCAGGAAAAAACGCATACGCACTTTTTGGCCAAGTGCATCATTGTGGACGTTCTGCCTCTTTTCTTATGCTTTCAATGCAATTCCAGTCTACCTCCTGAAATCGGTTTCCTGCAATTCTGCCCCGCTTTCAAGTCCTCTTGGCAGCCTTACTTCAGTATATTTTTGGACGATAGCTGTCATTTATAACTCTGCAGGTTTGTGAATTACAGTGCCCCTGAGCTCCTTTCTTCAACTCGCTTTCTTGTGACCTGGCCGCAACACCGCAGGATGGCTTCAGGCCCTAATCTGGTTCCGGCCCGGCATGCTGAGCCTTTGGTTAATTCCTCTTCCTGGTGGGAAATGAGAGTTAAATTTGCCCGTTCAGACACCTCCAGCTAGCCTCTCATTGGTTCTCGCTATTCCTGTTCATCTTCCGCAGAAATTGCAAACTGGGCCAAACAGGAGGTTAAAGGGACTGACGCTCCAAGTGGGGAGAGTGTTAGTAAAGCGTCTGGAATGTTGCACCCGAGTACCAGCGGAGGAAAACTGAGACATATTTGAACACGTCTCCTGATCACATGGTTGATCATACTGTAGGTTCCACATGCATGTTTTAGCTGAAGGAAGAATACCTTAAACCTGGGTAGTTGAAACCCGTGGAATGGGTACCATGCAATATGACTTCAAAGGGTCTTCATTTGCTCACCGAACCTCTCCAATCCTATCACTGCTGCGTTTATGCCCCTGTACACATGCTTGATTCTCTTTCGGAGACATAGCAATCCATAGGTTTTAAGATACTTACTAGTCAGGTACATTCTTAGGCGTTTAATATGGGGTGTTGAGTCCATTTCGTTGAGCAAGGAGTAGCTCTTGTCTATTCCATATTTGGCTTAAGGAACTTTATCTGTGCTCATTTCAATCTCTGGTTTTATGCAGCACCCCAACTCACCTTTCCCCTTAAGCAAGAATAAGTTGGTTTTCTAAATTTGAGACCCTGTTCTGTTCTGTAATTCAGTTCCTGTGTAGCCAAGTTTACATTCCGTGTATTACTGATATCTTATGATGTTTCTTTTTCTGTGTGACTTATTTCAGTTAGAATCATCATACCTGAATCCACTCATTGTGCTGCTAAGGGCCTGATGACCCAGATTTCATTGCTGAGTGATATTGCTTTGTAAGTAAATACCACAACTTCTTTATCCATTTTTCACTTTCTGCGATGTTGAACTTGTACTGTAAACGAGGTTCTTGTAAACAGAGCCGTTCCAAACTTTGGGGTGGCTGTGTCTTTTTGATTTTAATTTCCCTAAGCTATAGGACCATAAGTGGAAGTGCCCTAGGTTCTGTTGCTTTGTTTTTTAGATGTTTCAGGAAACACCATACACTTCTCCCGAGTGGTTGTTGGCAATTTACATCCCGCCCATCAGCATAACAAGGCTCCCAGTTCTCCATGGCCTGTCCTGCCTTTCTGGATTTTACACTTTTTTCAGATGGCCCTTTTGACCGGGGGGAAGTGAGACTTCATTGTAGTGCAGATTTCCTTTGCAAGCTTGCTTGGTTGGCCAAAAAGGGCGTATGCGTTTTTTCCTGAATATATTCAGGAAAAAACGCATACGCCCTTTTTGGCCAAGTGCATCATTGTGGACGTTCTGCCTCTTTTCCTATGCTTTCAATGCAATTCCAGTCTACCTCCTGAAATCGGTTTCCTGCAATTCTGCCCCGCTTTCAAGTCCTCTTGGCAGCCTTACTTCAGTATATTTTTGGACGATAGCTGTCATTTATAACTCTGCAGGTTTGTGAATTACAGTGCCCCTGAGCTCCTTTCTTCAACTCGCTTTCTTGTGACCTGGCCGCAACACCGCAGGATGGCTTCAGGCCCTAATCTGGTTCCGGCCCGGCATGCTGAGCCTTTGGTTAATTCCTCTTCCTGGTGGGAAATGAGAGTTAAATTTGCCCGTTCAGACACCTCCAGCTAGCCTCTCATTGGTTCTCGCTATTCCTGTTCATCTTCCGCAGAAATTGCAAACTGGGCCAAACAGGAGGTTAAAGGGACTGACTCTCCAAGTCGGGAGAGTGTTAGTAAAGCGTCTGGAATGTTGCACCCGAGTACCAGCGGAGGAAAACTGAGACATATTTGAACACGTCTCCCGTTCACATGGTTGATCATACTTGGGTTCCACATGCATGATTTAGCTGAAGGAAGAATACCTTAAACCTGGAGAGTTAAGACCCGTGTAATGGGTACCATGCAATATGACTTCAAAGGGTCTTCATTTGCTCACCGAACCTCTCCAATCCTATCACTGCTGCGTTTATGCCCCTGTACACATGCTTGATTCTCTTTCGGAGACATAGCAATCCATAGGTTTTAAGATACTTACTAGTCAGGTACATTCTTAGGCGTTTAATATGCGGTGTTGAGTCCATTTCGTTGAGCAAGGAGTAGCTCTTGTCTATTCCATATTTGACTTAAGGAACTTTATCTGTGCTCATTTCAATCTCTGGTTTTATGCAGCACCCCAACTCACCTTTCCCCTTAAGCAAGCATAAGTTGGTTTTCTAAATTTGAGACCCTGTTCTGTTCTGTAATTCAGTTCCTGTGTAGCCAAGTTTACATTCCGTGTATTACTGATATCTTATGATGTTTCTTTTTCTGTGTGACTTATTTCAGTTAGAATCATCGTACCTGAATCCACTCATTATGCTGCTACGGGCCTGATGACATAGATTTCATTGCTGAGTGATACTGCATTGTACGTAAGTACCACAAGTTCTTTATCCATTTTTCACTTTCTGTGATATTGCACTTGTATGGCAAACGAGGTTCTTGTAAACAGAGCTGTTCCAAACTTTGGGGTGGCTGTGTCTTTTTGATTTTAATTTTCCTAAGCTATAGGACCATAAGTGGAAGTGCCCTAGGCTCTGTTGCTTTGTTTTTTAGATGTTTCAGGAAACACCATACACTTCTCCCAAGTGTCTGTTGGCAATTTACATCCCGCCCATCAGCATAACAAGGCTCCCAGTTCTCCATGGCCTGTCCTGCCTTTCTGGATTTTACACTTTTTTCAGATGGCCCTTTTGACCGGGGGGAAGTGAGACTTCATTGTAGTGCAGATTTCCTTTGCAAGCTTGCTTGGTTGGCCAAAAAGGGCGTATGCGTTTTTTCCTGAATATATTCAGGAAAAAACGCATACGCCCTTTTTGGCCAAGTGCATCATTGTGGACGTTCTGCCTCTTTTCCTATGCTTTCAATGCAATTCCAGTCTACCTCCTGAAATCGGTTTCCTGCAATTCTGCCCCGCTTTCAAGTCCTCTTGGCAGCCTTACATCAGTCTATTTTTGGACGATAGCTGTCATTTATAACTCTGCAGGTTTGTGAATTACAGTGCCCCTGAGCTCCTTTCTTCAACTTGCTTTCTTGTGACCTGGCCGCAACACCGCAGGATGGCTTCAGGCCCTAATCTGGTTCCGGCACGGCACGCTGAGCCTTTGGTTATTTCCTTTTCCTGGTGGGAAATGAGAGTTAAATTTGCCCGTCCAGACACCTCCAGCTAGTCTCTCATTGGTTCTCGCTATTCCTGTTCATCTTCCGCAGAAATTGCAAACTGGGCCAAACAGGAGGTTAAAGGCGCTGACTCTCCAAGTGGGGAGAGTGTTAGTAAAGCGTCTGGAATGTTGCACCCGAGTACCAAGGGAGGAAAACTGAGACATATTTGAACACGTCTCCCGTTCACATGGTTGATCATACTTGGGTTCCACATGCATGTTTTAGCTGAAGGAAGAATACCTTAAACCTGGAGAGTTAAGACCCGTGTAATGGGTACCATGCAATATGACTTCAAAGGGTCTTCATTTGCTCACCGAACCTCTCCAATCCTATCACTGCTGCGTTTATGCCCCTGTACACATGCTTGATTCTCTTTCGGAGACATAGCAATCCATAGGTTTTAAGATACTTACTAGTCAGGTACATTCTTAGGCGTTTAATATGCGGTGTTGAGTCCATTTCGTTGAGCAAGGAGTAGCTCTTGTCTATTCCATATTTGACTTAAGGAACTTTATCTGTGCTCATTTCAATCTCTGGTTTTATGCAGCACCCCAACTCACCTTTACCCTTAAGCAAGCATAAGTTGGTTTTCTAAATTTGAGACCCTATTCTGTTCTGTAATTCAGTTCCTGTGTAGCCAAGTTTACATTCCGTGTATTACTGATATCTTATGATGTTTCTTTTTCTGTGTGACTTACTTCAGTTAGAATCATCATACCTGAATCCACTCATTGTGCTGCTAAGGGCCTGATGACCCAGATTTCATTGCTGAGTGATATTGCTTTGTAAGTACATACCACAACTTCTTTATCCATTTTTCACTTTCTGCGATGTTGAACTTGTACTGTAAACGAGGTTCTTGTAAACAGAGCCGTTCCAAACTTTGGGGTTGCTGTGTCTTTTTGATTTTAATTTCCCTAAGCTATAGGACCATAAGTGGAAGTGCCCTAGGTTCTGTTGCTTTGTTTTTTAGATGTTTCAGGAAACACCATACACTTCTCCCGAGTGGTTGTTGGCAATTTACATCCCGCCCATCAGCATAACAAGGCTCCCAGTTCTCCATGGCCTGTCCTGCCTTTCTGGATTTTACACTTTTTTCAGATGGCCCTTTTGACCGGGGGAAGAGAGACTTCTTTGTAGTGCAGATTTCCTTTGCAAGCTTGCTTGGTTGGCCAAAAAGGGCGTATGCGTTTTTTCCTGAATATATTCAGGAAAAAACGCATACGCCCTTTTTGGCCAAGTGCATCATTGTGGACGTTTTGCCTCTTTTCCTATGCTTTCAGTGCAATTCCAGTCTACCTCCTGAAATCGGTTTCCTGCAATTCTGCCCCGCTTTCAAGTCCTCCTGGCAGCCTTACTTCAGTCTATTTTTGGACGATAGCTGTCATTTATAACTCTGCAGGTTTGTGAATTACAGTGCCCCTGAGCTCCTTTCTTCAACTCGCTTTCTTTTGAGCTGGCCGCAACTCCGCAGGATGGATTCAGGCCCTAATCTGGTTCCGGTACGGCAAGATGAGCCTTTGGTTATTTCCTCTTCCTGTTGGAAAATGAGAGTTAAATTTGCCCGTCCAGACACCTCCAGCTAGCCTCTCACTGGTTCTCGCTATTCCTGTTCATCTTCCGCAGAAATTGCAAACTGGACCAAACAGGAGGTTAAAGGCGCTGACTCTCCAAGTGGGGAGAGTGTTAGTAAAGCGTCTGGAATGTTGCACCCGAGGACCAGGGGAGGAAAACTGAGACATATTTGAACACGTCTCGCGATCACATGGTTGATCATACTCTGGGTTCCACATGCATGTTTTAGCTGAAGGAAGAATACCTAAAACCTGGGTAGTTGAAACCCGTGGAATGGGTACCATGCAATATGACTTCAAAGGGTCTTCATTTGCTCACCGAACCTCTCCAATTCTATCACTGCTGCGTTTATGCCCCTGTACACATGCTTGATTCTCTTTCGGAGACATAGCAATCCATAGGTTTTAAGATACTTACTAGTCAGGTACATTCTTAGGCGTTTAATATGCGGTGTTGAGTCCATTTCGTTGAGCAAGGAGTAGCTCTTGTCTATTCCATATTTGACTTAAGGAACTTTATCTGTGCTCATTTCAATCTCTCGTTTTATGCAGCACCTCAACTCACCTTTACCCTTAAGCAAGCCTAAGTTGGTTTTCTAAATTTGAGACTCTGTTCTGTTCTGTAATTCAGTTCCTGTGTAGCCAAGTTTACATTCCGTGTATTACTGATATCTTATGATGTTTCTTTTTCTGTGTGACTTACTTCAGTTAGAATCATCATACCTGAATCCACTCATTGTGTTGCTAAGGGCCTGATGACACAGATTTCATTGCTGAGTGATATTGCTTTGTAAGTAAATACCACAACTTCTTTATCCATTTTTCACTTTCTGCGATGTTGAACTTGTACTGTAAACGAGGTTCTTGTAAACAGAGCCGTTCCAAACTTTGGGGTGGCTGTGTCTTTTTGATTTTAATTTTCCTAAGCTATAGGACCATAAGTGGAAGTGCCCTAGGCTCTGTTGCTTTGTTTTTTAGATGTTTCAGGAAACACCATACACTTCTCCCAAGTGTCTGTTGGCAATTTACATCCCGCCCATCAGCATAACAAGGCTCCCAGTTCTCCATGGCCTGTCCTGCCTTTCTGGATTTTACACTTTTTTCAGATGGCCCTTTTGACCGGGGGGAAGTGAGACTTCATTGTAGTGCAGATTTCCTTTGCAAGCTTGCTTGGTTGGCCAAAAAGGGCGTATGCGTTTTTTCCTGAATATATTCAGGAAAAAACGCATACGCCCTTTTTGGCCAAGTGCATCATTGTGGACGTTCTGCCTCTTTTCCTATGCTTTCAATGCAATTCCAGTCTACCTCCTGAAATCGGTTTCCTGCAATTCTGCCCCGCTTTCAAGTCCTCTTGGCAGCCTTACTTCAGTCTATTTTTGGACGATAGCTGTCATTTATAACTCTGCAGGTTTGTGAATTACAGTGCCCCTGAGCTCCTTTCTTCAACTCGCTTTCTTGTGACCTGGCCGCAACACCGCAGGATGGCTTCAGGCCCTAATCTGGTTCCGGCCTGGCATGCTGAGCCTTTGGTTAATTCCTCATCCTGGTGGGAAATGAGAGTTAAATTTGCCCGTCCAGACACCTCCAGCTAGCCTCTCATTGGTTCTCGCTATTCCTGTTCATCTTCCGCAGAAATTGCAAACTGGGCCAAACAGGAGGTTAAAGGTGCTGACTCTCCAAGTGGGGAGAGTGTTAGTAAAGCGTCTGGAATGTTGCACCCGAGGACCAGGGGAGGAAAACTGAGACATATTTGAACACGTCTCCCGATCACATGGTTGATCATACTCTAGGTTCCACATGCATGTTTTAGCTGAAGGAAGAATACCTTAAACCTGGGTAGTTGAAACCCGTGGAATGGGTACCATGCAATATGACTGCAAAGGGTCTTCATTTGCTCACCGAACCTCTCCAATCCTATCACTGCTGCGTTTATGCCCCTGTACACATGCTTGATTCTCTTTCGGAGACATAGCAATCCATAGGTTTTACGATACTTACTAGTCAGGTACATTCTTAGGCGTTTAATATGCGGTGTTGAGTCCATTTCGTTGAGCAAGGAGTAGCTCTTGTCTATTCCATATTTGGCTTAAGGAACTTTATCTGTGCTCATTTCAATCTCTGGTTTTATGCAGCACCCCAACTCACCTTTCCCCTTAAGCAAGAATAAGTTGGTTTTCTAAATTTGAGACCCTGTTCTGTTCTGTAATTCAGTTCCTGTGTAGCCAAGTTTACATTCCGTGTATTACTGATATCTTATGATGTTTCTTTTTCTGTGTGACTTACTTCAGTTAGAATCATCATACCTGAATCCACTCATTGTGCTGCTAAGGGCCTGATGACACAGATTTCATTGCTGAGTGATATTGCTTTGTAAGTAAATACCACAACTTCTTTATCCATTTTTCACTTTCTGCGATGTTGAACTTGTACTGTAAACGAGGTTCTTGTAAACAGAGCCGTTCCAAACTTTGGGGTGGCTGTGTCTTTTTGATTTTAATTTCCCTAAGCTATAGGACCATAAGTGGAAGTGCCCTAGGTTCTGTTGCTTTGTTTTTTAGATGTTTCAGGAAACACCATACACTTCTCCCCAGTGGTTGTTGGCAATTTACATCCCGCCCATCAGCATAACAAGGCTCCCAGTTCTCCATGGCCTGTCCTGCCTTTCTGGACTTTACACTTTTTTCAGATGGCCCTTTTGACCGGGGGGAAGTGAGACTTCATTGTAGTGCAGATTTCCTTTGCAAGCTTGCTTGGTTGGCCAAAAAGGGCGTATGCGTTTTTTCCTGAATATATTCAGGAAAAAACGTATACGCCCTTTTTGGCCAAGTGCATCATTGTGGACGTTCTGCCTCTTTTCCTATGCTTTCAATGCAATTCCAGTCTACCTCCTGAAATCGGTTTCCTGCAATTCTGCCCCACTTTCAAGTCCTCTTGGCAGCCTTACTTCAGTCTATTTTTGGACGATAGCTGTCATTTATAACTCTGCAGGTTTGTGAATTACAGTGCCCCTGAGCTCCTTTCTTCAACTCGCTTTCTTGTGACCTGGCCGCAACACCGCAGGATGGCTTCAGGCCCTAATCTGGTTCCGGCCCGGCATGCTGAGCCTTTGGTTAATTCCTCTTCCTGGTGGGAAATGAGAGTTAAATTTGCCCGTTCAGACACCTCCAGCTAGCCTCTCATTGGTTCTCGCTATTCCTGTTCATCTTCCGCAGAAATTGCAAACTGGGCCAAACAGGAGGTTAAAGGGACTGACGCTCCAAGTGGGGAGAGTGTTAGTAAAGCGTCTGGAATGTTGCACCCGAGTACCAGCGGAGGAAAACTGAGACATATTTGAACACGTCTCCTGATCACATGGTTGATCATACTGTAGGTTCCACATGCATGTTTTAGCTGAAGGAAGAATACCTTAAACCTGGGTAGTTGAAACCCGTGGAATGGGTACCATGCAATATGACTTCAAAGGGTCTTCATTTGCTCACCGAACCTCTCCAATCCTATCACTGCTGCGTTTATGCCCCTGTACACATGCTTGATTCTCTTTCGGAGACATAGCAATCCATAGGTTTTAAGATACTTACTAGTCAGGTACATTCTTAGGCGTTTAATATGGGGTGTTGAGTCCATTTCGTTGAGCAAGGAGTAGCTCTTGTCTATTCCATATTTGGCTTAAGGAACTTTATCTGTGCTCATTTCAATCTCTGGTTTTATGCAGCACCCCAACTCACCTTTCCCCTTAAGCAAGAATAAGTTGGTTTTCTAAATTTGAGACCCTGTTCTGTTCTGTAATTCAGTTCCTGTGTAGCCAAGTTTACATTCCGTGTATTACTGATATCTTATGATGTTTCTTTTTCTGTGTGACTTATTTCAGTTAGAATCATCATACCTGAATCCACTCATTGTGCTGCTAAGGGCCTGATGACACAGATTTCATTGCTGAGTGATATTGCTTTGTAAGTAAATACCACAACTTCTTTATCCATTTTTCACTTTCTGCGATGTTGAACTTGTACTGTAAACGAGGTTCTTGTAAACAGAGCCGTTCCAAACTTTGGGGTGGCTGTGTCTTTTTGATTTTAATTTCCCTAAGCTATAGGACCATAAGTGGAAGTGCCCTAGGTTCTGTTGCTTTGTTTTTTAGATGTTTCAGGAAACACCATACACTTCTCCCGAGTGGTTGTTGGCAATTTACATCCCGCCCATCAGCATAACAAGGCTCCCAGTTCTCCATGGCCTGTCCTGCCTTTCTGGATTTTACACTTTTTTCAGATGGCCCTTTTGACCGGGGGGAAGTGAGACTTCATTGTAGTGCAGATTTCCTTTGCAAGCTTGCTTGGTTGGCCAAAAAGGGCGTATGCGTTTTTTCCTGAATATATTCAGGAAAAAACGCATACGCCCTTTTTGGCCAAGTGCATCATTGTGGACGTTCTGCCTCTTTTCCTATGCTTTCAATGCAATTCCAGTCTACCTCCTGAAATTGGTTTCCTGCAATTCTGCCCCGCTTTCAAGTCCTCTTGGCAGCCTTACTTCAGTCTATTTTTGGACGATAGCTGTCATTTATAACTCTGCAGGTTTGTGAATTACAGTGCCCCGAGCTCCTTTCTTCAACTCGCTTTCTTGTGACCTGGCCGCAACACCGCAGGATGGCTTCAGGCCCTAATCTGGTTCCGGCACGTCAGGCTGAGCCTTTGGTTAATTCCTCTTCCTGGTGGGAAATGAGAGTTAAATTTGCCCGTTCAGACACCTCCAGCTAGCCTCTCATTGGTTCTCGCTATTCCTGTTCATCTTCCGCAGAAATTGCAAACTGGGCCAAACAGGAGGTTAAAGGCGCTTACTCTCCAAGTGGGGAGAGTGTTAGTAAAGCGTCTGGAATGTTGCACCCGAGTACCAGGGGAGGAAAACTGAGACATATTTGAACACGTCTCCCGTTCACATGGTTGATCATACTTGGGTTCCACATGCATGTTTTAGCTGAAGGAAGAATACCTTAAACCTGGAGAGTTGAGACCCGTGTAATGGGTACCATGCAATATGACTTCAAAGGGTCTTCATTTGCTCACCGAACCTCTCCAATCCTATCACTGCTGCGTTTATGCCCCTGTACACATGCTTGATTCTCTTTCGGAGACATAGCAATCCATAGGTTTTAAGATACTTACTAGTCAGGTACATTCTTAGGCGTTTAATATGCGGTGTTGAGTCCATTTCGTTGAGCAAGGAGTAGCTCTTGTCTATTCCATATTTGACTTAAGGAACTTTATCTGTGCTCATTTCAATCTCTGGTTTTATGCAGCACCCCAACTCACCTTTACCCTTAAGCAAGCATAAGTTGGTTTTCTAAATTTGAGACACTGTTCTGTTCTGTAATTCAGTTTCTGTGTAGCCAAGTTTACATTCCGTGTATTACTGATATCTTATGATGTTTCTTTTTCTGTGTGACTTATTTCAGTTAGAATCATCATACCTGAATCCACTCATTGTGCTGCTACGGGCCTGATGACATAGATTTCATTGCGGAGTGATATTGCTTTGTAAGTAAATACCACAACTTCTTTATCCTTTTTTCACTTTCTGCGATGTTGAACTTGTACTGTAAACGAGGTTCTTGTAAACAGAGGCATCCCAAACTTTGGGGTGGCTGTGTCTTTTTGATTTTAATTTCCCTAAGCTATAGGACCATAAGTGGAAGTGCCCTAGGCTCTGTTGCTTTGTTTTTTAGATGTTTCAGGAAACACCATACACTTCTCCCAAGTGTCTGTTGGCAATTTACATCCCGCCCATCAGCATAACAAGGCTCCCAGTTCTCCATGGCCTGTCCTGCCTTTCTGGATTTTACACTTTTTTCAGATGGCCCTTTTGACCGGGGGGAAGTGAGACTTCATTGTAGTGCAGATTTCCTTTGCAAGCTTGCTTGGTTGGCCAAAAAGGGCGTATGCGTTTTTTCCTGAATATATTCAGGAAAAAACGCATACGCCCTTTTTGGCCAAGTGCATCATTGTGGACGTTCTGCCTCTTTTCCTATGCTTTCAATGCAATTCCAGTCTACCTCCTGAAATCGGTTTCCTGCAATTCTGCCCCGCTTTCAAGTCCTCTTGGCAGCCTTACTTCAGTCTATTTTTGGACGATAGCTGTCATTTATAACTCTGCAGGTTTATGAATTACAGTGCCCCTGAGCTCCTTTCTTCAACTCGCTTTCTTTTCAGCTGGCCGCAACACCGCAGGATGGCTTCAGGCCCTAATCTGGTTCCGGCCCGGCATGCTGAGCCTTTGGTTAATTCCTCTTCCTGGTGGGAAATGAGAGTTAAATTTGCCCGTTCAGACACCTCCAGCTAGCCTCTCATTGGTTCTCGCTATTCCTGTTCATCTTCCGCAGAAATTGCAAACTGGACCAAACAGGAGGTTAAAGGGACTGACGCTCCAAGTGGGGAGAGTGTTAGTAAAGCGTCTGGAATGTTGCACCCGAGTACCAGGGGAGGAAAACTGAGACATATTTGAACACGTCTCCTGATCACATGGTTGATCATACTGTAGGTTCCACATGCATGTTTTAGCTGAAGGAAGAATACCTTAAACCTGGGTAGTTGAAACCCGTGGAATGGGTACCATGCAATATGACTTCAAAGGGTCTTCATTTGCTCACCGAACCTCTCCAATCCTATCACTGCTGCGTTTATGCCCCTGTACACATGCTTGATTCTCTTTCGGAGACATAGCAATCCATAGGTTTTAAGATACTTACTAGTCAGGTACATTCTTAGGCGTTTAATATGCGGTGTTGAGTCCATTTCGTTGAGCAAGGAGTAGCTCTTGTCTATTCCATATTTGACTTAAGGAACTTTATCTGTGCTCATTTCAATCTCTGGTTTTATGCAGCACCCCAACTCACCTTTACCCTTAAGCAAGCATAAGTTGGTTTTCTAAATTTGAGACACTGTTCTGTTCTGTAATTCAGTTTCTGTGTAGCCAAGTTTACATTCCGTGTATTACTGATATCTTATGATGTTTCTTTTTCTGTGTGACTTATTTCAGTTAGAATCATCATACCTGAATCCACTCATTGTGCTGCTACGGGCCTGATGACATAGATTTCATTGCGGAGTGATATTGCTTTGTAAGTAAATACCACAACTTCTTTATCCTTTTTTCACTTTCTGCGATGTTGAACTTGTACTGTAAACGAGGTTCTTGTAAACAGAGGCATCCCAAACTTTGGGGTGGCTGTGTCTTTTTGATTTTAATTTCCCTAAGCTATAGGACCATAAGTGGAAGTGCCCTAGGCTCTGTTGCTTTGTTTTTTAGATGTTTCAGGAAACACCATACACTTCTCCCAAGTGTCTGTTGGCAATTTACATCCCGCCCATCAGCATAACAAGGCTCCCAGTTCTCCATGGCCTGTCCTGCCTTTCTGGATTTTACACTTTTTTCAGATGGCCCTTTTGACCGGGGGGAAGTGAGACTTCATTGTAGTGCAGATTTCCTTTGCAAGCTTGCTTGGTTGGCCAAAAAGGGCGTATGCGTTTTTTCCTGAATATATTCAGGAAAAAACGCATACGCCCTTTTTGGCCAAGTGCATCATTGTGGACGTTCTGCCTCTTTTCCTATGCTTTCAATGCAATTCCAGTCTACCTCCTGAAATCGGTTTCCTGCAATTCTGCCCCGCTTTCAAGTCCTCTTGGCAGCCTTACTTCAGTCTATTTTTGGACGATAGCTGTCATTTATAACTCTGCAGGTTTATGAATTACAGTGCCCCTGAGCTCCTTTCTTCAACTCGCTTTCTTTTCAGCTGGCCGCAACACCGCAGGATGGCTTCAGGCCCTAATCTGGTTCCGGCCCGGCATGCTGAGCCTTTGGTTAATTCCTCTTCCTGGTGGGAAATGAGAGTTAAATTTGCCCGTTCAGACACCTCCAGCTAGCCTCTCATTGGTTCTCGCTATTCCTGTTCATCTTCCGCAGAAATTGCAAACTGGACCAAACAGGAGGTTAAAGGGACTGACGCTCCAAGTGGGGAGAGTGTTAGTAAAGCGTCTGGAATGTTGCACCCGAGTACCAGGGGAGGAAAACTGAGACATATTTGAACACGTCTCCTGATCACATGGTTGATCATACTGTAGGTTCCACATGCATGTTTTAGCTGAAGGAAGAATACCTTAAACCTGGGTAGTTGAAACCCGTGGAATGGGTACCATGCAATATGACTTCAAAGGGTCTTCATTTGCTCACCGAACCTCTCCAATCCTATCACTGCTGCGTTTATGCCCCTGTACACATGCTTGATTCTCTTTCGGAGACATAGCAATCCATAGGTTTTAAGATACTTACTAGTCAGGTACATTCTTAGGCGTTTAATATGCGGTGTTGAGTCCATTTCGTTGAGCAAGGAGTAGCTCTTGTCTATTCCGTATTTGGCTTAAGGAACTTTATCTGTGCTCATTTCAATCTCTGGTTTTATGCAGCACCCCAACTCACCTTTCCCCTTAAGCAAGAATAAGTTGGTTTTCTAAATTTGAGACCCTGTTCTGTTCTGTAATTCAGTTCCTGTGTAGCCAAGTTTACATTCCGTGTATTACTGATATCTTATGATGTTTCTTTTTCTGTGTGACTTATTTCAGTTAGAATCATCATACCTGAATCCACTCATTGTGCTGCTAAGGGCCTGATGACACAGATTTCATTGCTGAGTGATATTGCTTTGTAAGTAAATACCACAACTTCTTTATCCATTTTTCACTTTCTGTGATGTTGAACTTGTACTGTAAACGAGGTTCTTGTAAACAGAGCCGTTCCAAACTTTGGGGTGGCTGTGTCTTTTTGATTTTAATTTCCCTAAGCTATAGGACCATAAGTGGAAGTGCCCTAGGCTCTGTTGCTTTGTTTTTTAGATGTTTCAGGAAACACCATACACTTCTCCCGAGTGGTTGTTGGCAATTTACATCCCGCCCATCAGCATAACAAGGCTCCCAGTTCTCCATGGCCTGTCCTGCCTTTCTGGATTTTACACTTTTTTCAGATGGCCCTTTTGACCGGGGGGAAGTGAGACTTCATTGTAGTGCAGATTTCCTTTGCAAGCTTGCTTGGTTGGCCAAAAAGGGCGTATGCGTTTTTTCCTGAATATATTCAGGAAAAAACGCATACGCCCTTTTTGGCCAAGTGCATCATTGTGGACGTTCTGCCTCTTTTCTTATGCTTTCAATGCAATTCCAGTCTACCTCCTGAAATCGGTTTCCTGCAATTCTGCCCCGCTTTCAAGTCCTCTTGGCAGCCTTACTTCAGTATATTTTTGGACGATAGCTGTCATTTATAACTCTGCAGGTTTGTGAATTACAGTGCCCCTGAGCTCCTTTCTTCAACTCGCTTTCTTGTGACCTGGCCGCAACACCGCAGGATGGCTTCAGGCCCTAATCTGGTTCCGGCCCGGCATGCTGAGCCTTTGGTTAATTCCTCTTCCTGGTGGGAAATGAGAGTTAAATTTGCCCGTTCAGACACCTCCAGCTAGCCTCTCATTGGTTCTCGCTATTCCTGTTCATCTTCCGCAGAAATTGCAAACTGGGCCAAACAGGAGGTTAAAGGGACTGACGCTCCAAGTGGGGAGAGTGTTAGTAAAGCGTCTGGAATGTTGCACCCGAGTACCAGCGGAGGAAAACTGAGACATATTTGAACACGTCTCCTGATCACATGGTTGATCATACTGTAGGTTCCACATGCATGTTTTAGCTGAAGGAAGAATACCTTAAACCTGGGTAGTTGAAACCCGTGGAATGGGTACCATGCAATATGACTTCAAAGGGTCTTCATTTGCTCACCGAACCTCTCCAATCCTATCACTGCTGCGTTTATGCCCCTGTACACATGCTTGATTCTCTTTCGGAGACATAGCAATCCATAGGTTTTAAGATACTTACTAGTCAGGTACATTCTTAGGCGTTTAATATGGGGTGTTGAGTCCATTTCGTTGAGCAAGGAGTAGCTCTTGTCTATTCCATATTTGGCTTAAGGAACTTTATCTGTGCTCATTTCAATCTCTGGTTTTATGCAGCACCCCAACTCACCTTTCCCCTTAAGCAAGCATAAGTTGGTTTTCTAAATTTGAGACCCTGTTCTGTTCTGTAATTCAGTTCCTGTGTAGCCAAGTTTACATTCCGTGTATTACTGATATCTTATGATGTTTCTTTTTCTGTGTGACTTATTTCAGTTAGAATCATCATACCTGAATCCACTCATTGTGCTGCTAAGGGCCTGATGACACAGATTTCATTGCTGAGTGATATTGCTTTGTAAGTAAATACCACAACTTCTTTATCCATTTTTCACTTTCTGCGATGTTGAACTTGTACTGTAAACGAGGTTCTTGTAAACAGAGCCGTTCCAAACTTTGGGGTGGCTGTGTCTTTTTGATTTTAATTTCCCTAAGCTATAGGACCATAAGTGGAAGTGCCCTAGGTTCTGTTGCTTTGTTTTTTAGATGTTTCAGGAAACACCATACACTTCTCCCGAGTGGTTGTTGGCAATTTACATCCCGCCCATCAGCATAACAAGGCTCCCAGTTCTCCATGGCCTGTCCTGCCTTTCTGGATTTTACACTTTTTTCAGATGGCCCTTTTGACCGGGGGGAAGTGAGACTTCATTGTAGTGCAGATTTCCTTTGCAAGCTTGCTTGGTTGGCCAAAAAGGGCGTATGCGTTTTTTCCTGAATATATTCAGGAAAAAACGCATACGCCCTTTTTGGCCAAGTGCATCATTGTGGACGTTCTGCCTCTTTTCCTATGCTTTCAATGCAATTCCAGTCTACCTCCTGAAATCGGTTTCCTGCAATTCTGCCCCGCTTTCAAGTCCTCTTGGCAGCCTTACTTCAGTATATTTTTGGACGATAGCTGTCATTTATAACTCTGCAGGTTTGTGAATTACAGTGCCCCTGAGCTCCTTTCTTCAACTCGCTTTCTTGTGACCTGGCCGCAACACCGCAGGATGGCTTCAGGCCCTAATCTGGTTCCGGCCCGGCATGCTGAGCCTTTGGTTAATTCCTCTTCCTGGTGGGAAATGAGAGTTAAATTTGCCCGTCCAGACACCTCCAGCTAGCCTCTCATTGGTTCTCGCTATTCCTGTTCATCTTCCGCAGAAATTGCAAACTGGGCCAAACAGGAGGTTAAAGGCGCTGACTCTCCAAGTGGGGAGAGTGTTAGTAAAGCGTCTGGAATGTTGCACCCGAGTACCAGGGGAAGAAAACTGAGACATATTTGAACACATCTCCCGTTCACATGGTTGATCATACTCTGGGTTCCACATGCATGTTTTAGCTGAAGGAAGAATACCTTAAACCTGGAGAGTTGAGACCCGTGTAATGGGTACCATGCAATATGACTTCAAAGGGTCTTCATTTGCTCACCGAACCTCTCCAATCCTATCACTGCTGCGTTTATGCCCCTGTACACATGCTTGATTCTCTTTCGGAGACATAGCAATCCATAGGTTTTAAGATACTTACTAGTCAGGTACATTCTTAGGCGTTTAATATGCGGTGTTGAATCCATTTCGTTGAGCAAGGAGTAGCTCTTGTCTATTCCATATTTGACTTAAGGAACTTTATCTGTGCTCATTTCAATCTCTGGTTTTATGCAGCACCCCAACTCACCTTTACCCTTAAGCAAGCATAAGTTGGTTTTCTAAATTTGAGACCCTGTTCTGTTCTGTAATTCAGTTTCTGTGTAGCCAAGTTTACATTCCGTGTATTACTGATATCTTATGATGTTTCTTTTTCTGTGTGACTTATTTCAGTTAGAATCATCGTACCTGAATCCACTCATTATGCTGCTACGGGCCTGATGACATAGATTTCATTGCTGAGTGATACTGCATTGTACGTAAGTACCACAAGTTCTTTATCCATTTTTCACTTTCTGTGATGTTGAACTTGTACTGTAAACGAGGTTCTTGTAAACAGAGCTGTTCCAAACTTTGGGGTGGCTGTGTCTTTTTGATTTTAATTTTCCTAAGCTATAGGACCATAAGTGGAAGTGCCCTAGGCTCTGTTGCTTTCTTTTTTAGATGTTTCAGGAAACACCATACACTTCTCCCAAGTGTCTGTTGGCAATTTACATCCCGCCCATCAGCATAACAAGGCTCCCAGTTCTCCATGGCCTGTCCTGCCTTTCTGGATTTTACACTTCTTTCAGATGGCCCTTTTGACCGGGGGGAAGTGAGACTTCATTGTAGTGCAGATTTCCTTTGCAAGCTTGCTTGGTTGGCCAAAAAGGGCGTATGCGTTTTTTCCTGAATATATTCAGGAAAAAACGCATACGCCCTTTTTGGCCAAGTGCATCATTGTGGACGTTCTGCCTCTTTTCCTATGCTTTCAATGCAATTCCAGTCTACCTCCTGAAATCGGTTTCCTGCAATTCTGCCCCGCTTTCAAGTCCTCTTGGCAGCCTTACTTCAGTCTATTTTTGGACGATAGCTGTCATTTATAACTCTGCAGGTTTGTGAATTACAGTGCCCCTGAGCTCCTTTCTTCAACTTGCTTTCTTGTGACCTGGCCGCAACACCGCAGGATAGCTTCAGGCCCTAATCTGGTTCCGGCACGGCACGCTGAGCCTTTGGTTATTTCCTTTTCCTGGTGGGAAATGAGAGTTAAATTTGCCCGTCCAGACACCTCCAGCTAGTCTCTCATTGGTTCTCGCTATTCCTGTTCATCTTCCGCAGAAATTGCAAACTGGGCCAAACAGGAGGTTAAAGGCGCTGACTCTCCAAGTGGGGAGAGTGTTAGTAAAGCGTCTGGAATGTTGCACCCGAGTACCAAGGGAGGAAAACTGAGACATATTTGAACACGTCTCCCGTTCACATGGTTGATCATACTTGGGTTCCACATGCATGTTTTAGCTGAAGGAAGAATACCTTAAACCTGGAGAGTTAAGACCCGTGTAATGGGTACCATGCAATATGACTTCAAAGGGTCTTCATTTGCTCACCGAACCTCTCCAATCCTATCACTGCTGCGTTTATGCCCCTGTACACATGCTTGATTCTCTTTCGGAGACATAGCAATCCATAGGTTTTAAGATACTTACTAGTCAGGTACATTCTTAGGCGTTTAATATGCGGTGTTGAGTCCATTTCGTTGAGCAAGGAGTAGCTCTTGTCTATTCCATATTTGACTTAAGGAACTTTATCTGTGCTCATTTCAATCTCTGGTTTTATGCAGCACCCCAACTCACCTTTACCCTTAAGCAAGCATAAGTTGGTTTTCTAAATTTGAGACCCTATTCTGTTCTGTAATTCAGTTGCTGTGTAGCCAAGTTTACATTCCGTGTATTACTGATATCTTATGATGTTTCTTTTTCTGTGTGACTTACTTCAGTTAGAATCATCATACCTGAATCCACTCATTGTGCTGCTAAGGGCCTGATGACACAGATTTCATTGCTGAGTGATATTGCTTTGTAAGTACATACCACAACTTCTTTATCCATTTTTCACTTTCTGCGATGTTGAACTTGTACTGTAAACGAGGTTCTTGTAAACAGAGCCGTTCCAAACTTTGGGGTGGCTGTGTCTTTTTGATTTTAATTTCCCTAAGCTATAGGACCATAAGTGGAAGTGCCCTAGGTTCTGTTGCTTTGTTTTTTAGATGTCTCAGGAAACACCATACACTTCTCCCGAGTGGTTGTTGGCAATTTACATCCCGCCCATCAGCATAACAAGGCTCCCAGTTCTCCATGGCCTGTCCTGCCTTTCTGGATTTTACACTTTTTTCAGATGGCCCTTTTGACCGGGGGGAAGTGAGACTTCATTGTAGTGCAGATTTCCTTTGCAAGCTTGCTTGGTTGGCCAAAAAGGGCGTATGCGTTTTTTCCTGAATATATTCAGGAAAAAACGCATACGCCCTTTTTGGCCAAGTGCATCATTGTGGACGTTCTGCCTCTTTTCCTATGCTTTCAATGCAATTCCAGTCTACCTCCTGAAATCGGTTTCCAGCAATTCTGCCCCGCTTTCAAGTCCTCTTGGCAGACTTACTTCAGTATATTTTTGGACGATAGCTGTCATTTATAATTCTGAAGGTTTGTGAATTACAGTGCCCCTGAGATCCTTTCTTCAACTCGCTTTCTTTTGAGCTGGCCGCAACACCACAGGATGGCTTCAGGCCCTAATCTGGTTCCGGTATGGCACGCTGAGCCTTTGGTTATTTCCTCTTCCTGGTGGGAAATGAGAGTTAAATTTGCCCGTCCAGACACCTCCAGCTAGCCTCTCATTGGTTCTCGCTATTCCTGTTCATCTTCCGCAGAAATTGCAAACTGGGCCAAACAGGAGGTTAAAGGCGCTGACTCTCCAAGTGGGGAGAGTGTTAGTAAAGCGTCTGGAATGTTGCACCCGAGTACCAGGGGAGGAAAACTGAGACATATTTGAACACGTCTCCCGTTCACATGGTTGATCATACTTGGGTTCCACATGCATGTTTTAGCTGAAGGAAGAATACCTAAAACCTGGAGAGTTGAGACCCGTGGAATGGGTACCATGCAATATGACTTCAAAGGGTCTTCATTTGCTCACCGAACCTCTCCAATCCTATCACTGCTGCGTTTATGCCCCTGTACACATGCTTGATTCTCTTTCGGAGACATAGCAATCCATAGGTTTTACGATACTTACTAGTCAGGTACATTCTTAGGCGTTTAATATGCGGTGTTGAGTCCATTTCGTTGAGCAAGGAGTAGCTCTTGTCTATTCCATATTTGACTTAAGGAACTTTATCTGTGCTCATTTCAATCTCTGGTTTTATGCAGAACCCCAACTCACCTTTACCCTTAAGCAAGCATAAGTTGGTTTTCTAAATTTGAGACCCTGTTCTGTTTTGGAATGCAGTTCCTGTGTAGCCAAGTTTACATTCCGTGTATTACTGATATCTTATGATGTTTCTTTTTCTGTGTGACTTACTTCAGTTAGAATCATCATACCTGAATCCACTCATTGTGCTGCTAAGGGCCTGATGACACAGATTTCATTGCTGAGTGATATTGCTTTGTAAGTACATACCACAACTTCTTTATCCATTTTTCACTTTCTGCGATGTTGAACTTGTACTGTAAACGAGGTTCTTGTAAACAGAGCCGTTCCAAACTTTGGGGTGGCTGTGTCTTTTTTATTTTAATTTCCCTAAGCTATATGACCATAAGTGGAAGTGCCCTAGGTTCTGTTGCTTTCTTTTTTAGATGTCTCAGGAAACACCATACACTTCTCCCGAGTGGTTGTTGGCAATTTACATCCCGCCCATCAGCATAACAAGGCTCCCAGTTCTCCATGGCCTGTCCTGCCTTTCTGGATTTTACACTTTTTTCAGATGGCCCTTTTGACCGGGGGGAAGTGAGACTTCATTGTAGTGCAGATTTCCTTTGCAAGCTTGCTTGGTTGGCCAAAAAGGGCGTATGCGTTTTTTCCTGAATATATTCAGGAAAAAACGCATACGCCCTTTTTGGCCAAGTGCATCATTGTGGACGTTCTGCCTCTTTTCCTATGCTTTCAATGCAATTCCAGTCTACCTCCTGAAATCGGTTTCCTGCAATTCTGCCCCGCTTTCAAGTCCTCTTGGCAGCCTTACTTCAGTCTATTTTTGGACGATAGCTGTCATTTATAACTCTGCAGGTTTGTGAATTACAGTGCCCCTGAGCTCCTTTCTTCAACTTGCTTTCTTGTGACCTGGCCGCAACACCGCAGGATGGCTTCAGGCCCTAATCTGGTTCCGGCACGGCACGCTGAGCCTTTGGTTATTTCCTCTTCCTGGTGGGAAATGAGAGTTAAATTTGCCTGTCCAGACACCTTCAGCTAGCCTCTCATTGGTTCTCGCTATTCCTGTTCATCTTCCGCAGAAATTGCAAACTGGGCCAAACAGGAGGTTAAAGGCGCTGACTCTCCAAGTGGGGAGAGTGTTAGTAAAGCGTCTGGAATGTTGCACCCGAGTACCAGGGGAGGAAAACTGAGACATATTTGAACACGTCTCCCGTTCACATGGTTGATCATACTTGGGTTCCACATGCATGTTTTAGCTGAAGGAAGAATACCTTAAACCTGGAGAGTTGAGACCCGTGGAATGGGTACCATGCAATATGACTTCAAAGGGTCTTCATTTGCTCACCGAACCTCTCCAATCCTATCACTGCTGCGTTTATGCCCCTGTACACATGCTTGATTCTCTTTTGGAGACATAGCAATCCATAGGTTTTACGATACTTACTAGTCAGGTACATTCTTAGGCGTTTAATATGCGGTGTTGAGTCCATTTCGTTGAGCAAGGAGTAGCTCTTGTCTATTCCATATTTGACATAAGGAACTTTATCTGTGCTCATTTCAATCTCTGGTTTTATGCAGAACCCCAACTCACCTTTACCCTTAAGCAAGCATAAGTTGGTTTTCTAAATTTGAGACCCTGTTCTGTTCTGTAATTCAGTTCCTGTGTAGCCAAGTTTACATTCCGTGTATTACTGATATCTTATGATGTTTTTTTTCTGTGTGACTTATTTCAGTTAGAATCATCATACCTGAATCCACTCATTGTGATGCTAAGGGCCTGATGACATAGATTTCATTGCTGAGTGATATTGCTTTGTAAGTAAATACCACAACTTCTTTATCCATTTTTCACTTTCTGCGATGTTGAACTTGTACTGTAAACGAGGTTCTTGTAAACAGAGGCGTCCCAAACTTTGGGGTGGCTGTGTCTTTTTGATTTTAATTTCCCTAAGCTATAGGACCATAAGTGGCAGTGCCCTAGGCTCTGTTGCTTTGTTTTTTAGATGTTTCAGGAAACACCATACACTTCTCCCGAGTGTCTGTTGGCAATTTACATCCCGCCCATCAGCATAACAAGGCTCCCAGTTCTCCATGGCCTGTCCTGCCTTTCTGGATTTTACACTTTTTCCAGATGGCCCTTTTGACCGGGGGAAGTGAGACTTCATTGTAGTGCAGATTTCCTTTGCAAGCTTGCTTGGTTGGCCAAAAAGGGCGTATGCGTTTTTTCCTGAATATATTCAGGAAAAAACGCATACGCCCTTTTTGGCCAAGTGCATCATTGTGGACGGTCTGCCTCTTTTCCTATGCTTTCAATGCAATTTCAGTCTACCTCCTGAAATCGGTTTCCTGCAATTCTGCCCCGCTTTCAAGTCCTCTTGGCAGCCTTACTTCAGTCTATTTTTGGATGATAGCTGTCATTTATAACTCTGCAGGTTTGTGAATTACAGTGCCCCTGAGCTCCTTTCTTCAACTCGCTTTCTTGTGACCTGGCCGCAACACCGCAGGATGGCTTCAGGCCCTAATCTGGTTCCGGCCCGGCATGCTGAGCCTTTGGTTAATTCCTCTTCCTGGTGGGAAATGAGAGTTAAATTTGCCCGTCCAGACACCTCCAGCTAGCCTCTCATTGGTTCTCACTATTCCTGTTCATCTTCCGCAGAAATTGCAAACTGGGCCAAACAGGAGGTTAAAGGGACTGACTCTGCAAGTGGGGAGAGTGTTAGTAAAGCGTCTGGAATGTTGCACCCGAGTACCAGGGGAGGAAAACTGAGACATATTTGAACACGTCTCCCGATCACATGGTTGATCATACTCTAGGTTCCACATGCATGTTTTAGCTGAAGGAAGAATACCTTAAACCTGGGTAGTTGAAACCCATGGAATGGGTACCATGCAATATGACTTCAAAGGGTCTTCATTTGCTCACCGAACCTCTCCAATCCTATCACTGCTGCGTTTATGCCCCTGTACACATGCTTGATTCTCTTTTGGAGACATAGCAATCCATAGGTTTTAAGATACTTACAAGTCAGGTACATTCTTAGGCGTTTAATATGCGGTGTTGAGTCCATTTCGTTGAGCAAGGAGTAGCTCTTGTCTATTCCATATTTGGCTTAAGGAACTTTATCTGTGCTCATTCCAATCTCTGGTTTTATGCAGCACCCCAACTCACCTTTACCCTTAAGCAAGCATAAGTTGTTTTTCTAAATTTGAGACCCTGTTCTGTTCTGTAATTCAGTTCCTGTGTAGCCAAGTTTCCATTCCGTGTATTACTGATATCTTATGATGTTTCTTTTTCTGTGTGACTTATTTCAGTTAGAATCATCATACCTGAATCCACTCATTGTGCTGCTAAGGGCCTGTTGACATAGATTTCATTGCTGAGTGATATTGCTTTGTAAGTGAATACCACAACTTCTTTATCCATTTTTCACTTTCTGCGATGTTGAACTTGTACTGTAAACGAGGTTCTTGTAAACAGAGCCATTCCAAACTTTGGGGTGGCTGTGTCTTTTTGATTTTAATTTCCCTAACCTATAGGACCATAAGTGGAAGTGCCCTAGGCTCTGTTGCTTTGTTTTTTAGATGTTTCAGGAAACACCATACACTTCTCCCGAGTGTCTGTTGGCAATTTACATCCCGCCCATCAGCATAACAAGGTTCCCAGTTCTCAATGGCCTGTTGCCTTTCTGGATTTTACACTTTTTTCAGATGGCCCTTTTGACCGGGGGGAAGTGAGACTTCATTGTAGTGCAGATTTCCTTTGCAAGCTTGCTTGGTTGGCCAAAAAGTGCGTATGCGTTTTTTCCTGAATATATTCATGAAAAAACGCATACGCCCTTTTTGGCCAAGTGCATCATTGTGGACGTTCTGCCTCTTTTCCTATGCTTTCAATGCAATTCCAGTCTACCTCCTGAAATCGGTTTCCTGCAATTCTGCCCCGCTTTCAAGTCCTCTTGGCAGCCTTACTTCAGTCTATTTTTGGACGATAGCTGTCATTTATAACTCTGCAGGTTTGTGAATTACAGTGCCCCTGAGCTCCTTTCTTCAACTCTCTTTCTTGTGACCTGGCCGCAACACCGCAGGATGGCTTCAGGCCCTAATCTGGTTCCGGCCCGGCATGCTGAGCCTTTGGTTAATTCCTCTTCCTGGTGGGAAATGAGAGTTAAATTTGCCCGTCTAGACACCTCCAGCTAGCCTCTCATTGGTTCTCGCTATTCCTGTTCATCTTCCGCAGAAATTGCAAACTGAGCCAAACAGGAGGTTAAAGGCGCTGACTCTCCAAGTGGGGAGAGTGTTAGTAAAGCGTCTGGAATGTTGCACCCGAGTACCAGGGGAGGAAAACTGAGACATATTTGAACACGTCTCCCGTTCACATGGTTGATCATACTTGGGTTCCACATGCATGTTTTAGCTGAAGGAAGAATACCTTAAACCTGGAGAGTTGAGACCCGTGTAATGGGTACCATGCAATATGACTTCAAAGGGTCTTCATTTGCTCACCGAACCTCTCCAATCCTATCACTGCTGCGTTTATGCCCCTGTACACATGCTTGATTCTCTTTTGGAGACATAGCAATCCATAGGTTTTACGATACTTACTAGTCAGGTACATTCTTAGGCGTTTAATATGCGGTGTTGAGTCCATTTCGTTGAGCAAGGAGTAGCTCTTGTCTATTTCATATTTGACTTAAGGAACTTTATCTGTGCTCATTTCAATCTCTGGTTTTATGTAGCACCCCAACTCACCTTTACCCTTAAGCAAGCATAAGTTGGTTTTCTAAATTTGAGACCCTGTTCTGTTCTGTAATTCAGTTCCTGTGTAGCCAAGTTTACATTCCGTGTATTACTGATATCTTATGATGTTTCTTTTTCTGTGTGACTTATTTCAGTTAGAATCATCATACCTGAATCCACTCATTGTGATGCAAAGGGCCTGATGACATAGATTTCATTGCTGAGTGATATTGCTTTGTAAGTAAATACCACAACTTCTTTATCCATTTTTCACTTTCTGCGATGTTGAACTTGTACTGTAAACGAGGTTCTTGTAAACAGAGCCGTTCCAAACTTTGGGGTGGCTGTGTCTTTTTGATTTTAATTTCCCTAAGCTATAGGACCATAAGTGGAAGTGCCCTAGGCTCTGTTGCTTTCTTTTTTAGATGTTTCAGGAAACACCATACACTTCTCCCAAGTGTCTGTTGGCAATTTACATCCCGCCCATCAGCATAACAAGGTTCCCAGTTCTCAATGGCCTGTTGCCTTTCTGGATTTTACACTTTTTTCAGATGGCCCTTTTGACCGGGGGGAAGTGAGACTTCATTGTAGTGCAGATTTCCTTTGCAAGCTTGCTTGGTTGGCCAAAAAGGGCGTATGCGTTTTTTCCTGAATATATTCAGGAAAAAACGCATACGCCCTTTTTGGCCAAGTGCATCATTGTGGACGTTCTGCCTCTTTTCCTATGCTTTCAATGCAATTCCAGTCTACCTCCTGAAATCGGTTTCCTGCAATTCTGCCCCGCTTTCAAGTCCTCTTGGCAGCCTTACTTCAGTCTATTTTTGGACGATAGCTGTCATTTATAACTCTGCAGGTTTGTGAATTACAGTGCCCCTGAGCTCCTTTCTTCAACTCGCTTTCTTGTGACCTGGCCGCAACACCGCAGGATGGCTTCAGGCCCTAATCTGGTTCCGGCCTGGCATGCTGAGCCTTTGGTTAATTCCTCTTCCTGGTGGGAAATGAGAGTTAAATTTGCCCGTCCAGACACCTCCAGCTAGCCTCTCATTGGTTCTCGCTATTCCTGTTCATCTTCCGCAGAAATTGCAAACTGGGCCAAACAGGAGGTTAAAGGCGCTGACTCTCCAAGTGGGGAGAGTGTTAGTAAAGCGTCTGGAATGTTGCACCCGAGTACCAGGGGAGGAAAACTGAGACATATTTGAACACGTCTCCAGTTCACATGGTTGATCATACTTGGGTTCCACATGCATGTTTTAGCTGAAGGAAGAATACCTTAAAGCTGGAGAGTTGAGACCCGTGTAATGGGTACCATGCAATATGACTTCAAAGGGTCTTCGTTTGCTCACCGAACCTCTCCAATCCTATCACTGCTGTGTTTATGCCCCTGTACACATGCTTCATTCTCTTTTGGAGACATAGCAATCCATAGGTTTTACGATACTTACTAGTCAGGTACATTCTTAGGCGTTTAATATGCGGTGTTGAGCCCATTTCGTTGAGCAAGGAATAGCTCTTGTCTATTTCATATTTGACTTAAGGAACTTTATCTGTGCTCATTTCAATCTCTGGTTTTATGCAGCACCCCAACTCACCTTTCCCCTTAAGCAAGCATAAGTTGGTTTTCTAAATTTGAGACCCTGTTCTGTTCTGTAATTCAGTTCCTGTGTAGCCAAGTTTACATTCCGTGTATTACTGATATCTTATGATGTTTCTTTTTCTGTGTGACTTATTTCAGTTAGAATCATCATACCTGAATCCACTCATTGTGATGCAAAGGGCCTGTTGACATAGATTTCATTGCTGAGTGATATTGCTTTGTAAGTAAATACCACAACTTCTTTATCCATTTTTCACTTTCTGCGATGTTGAACTTGTACTGTAAACGAGGTTCTTGTAAACACAGGCGTCCCAAACTTTGGGGTGGCTGTGTCTTTTTGATTTTAATCTCCCTAAGCTATAGGACCATAAGTGGAAGTGCCCTAGGCTCTGTTGCTTTGTTTTTTAGATGTTTCAGGAAACACCATACACTTCTCCCGAGTGTCTGTTGGCAATTTACATCCCGCCCATCAGCATAACAAGGTTCCCAGTTCTCAATGGCCTGTTGCCTTTCTGGATTTTACACTTTTTTCAGATGGCCCTTTTGACCGGGGGGAAGTGAGACTTCATTGTAGTGCAGATTTCCTTTGCAAGCTTGCTTGGTTGGCCAAAAAGTGCGTATGCGTTTTTTCCTGAATATATTCATGAAAAAACGCATACGCCCTTTTTGGCCAAGTGCATCATTGTGGACGTTCTGCCTCTTTTCCTATGCTTTCAATGCAATTCCAGTCTACCTCCTGAAATCGGTTTCCTGCAATTCTGCCCCGCTTTCAAGTCCTCTTGGCAGCCTTACTTCAGTCTATTTTTGGACGATAGCTGTCATTTATAACTCTGCAGGTTTGTGAATTACAGTGCCCCTGAGCTCCTTTCTTCAACTCGCTTTCTTGTGACCTGGCCGCAACACCGCAGGATGGCTTCAGGCCCTAATCTGGTTCCGGCCCGGCATGCTGAGCCTTTGGTTAATTCCTCTTCCTGGTGGGAAATGAGAGTTAAATTTGCCCGTCTAGACACCTCCAGCTAGCCTCTCATTGGTTCTCGCTATTCCTGTTCATCTTCCGCAGAAATTGCAAACTGAGCCAAACAGGAGGTTAAAGGCGCTGACTCTCCAAGTGGGGAGAGTGTTAGTAAAGCGTCTGGAATGTTGCACCCGAGTACCAGGGGAGGAAAACTGAGACATATTTGAACACGTCTCCCGTTCACATGGTTGATCATACTTGGGTTCCACATGCATGTTTTAGCTGAAGGAAGAATACCTTAAACCTGGAGAGTTGAGACCCGTGTAATGGGTACCATGCAATATGACTTCAAAGGGTCTTCATTTGCTCACCGAACCTCTCCAATCCTATCACTGCTGCGTTTATGCCCCTGTACACATGCTTGATTCTCTTTTGGAGACATAGCAATCCATAGGTTTTACGATACTTACTAGTCAGGTACATTCTTAGGCGTTTAATATGCGGTGTTGAGTCCATTTCGTTGAGCAAGGAGTAGCTCTTGTCTATTTCATATTTGACTTAAGGAACTTTATCTGTGCTCATTTCAATCTCTGGTTTTATGTAGCACCCCAACTCACCTTTACCCTTAAGCAAGCATAAGTTGGTTTTCTAAATTTGAGACCCTGTTCTGTTCTGTAATTCAGTTCCTGTGTAGCCAAGTTTACATTCCGTGTATTACTGATATCTTATGATGTTTCTTTTTCTGTGTGACTTATTTCAGTTAGAATCATCATACCTGAATCCACTCATTGTGATGCAAAGGGCCTGATGACATAGATTTCATTGCTGAGTGATATTGCTTTGTAAGTAAATACCACAACTTCTTTATCCATTTTTCACTTTCTGCGATGTTGAACTTGTACTGTAAACGAGGTTCTTGTAAACAGAGCCGTTCCAAACTTTGGGGTGGCTGTGTCTTTTTGATTTTAATTTCCCTAAGCTATAGGACCATAAGTGGAAGTGCCCTAGGCTCTGTTGCTTTGTTTTTTAGATGTTTCAGGAAACACCATACACTTCTCCCAAGTGTCTGTTGGCAATTTACATCCCGCCCATCAGCATAACAAGGTTCCCAGTTCTCAATGGCCTGTTGCCTTTCTGGATTTTACACTTTTTTCAGATGGCCCTTTTGACCGGGGGGAAGTGAGACTTCATTGTAGTGCAGATTTCCTTTGCAAGCTTGCTTGGTTGGCCAAAAAGGGCGTATGCGTTTTTTCCTGAATATATTCAGGAAAAAACGCATACGCCCTTTTTGGCCAAGTGCATCATTGTGGACGTTCTGCCTCTTTTCCTATGCTTTCAATGCAATTCCAGTCTACCTCCTGAAATCGGTTTCCTGCAATTCTGCCCCGCTTTCAAGTCCTCTTGGCAGCCTTACTTCAGTCTATTTTTGGACGATAGCTGTCATTTATAACTCTGCAGGTTTGTGAATTACAGTGCCCCTGAGCTCCTTTCTTCAACTCGCTTTCTTGTGACCTGGCCGCAACACCGCAGGATGGCTTCAGGCCCTAATCTGGTTCCGGCCTGGCATGCTGAGCCTTTGGTTAATTCCTCTTCCTGGTGGGAAATGAGAGTTAAATTTGCCCGTCCAGACACCTCCAGCTAGCCTCTCATTGGTTCTCGCTATTCCTGTTCATCTTCCGCAGAAATTGCAAACTGGGCCAAACAGGAGGTTAAAGGCGCTGACTCTCCAAGTGGGGAGAGTGTTAGTAAAGCGTCTGGAATGTTGCACCCGAGTACCAGGGGAGGAAAACTGAGACATATTTGAACACGTCTCCAGTTCACATGGTTGATCATACTTGGGTTCCACATGCATGTTTTAGCTGAAGGAAGAATACCTTAAAGCTGGAGAGTTGAGACCCGTGTAATGGGTACCATGCAATATGACTTCAAAGGGTCTTCGTTTGCTCACCGAACCTCTCCAATCCTATCACTGCTGTGTTTATGCCCCTGTACACATGCTTCATTCTCTTTTGGAGACATAGCAATCCATAGGTTTTACGATACTTACTAGTCAGGTACATTCTTAGGCGTTTAATATGCGGTGTTGAGCCCATTTCGTTGAGCAAGGAATAGCTCTTGTCTATTTCATATTTGACTTAAGGAACTTTATCTGTGCTCATTTCAATCTCTGGTTTTATGCAGCACCCCAACTCACCTTTCCCCTTAAGCAAGCATAAGTTGGTTTTCTAAATTTGAGACCCTGTTCTGTTCTGTAATTCAGTTCCTGTGTAGCCAAGTTTACATTCCGTGTATTACTGATATCTTATGATGTTTCTTTTTCTGTGTGACTTATTTCAGTTAGAATCATCATACCTGAATCCACTCATTGTGATGCAAAGGGCCTGTTGACATAGATTTCATTGCTGAGTGATATTGCTTTGTAAGTAAATACCACAACTTCTTTATCCATTTTTCACTTTCTGCGATGTTGAACTTGTACTGTAAACGAGGTTCTTGTAAACACAGGCGTCCCAAACTTTGGGGTGGCTGTGTCTTTTTGATTTTAATTTCCCTAAGCTATAGGACCATAAGTGGCAGTGCCCTAGGCTCTGTTGCTTTGTTTTTTAGATGTTTCAGGAAACACCATACACTTCTCCCGAGTGTCTGTTGGCAATTTACATCCCGCCCATCAGCATAACAAGGCTCCCAGTTCTCAATGGCCTGTTGCCTTTCTGGATTTTACACTTTTTTCAGATGGCCCTTTTGACCAGGGGGAAGTGAGACTTCATTGTAGTGCAGATTTCCTTTGCAAGCTTGCTTGGTTGGCCAAAAAGGGCGTATGCGTTTTTTCCTGAATATATTCAGGAAAAAACGCATACGCCCTTTTTGGCCAAGTGCATCATTGTGGACGTTCTGCCTCTTTTCCTATGCTTTCAATGCAATTCCAGTCTACCTCCTGAAATCGGTTTCCTGCAATTCTGCCCCACTTTCAAGTCCTCTTGGCAGCCTTACTTCAGTCTATTTTTGGACGATAGCTGTCATTTATAACTCTGCAGGTTTGTGAATTACAGTGCCCCTGAGCTCCTTTCTTCAACTCGCTTTCTTTTGAGCTGGCCGCAACACCGCAGGATGGCTTCAGGCCCTAATCTGGTTCCGGTACGGCACGCTGAGCCTTTGGTTATTTCCTCTTCCTGGTGGGAGATGAGAGTTAAATTTGCCCGTCCAGACACCTCCAGGTAGCCTCTCATTGGTTCTCGCTATTCCTGTTCATCTTCCGCAGAAATTGCAAACTGGGCCAAACAGGAGGTTAAAGGCGCTGACTCTCCAAGTGGGGAGAGTGTTAGTAAAGCGTCTGGAATGTTGCACCCGAGTACCAGGGGAGGAAAACTGAGACATATTTGAACACGTCTCCCGTTCACATGGTTGATCATACTTGGGTTCCACATGCATGTTTTAGCTGAAGGAAGAATACCTTAAACCTGGAGAGTTGAGACCCGTGGAATGGGTACCATGCAATATGACTTCAAAGGGTCTTCATTTGCTCACCGAACCTCTCCAATCCTATCACTGCTGCGTTTATGCCCCTGTACACATGCTTGATTCTCTTTTGGAGACATAGCAATCCATAGGTTTTACGATACTTACTAGTCAGGTACATTCTTAGGCGTTTAATATGCGGTGTTGAGTCCATTTCGTTGAGCAAGGAGTAGCTCTTGTCTATTCCATATTTGACTTAAGGAACTTTATCTGTGCTCATTTCAATCTCTGGTTTTATGCAGCACCCCAACTCACCTTTACCCTTAAGCAAGCATAAGTTGGTTTTCTAAATTTGAGACCCTGTTCTGTTCTGTAATTCAGTTCCTGTGTAGCCAAGTTTACATTCCGTGTATTACTGATATCTTATGATGTTTCTTTTTCTGTGTGACTTATTTCAGTTAGAGTCATCATACCTGAATCCACTCATTGTGATGCTAAGGGCCTGATGACATAGATTTCATTGCTGAGTGATATTGCTTTGTAAGTAAATACCACAACTTCTTTATCCATTTTTCACTTTCTGCAATGTTGAACTTGTACTGTAAACGAGGTTCTTGTAAACAGAGGCGTCCCAAACTTTGGGGTGGCTGTGTCTTTTTGATTTTAATTTCCCTAAGCTATAGGACCATAAGTGGCAGTGCCCTAGGCTCTGTTGCTTTGTTTTTTAGATGTTTCAGGAAACACCATACACTTCTCCCGAGTGTCTGTTGGCAATTTACATCCCGCCCATCAGCATAACAAGGCTCCCAGTTCTCCATGGCCTGTCCTGCCTTTCTGGATTTTACACTTTTTTCAGATGGCCCTTTTGACCGGGGGGAAGTGAGACTTCATTGTAGTGCAGATTTCCTTTGCAAGCTTGCTTGGTTGGCCAAAAAGGGCGTATGCGTTTTTTCCTGAATATATTCAGGAAAAAACGCATACGCCCTTTTTGGCCAAGTGCATCATTGTGGACGTTCTGCCTCTTTTCCTATGCTTTCAATGCAATTCCAATCTACCTTCTGAAATCGGTTTCCTGCAATTCTGCCCCGCTTTCAAGTCCTCTTGGCAGCCTTACTTCAGTCTATTTTTGGACGATAGCTGTCATTTATAACTCTGCAGGTTTGTGAATTACAGTGCCCCTGAGCTCCTTTCTTCAACTTGCTTTCTTGTGACCTGGCCGCAACAGCGCAGGATGGCTTCAGGCCCTAATCTGGTTCTGGCACGGCACGCTGAGCCTTTGGTTATTTCCTCTTCCTGGTGGGAAATGAGAGTTAAATTTGCCCGTCCAGACACCTCCAGCTAGCCTCTCATTGGTTCTCGCTATTCCTGTTCATCTTCCGCAGAAATTGCAAACTGGGCCAAACAGGAGGTTAAAGGGACTGACTCTCCAAGTGGGGAGAGTGTTAGTAAAGCGTCTGGAATGTTGCACCCGAGTACCAGGGGAGGAAAACTGAGACATATTTGAACACGTCTCCCGTTCACATGGTTGATCATACTTGGGTTCCACATGCATGTTTTAGCTGAAGGAAGAATACCTTAAACCTGGAGAGTTGAGACCCGTGTAATGGGTACCATGCAATATGACTTCAAAGGGTCTTCATTTGCTCACCGAACCTCTCCAATCCTATCACTGCTGCGTTAATGCCCCTGTACACATGCTTGATTCTCTTTCGGAGACATAGCAATCCATAGGTTTTAAGATACTTACTAGTCAGGTACATTCTTAGGCGTTTAATATGGGGTGTTGAGTCCATTTCGTTGAGCAAGGAGTAGCTCTTGTCTATTCCATATTTGGCTTAAGGAACTTTATCTGTGCTCATTTCAATCTCTGGTTTTATGCAGCACCCCAACTCACCTTTACCCTTAAGCAAGCATAAGTTGGTTTTCTAAATTTGAGAACCTGTTCTGTTCTGTAATTCAGTTCCTGTGTAGCCAAGTTTACATTCCGTGTATTACTGATATCTTATGATGTTTCTTTTTCTGTGTGACTTATTTCAGTTAGAATCATCATACCTGAATCCACTCATTGTGCTGCTAAGGGCCTGATGACATAGATTTCATTGCTGAGTGATATTGGTTTGTAAGTAAATACCACAACTTCTTTATCCATTTTTCACTTTCTGCGATGTTGAACTTGTACTGTAAACGAGGTTCTTGTAAACAGAGGCGTCCCAGACTTTGGGCTGGCTGTGTCTTTTTTATTTTAATTTCCCTAAGCTATAGGACCATAAGTGGAAGTGCCCTAGGCTCTGTTGCTTTGTTTTTTAGATGTTTCAGGAAACACCATACACTTCTCCCAAGTGTCTGTTGGCAATTTACATCCCGCCCATCAGCATAACAAGGCTCCCAGTTCTCAATGGCCTGTTGCATTTCTGGATTTTACACTTTTTTCAGATGGCCCTTTTGACCGGGGGGAAGTGAGACTTCATTGTAGTGCAGATTTCCTTTGCAAGCTTGCTTGGTTGGCCAAAAAGGGCGTATGCGTTTTTTCCTGAATATATTCAGGAAAAAACGCATACGCCCTTTTTGGCCAAGTGCATCATTGTGGACGTTCTGCCTCTTTTCCTATGCTTTCAATGCAATTCCAGTCTACCTTCTGAAATTGGTTTCCTGCAATTCTGCCCCGCTTTCAAGTCCTCTTGGCAGCCTTACTTCAGTCTATTTTTGGACGATAGCTGTCATTTATAACTCTGCAGGTTTGTGAATTACAGTGTCCCTGAGCTCCTTTCTTCAACTCGATTTCTTGTGACCTGGCCGCAACACCGCAGGATGGCTTCAGGCCCTAATCTGGTTCCGGCCCGGCACGCTGAGCCTTTGGTTAATTCCTCTTCCTGGTGGGAAATGAGAGTTAAATTTGCCCGTCCAGACACCTACAGCTAGCCTCTCATTGGTTCTCGCTATTCCTGTTCATCTTCCGCAGAAATTGCAAACTGGGCCAAACAGGAGGTTAAAGGGACTGACTCTCCAAGTGGGGAGAGTGTTAGTAAAGCGTCTGGAATGTTGCACCCGAGTACCAGGGGAGGAAAACTGAGACATATTTGAACACGTCTCCCGATCACATGGTTGATCATACTCTAGGTTCCACATGCATGTTTTAGCTGAAGGAAGAATACCTTAAACCTGGGTAGTTGAAACCCGTGGAATGGGTACCATGCAATATGACTTCAAAGGGTCTTCATTTGCTCACCGAACCTCTCCAATCCTATCACTGCTGCGTTTATGCCCATGTACACATGCTTGATTCTCTTTCGGAGAAATAGCAATCCATAGGTTTTAAGATACTTACTAGTCAGGTACATTCTTAGGCGTTTAATATGGGGTGTTGAGTCCATTTCGTTGAGCAAGGAGTAGCTCTTGTCTATTCCATATTTGGCTTAAGGAACTTTATCTGTGCTCATTTCAATCTCTGGTTTTATGCAGCACCCCAACTCACCTTTACCCTTAAGCAAGAATAAGTTGGTTTTCTAAATTTGAGACCCTGTTCTGTTCTGTAATTCAGTTCCTGTGTAGCCAAGTTTCCATTCCGTGTATTACTGATATCCTATGATGTTTCTTTTTCTGTGTGACTTATTTCAGTTAGAATCATCATACCTGAATCCACTCATTGTGCTGCTAAGGGCCTGATGACACAGATTTCATTGCTGAGTGATATTGCTTTGTAAGTAAATACCACAACTTCTTTATCCATTTTTCACTTTCTGCGATGTTGAACTTGTACTGTAAACGAGGTTCTTGTAAACAGAGCCGTTCCAAACTTTGGGGTGGCTGTGTCTTTTTGATTTTAATTTCCCTAAGCTATAGGACCATAAGTGGAAGTGCCCTAGGTTCTGTTGCTTTGTTTTTTAGAGGTTTCAGGAAACACCATACACTTCTCCCGTGTGGTTGTTGGCAATTTACATCCCGCCCATCAGCATAACAAGGCTCCCAGTTCTCCATGGCCTGTCCTGCCTTTCTGGATTTTACACTTTTTTCAGATGGCCCTTTTGACCGGGGGGAAGTGAGACTTCATTGTAGTGCAGATTTCCTTTGCAAGCTTGCTTGGTTGGCCAAAAAGGGAGTATGCGTTTTTTCCTGAATATATTCAGGAAAAAACGCATACGCCCTTTTTGGCCAAGTGCATCATTGTGGACGTTCTGCCTCTTTTCCTATGCTTTCAATGCAATTCCAGTCTACCTCCTGAAATCGGTTCCCTGCAATTCTGCCCCGCTTTCAAGTCCTGTTGGCAGCGTTACTTCAGTCTATTTTTGGACGATAACTGTCATTTATAACTCTGCAGGTTTTTGAATTACAGTGCCCCTGAGCTCCTTTCTTCAACTTGCTTTCTTGTGAGCTGGCCGCAACACCGCAGGATGGCTTCACGCCCTAATCTGGTTCCGGCACGGCACGCTGAGCCTTTGGTTATTTCCTCTTCCTGGTGGGAAATGAGAGTTAAATTTGCCCGTCCAGACACCTCCAGCTAGTCTCTCATTGGTTCTCGCTATTCCTGTTCATCTTCCGCAGAAATTGCAAACTGGGCCAAACAGGAGGTTAAAGGCGCTGACTCTCCAAGTGGGGAGAGTGTTAATAAAGCGTCTGGAATGTTGCACCCGAGTACCAGGGGGGGAAAACTGAGACATATTTGAACACGTCTCCCGTTCACATGGTTGATCATACTTGGGTTCCACATGCATGTTTTAGCTGAAGGAAGAATACCTTAAACCTGGAGAGTTGAGACCCGTGGAATGGGTACCATGCAATATGACTTCAAAGGGTCTTCATTTGCTCACCGAACCTCTCCAATCCTATCACTGCTGCGTTTATGCCCCTGTACACATGCTTGATTCTCTTTCGGAGACATAGCAATCCATAGGTTTTGATACTTACTAGTCAGGTACATTCTTAGGCGTTTAATATGCGGTGTTGAGTCCATTTCGTTGAGCAAGGAGTAGCTCTTGTCTATTCCATATTTGACTTAAGGAACTTTATCTGTGCTCATTTCAATCTCTGGTTTTATGCAGCACCCCAACTCACCTTTACCCTTAAGCAAGCATAAGTTGGTTTTCTAAATTTGAGACCCTGTTCTGTTCTGTAATTCAGTTCCTGTGTAGCCAAGTTTCCATTCCGTGTATTACTGATATCCTATGATGTTTCTTTTTCTGTGTGACTTATTTCAGTTAGAATCATCATACCTGAATCCACTCATTGTGCTGCTAAGGGCCTGATGACACAGATTTCATTGCTGAGTGATATTGCTTTGTAAGTAAATACCACAACTTCTTTATCCATTTTTCACTTTCTGCGATGTTGAACTTGTACTGTAAACGAGGTTCTTGTAAACAGAGCCGTTCCAAACTTTGGGGTGGCTGTGTCTTTTTGATTTTAATTTCCCTAAGCTATAGGACCATAAGTGGAAGTGCCCTAGGTTCTGTTGCTTTGTTTTTTAGAGGTTTCAGGAAACACCATACACTTCTCCCGAGTGGTTGTTGGCAATTTACATCCCGCCCATCAGCATAACAAGGCTCCCAGTTCTCCATGGCCTGTCCTGCCTTTCTGGATTTTACACTTTTTTCAGATGGCCCTTTTGACCGGGGGGAAGTGAGACTTCATTGTAGTGCAGATTTCCTTTGCAAGCTTGCTTGGTTGGCCAAAAAGGGCGTATGCGTTTTTTCCTGAATATATTCAGGAAAAAACGCATACGCCCTTTTTGGCCAAGTGCATCATTGTGGACGTTCTGCCTCTTTTCCTATGCTTTCAATGCAATTCCAGTCTACCTCCTGAAATCGGTTTCCTGCAATTCTGCCCCGCTTTCAAGTCCTCTTGGCAGCCTTACTTCAGTCTATTTTTGGACGATAGCTGTCATTTATAACTCTGCAGGTTTGTGAATTACAGTGCCCCTGAGCTCCTTTCTTCAACTTGCTTTCTTGTGACCTGGCCGCAACACCGCAGGATGGCTTCACGCCCTAATCTGGTTCCGGCACGGCATGCTGAGCCTTTGGTTATTTCCTCTTCCTGGTGGGAAATGAGAGTTAAATTTGCCCGTCCAGACACCTCCAGCTAGTCTCTCATTGGTTCTCGCTATTCCTGTTCATCTTCCGCAGAAATTGCAAACTGGGCCAAACAGGAGGTTAAAGGCGCTGACTCTCCAAGTGGGGAGAGTGTTAGTAAAGCGTCTGGAATGTTGCACCCGAGTACCAGGGGGGGAAAACTGAGACATATTTGAACACGTCTCCCGTTCACATGGTTGATCATACTCTAGGTTCCACATGCATGTTTTAGCTGAAGGAAGAATACCTTAAACCTGGAGAGTTGAGACCCGTGTAATGGGTACCATGCAATATGACTTCAAAGGGTCTTCATTTGCTCACCGAACCTCTCCAATCCTATCACTGCTGCGTTTATGCCCCTGTACACATGCTTGATTCTCTTTCGGAGACACAGCAATCCATAGGTTTTAAGATACTTACTAGTCAGGTACATACTTAGGCGTTTAATATGCGGTGTTGAGTCCATTTCGTTGAGCAAGGAGTAGCTCTTGTCTATTCCATATTTGACTTAAGGAACTTTATCTGTGCTCATTTCAATCTCTGGTTTTATGCAGCACCCCATCTCACCTTTACCCTTAAGCAAGCATAAGTTGGTTTTCTAAATTTGAGACCCTGTTCTGTTCTGTAATTCAGTTCCTGTGTAGCCAAGTTTACATTCCGTGTATTACTGATATCTTATGATGTTTCTTTTTCTGTGTGACATATTTCAGTTAGAATCATCATACCTGAATCCACTCATTGTGATGCTAAGGGCCTGATGACATAGATTTCATTGCTGAGTGATATTGCTTTGTAAGTAAATACCACAACTTCTTTATCCATTTTTCACTTTCTGTGATGTTGAACTTGTACTGTAAACGAGGTTCTTGTAAACAGAGGCGTCCCAAACTTTGGGGTGGCTGTGTCTTTTTGATTTTAATTTCCCTAAGCTATAGGACCATAAGCGGCAGTGCCCTAGGCTCTGTTGCTTTGTTTTTTAGATGTTTCAGGAAACACCATACACTTCTCCCGAGTGTCTGTTGGCAATTTACATCCCGCCCATCAGCATAACAAGGCTCCCAGTTCTCCATGGCCTGTCCTGCCTTTCTGGATTTTACACTTTTTCCAGATGGCCCTTTTGACCGGGGGGAAGTGAGACTTCATTGTAGTGCAGATTTCCTTTGCAAGCTTGCTTGGTTGGCCAAAAAGGGCGTATGCGTTTTTTCCTGAATATATTCAGGAAAAAACGCATACACCCTTTTTGGCCAAGTGCATCATTGTGGACGTTCTGCCTCTTTTCCTATGCTTTCAATGCAATTCCAGTCTACCTCCTGAAATCGGTTTCCTGCAATTCTGCCCCGCTTTCAAGTCCTCTTGGCAGCCTTACTTCAGTCTATTTTTGGACGATAGCTGTCATTTATAACTCTGCAGGTTTGTGAATTACAGTGCCCCTGAGCTCCTTTCTTCAACTCGCTTTCTTGTGAGCTGGCCGCAACACCGCAGGATGGCTTCAGGCCCTAATCTGGTTCCGGCCCGGCATGCTGAGCCTTTGGTTAATTCCTCTTCCTGGTGGGAAATGAGAGTTAAATTTGCCCGTCCAGACACCTCCAGCTAGCCTCTCATTGGTTCTCACTATTCCTGTTCATCTTCCGCAGAAATTGCAAACTGGGCCAAACAGGAGGTTAAAGGGACTGACTCTGCAAGTGGGCAGAGTGTTAGTAAAGCGTCTGGAATGTTGCACCCGAGTACCAGGGGAGGAAAACTGAGACATATTTGAACACGTCTCCCGATCACATGGTTGATCATACTCTAGGTTCCACATGCATGTTTTAGCTGAAGGAAGAATACCTTAAACCTGGGTAGTTGAAACCCGTGGAATGGGTACCATGCAATATGACTTCAAAGGGTCTTCATTTGCTCACCGAACCTCTCCAATCCTATCACTGCTGCGTTTATGCCCCTGTACACATGCTTGATTCTCTTTTGGAGACATAGCAATCCATAGGTTTTAAGATACTTACAAGTCAGGTACATTCTTAGGCGTTTAATATGCGGTGTTGAGTCCATTTCGTTGAGCAAGGAGTAGCTCTTGTCTATTCCATATTTGGCTTAAGGAACTTTATCTGTGCTCATTCCAATCTCTGGTTTTATGCAGCACCCCAACTCACCTTTACCCTTAAGCAAGCATAAGTTGTTTTTCTAAATTTGAGACCCTGTTCTGTTCTGTAATTCAGTTCCTGTGTAGCCAAGTTTCCATTCCGTGTATTACTGATGTCTTATGATGTTTCTTTTTCTGTGTGACTTATTTCAGTTAGAATCATCATACCTGAATCCACTCATTGTGCTGCTAAGGGCCTGTTGACATAGATTTCATTGCTGAGTGATATTGCTTTGTAAGTGAAAACCACAACTTCTTTATCCATTTTTCACTTTCTGCGATGTTGAACTTGTACTGTAAACGAGGTTCTTGTAAACAGAGCCGTTCCAACCTTTGGGGTGGCTGTGTCTTTTTGATTTTAATTTCCCTAAGCTATAGGACCATAAGTGGAAGTGCCCTAGGCTCTGTTGCTTTGTTTTTTAGATGTTTCAGGAAACACCATACACTTCTCCCAAGTGTCTGTTGGCAATTTACATCCCGCCCATCAGCATAACAAGGTTCCCAGTTCTCAATGGCCTGTTGCCTTTCTGGATTTTACACTTTTTTCAGATGGCCCTTTTGACCGGGGGGAAGTGAGACTTCATTGTAGTGCAGATTTCCTTTGCAAGCTTGCTTGGTTGGCCAAAAAGGGCGTATGCGTTTTTTCCTGAATATATTCAGGAAAAAACGCATACGCCCTTTTTGGCCAAGTGCATCATTGTGGACGTTCTGCCTCTTTTCCTATGCTTTCAATGCAATTCCAGTCTACCTCCTGAAATCGGTTTCCTGCAATTCTGCCCCGCTTTCAAGTCCTCTTGGCAGCCTTACTTCAGTCTATTTTTGGATGATAGCTGTCATTTATAACTCTGCAGGTTTGTGAATTACAGTGCCCCTGAGCTCCTTTCTTCAACTCGCTTTCTTGTGACCTGGCCGCAACACCGCAGGTCGGCTTCAGGCCCTAATCTGGTTCCGGCCCGGCATGCTGAGCCTTTGGTTAATTCCTCTTCCTGGTGGGAAATGAGAGTTAAATTTGCCCGTCTAGACACCTCCAGCTAGCCTCTCATTGGTTCTCGCTATTCCTGTTCATCTTCCGCAGAAATTGCAAACTGGGCCAAACAGGAGGTTAAAGGCGCTGACTCTCCAAGTGGGGAGAGTGTTAGTAAAGCGTCTGGAATGTTGCACCCGAGTACCAGGGGAGGAAAACTGAGACATATTTGAACACGTCTCCCGTTCACATGGTTGATCATACTTGGGTTCCACATGCATGTTTTAGCTGAAGGAAGAATACCTTAAACCTGGAGAGTTGAGACCCGTGTAATGGGTACCATGCAATATGACTTCAAAGGGTCTTCATTTGCTCACCGAACCTCTCCAATCCTATCACTGTTGCGTTTATGCCCCTGTACACATGCTTGATTCTCTTTTGGAGACATAGCAATCCATAGGTTTTACGATACTTACTAGTCAGGTACATTCTTAGGCGTTTAATATGCGGTGTTGAGTCCATTTCGTTGAGCAAGGAGTAGCTCTTGTCTATTTCATATTTGACTTAAGGAACTTTATCTGTGCTCATTTCAATCTCTGGTTTTATGTAGCACCCCAACTCACCTTTACCCTTAAGCAAGCATAAGTTGGTTTTCTAAATTTGAGACCCTGTTCTGTTCTGTAATTCAGTTCCTGTGTAGCCAAGTTTACATTCCGTGTATTACTGATATCTTATGATGTTTCTTTTTCTGTGTGACTTATTTCAGTTAGAATCATCATACCTGAATCCACTCATTGTGATGCAAAGGGCCTGATGACATAGATTTCATTGCTGAGTGATATTGCTTTGTAAGTAAATACCACAACTTCTTTATCCATTTTTCACTTTCTGCGATGTTGAACTTGTACTGTAAACGAGGTTCTTGTAAACAGAGCCATTCCAAACTTTGGGGTGGCTGTGTCTTTTTGATTTTAATTTCCCTAAGCTATAGGACCATAAGTGGAAGTGCCCTAGGCTCTGTTGCTTTGTTTTTTAGATGTTTCAGGAAACACCATACACTTCTCCCAAGTGTCTGTTGGCAATTTACATCCCGCCCATCAGCATAACAAGGCTCCCAGTTCTCCATGGCCTGTCCTGCCTTTCTGGATTTTACACTTTTTCCAGATGGCCCTTTTGACCGGGGGAAGTGAGACTTCATTGTAGTGCAGATTTCCTTTGCAAGCTTGCTTGGTTGGCCAAAAAGGGCGTATGCGTTTTTTCCTGAATATATTCAGGAAAAAACGCATACGCCCTTTTTGGCCAAGTGCATCATTGTGGACGTTCTGCCTCTTTTCCTATGCTTTCAATGCAATTCCAGTCTACCTCCTGAAATCGGTTTCCTGCAATTCTGCCCCACTTTCAAGTCCTCTTGGCAGCCTTACTTCAGTCTATTTTTGGATGATAGCTGTCATTTATAACTCTGCAGGTTTGTGAATTACAGTGCCCCTGAGCTCCTTTCTTCAACTCGCTTTCTTGTGACCTGGCCGCAACACCGCAGGATGGCTTCAGGCCCTAATCTGGTTCCGGCCCGGCATGCTGAGCCTTTGGTTAATTCCTCTTCCTGGTGGGAAATGAGAGTTAAATTTGCCCGTCCAGACACCTCCAGCTAGCCTCTCATTGGTTCTCGCTATTCCTGTTAATCTTCCGCAGAAATTGCAAACTGGGCCAAACAGGAGGTTAAAGGGACTGACTCTCCAAGTGGGGAGAGTGTTAGTAAAGCGTCTGGAATGTTGCACCCGAGTACCAGGGGAGGAAAACTGAGACATATTTGAACACGTCTCCCGATCACATGGTTGATCATACTCTAGGTTCCACATGCATGTTTTAGCTGAAGGAAGAATACCTTAAACCTGGGTAGTTGAAACCCGTGGAATGGGTACCATGCAATATGACTTCAAAGGGTCTTCATTTGCTCACCGAACCTCTCCAATCCTATCACTGCTGCGTTTATGCCCCTGTACACATGCTTGATTCTCTTTTGGAGACATAGCAATCCATAGGTTTTAAGATACTTACAAGTCAGGTACATTCTTAGGCGTTTAATATGCGGTGTTGAGTTCATTTCATTGAGCAAGGAGTAGCTCTTGTCTATTCCATATTTGGCTTAAGGAACTTTATCTGTGCTCATTTCAATCTCTGGTTTTATGCAGCACCCCAACTCACCTTTACTCTTAAGCAAGCATAAGTTGTTTTTCTAAATTTGAGACCCTGTTCTGTTCTGTAATTCAGTTCCTGTGTAGCCAAGTTTCCATTCCGTGTATTACTGATATCTTATGATGTTTCTTTTTCTGTGTGACTTATTTCAGTTAGAATCATCATACCTGAAGCCACTCATTGTACAGCTAAGGGCCTGATAACATAGATTTCATTGCTGAGTGATATTGCTTTGTAAGTGAATACCACAACTTCTTTATCCATTTTTCACTTTCTGCGATGTTGAACTTGTACTGTAAACGAGGTTCTTGTAAACAGAGCCGTTCCAAACTTTGGGGTGACTGTGTCTTTTTGATTTTAATTTCCCTAAGCTATAGGACCATAAGTGGAAGTGCCCTAGGCTCTGTTGCTTTGTTTTTTAGATGTTTCAGGAAACACCATACACTTCTCCCAAGTGTCTGTTGGCAATTTACATCCCGCCCATCAGCATAACAAGGCTCCCAGTTCTCAATGGCCTGTTGCCTTTCTGGATTTTACACTTTTTTCAGATGGCCCTTTTGACCGGGGGGAAGTGAGACTTCATTGTAGTGCAGATTTCCTTTGCAAGCTTGCTTGGTTGGCCAAAAAGGGCGTATGCGTTTTTTCCTGAATATATTCAGGAAAAAACGCATACGCCCTTTTTGGCCAAGTGCATCATTGTGGACGTTCTGCCTCTTTTCCTATGCTTTCAATGCAATTCCAGTCTACCTCCTGAAATCGGTTTCCTGCAATTCTGCCCCGCTTTCAAGTCCTCTTGGCAGCCTTACTTCAGTCTATTTTTGGACGATAGCTGTCATTTATAACTCTGCAGGTTTGTGAATTACAGTGCCCCTGAGCTCCTTTCTTCAACTCGCTTTCTTTTGAGCTGGCCGCAACACCGCAGGATGGCTTCAGGCCCTAATCTCGTTCCGGTACGGCATGCTGAGCCTTTGGTTATTTCCTCTTCCTGGTGGGAAATGAGAGTTAAATTTGCCCGTCCAGACACCTTCAGCTAGCCTCTCATTGGTTCTCGCTATTCCTGTTCATCTTCCGCAGAAATTGCAAACTGGGCCAAACAGGAGGTTAAAGGCGCTGACTCTCCAAGTGGGGAGAGTGTTAGTAAAGCGTCTGGAATGTTGCACCCGAGTACCAGGGGAGGAAAACTGAAACATATTTGAACACGTCTCCCGTTCACATGGTTGATCATACTTGGGTTCCACATGCATGTTTTAGCTGAAGGAAGAATACCTTAAACCTGGGTAGTTGAAACCCGTTGAATGGGTACCATGCAATATGACTTCAAAGGGTCTTCATTTGCTCACCGAACATCTCCAAACCTATCACTGCTGCGTTTATGCCCCTGTACACATGCTTGATTCTCTTTCGGAGACATTGCAATCCATAGGTTTTAAGATACTTACTAGTCAGGTACATTCTTAGGCGTTTAATATGGGGTGTTGAGTCCATTTCGTTGAGCAAGGAGTAGCTCTTGTCTATACCATATTTGGCTTAAGGAACTTTATCTGTGCTCATTTCAATCTCTGGTTTTATGCAGCACCCCAACTCACCTTTCCCCTTAAGCAAGAATAAGTTGGTTTTCTAAATTTGAGACCCTGTTCTGTTCTGTAATTCAGTTCCTGTGTAGCCAAGTTTCCATTCCGTGTATTACTGATATCTTATGATGTTTCTTTTTCTGTGTGACTTATTTCAGTTAGAATCATCATACCTGAATCCACTCATTGTGCTGCTAAGGGCCTGATGACACAGATCTCATTGCTGAGTGATATTGCTTTGTAAGTAAATACCACAACTTCTTTATCCATTTTTCACTTTCTGCGATGTTGAACTTGTACTGTAAACGAGGTTCTTGTAAACAGAGCCGTTCCAAACTTTGGTGTGGCTGTGTCTTTTTGATTTTAATTTCCCTAAGCTATAGGACCATAAGTGGAAGTGCCCTAGGTTCTGTTGCTTTGTTTTTTAGATGTTTCAGGAAACACCATACACTTCTCCCGAGTGGTTGTTGGCAATTTACATCCCGCCCATCAGCATAACAAGGCTCCCAGTTCTCCATGGCCTGTCCTGCCTTTCTGGATTTTACACTTTTTTCAGATGGCCCTTTTGACCGGGGGGAAGTGAGACTTCATTGTAGTGCAGATTTCCTTTGCAAGCTTGCTTGGTTGGCCAAAAAGGGCGTATGCGTTTTTTCCTGAATATATTCAGGAAAAAACGCATACGCCCTTTTTGGCCAAGTGCATCATTGTGGACGTTCTGCCTCTTTTCCTATGCTTTCAATGCAATTCCAGTCTACCTCCTGAAATCGGTTTCCTGCAATTCTGCCCCGCTTTCAAGTCCTCTTGGCAGCCTTACTTCAGTCTATTTTTGGACGATAGCTGTCATTTATAACTCTGCAGGTTTGTGAATTACAGTGCCCCTGAGCTCCTTTCTTCAACTCGCTTTCTTGTGACCTGGCCGCAACACCGCAGGATGGCTTCAGGCCCTAATCTGGTTCCGGCACGGCACGCTGAACCTTTGGTTATTTCCTCTTCCTGGTGGGAAATGAGAGTTAAATTTGCCCGTCCAGACACCTCCAGCTAGCCTCTCATTGGTTCTCGCTATTCCTGTTCATCTTCCGCAGAAATTGCAAACTGGGCCAAACAGGAGGTTAAAGGCGCTGACTCTCCAAGTGGGGAGAGTGTTAGTAAAGCGTCTGGAATGCTGCACCCGAGTACCAGGGGAGGAAAACTGAGACATATTTGAACACGTCTCCCGTTCACATGGTTGATCATACTTGGGTTCCACATGCATGTTTTAGCTGAAGGAAGAATACCTAAAACCTGGAGAGTTGAGACCCGTGGAATGGGTACCATGCAATATGACTTCAAAGGGTCTTCATTTGCTCACCGAACCTCTCCAATCCTATCACTGCTGCGTTTATGCCCCTGTACACATGCTTGATTCTCCTTCGGAGACATAGCAATCCATAGGTTTTAAGATACTTACTAGTCAGGTACATTCTTAGGCGTTTAATATGCGGTGTTGAGTCCATTTCGTTGAGCAAGGAGTAGCTCTTGTCTATTCCATATTTGGCTTAAGGAACTTTATCTGTGCTCATTTCAATCTCTGGTTTTATGCAGCACCCCAACTCACCTTTCCCCTTAAGCAAGCATAAGTTGGTTTTCTAAATTTGAGACCCTGTTCTGTTCTGTAATTCAGTTCCTGTGTAGCCAAGTTTACATTCCGTGTATTACTGATATCTTATGATGTTTCTTTTTCTGTGTGACTTATTTCAGTTAGAATCATCATACCTGAATCCACTCATTGTGATGCTAAGGGCCTGATGACATAGAATTCATTGCTGAGTGATATTGCTTTGTAAGTAAATACCACAACTTCTTTATCCATTTTTCACTTTCTGCGATGTTGAACTTGTACTGTAAACGAGGTTCTTGTAAACAGAGGCGTCCCAAACTTTGGGGTGGCTGTGTCTTTTTGATTTTAATTTCCCTAAGCTATAGGACCATAAGTGGAAGTGCCCTAGGCTCTGTTGCTTTGTTTTTTAGATGTTTCAGGAAACACCATACACTTCTCCCGAGTGTCTGTTGGCAATTTACATCCCGCCCATCAGCATAACAAGGCTCCCAGTTCTCCATGGCCTGTCCTGCCTTTCTGGATTTTACACTTTTTTCAGATGGCCCTTTTGACCTGGGGGAAGTGAGACTTCATTGTAGTGCAGATTTCCTTTGCAAGCTTGCTTGGTTGGCCAAAAAGGGCGTATGCGTTTTTACATCCCGCCCATCAGCATAACAAGGCTCCCAGTTCTCCATGGCCTGTCCTGCCTTTCTGGATTTTACACTTTTTTCAGATGGCCCTTTTGACCGGGGGGAAGTGAGACTTCATTGTAGTGCAGATTTCCTTTGCAAGCTTGCTTGGTTGGCCAAAAAGGGCGTATGCGTTTTTTCCTGAATATATTCAGGAAAAAACGCATACGCCCTTTTTGGCCAAGTGCATCATTGTGGACGTTCTGCCTCTTTTCCTATGCTTTCAATGCAATTCCAGTCTACCTCCTGAAATCGGTTTCCTGCAATTCTGCCCCGCTTTCAAGTCCTCTTGGCAGCCTTACTTCAGTCTATTTTTGGACGATAGCTGTCATTTATAACTCTGCAGGTTTGTGAATTACAGTGCCCCTGAGCTCCTTTCTTCAACTCGCTTTCTTTTGAGCTGGCCGCAACACCGCAGGATGGCTTCAGGCCCTAATCTGGTTCCGGTACGGCACGCTGAGCCTTTGGTTATTTCCTCTTCCTGGTGGGAAATGAGAGTTAAATTTGCCCGTCCAGACACCTCCAGCTAGCCTCTCATTGGTTCTCGCTATTCCTGTTCATCTTCCGCAGAAATTGCAAACTGGGCCAAACAGGAGGTTAAAGGCGCTGACTCTCCAAGTGGGGAGAGTGTTAGTAAAGCGTCTGGAATGCTGCACCCGAGTACCAGGGGAGGAAAACTGAGACATATTTGAACACGTCTCCCGTTCACATGGTTGATCATACTTGGGTTCCACATGCATGTTTTAGCTGAAGGAAGAATACCTAAAACCTGGGTAGTTGAAACCCGTGGAATGGGTACCATGCAATATGACTTCAAAGGGTCTTCATTTGCTCACCGAACCTCTCCAATCCTATCACTGCTGCGTTTATGCCCCTGTACACATGCTTGATTCTCCTTCGGAGACATAGCAATCCATAGGTTTTAAGATACTTACTAGTCAGGTACATTCTTAGGCGTTTAATATGCGGTGTTGAGTCCATTTCGTTCAGCAAGGAGTAGCTCTTGTCTATTCCATATTTGGCTTAAGGAACTTTATCTGTGCTCATTTCAATCTCTGGTTTTATGCAGCACCCCAACTCACCTTTCCCCTTAAGCAAGCATAAGTTGGTTTTCTAAATTTGAGACCCTGTTCTGTTCTGTAATTCAGTTCCTGTGTAGCCAAGTTTACATTCCGTGTATTACTGATATCTTATGATGTTTCTTTTTCTGTGTGACTTATTTCAGTTAGAATCATCATACCTGAATCCACTCATTTTGATGCTAAGGGCCTGATGACATAGAATTCATTGCTGAGTGATATTGCTTTGTAAGTAAATACCACAACTTCTATATCCATTTTTCACTTTCTGCGATGTTGAACTTGTACTGTAAACGAGGTTCTTGTAAACAGAGGCGTCCCAAACTTTGGGGTGGCTGTGTCTTTTTGATTTTAATTTCCCTAAGCTATAGGACCATAAGTGGAAGTGCCCTAGGCTCTGTTGCTTTGTTTTTTAGATGTTTCAGGAAACACCATACACTTCTCCCGAGTGTCTGTTGGCAATTTACATCCCGCCCATCAGCATAACAAGGCTCCCAGTTCTCCATGGCCTGTCCTGCCTTTCTGGATTTTACACTTTTTTCAGATGGCCCTTTTGACCTGGGGGAAGTGAGACTTCATTGTAGTGCAGATTTCCTTTGCAAGCTTGCTTGGTTGGCCAAAAAGGGCGTATGCGTTTTTACATCCCGCCCATCAGCATAACAAGACTCCCAGTTCTCCATGGCCTGTCCTGCCTTTCTGGATTTTACACTTTTTTCAGATGGCCCTTTTGACCGGGGGGATGTGAGACTTCATTGTAGTGCAGATTTCCTTTGCAAGCTTGCTTGGTTGGCCAAAAAGGGCGTATGCGTTTTTTCCTGAATATATTCAGGAAAAAACGCATACGCCCTTTTTGGCCAAGTGCATCATTGTGGACGTTCTGCCTCTTTTCCTATGCTTTCAATGCAATTCCAGTCTACCTCCTGAAATCGGTTTCCTGCAATTCTGCCCCGCTTTCAAGTCCTCTTGGCAGCCTTACTTCAGTCTATTTTTGGACGATAGCTGTCATTTATAAATCTGCAGGTTTGTGAATTACAGTGCCCCTGAGCTCCTTTCTTCAACTCGCTTTCTTTTGAGCTGGCCGCAACACCGCAGGATGCCTTCAGGCCCCAATGTGGTTCCGGCACGGCACGCTGAGCCTTTGGTTAATTCCTCTTCCTGGTGGGAAATGAGAGTTAAATTTGCCCGTCCAGACACCTCCAGCTAGCCTCTCATTGGTTCTCGCTATTCCTGTTCATCTTCCGCAGAAATTGCAAACTGGGCCAAACAGGAGGTTAAAGGGACTGACTCTCCAAGTCGGGAGAGTGTTACTAAAGCGTCTGGAATGTTGCACCCGAGTACCAGGGGAGGAAAACTGAGACATATTTGAACACGTCTCCCGATCACATGGTTGATCATACTCTAGGTTCCACATGCATGTTTTAGCTGAAGGAAGAATACCTTAAACCTGGAGAGTTGAGACCCGTGGAATGGGTACCATGCAATATGACTTCAAAGGGTCTTCATTTGCTCACCGAACCTCTCCAATCCTATCACTGCTGCGTTTATGCCCCTGTACACATGCTTGATTCTCTTTCGGAGACATAGCAATCCATAGGTTTTAAGATACTTACTAGTCAGGTACATTCTTAGGCGTTTAATATGCGGTGTTGAGTCCATTTCGTTGAGCAAGGAGTAGCTCTTGTCTATTCCATATTTGACTTAAGGAACTTTATCTGTGCTCATTTCAATCTCTGGTTTTATGCAGCACCCCAACTCACCTTTACCCTTAAGCAAGCATAAGTTGGTTTTCTAAATTTGAGACCCTGTTCTGTTCTGTAATTCAGTTCCTGTGTAGCCAAGTTTACATTCCGTGTATTACTGATATCTTATGATGTTTCTTTTTCTGTGTGACTTACTTCAGTTAGAATCATCATACCTGAATCCACTCTTTGTGCTGCTAAGGGCCTGATGACACAGATTTCATTGCTGAGTGATATTGCTTTGTAAGTAAATACCACAACTTCTTTATCCATTTTTCACTTTCTGCGATGTTGAACTTGTACTGTAAACGAGGTTCTTGTAAACAGAGCCGTTCCAAACTTTGGGGTGGCTGTGTCTTTTTGATTTTAATTTCCCTAAGCTATAGGACCATAAGTGGAAGTGCCCTAGGTTCTGTTGCTTTGTTTTTTAGATGTTTCAGGAAACACCATACACTTCTCCCGAGTGTCTGTTGGCAATTTACATCCCGCCCATCAGCATAACAAGGCTCCCAGTTCTCCATGGCCTGTTGCCTTTCTGGATTTTACACTTTTTTCAGATGGCCCTTTTGACCGGGGGGATGTGAGACTTCATTGTAGTGCAGATTTCCTTTGCAAGCTTGCTTGGTTGGCCAAAAAGGGCGTATGCGTTTTTTCCTGAATATATTCAGGAAAAAACGCATACGCCCTTTTTGGCCAAGTGCATCATTGTGGACGTTCTGCCTCTTTTCCTATGCTTTCAATGCAATTCCAGTCTACCTCCTGAAATCGGTTTCCTGCAATTCTGCCCCGCTTTCAAGTCCTCTTGGCAGCCTTACTTCAGTCTATTTTTGGACGATAGCTGTCATTTATAAATCTGCAGGTTTGTGAATTACAGTGCCCCTGAGCTCCTTTCTTCAACTCGCTTTCTTTTGAGCTGGCCGCAACACCGCAGGATGGCTTCAGGCCCCAATCTGGTTCCGGCACGGCACGCTGAGCCTTTGGTTAATTCCTCTTCCTGGTGGGAAATGAGAGTTAAATTTGCCCGTCCAGACACCTCCAGCTAGCCTCTCATTGGTTCTCGCTATTCCTGTTCATCTTCCGCAGAAATTGCAAACTGGGCCAAACAGGAGGTTAAAGGGACTGACTCTCCAAGTCGGGAGAGTGTTACTAAAGCGTCTGGAATGTTGCACCCGAGTACCAGGGGAGGAAAACTGAGACATATTTGAACACGTCTCCCGATCACATGGTTGATCATACTCTAGGTTCCACATGCATGTTTTAGCTGAAGGAAGAATACCTTAAACCTGGAGAGTTGAGACCCGTGGAATGGGTACCATGCAATATGACTTCAAAGGGTCTTCATTTGCTCACCGAATCTCTCCAATCCTATCACTGCTGCGTTTATGCCCCTGTACACACGCTTGATTCTCTTTCAGAGACATAGCAATCCATAGGTTTTAAGATACTTACTAGTCAGGTACATTCTTAGGCGTTTAATATGCGGTGTTGAGTCCATTTCGTTGAGCAAGGAGTAGCTCTTGTCTATTCCATATTTGACTTAAGGAACTTTATCTGTGCTCATTTCAATCTCTGGTTTTATGCAGCACCCCAACTCACCTTTACCCTTAAGCAAGCATAAGTTGGTTTTCTAAATTTGAGACCCTGTTCTGTTCTGTAATTCAGTTCCTGTGTAGCCAAGTTTACATTCCGTGTATTACTGATATCTTATGATGTTTCTTTTTCTGTGTGACTTACTTCAGTTAGAATCATCATACCTGAATCCACTCTTTGTGCTGCTAAGGGCCTGATGACACAGATTTCATTGCTGAGTGATATTGCTTTGTAAGTAAATACCACAACTTCTTTATCCATTTTTCACTTTCTGCGATGTTGAACTTGTACTGTAAACGAGGTTCTTGTAAACAGAGCCGTTCCAAACTTTGGGGTGGCTGTGTCTTTTTGATTTTAATTTCCCTAAGCTATAGGACCATAAGTGGAAGTGCCCTAGGTTCTGTTGCTTTGTTTTTTAGATGTTTCAGGAAACACCATACACTTCTCCCGAGTGTCTGTTGGCAATTTACATCCCGCCCATCAGCATAACAAGGCTCCCAGTTCTCCATGGCCTGTTGCCTTTCTGGATTTTACACTTTTTTCAGATGCCCTTTTGACCGGGGGGAAGTGAGACTTCATTGTAGTGCAGATTTCCTTTGCAAGCTTGCTTGGTTGGCCAAAAAGGGCGTATGCGTTTTTTCCTAAATATATTCAGGAAAAAACGCATACGCCCTTTTTGGCCAAGTGCATCATTGTGGACGTTCTGCCTCTTTTCCTATGCTTTCAATGCAATTCCAGTCTACCTCCTGAAATCGGTTTCCTGCAATTCTGCCCCGCTTTCAATTCCTCTTGGCAGCCTTACTTCAGTATATTTTTGGACAATAGCTGTCATTTATAACTCTGCAGGTTTGTGAATTACAGTGCCCCTGAGCTCCTTTCTTCAACTCGCTTTCTTGTGACCTGGCCGCAACACCGCAGGATGGCTTCAGGCCCTAATCTGGTTCAGGCACAGCACGCTGAGCCTTTGGTTAATTCCTCTTCCTGGTGGGAAATGAGAGTTAAATTTGCCCGTCCAGACACCTCCAGCTAGCCTCTCATTGGTTCTCGCTATTCCTGTTCATCTTCCGCAGAAATTGCAAACTGGGCCAAACAGGAGGTTAAAGGGACTGGCTCTCCAAGTCGGGAGAGTGTGAGTAAAGCGTCTGGAATGTTGCACCCGAGTTCCAGGGTACGAAAACTGAGACATATTTGAACACGTCTCCCGTTCACACGGTTGATCATACTCTGGGTTCCACATGCATGTTTTAGCTGAAGGAAGAATACCTTAAACCTGGAGAGTTGAGACCCGTGGAATGGGTACCATGCAATATGACTTCAAAGAGTCTTCATTTGCTCACCGAACCTCTCCAATCCTATCACTGCTGCGTTTATGCCCCTGTACACACGCTTGATTCTCTTTTGGAGACATAGCAATCCATAGGTTTTAAGATACTTACTAGTCAGGTACATTCTTAGGCGTTTAATATGGGGTGTTGAGTCCATTTCATTGAGCAAGGAGTAGCTCTTGTCTATTCCATATTTGGCTTAAGGAACTTTATCTGTGCTCATTTCAATCTCTGGTTTTATGCAGCACCCCAACTCACCTTTCCCCTTAAGCAAGAATAAGTTGGTTTTCTAAATTTGAGACCCTGTTCTGTTTTGGAATTCAGTTCCTGTGTAGCCACGTTTACATTCCATGTATTAGTGATATCTTATGATGTTTCTTTTTCTGTGTGACTTATTTCAGTTAGAATCATCGTACCTGAATCCACTCATTATGCTGCTACGAGCCTGATGTCATAGATTTCATTGCTGAGTGATACTGCATTGTACGTAAGTACCATAAGTTCTTTATCCATTTTTCACTTTTTGTGATAGTGAACTTGTACGGTAAACGAGGTTCTTGTAAAAAGATCCGCTCCAAACTTTGGGGTGGCTGTGTCTTTTTGATTTTAATTTCCCTAAGCTATAGGACCATAAGTGGCAGTGCCCTAGGCTCTGTTGCTTTGTTTTTTAGATGTTTCAGGAAACACCATACACTTTTCCCGAGTGTCCGTTGGCAATTTACATCCCGCCCATCAGCATAACAAGGCTCCCAGTTCTCCATGGCCTGTCCTGCCTTTCTGGATTTTACACTTTTTTCAGATGGCCCTTTTGACCGGGGGGAAGTGAGACTTCATTGTAGTGCAGATTTCCTTTGCAAGCTTGCTTGGTTGGTCAAAAAGGGCGTATGCGTTTTTTCCTGAATATATTCAGGAAAAAACGCATACGCCCTTTTTGGCCAAGTGCATCATTGTGGACGTTCTGCCTCTTTTCCTATGCTTTCAATGCAATTCCAGTCTACCTCCTGAAATCGGTTTCCTGCAATTCTGCCCCGCTTTCAAGTCCTCTTGGCAGCCTTACTTCAGTTTATTTTTGGACGATAGCTGTCATTTATAACTCTGCAGGTTTGTGAATTACAGTGCCCCTGAGCTCCTTTCTTCAACTCGCTTTCTTGTGACCTGGCCGCAACACCGCAGGATGGCTTCAGGCCCTAATCTGGTTCCGGCACGGCACGCTGAGCCTTTGGTTATTTCCTCTTCCTGGTGGGAAATGAGAGTTAAATTTGCCCGTCCAGACACCTCCAGCTAGTCTCTCATTGGTTCTCGCTATTCCTGTTCATCTTCCGCAGAAATTGCAAACTGGGCCAAACAGGAGGTTAAAGGGACTGACTCTCCAAGTCGGGAGAGTGTTAGTAAAGCGTCTGGAATGTTGCACCCGAGTACCAGGGTACGAAAACTGAGACATATTTGAACACGTCTCCCGTTCACATGGTTGATCATACTTGGGTTCCACATGCATGTTTTAGCTGAAGGAAGAATACCTTAAACCTGGAGAGTTGAGACCCGTGGAATGGGTACCATGCAATATGACTTCAAAGGGTCTTCATTTGCTCACCGAACCTCTCCAATCCTATCACTGCTGCGTTTATGCCCCTGTACACATGCTTGATTCTCTTTCGGAGAGATAGCAATCCATAGGTTTTAAGATACTTACTAGTCAGGTACATTCTTAGGCATTTAATATGCGGTGTTGAGTCCATTTCGTTGAGCAAGGAGTAGCTCTTGTCTATTCCATATTTGACTTAAGGAACTTTATCTGTGCTCATTTCAATCTCTGGTTTTATGCAGCACCCCAACTCACCTTTACCCTTAAGCAAGCATAAGTTGGTTTTCTAAATTTGAGTCCCTGTTCTGTTCTGTAATTCAGTTCCTGTGTAGCCAAGTTTACATTCCGTGTATTTCTGATATCTTATGATGTTTCTTTTTCTGTGTGACTTACTTCAGTTAGAATCATCATACCTGAATCCACTCATTGTGCTGCTAAGGGCCTGATGACACAGATTTCATTGCTGAGTGATATTGCTTTGTAAGTAAATACCACAACTTCTTTATCCATTTTTCACTTTCTGCGATGTTGAACTTGTACTGTAAACGAGGTTCTTGTAAACAGAGCCGTTCCAAACTTTGGGGTGGCTGTGTCTTTTTGATTTTAATTTCCCTAAGCTATAGGACCATAAGTGGAAGTGCCCTAGGTTCTGTTGCTTTGTTTTTTAGATGTTTCAGGAAACACCATACACTTCTCCCGAGTGGTTGTTTGCAATTTACATCCCGCCCATCAGCATAACAAGGCTCCCAGTTCTCCATGGCCTGTCCTGCCTTTCTGGATTTTACACTTTTTTCAGATGGCCCTTTTGACCGGGGGGAAGTGAGACTTCATTGTAGTGCAGATTTCCTTTGCAAGCTTGCTTGGTTGGCCAAAAAGGGCGTATGCGTTTTTTCCTGAATATATTCAGGAAAAAACGCATACGCCCTTTTTGGCCAAGTGCATCATTGTGGACGTTCTGCCTCTTTTCCTATGCTTTCAATGCAATTCCAGTCTACCTCCTGAAATCGGTTTCCTGCAATTCTGCCCCGCTTTCAAGTCCTCTTGGCAGCCTTACTTCAGTCTATTTTTGGACGATAGCTGTCATTTATAACTCTGCAGGTTTGTGAATTACAGTGCCCCTGAGCTCCTTTCTTCAACTCGCTTTCTTGTGACCTGGCCGCAACACCGCAGGATGGCTTCAGGCCCTAATCTGGTTCCGGCACGGCACGCTGAGCCTTTGGTTATTTCCTCTTCCGGGTGGGAAATGAGAGTTAAATTTGCCCGTCCAGAAACCTCCAGCTAGTCTCTCATTGGTTCTCCCTATTCCTGTTCATCTTCCGCAGAAATTGCAAACTTGGCCAAACAGGAGGTTAAAGGCGCTGACTCTCCAAGTGGGGAGAGTGTTAGTAAAGCGTCTGGAATGTTGCACCCGAGTACCAGGGGAGGAAAACTGAGACATATTTGAACACGTCTCCCGTTCACATGGTTGATCATACTCTGGGTTCCACATGCATGTTTTAGCTGAAGGAAGAATACCTTAAACCTGGAGAGTTGAGACCCGTGGAATGGGTACCATGCAATATGACTTCAAAGGGTCTTCATTTGCTCACCGAACCTCTCCAATCCTATCACTGCTGCGTTTATGCCCCTGTACACACGCTTGATTCTCTTTTGGAGACATAGCAATCCATAGGTTTTAAGATACTTACTAGTCAGGTACATTCTTAGGCGTTTAATATGGGGTGTTGAGTCCATTTCGTTGAGCAAGGAGTAGCTCTTGTCTATTCCATATTTGGCTTAAGGAACTTTATCTGTGCTCATTTCAATCTCTGGTTTTATGCAGCACCCCAACTCACCTTTCCCCTTAAGCAAGCATAAGTTGGTTTTCTAAATTTGAGACCCTGTTCTGTTTTGGAATTCAGTTCCTGTGTAGCCAAGTTTACATTCCGTGTATTAGTGATATCTTATGATGTTTCTTTTTCTGTGTGACTTATTTCAGTTAGAATCATCGTACCTGAATCCACTCATTATGCTGCTACGGGCCTGATGACATAGATTTCATTGCTGAGTGATACTGCATTGTACGTAAGTACCACAAGTTCTTTATCCATTTTTCACTTTCTGTGATATTGAACTTGTACGGTAAACGAGGTTCTTGTAAACAGAGCCGTCCCAAACTTTGGGGTGGCTGTGTCTTTTTGATTTTAATTTCCCTAAGCTATAGGACCATAAGTGGAAGTGCCCTAGGCTCTGTTGCTTTGTTTTTTAGATGTTTCAGGAAACACCATACACTTCTCCGGAGTGTCTGTTGGCAATTTACATCCCGCCCATCAGCATAACAAGGCTCCCAGTTCTCCATGGCCTGTCCTGCCTTTCTGGATTTTACACTTTTTTCAGATGGCCCTTTTGACCGGGGGGAAGTGAGACTTCATTGTACTGCAGATTTCCTTTGAAAGCTTGCTTGGTTGGCCAAAAAGGGCGTATGCGTTTTTTCCTGAATATATTAAGGAAAAAACGCATACGCCCTTTTTGGCCAAGTGCATCATTGTGGACGTTCTGCCTCTTTTCCTATGCTTTCAATGCAATTCCAGTCTACCTCCTGAAATCGGTTTCCTGCAATTCTGCCCCGCTTTCAAGTACTCTTGGCAGCCTTACTTCAGTATATTTTTGGACGATAGCTGTCATTTATAACTCTGCAGGTTTGTGAATTACAGTGCCCCTGAGCTCCTTTCTTCAACTCGCTTTGTTTTGAGCTGGCCGCAACACCGCAGGATGGCTTCCGGCCCTAATCTGGTTCCGGCATGGCACGCTGAGCCTTTGGTTATTTCCTCTTCCGGGTGGGAAATAAGAGTTAAATTTGCCCGTCCAGACACCTCCAGCTAGTCTCTCATTGGTTCTCCCTATTCCTGTTCATCTTCCGCAGAAATTGCAAACTGGTTCAAACAAGAGTTTAAAGGCGCTGACTCTCCAAGTGGGGAGAGTGTTAGTAAAGCGTCTGGAATGTTGCACCCGAGTACCAGGGGAGGAAAACTGAGACATATTTGAACACGTCTCCCGTTCACACGGTTGATCATACTCTGGGTTCCACATGCATGTTTTCGCTGAAGGAAGAATACCTTAAACCTGGGTAGTTGAAATCCGTGGAATGGGTACCATGCAATATGACTTCAAAGGGTCTTCATTTGCTCACTGAACCTCTCCAATCCTAACACTGCTGCGTTTATGCCCCTGTACACACGTTTGATTCTCTTTTGGGGACATAGCAATCCATAGGTTTTAAGATAGTTACTAGTCAGGTACATTCTTAGGCGTTTAATATGGGGTGTTGAGTCCATTTCGTTGAGCAAGGAGTAGCTCTTGTCTATTCCATATTTGGCTTAAGGAACTTTATCTGTGCTCATTTCAATCTCTGGTTTTATGCAGCACCCCAACTCACCTTTCCCCTTAAGCAAGCATAAGTTGGTTTTCTAAATTTGAGACCCTGTTCTGTTCTGTAATTCAGTTCCTGTGTAGCCAAGTTTACATTCCGTGTATTACTGATATCTTATGATGTTTCTTTTTCTGTGTGACTTATTTCAGTTAGAATCATCATACCTGAATCCATTCATTGTGCTGCAAAGGGCCTGATGACATAGATTTCACTGCTGAGTGATACTGCATTGTACATAAGTACCACAAGTTCTTTATCCATTTTTCACTTTCTGTGATATTGAACTTGTACGGTAAACGAGGTTCTTGTAAACAGAGGCGTCCCAAACTTTGGGGTGGCTGTGTCTTTTTGATTTTAATTTCCCTGAGCTATAGGACCATAAGTGGAAGTGCCCTAGGCTCTGTTGCTTTGTTTTTTAGATATTTCAGGAAACACCATACACTTCTCCCGAGTGTCTGTTGGCAATTTACATCCCGCCCATCAGCATAACAAGGCTCCCAGTTCTCCATGGCCTGTCCTGCCTTTCTGGATTTTACACTTTTTTCAGATGCCCTTTTGACCGGGGGGAAGTGAGACTTCATTGTAGTGCAGATTTCCTTTGCAAGCTTGCTTGGTTGGCCAAAAAGGGCGTATGCGTTTTTTCCTGAATATATTCAGGAAAAAACGCATACGCCCTTTTTGGCCAAGTGCATCATTGTGGACGTTCTGCCTCTTTTCCTATGCTTTCAATGCAATTCCAGTCTACCTCCTGAAATCGGTTTCCTGCAATTCTGCCCCGCTTTCAAGTCCTCTTGGCAGCCTTACTTCAGTCTATTTTTGGACGATAGCTGTCATTTATAACTCTGCAGGTTTGTGAATTACAGTGCCCCTGATCTCCTTTGTTCAACTCGCTTTCTTTTGAGCTGGCCGCAACACCGCAGGATGGCTTCAGGCCCTAATCTGGTTCCGGTACGGCACGCTGAGCCTTTGGTTATTTCCTCTTCCTGGTGGGAAATGAGAGTTAAATTTGCCCGTCCAGACACCTCCAGCTAGCCTCTCATTGGTTCTCGCTATTCCTGTTCATCTTCCGCAGAAATTGCAAACTGGGCCAAACAGGAGGTTAAAGGCGCTGACTCTCCAAGTGGGGAGAGTGTTAGTAAAGCGTCTGGAATGTTGCACCCGAGTACCAGGGGAGGAAAACTGAGACATATTTGAACACGTCTCCCGATCACATGGTTGATCATACTCTGGGTTCCACATGCATGTTTTAGCTGAAGGAAGAATACCTAAAATCTGGGTAGTTGAAACCCGTGGAATGGGTACCATGCAATATGAATTCAAAGGGTCTTCATTTGCTCACTGAACCTCTCCAATCCTATCACTGCTGCGTTTATGTCCCTGTACACATGCTTGATTCTCTTTCGGAGACATAGCAATCCATAGGTTTTAAGATACTTACTACTCAGGTACATTCTTAGGCGTTTAATATGCGGTGTTGAGTCCATTTCGTTGAGCAAGGAGTAGCTCTTGTCTATTTCATATTTGGCTTAAGGAACTTTATCTGTGCTCATTTCAATCTCTGGTTTTATGCAGCACCCCAACTCACCTTTCCCCTTAAGCAAGCATAAGTTGGTTTTCTAAATTTGAGACCCTGTTCTGTTTTGGAATTCAGTTCCTGTTTAGCCAAGTTTACATTCCGTGTATTAGTGATATCTTATGATGTTTCTTTTTCTGTGTGACTTATTTCAGTTAGAATCATCGTACCTGAATCCACTCATTATGCTGCTACGGGCCTGATGACATAGATTTCATTGCTGAGTGATACTGCATTGTACGTAAGTACCACAAGTTCTTTATCCATTTTTCACTTTCTGCGATGTTGAATTTGTACGGTAAACGAGGTTCTTGTAAACAGAAGCGTCCCAAACTTTGGGGTGGCTGTGTCTTTTTGATTTTAATTTCCCTAAGCTATAGGACCATAAGTGGAAGTGCCCTAGGTTCTGTTGCTTTGTTTTTTAGATGTTTCAGGAAACACCATACACTTCTCCCGAGTGTCTGTTGGCAATTTACATCCCGGTCATCAGCATAACAGGGCTCCCAGTTCTCCATGGCCTGTCCTGCCTTTCTGGATTTTACACTTTTTTCAGATGCCCTTTTGACCGGGGGGAAGTGAGACTTCATTGTAGTGCAGATTTCCTTTGCAAGCTTGCTTGTTTGGCCAAAAAGGGCGTATGCGTTTTTTCCTGAATATATTCAGGAAAAAACGCATACGCCCTTTTTGGCCAAGTGCATCATTGTGGACGTTCTGCCTCTTTTCCTATGCTTTCAATGCAATTCCAGTCTACCTCCTGAAATCGGTTTCCTGCAATTCTGCCCCGCTTTCAAGTCCTCTTGGCAGCCTTACTTCAGTCTATTTTTGGACGATAGCTGTCATTTATAACTCTGCAGGTTTGTGAATTACAGTGCCCCTGAGCTCCTTTCTTCAACTCGCTTTCTTTTGAGCTGGCCGCAACACCGCAGGATGGCTTCAGGCCCTAATCTGGTTCCGGTACGGCACGCTGAGCCTTTGGTTATTTCCTCTTCCTGGTGGGAAATGAGAGTTAAATTTGCCCGTCCAGACACCTCCAGCTAGCCTCTCATTGGTTCTCGCTATTCCTGTTCATCTTCCGCAGAAATTGCAAACTGGGCCAACAGGAGGTTAAAGGCGCTGACTCTCCAAGTGGGGAGAGTGTTAGTAAAGCGTCTGGAATGTTGCACCCGAGTACCAGGGGAGGAAAACTGAGACATATTTGAACACGTCTCCCGATCACATGGTTGATCATACTCTGGGTTCCACATGCATGTTTTAGCTGAAGGAAGAATACCTAAAATCTGGGTAGTTGAAACCCGTGGAATGGGTACCATGCAATATGAATTCAAAGGGTCTTCATTTGCTCACTGAACCTCTCCAATCCTATCACTGCTGCGTTTATGTCCCTGTACACATGCTTGATTCTCTTTTGGAGACATAGCAATCCATAGGTTTTAAGATACTTACTAGTCAGGTACATTCTTAGGCGTTTAATATGCGGTGTTGAGTCCATTTCGTTGAGCAAGGAGTAGCTCTTGGCTATTCCATATTTGGCTTAAGGAACTTTATCTGTGCTCATTTCAATCTCTGGTTTTATGCAGCACCCCAACTCACCTTTCCCCTTAAGCAAGCATAAGTTGGTTTTCTAAATTTGAGAACCTGTTCTGTTTTGGAATTCAGTTCCTGTTTAGCCAAGTTTACATTCCGTGTATTAGTGATATCTTATGATGTTTCTTTTTCTGTGTGACTTATTTCAGTTAGAATCATCGTACCTGAATCCACTCATTATGCTGCTACGGGCCTGATGACATAGATTTCATTGCTGAGTGATACTGCATTGTACGTAAGTACCACAAGTTCTTTATCCATTTTTCACTTTCTGCGATGTTGAATTTGTACGGTAAACGAGGTTCTTGTAAACAGAAGCGTCCCAAACTTTGGGGTGGCTCTGTCTTTTTGATTTTAATTTCCCTAAGCTATAGGACCATAAGTGGAAGTGCCCTAGGTTCTGTTGCTTTGTTTTTTAGATGTTTCAGGAAACACCATACACTTCTCCCGAGTGTCTGTTGGCAATTTACATCCCGCCCATCAGCATAACAGGGCTCCCAGTTCTCCATGGCCTGTCCTGCCTTTCTGGATTTTACACTTTTTTCAGATGGCCCTTTTGACCGGGGGGAAGTGAGACTTCATTGTAGTGCAGATTTCCTTTGCAAGTTTGCTTGGTTGACCAAAAAGGGCGTATGCGTTTTTTCCTGAATATATTCAGGAAAAAACGCATACGCCCTTTTTGGCCAAGTGCATCATTGTGGACGTTCTGCCTCTTTTCCTATGCTTTCAATGCAATTCCAGTCTACCTCCTGAAATCGGTTTCCTGCAATTCTGCCCCGCTTTCAAGTCCTCTTGGCAGCCTTATTTCAGTATATTTTTGGATGATAGCTGTCATTTATAACTCTGCAGGTTTGTGAATTACAGTGCCCCTGAGCTCCTTTCTTCAACTCGATTTCTTGTGAGCTGGCCGCAACACCGCAGGATGGCTTCAGGCCCTAATCTGGTCACGGCACGGCACACTGAGCCTTTGGTTAATTCCTCTTCCTGGTGGGAAATGAGAGTTAAATTTACACGTCCAGACACCTCCAGCTAGTCTCTCATTGGTTCTCGCTATTCCTGTTCATCTTCCGCAGAAATTGCAAACTGGGCCAAACAGGAGGTTAAAGGGACTGACTCTCCAAGTGGGGAGAGTGTTAGTAAAGCGTCTGGAATGTTGCACCCGAGTACCAGGGGAGGAAAACTGAGACATATTTGAACACGTCTCCCGATCACATGGTTGATCATACTCTAGGTTCCACATGCATGTTTTAGCTGAAGGAAGAATACCTTAAACCTGGGTAGTTGAAACCCGTCACTGGGTACCATGCAATATGACTTCAAAGGGTCTTCATTTGCTCACCGAACCTCTCCAATCCTATCACTGCTGCGTTTATGTCCCTGTACACATGTTTGATTCTCTTTCGGAGACATAGCAATCCATAGGTTTTAAGATACTTACTAGTCAGGTACATTCTTAGGCGTTTAATATGCGGTGTTGAGTCCATTTCGTTGAGCAAGGAGTAGCTCTTGTCTATTCCATATTTGGCTTAAGGAACTTTATCTGTGCTCATTTCAATCTCTGGTTTTATGCAGCACCCCAACTCACCTTTCCCCTTAAGCAAGCATAAGTTGGTTTTCTAAATTTGAGACGCTGGTCTGTTCTGTAATTCAGTTCCTGTGTAGCCAAGTTTACATTCCATGTATTACTGATATCTTATGATGATTCTTTTTCTGTGTGACTTATTTCAGTTAGAATCATCATACCTGAATCCACTCATTGTGCTGCTAAGGGCCTGATGACATAGAGTTCATGGCTGAGTGATATTGCTTTGTAAGTAAATACCACAACTTCTTTATCCATTTTTCACTTTCTGCGATGTTGAACTTGTACTGTAAACGAGGTTCTTGTAAACAGAGGCGTCCCAAACTTTGGGGTGGCTGTGTCTTTTTGATTTTAATTTCCCTAAGCTATAGGACCATAAGTGGAAGTGCCCTAGGCTCTGTTGCTTTGTTTTTTAGATGTTTCAGGAAACACCATACACTTCTCCGGAGTGTCTATTGGCAATTTACATCCCGCCCATCAGCATAACAAGTCTCCCAGTTCTCCATGGCCTGTCCTGCCTTTCTGGATTTTACACTTTTTTCAGATGGCCCTTTTGACCGGGGGGAAGTGAGACTTCATTGTAGTGCAGATTTCCTTTGCAAGCTTGCTTGGTTGGCCAAAAAGGGCGTATGCGTTTTTTCCTGAATATATTCAGGAAAAAACGCATACGCCCTTTTTGGCCAAGTGCATCATTGTGGACGTTCTGCCTCTTTTCCTATGCTTTCAATGCAATTCCAGTCTACCTCCTGAAATCGGTTTCCTGCAATTCTGCCCCGCTTTCAAGTCCTCTTGGCAGCCTTACTTCAGTCTATTTTTGGACGATAGCTGTCATTTATAACTCTGCAGGTTTGTGAATTACAGTGCCCCTGAGCTCCTTTCTTCAACTCGCTTTCTTGTGACCTGGCCGCAACACCGCAGGATGGCTTCAGGCCCTAATCTGGTTCCGGTACGGCACGCTGAGCCTTTGGTTATTTCCTCTTCCTGGTGGGAAATGAGAGTTAAATTTGCCCGTCCAGACACCTCCAGCTAGCCTCTCATTGGTTCTCGCTATTCCTGTTCATCTTCCGCAGAAATTGCAAACTGGGCCAAACAGGAGGTTAAAGGCGCTGACTCTCCAAGTGGGGAGAGTGTTAGTAAAGCGTCTGGAATGTTGCACCCGAGTACCAGGGGAGGAAAACTGAGACATATTTGAACACGTCTCCCGATCACATGGTTGATCATACTCTGGGTTCCACATGCATGTTTTAGCTGAAGGAAGAATACCTAAAATCTGGGTAGTTGAAACCCGTGGAATGGGTACCATGCAATATGAATTCAAAGGGTCTTCATTTGCTCACTGAACCTCTCCAATCCTATCACTGCTGCGTTTATGTCCCTGTACACATGCTTGATTCTCTTTCGGAGACATAGCAATCCATAGGTTTTAAGATACTTACTAGTCAGGTACATTCTTAGGCGTTTAATATGCGGTGTTGAGTCCATTTCGTTGAGCAAGGAGTAGCTCTTGGCTATTCCATATTTGGCTTAAGGAACTTTATCTGTGCTCATTTCAATCTCTGGTTTTATGCAGCACCCCAACTCACCTTTCCCCTTAAGCAAGCATAAGTTGGTTTTCTAAATTTGAGACCCTGTTCTGTTTTGGAATTCTATTCCTGTTTAGCCAAGTTTACATTCCGTGTATTAGTGATATCTTATGATGTTTCTTTTTCTGTGTGACTTATTTCAGTTAGAATCATCGTACCTGAATCCACTCATTATGCTGCTACGGGCCTGATGACATAGATTTCATTGCTGAGTGATACTGCATTGTACGTAAGTACCACAAGTTCTTTATCCATTTTTCACTTTCTGCGATGTTGAATTTGTACGGTAAACGAGGTTCTTGTAAACAGAAGCGTCCCAAACTTTGGGGTGGCTGTGTCTTTTTCATTTTAATTTCCCTAAGCTATAGGACCATAAGTGGAAGTACCCTATGCTCTGTTGCTTTGTTTTTTAGATGTTTCAGGAAACACCATACACTTCTCCTGAGTGTGTGTTGGCAATTTACATCCCGCCCATCAGCATAACAAGGCTCCCTGTTCTCCATGGCCTGTCCTGCCTTTCTGGATTTTATACTTTTTTCAGATGGCCCTTTTGACTGGGGGGAAGTGAGACTTCATTGTAGTGCAGATTTCCTTTGCAAGCTTGCTTGGTTGGCCAAAAAGGGCGTATGCGTTTTTTCCTGAATATATTCAGGAAAAAACGCATACGCCCTTTTTGGCCAAGTACAGCATTGTGGACGTTCTGCCTCTTTTCCTATGCTTTCAATGCAATTCCAGTCTACCTCCTGAAATCGTTTTCCTGCAATTCTGCCCCACTTTCAAGTCCTCTTGGCAGCCTTACTTCAGTATATTTTTGGACAATAGCTGTCATTTATAAGTCTGCAGGTTTGTGAATTATAGTGCCCCTGAGCTCCTTTCTTCAACTCGCTTTCTTGTGAGCTAGCCGCAACACCGCAGGATGGCTTCAGGCACTAATCTGGTTCCGGCACGGCACGCTGAGCCTTTGGTTAATTCCTCTTCCTGTTGGGAAATGAGAGTTAAATTTGCCCGTCCAGACACCTCCAGCCAATCTCTCATTGGTTCTCGCTATTCCTGTTCATCTTCCGCAGAAATTGCAAACTGGGCCAAACAGGAGGTTAAAGGCGCTGACTCTCCAAGTGGGGAGAGTATTAGTAAAGCGTCTGGAATGTTGCACCCGAGTACCAGGGGAGGAAAACTGAGACATATTTGAACACGTCTCCCGATCACATGGTTGATCATACTCTGGGTTCCACATGCATGTTTTAGCTGAAGGAAGAATACCTTAAACCTGGAGAGTTGAGACCCGTGTAAAGGGTACCATGCAATATGACTTCAAAGGGTCTTCATTTGCTCACCGAACCTCTCCAATCCTATCACTGCTGCGTTTATGCCCGTGTACACACGCTTGATTCTCTTTTGGAGACATAGCAATCCATAGGTTATAAGATACTTACTAGTCAGGTACATTCTTAGGCGTTTAATATGGGGTGTTGAGTCCATTTCATTGAGCAAGGAGTAGCTCTTGTCTATTCCATATTTGGCTTAAGGAACTTTATCTGTGCTCATTTCAATCTCTGGTTTTATGCAGCACCCCAACTCACCTTTCCCCTTAAGCAAGCATAAGTAGGTTTTCTAAATTTGAGACCCTGTTCTGTTCTCTAATTCAGTTCCTGTGTAGCCAAGTTTACATTCCTTGTATTAGTTATGTCTTATGATGTTTCTTTTTCTGTGTGACTTATTTCAGTTAGAATCATCATACCTGAATCCACTCATTATGCTGCTACGGGCCTGATGACATAGATTTCATTGCTGAGTGATACTGCATTGTACGTATGTACCACAAGTTCTTTATCCATTTTTCACTTTCTGTGATATTGAACTTGTACAGTAAACGAGGTTCTTGTAAACAGAGGCGTCCCAAACTTTGGGGTGGCTGTGTCTTTTTGATTTTAATTTCCCTAAGCTATAGGACCATAAGTGGCAGTGCCCTAGGCTCTGTTGCTTTGTTTTTTAGATGTTTCAAAAACACCATACACTTCTCCCGAGTGTCTGTTGGCAATTTACATCCCGCCCATCAGCATAACAAGGCTCCCAGTTCTCCATGGCCTGTCCTGCCTTTCTGGATTTTACACTTTTTTCACATGGCCCTTTTGACCGGGGGGAAGTGAGACTTCATTTTAGTGCCGATTTCCTTTGCAAGCTTGCTTGGTTGGCCAAAAAGGGCGTATGCGTTTTTTCCTGAGGAAAAAAGGCATACGCCCTTTTTGGCCAAGTGCATCATTGTGGACGTTCTGCCTCTTTTCCTATGCTTTCAATGCAATTCCAGTCTACCTCCTGAAATCGGTTTCCTGCAATTCTGCCCCGCTTTCAAGTCCTCTTGGCAGCCTTACTTCAGTCTATTTTTGGACGATAGCTGTCATTTATAACTCTGCAGGTTTGTGAATTACAGTGCCCCTGAGCTCCTTTCTTCAACTCGCTTTCTTTTGAGCTGGCTGCAACACCGCAGGATGGCTTCAAGCCCTAATCTGGTTCCGGCACGGCACGCTGAGCCTTTGGTTAATTGCTCTTCCTGGTGGGAAATGAGAGTTAAATTTGCCCGTCCAGACACCTCCAGCTAGTCTCTCATTGGTTCTCGCTATTCCTGTTCATCTTCCGCAGAAATTGCAAACTGGGCCAAACAGGAGGTTAAAGGCGCTGACTCTCCAAGTGGGGAGAGTGTTAGTAAAGCGTCTGGAATGTTGCACCCGAGTACCAGGGTACGAAAACTGAGACATATTTGAACACGTCTCCCGATCACATGGTTGATCATGCTCTAGGTTCCACATGCATGTTTTAGCTGAAGGAAGAATACCTTAAACCTGGAGTGTTGAGACCCGTGGAATGGGTACCATGCAATATGACTTCAAAGGGTCTTCATTTGCTCACCGAACCTCTCCAATCCTATCACTGCTGCGTATATGCCCCTGTACACACGCTTGATTCTCTTTTGGAGACATAGCAATCCATAGGTTTTAAGATACTTACTAGTCAGGTACATTCTTAGGCGTTTAATATGGGGTGTTGAGTCCATTTCGTTGAGCAAGGAGTAGCTCTTGTCTATTCCATATTTGGCTTAAGGAACTTTATCTGTGCTCATTTCAATCTCTGGTTTTATGCAGCACCCCAACTCACCTTTCCCCTTAAGCAAGCATAAGTTGGTTTTCTAAATTTGAGACCCTGTTCTGTTTTGGAATTCAGTTCCTGTGTAGCCAAGTTTACATTCCGTGTATTACTGATATCTTATGATGTTTCTTTTTCTGTGTGACTTATTTCAGTTAGAATCATCGTACCTGAATCCACTCATTATGCTGCTACGGGCCTGATGACATAGATTTCATTGCTGAGTGATATTGTTTTGTAAGCAAATACCACAAGTTCTTTATCCATTTTTCACTTTCTGCGATGTTGAACTTGTACTGTAAACGACGTTCTTGTAAACAGAGGCGTCCCAAGCTTTGGGGACGCTGTGTCTTTTTGATTTTAATTTCCCTAAGCTATAGGACCATAAGTGGAAGTGCCCTAGGCTCTGTTGCTTTGTTTTTTAGATGTTTCAGGAAACACCATACACTTCTCCCGAGTGTCTGTTGGCAATTTCCATCCCGCCCATCAGCATAACAAGGCTCCCAGTTCTCCATGGCCTCTCCTGCTTTTCTGGATTTTACACTTTTTTCAGATGGCCCTTTTGACCGGGGGGAAGTGAGACTTCATTGTAGTGCAGATTTCCTTTGCAAGCTTGCTTGGTTGGCCAAAAAGTGCGTATGCGTTTTTTCCTGAATATATTCAGGAAAAAACGCATACGCTCTTTTTGGCCAAGTGCATCATTGTGGACGCTCTGTCTCTTTTCCTATGCTTTCAATGCAATTCCAGTCTACCTCCTGAAATCGGTTTCCTGCAATTCTGCCCCGCTTTCAAGTCCTCTTGGCAGCCTTACTTCAGTATATTTTTGGACGATAGCTGTCATTTATAACTCTGCAGGTTTGTGAATTACAGTGCCCCTGAGCTCCTTTCTTCAACTCGCTTTCTTGTGAGCTGGCCGCAACACCGCAGGATGGCTTCAGGCCCTAATCTGGTTCCGGCACGGCACGCTGAGCCTTTGGTTATTTCCTCTTCCTGGTGGGAAATGAGAGTTAAATTTGCCCGTCCAGACACCTCCAGCTAGTCTCTCATTGGTTCTCCCTATTCCTGTTTATCTTCCGCAGAAATTGCAAACTGGGCCAAACAGGAGGTTAAAGGCGCTGACTTTCCAAGTGGGGAGAGTGTTAGTAAAGCGTCTGGAATGTTGCACCCGTGTACCAGGGGAGGAAAACTGAGACATATTTGAACACGTCTCCCGTTCACACGGTTGATCATACTCTGGGTTCCACATGCATGTTTTAGCTGAAGGAAGAATACCTTAAACCTGGAGAGTTGAGACCCGTGGAATGGGTACCATGCAATATGACTTCAAAGGGTCTTCATTTGCTCACCGAACCTCTCCAATCCTATCACTGCTGCGTTTATGCCCCTGTACACACGCTTGATTCTCTTTTGGAGACATAGCAATCCATACGTTTTAAGATACTTACTAGTCAGGTACATTCTTAGGCGTTTAATATGGCGTGTTGAATCCATTTCGTTGAGCAAGGAGTAGCTCTTGTCTATTCCATATTTGGCTTAAGGAACTTTATCTGTGCTCATTTCAATCTCTGGTTTTATGCAGCACGCCAACTCACCTTTCCCCTTAAGCAAGCATAAGTTGGTTTTCTAAATTTGAGACCCTGTTCTGTTTTGGAATTCAGTTCCTGTGTAGCCAAGTTTACATTCCGTGTATTACTGATATCTTATGATGTTTCTTTTTCTGTGTGACTTATTTCAGTTAGAATCATCGTACCTGAATCCACTCATTATGCTGCTACGGGCCTGATGACATAGATTTCATTGCTGAGTGATATTGCTTTGTAAGCAAATACCACAAGTTCTTTATCCATTTTTCACTTTCTGCGATGTTGAACTTGTACTGTAAACGAGGTTCTTGTAAACAGCGGCGTCCCAAGCTTTGGGGACGCTGTGTCTTTTTGATTTTAATTTCCCTAAGCTATAGGACCATAAGTGGAAGTGCCCTAGGCTCTGTTGCTTTGTTTTTTAGATGTTTCAGGAAACACCATACACTTCTCCCGAGTGTCTGTTGGCAATTTCCATCCCGCCCATCAGCATAACAAGGCTCCCAGTTCTCCATGGCCTCTCCTGCTTTTCTAGATATTACACTTTTTTCAGATGGCCCTTTTGACCGGGGGGAAGTGAGACTTCATTGTAGTGCAGATTTCCTTTGCAAGCTTGCTTGGTTGGCCAAAAAGGGCGTATGCGTTTTTCCCTGAATATATTCAGGAAAAAACGCATACGCCCTTTTTGGCCAAGTGAATCATTGTGGACGCTCTGCCTCTTTTCCTATGCTTTCAATGCAATTCCAGTCTACCTCCTGAAATCGGTTTCCTGCAATTCTGCCCCGCTTTCAAGTCCTCTTGGCAGCCTTACTTCAGTATATTTTTGGACGATAGCTGTCATTTATAACTCTGCAGGTTTGTGAATTACAGTGCCCCTGAGCTCCTTTCTTCAACTCGCTTTCTTGTGAGCTGGCCGCAACACCGCAGGATGGCTTCAGGCCCTAATCTGGTTCCGGCACGGCACGCTGAGCCTTTGGTTAATTGTTCTTCCTGGTGGGAAATGAGAGTTAAATTTGCCCGTCCAGACACCTCCAGCTAGTCTCTCATTGGTTCTCGCTATTCCTGTTCATCTTCCGCAGAAATTGCAAACTGGGCCAAACAGGAGGTTAAAGGCGCTGACTCTCCAAGTGGGGAGAGTGTTAGTAAAGCGTCTGGAATGTTGCACCCGAGTACCAGGGTACGAAAACTGAGACATATTTGAACACGTCTCCCGATCACATGGTTGATCATACTCTGGGTTCCACATGCATGTTTTAGCTGAAGGAAGAATACCTTAAACCTGGGTAGTTGAAACCCGTGGAATGGGTACCATGCAATATGACTTCAAAGGGTCTTCATTTGCTCACCGAACCTCTCCAATCCTATCACTGCTGCGTTTATGCCCGTGTACACACGCTTGATTCTCTTTTGGAGACATAGCAATCCATAGGTTTTAAGATACTTACTAGTCAGGTACATTCTTAGGCGTTTAATATGGGGTGTTGAGTCCATTTCGTTGAGCAAGGAGTAGCTCTTGTCTATTCCATATTTGGCTTAAGGAACTTTATCTGTGCTCATTTCAATCTCTGGTTTTATGCAGCACCCCAACTCACCTTTCCCCTTAAGCAAGCATAAGTTGGTTTTCTAAATTTGAGACCCTGTTCTGTTCTCTAATTCAGTTCCTGTGTAGCCAAGTTTACATTCCGTGTATTAGTGATGTCTTATGATGTTTCTTTTTCTGTGTGACATATTGCAGTTAGAATCATCATACCTGAATCCACTCATTATGCTGCTACGGGCCTGATGACATAGATTTCATTGCTGAGTGATACTGCATTGTACGTATGTACCACAAGTTCTTTATCCATTTTTCACTTTCTGTGATATTGAACTTGTACAGTAAACGAGGTTCTTGTAAACAGAGGCGTCCCAAACTTTGGGGTGGCTGTGTCTTTTTGATTTTAATTTCCCTAAGCTATAGGACCATAAGTGGAAGTGCCCTAGGCTCTGTTGCTTTGTTTTTTAGATGTTTCAAAAACACCATACACTTCTCCCGAGTGTCTGTTGGCAATTTCCATCCCGCCCAACAGCATAACAAGGCTCCCAGTTCTCCATGGCCTCTCCTGCTTTTCTGGATTTTACACTTTTTTCAGATGGCCCTTTTGACCGGGGGGAAGTGAGACTTCACTGTAGTGCAGATTTCCTTTGCAAGCTTGCTTGGTTGGCCAAAAAGTGCGTATGCGTTTTTTCCTGAATATATTCAGGGAAAAACGCATACGCCCTTTTTGGCCAAGTGCATCATTGTGGACGCTCTGCCTCTTTTCCTATGCTTTCAATGCAATTCCTGTCTACCTCCTGAAATCGGTTTCCTGCAATTCTACCCCGTTTTCAAGTCCTCTTGGCAGCCTTACTTCAGTATATTTTTGGACGATAGCTGTCATTTATAACTCTGCAGGTTTGTGAATTACAGTGCCCCTGAGCTCCTTTCTTCAACTCGCTTTCTTGTGAGCTGGCCGCAACACCGCAGGATGGCTTCAGGCCCTAATCTGGTTCCGGCATGGCACGCTGAGCCTTTGGTTATTTCCTCTTCCTGGTGGGAAATGAGAGTTAAATTTGCCCGTCCAGACACCTCCAGCTAGTCTCTCATTGGTTCTCCCTATTCCTGTTCATCTTCCGCAGAAATTGCAAACTGGGCCAAACAGGAAGTTAAAGGCGCTGACTCTCCAAGTGGGGAGAGTGTTAGTAAAGCGTCTGGAATGTTGCACCCGAGTACCAGGGGAGGAAAATTGAGACATATTTGAACACGTCTCCCATTCACACGGTTGATCATACTCTGGGTTCCACATGCATGTTTTAGCAGAAGGAAGAATACCTTAACCTGGAGAGTTGAGACCCGTGTAATGGGTACCATGCAATATGACTTCAAAGGGTCTTCATTTGCTCACCGAACCTCTCCAATCCTATCACTGCTGCGTTTATGCCCCTGTACACACGCTTGATTCTCTTTTGGAGACATAGCATTCCATAGGTTTTAAGCTACTTACTAGTCAGGTACATTCTTAGGCGTTTAATATGGGGTGTTGAGTCCATTTCATTGAGCAAGGAGTAGCTCTTGTCTATTCCATATTTGGCTTAAGGAACTTTATCTGTGCTCATTTCAATCTCTGGTTTTATGCAGCACCCCAACTCACCTTTCCCCTTAAGCAAGCATAAGTTGGTTTTCTAAATTTGAGACCCTGTTCTGTTTTGGAATTCAGTTCCTGTGTAGCCAAGTTTACCTTCCGTGTATTAGTGATATCTTATGATGTTTCTTTTTCTGTGTGACTTATTTCAGTTAGAATCGTCGTACCTGAATCCACTCATTATGCTGCTATGGGTCTGATGACATAGATTTCATTGCTGAGTGATACTGCATTGTACGTAAGTACCACAAGTTCTTTATCCATTTTTCACTTTCTGTGATATTGAACTTGTACGGTAAACGAGGTTCTTGTAAACAGAGGTGTCCCAAACTTTGGGGTGGCTGTGTCTTTTTGATTTTAATTTCCCTAAGCTATAGGACCATAAGTGGAAGTGCCCTAGGCTCTGTTGCTTTGTTTTTTAGATGTTTCAGGAAACACCATACACTTCTCCCGAGTGTCTGTTGGCAATTTCCATCCCGCCCATCAGCATAACAAGGCTCCCAGTTCTCCATGGCCTGTCCTGCCTTTCTGGATTTTACACCTTTTTCAGATGGCCCTTTTGACCAGGGGGAAGTGAGACTTCATTGTAGTGCAGATTTCCTTTGCAAGCTTGCTTGGTTGGCCAAAAAGGGCGTATGCGTTTTTTCCTGAATATATTCAGGAACAAACGCATACGTCTTTTTTGGCCAAGTGCATCATTGTGGACGCTCTGCCTCTTTTCCTATGCTTTCATTGCAATTCCAGTCTACCTCCTGAAATCGGTTTCCTGCAATTCTGCCCCGCTTTCAAGTCCTCTTGGCAGCCTTACTTCAGTATATTTTTGGACGATAGCTGTCATTTATAACTCTGCAGGTTTGTGAATTACAGTGTCCCTCAGCTCCTTTCTTCAACTCGCTTTCTTGTGAGCTGGCCGCAACACCGCAGGATGGCTTCAGGCCCTAATCTTGTTCCGGCACGGCACGCTGAGCCTTTGGTTATTTCCTCTTCCTGGTGGGAAATGAGAGTTAAATTTGCGTGTCCAGACACCTCCAGCTAGTGTCTCATTGGTTCTCCCTATTCCTGTTCATCTTCCGCAGAAATTGCAAACTGGGCCAAACAGGTGGTTAAAGGCGCTGACTCTCCAAGTGGGGAGAGTGTTAGTAAAGCATCTGGAATGTTGCACAAGAGTACCAGGAGAGGAAAACTGAGACATATTTGAACACGCCTCCGATTCACACGGTTGATCATACTCTGGGTTCCACATGCATGTTTTAGCTGAAGGAAGAATACCTTAAACCTGGAGAGTTGAAACCCGTGGAATGGGTACCATGCAATATGACTTCAAAGGGTATTCATTTGCTCACCGAACCTCTCCAATCCTATCACTGCTGCGTTTATGCCCCTGTACACATGCTTGATTCTCTTTCGGAGACATAGCAATCCATAGGTTTTAAGATACTTACTAGTCAGGTACATTCTTAGGCGTTTAATATGCGGTGTTGAGTCCATTTCGTTGAGCAAGGAGTAGCTCTTGTCTATTCCATATTTGGCTTAAGGAACTTTATCTGTGCTCATTTCGATCTCTGGTTTTATGCAGCACCCCAACTCACCTTTCCCCTTAAGCAAGCATAAGTTGGTTTTCTAAATTTGAGACCCTGTTCTGTTCTGTAATTCAGTTCCTGTGTAGCCAAGTTTACATTCCGTGTATTAGTGATATCTTATGATGTTTCTTTTTCTGTGTTACTTATTTCAGTTAGAATCATCGTACCTGAATCCACTCATTATGCTGCTACGGGCCTGATGACATAGATTTCATTGCTGAGTGATACTGCATTGTACGTAAGTACCACAAGTTCTTTATCCATTTTTCACTTTCAGTGATATTGAACTTGTACGGTAACCGAAGTTCTTGTAAACAGAGGCGTCCCAAACTTTGGGGTGGCTGTGTCTTTTTGATTTTAATTTCCCTAAGCTAAAGGACCATAAGTGGAAGTGCCCTAGGCTCTGTTGCTTTGTTTTTTAGATGTTTCAGGAAACACCATACACTTCTCCCGAGTGTCTGTTGGCAATTTACATCCCGCCCATCAGCATAACAAGGCTCCCAGTTCTCCATGGCCTGTCCTGCCTTTCTGGATTTTACGCTTTTTTCAGATGGCCCGTTTGACCGGGGGGAAGTGAGACTTCATTGTAGTGCAGATTTCCTTTGCAAGCTTGCTTGGTTAGCCAAAAAGGGCGTATGCGTTTTTTCCTGAATATATTCAGGAAAAAACGCATACGCCCTTTTTGGCCAAGTGCATCATTGTGGACGCTCTGCCTCTTTTCCTATGCTTTCAATGCAATTCCAGTCTACCTCCTGAAATCGGTTTCCTGCAATTCTACCCCGTTTTCAAGTCCTCTTGGCAGCCTTACTTCAGTCTATTTTTGGACGATAGCTGTCATTTATAACTCTGCAGGTTTGTGAATTACAGTGCAATGAGCTCCTTTCTTCAACTCGCTTTCTTGTGAGCTGGCCGCAACACCGCAGGATGGCTTCAGGCCCTAATCTGGTCCGGCATGGCACGCTGAGCCTTTGGTTATTTCCTCTTCTTGGTGGGAAATGAGAGTTAAATTTGCCTGTCCAGACACCTCCAGCTAGTCTCTCATTTGTTCTCCCTATTCCTGTTCATCTTCCGCAGCAATTGCAAACTGGGCCAAACAGGAAGTTAAAGGCGCTGACTCTCCAAGTGGGGAGAGTGTTAGTAAAGCGTCTGGAATGTTGCACCCGAGTACCAGGGGAGGAAAACTGAGACATATTTGAACACATCTCCCGTTCACATGGTTGATCATACTCTGGGTTCCACATGCATGTTTTAGCAGAAGGAAGAATACCTTAAACCTGGAGAGTTGAGACCCGTGTAATGGGTACCATGCAATATGACTTCAAAGGGTCTTCATTTGCTCACCGAACCTCTCCAATCCTATCACTGCTGCGTTTATGCCCCTGTACACATGCTTGATTCTCTTTCGGAGACATAGCAATCCATAGGTTTTAAGATACTTACTAGTCAGGTACATTCTTAGGCGTTTAATATGCGGTGTTGAGTCCATTTCGTTGAGCAAGGAGTAGCTCTTGTCTATTCCATATTTGGCTTAAGGAACTTTATCTGTGCTCATTTCGATCTCTGGTTTTATGCAGCACCCCAACTCACCTTTCCCCTTAAGCAAGCATAAGTTGGTTTTCTAAATTTGAGACCCTGTTCTGTTCTGTAATTCAGTTCCTGTGTAGCCAAGTTTACATTCCGTGTATTAGTGATATCTTATGATGTTTCTTTTTCTGTGTGACTTATTTCAGTTAGAATCATCGTACCTGAATCCACTCATTATGCTGCTACGGGCCTGATGACATAGATTTCATTGCTGAGTGATACTGCATTGTACGTAAGTACCACAAGTTCTTTATCCATTTTTCACTTTCAGTGATATTGAACTTGTACGGTAACCGAAGTTCTTGTAAACAGAGGCGTCCCAAACTTTGGGGTGGCTGTGTCTTTTTGATTTTAATTTCCCTAAGCTAAAGGACCATAAGTGGAAGTGCCCTAGGCTCTGTTGCTTTGTTTTTTAGATGTTTCAGGAAACACCATACACTTCTCCCGAGTGTCTGTTGGCAATTTACATCCCGCCCATCAGCATAACAAGGCTCCCAGTTCTCCATGGCCTGTCCTGCCTTTCTGGATTTTACGCTTTTTTCAGATGGCCCGTTTGACCGGGGGGAAGTGAGACTTCATTGTAGTGCAGATTTCCTTTGCAAGCTTGCTTGGTTAGCCAAAAAGTGCGTATGCGTTTTTTCCTGAATATATTCAGGAAAAAACGCATACGCCCTTTTTGGCCAAGTGCATCATTGTGGACGCTCTGCCTCTTTTCCTATGCTTTCAATGCAATTCCAGTCTACCTCCTGAAATCGGTTTCCTGCAATTCTACCCCGTTTTCAAGTCCTCTTGGCAGCCTTACTTCAGTCTGTTTTTGGACGATAGCTGTCATTTATAACTCTGCAGGTTTGTGAATTACAGTGCCCTGAGCTCCTTTCTTCAACTCGCTTTCTTGTGAGCTGGCCGCAACACCGCAGGATGGCTTCAGGCCCTAATCTGGTTCCGGCATGGCACGCTGAGCCTTTGGTTATTTCCTCTTCCTGGTGGGAAATGAGAGTTAAATTTGCCTGTCCAGACACCTCCAGCTAGTCTCTCATTTGTTCTCCCTATTCCTGTTCATCTTCCGCAGCAATTGCAAACTGGGCCAAACAGGAAGTTAAAGGCGCTGACTCTCCAAGTGGGGAGAGTGTTAGTAAAGCGTCTGGAATGTTGCACCCGAGTACCAGGGGAGGAAAACTGAGACATATTTGAACACATCTCCCGTTCACATGGTTGATCATACTCTGGGTTCCACATGCATGTTTTAGCAGAAGGAAGAATACCTTAAACCTGGAGAGTTGAGACCCGTGTAATGGGTACCATGCAATATGACTTCAAAGGGTCTTCATTTGCTCACCGAACCTCTCCAATCCTATCACTGCTGCGTTTATGCCCCTGTACACATGCTTGATTCTCTTTCGGAGACATAGCAATCCATAGGTTTTAAGATACTTACTAGTCAGGTACATTCTTAGGCGTTTAATATGCGGTGTTGAGTCCATTTCGTTGAGCAAGGAGTAGCTCTTGTCTATTCCATATTTGGCTTAAGGAACTTTATCTGTGCTCATTTCGATCTCTGGTTTTATGCAGCACCCCAACTCACCTTTCCCCTTAAGCAAGCATAAGTTGGTTTTCTAAATTTGAGACCCTGTTCTGTTCTGTAATTCAGTTCCTGTGTAGCCAAGTTTACATTCCGTGTATTAGTGATATCTTATGATGTTTCTTTTTCTGTGTGACTTATTTCAGTTAGAATCATCGTACCTGAATCCACTCATTATGCTGCTACGGGCCTGATGACATAGATTTCATTGCTGAGTGATACTGCATTGTACGTAAGTACCACAAGTTCTTTATCCATTTTTCACTTTCAGTGATATTGAACTTGTACGGTAACCGAAGTTCTTGTAAACAGAGGCGTCCCAAACTTTGGGGTGGCTGTGTCTTTTTGATTTTAATTTCCCTAAGCTAAAGGACCATAAGTGGAAGTGCCCTAGGCTCTGTTGCTTTGTTTTTTAGATGTTTCAGGAAACACCATACACTTCTCCCGAGTGTCTGTTGGCAATTTACATCCCGCCCATCAGCATAACAAGGCTCCCAGTTCTCCATGGCCTGTCCTGCCTTTCTGGATTTTACGCTTTTTTCACATGGCCCGTTTGACCGGGGGGAAGTGAGACTTCATTGTAGTGCAGATTTCCTTTGCAAGCTTGCTTGGTTAGCCAAAAAGGGCATATGCGTTTTTTCCTGAATATATTCAGGAAAAAACGCATATGCCCTTTTTGGCCAAGTGCATCATTGTGGACGCTCTGCCTCTTTTCCTATGCTTTCAATGCAATTCCAGTCTACCTCCTGAAATCGGTTTCCTGCAATTCTACCCCGTTTTCAAGTCCTCTTGGCAGCCTTACTTCAGTCTGTTTTTGGACGATAGCTGTCATTTATAACTCTGCAGGTTTGTGAATTACAGTGCCCTGAGCTCCTTTCTTCAACTCGCTTTCTTGTGAGCTGGCCGCAACACCGCAGGATGGCTTCAGGCCCTAATCTGGTTCCGGCATGGCACGCTGAGCCTTTGGTTATTTCCTCTTCCTGGTGGGAAATGAGAGTTAAATTTGCCTGTCCAGACACCTCCAGCTAGTCTCTCATTTGTTCTCCCTATTCCTGTTCATCTTCCGCAGCAATTGCAAACTGGGCCAAACAGGAAGTTAAAGGCGCTGACTCTCCAAGTGGGGAGAGTGTTAGTAAAGCGTCTGGAATGTTGCACCCGAGTACCAGGGGAGGAAAACTGAGACATATTTGAACACATCTCCCGTTCACATGGTTGATCATACTCTGGGTTCCACATGCATGTTTTAGCAGAAGGAAGAATACCTTAAACCTGGAGAGTTGAGACCCGTGTAATGGGTACCATGCAATATGACTTCAAAGGGTCTTCATTTGCTCACCGAACCTCTCCAATCCTATCACTGCTGCGTTTATGCCCCTGTACACATGCTTGATTCTCTTTCGGAGACATAGCAATCCATAGGTTTTAAGATACTTACTAGTCAGGTACAGTCTTAGGCGTTTAATATGCGGTGTTGAGTCCATTTCGTTGAGCAAGGAGTAGCTCTAGTCTATTCCATATTTGGCTTAAGGAACTTTATCTGTGCTCATTTCGATCTCTGGTTTTATGCAGCACCCCAACTCACCTTTCCCCTTAAGCAAGCATAAGTTGGTTTTCTAAATTTGAGACCCTGTTCTGTTCTGTAATTCAGTTCCTGTGTAGCCAAGTTTACATTCCGTGTATTAGTGATATCTTATGATGTTTCTTTTTCTGTGAGACTTATTTCAGTTAGAATCATCGTACCTGAATCCACTCATTATGCTGCTACGGGCCTGATGACATAGATTTCATTGCTGAGTGATACTGAATTGTACGTAAGTACCACAAGTTCTTTATCCATTTTTCACTTTCTGTGATATTGAACTTGTACGGTAAATGAGGTTTTTGTAAACAGAGGCGTCCCAAACTTTGGGGTGGCTGTGTCTTTTTGATTTTAATTTCCCTAAGCTATAGGACCATAAGTGGAAGTGCCCTAGGCTCTATAGCTTTGTTTTTTAGATATTTCAGGAAACACCATACACTTCTCCCGAGTTTCTGTTGGCAATTTCCATCTCGCCCATCAGCATAACAAGGCTCCCAGTTCTCCATGGCCTGTCCTGCCTTTCTGGATTTTACGCTTTTTTCAGGTGGACCGTTTGACCGGGGGGAAGTGAGACTTCATTGTAGTGCAGATTTCTTTGCAAGCTTGCTTGGTTGGCCAAAAAGGGTGTATGCGTTTTTAACTGAATATATTCAGGAAAAAACGCATACGCCCTTTTTGGCCAAGTGCATCATTGTGGACGCTCTGCCTCTTTTCCTATGCTTTCAATGCAATTCCAGTCTACCTCCAGAAATCGGTTTCCTGCAATTCTGCCCCGCTTTCAAGTCCTCTTGGCAGCCTTACTTCAGTATATTTTTGGACGATAGCTGCCATTTATAACTCTGCAGGTTTGTGAATTACAGTGCCCCTGAGCTCCTTTCTTCAACTCGCTTTCTTTTGAGCTGGCCGCAACACCGCAGGATGGCTTCAGGCCCTAATCTTGTCCGGCAAGGCACGCTGAGACTTTGGTTATTTCCTCTTCCTGGTGGGAAATGAGAGTTAAATATGCCCGTCCAGACACCTCCAGCTAGTCTCTCATTGGTTCTCGCTATTCCTGTTCATCTTCCGCAGAAATTGTAAACTGGGCGAAACAGGAGGTTAAAGGGACTGACTCTCCAAGTCGGGAGAGTGTTAGTAAAGCGTCTGGAATGTTGCACCCGAGTACCAGGGTACGAAAACTGAGACATATTTGAACATGTCTCCCGTTCACATGGTTGATCATACTCTAGGTTCCACATGCATGTTTTAGCTGAAGGAAGAATACCTTAAACCTGGGTAGTTGAAACCCGTGGAATGGGTACCATGCAATATGACTTCAAAGGGTCTTCATTTGCTCACCGAACCTCTCCAATCCTATCACTGCTGCGCTTATGCCCCTGTACACATGCTTGATTCCCTTTCGGAGACATAGCAATCCATAGCTTTTAAGATACTTACTAGTCAGGTACATTCTTAGGCGTTTAATATGCGGTGTTGAGTCCATTTCATTGAGCAAGGAGTAGCACTTGTCTATTCCATATTTGGCTTAAGGAACTTTATCTGTGCTCATTTCAATCTCTGGTTTTATGCAGCACCCCAACTCACCTTTACCCTTAAGCAAGCATAAGTTGGTTTTCTAAATTTGAGACCCTGTTCTGTTCTGTAATTCATTTCCTGTGTAGCCAAGTTTATTCCGTATATTACTGATATCTTATGATGTTTCTTTTTCTGTGTTACTTATTTCAGTTAGAATCATCATACCTGAATCCACTCATTGTGCTGCTAAGGGCCTGATGACATAGATTTCATTGCTGAGTGATACTGCATTGTACGTAAGTACCGCGAGTTCTTTATCCATTTTTCACTTTCTGTGATATTGAACTTGTACGGTAAACGAGGTTCTTGTTAACAGAGGCGTCCCAAACTTTGGGGTGGCTGTGTCTTTTTGATTTTAATTTCCCTAAGCTATAGGACCATAAGTGGAAGTGCCCTAGGCTCGGTTGCTTTGTTTTTTAGATGTTTCAGGAAACACCATACACTTCTCCCAAGTGTCTGTTGGCAATTTACATCCCGCCCATCAACATAACAAGGCTCCCAGTTCTCCATGGCCTGTCCTGCCTTTCTGGATTTTACACTTTTTTCAGATGACCCTTTTGACCGGGGGGAAGTGAGACTTCATTGTAGTGCAGATTTCCTTTGCAAGCTTGCTTGGTTGGCCAAAAAGGGCGTATGCGTTTTTTCCTGAATATATTCAGGAAAACACGCATACGCCCTTTTTGGCCAAGTGCATCATTGTGGACGTTCTGCCTCTTTTCCTATGCTTTCAATGCAATTCCAGTCTACCTCCTGAAATCGGTTTCCTGCAATTCTGCCCCGCTTTCAAGTCCTCTTGGCAGCCTTACTTCAGTATATTTTTGGACGATAGCTGTCATTTATAACTCTGCAGGTTTGTGAATTACAGTGACCTTGAGCTCCTTTCTTCAACTCGCTTTCTTGTGAGCTGGCCGCAACACCACAGGATGGCTTCAAGCCCTAATCTGGTTCCGCCGTGGCACGGTGAGCCTTTAGTTACTTCCTCTTCCTGGTGGGAAATGAGAGTTAAATTTGCCCGTCCAGACACCTCCAGCTAGTCTCTCATTGGTTGTCGCTATTCCTGTTCATCTTCCGCAGAAATTGCAACCTGGGCCAAAGAGGAGGTTAAAGGGACTGACTCTCCAAGTGGTGAGAGTGTTAGTAAAGCGTCTGGAATGTTGCACCCGAGTACCAGGGAGGAAAACTGAGACATATTTGAACACGTCTCCCGATCACATGGTTGATCATACTCTAGGTTCCACATGCATGTTTTAGCTGAAGGAAGAATACCTTAAACCTGGGTAGTTGAAACCCGTGGAATGGGTACCATGCAATATGACTTCAAAGGGTCTTCATTTGCTCACCGAACCTCTCCAATCCTATCACTGCTGCGTTTATGCCCCTGTACACATGCTTGATTCTCTTTCGGAGACATAGCAATCCATAGGTTTTAAGATACTTACTAGTCAGGTACATTCTTAGGCGTTTAATATGCGGTGTTGAGTCCATTTCGTCGAGCAAGGAGTAGCTCTTGTCTATTCCATATTTGGCTTAAGGAACTTTATCTGTGCTCATTTCAATCTCTGGTTTTATGCAGCACCCCAACTCACCTTTCCCCTTAAGCAAGCATAAGTTGGTTTTCTAAATTTGAGACCCTGTTATGTTTTGTAATTCAGTTCCTGTGTAGCCAAGTTTACATTCCGTGTATTAGTGATATCTTATGATGTTTCTTTTTCTGTGTTACTTATTTCAGTTAGAATCATCGTACCTGAATCCACTCATTGTGCTCCTAAGGGCCTGATGACATAGATTTCATTGCTGAGTGATATTGCTTTGTAAGTAAATACCACAAGTTCTTTATCCATTTTTCACTTTCTGCGATGTTGAACTTGTACTGTAAACGAGGTTCTTGTAAACAGAGCCGTCCCAAATTTTGGGATGGCTGTGTCTTTTTGAATTTAATTTCCCTAAGCTATAGGACACTAAGTGGAAGTGCCCTAGGCTCTGTTGCTTTGTTTTTTAGATGTTTCAGGAAACACCATACACTTCTCCCGAGTGTCTGTTGGCAATTTACATCCCGCCCATCAGCATAACAAGGCTCCCAGTTCTCCATGGCCTGTCCTGCCTTTCTGGATTTTACACTTTTTTCAGATGGCCCTTTTGACCGGGGGGATGTGAGACTTCATTGTAGTGCAGATTTACTTTGCAAGCTTGCTTGGTTGGCCAAAAAGGGCGTATGCGTTTTTTCCTGAATATATTCAGGAAAAAACGCATACGCCCTTTTTGGCCAAGTGCATCATTGTGGACGTTCTGCCTCTTTTCCTATGCTTTCAATGCAATTCCAGTCTACCTCCTGAAATCGGTTTCCTGCAATTCTGCCCCACTTTCAAGTTCTCTTGGCAGCCTTACTTCAGTATATTTTTGGACGATAGCTGTCATTTATAACTCTGCAGGTTTGTGAATTACAGTGACCTTGAGCTCCTTTCTTCAACTCGCTTTCTTGTGAGCTGGCCGCAACACCACAGGATGGCTTCAGGCCCTAATCTGGTTCCGGCGTGGCACGGTGAGCCTTTAGTTACTTCCTCTTCCTGGTGGGAAATGAGAGTTAAATTTGCCCGTCCAGACACCTCCAGCTAGTCTCTCATTGGTTCTCGCTATTCCTGTTCATCTTCCGCAGAAATTGCAAACTGGGCCAAACAGGAGGTTAAAGGGACTGACTCTCCAAGTCGGGAGAGTGTTAGTAAAGCGTCTGGGATGTTGCACCCGAGTACCAGGGTACGAAAACTGAGACATATTTGAACATGTCTCCCGATCACATGGTTGATCATACTCTAGGTTCCACATGCATGTTTTAGCTGAAGGAAGAATACCTTAAACCTGGGTAGTTGAAACCCGTGGAATGGGTACCATGCAATATGACTTCAAAGGGTCTTCATTTGCTCACCGAACCTCTCCAATCCTATCACTGCTGCGTTTATGTCCCTGTACACATGCTTGATTCCCTTTCGGAGACATAGCAATCCATAGGTTTTAAGATACTTACTAGTCAGGTACATTTTTAGGCGTTTAATATGCGGTGTTGAGTCCATTTCGTTGAGCAAGGAGTAGCTCTTGTCTATTCCATATTTGGCTTAAGGAACTTTATCTGTGCTCATTTCAATCTCTGGTTTTATGCAGCACCCCAACTCACCTTTTCCCTTAAGCAAGCATAAGTTGGTTTTCTAAATTTGAGACCCTGTTATGTTTTGTAATTCAGTTCCTGTGTAGCCAAGTTTACATTCCGTGTATTAGTGATATCTTATGATGTTTCTTTTTCTGTGTGACTTATTTCAGTTAGAATCATCGTACCTGAATCCACTCATTGTGCTCCTAAGGGCCTGATGACATAGATTTCATTGCTGAGTGATACTGCATTGTACGTAAGTACCACAAGTTCTTTATCCATTTTTCACTTTCTGTGATATTGAACTTGTATGGTAAACGAGGTTCTTGTAAACAGAGGTGTCCCAAACTTTGGGGTGGCTGTGTCTTTTTGATTTTAATTTCCCTAAGTTATAGGACCATAAGTGGAAGTGCCCTAGGCTCTGTTGCTTTGTTTTTTAGATGTTTCAGGAAACACCATACACTTCTCCCGAGTGTCTGTTGGCAATTTACATCCCGCCCATCAGCATAACAAGGCTCCCAGTTCTCCATGGCCTGTCCTGCCTTTCTGGATTTTACACTTTTTTCAGATGGCCCTTTTGACCGGGGGGAAGTGAGACTTCATTGTAGTGCAGCTTTCCTTTGCAAGCTTGCTTGGTTGGCCAAAAAGGGCGTATGCGTTTTTTCCTGAATATATTCAGGAAAAAACGCATACGCCCTTTTTGGCCAAGTGCATCATTGTGGACGCTCTGCCCCTTTTCCTATGCTTTCAACGCAATTCCAGTCTGCCTCCTGAAATCGGTTTTCTGCAATTCTGCCCCGCTTTCAAGTCCTCTTGGCAGCCTTACTTCAGTATATTTTTGGACGATAGCTGTCATTTATAACTCTGCAGGTTTGTGAATTACAGTGTCCCTGAGATCCTTTCTTCAACTCGCTTTCTTGTGAGCTGGCCGCAACACCGCAGGATGGATTCAGGCCCTAATCTGGTTCCGGCACGGCATGCTGAGCCTTTGGTTATTTCCTCTTCCTGGTGGGAAATGAGAGTTAAATTTGCCCGTCCAGACACCTCCAGCTAGTCTCTCATTGGTTCTCCCTATTCCTGTTCATCTTCCACAGAAATTGCAAACTGGGCCAAACAGGAGGTTAAAGGCGCTGACTCTCCAAGGGGGAGAGTGTTAGTAAAGCATCTGGAATGTTGCACCCGAGTACCAGGGGAGGAAAACAGAGACATATTTGAACACGTCTCCCGTTCCCATGGTTCATCGTACTCTGGGTTCCACATGCATGTTTTAGCTGAAGGAAGAATACCTTAAACCTGGAGAGTTGAGACTCGTGGAATGGGTACCATGCAATATGAATTCAAAGGTCTTCATTTGCTCACTGAACCTCTCCAATCCTATCACTGCTGCGTTTATGTCCCTGTGCACACGCTTGATTCTCTTTTGGAGACATAGCAATCCATAGGTTTTAAGATACTTACTAGTCAGGTACATTCTTAGGCGTTTAATATGGGGTGTTGAGTCCATTTCGTTGAGCAAGGAATAGCTCTTGTCTATTCCATATTTGGCTTAAGGAACTTTATCTGTGCTCATTTCAATCTCTGGTTTTATGCAGCACCCCAACTCACCTTTCCCCTTAAGCAAGCATATGTTGGTTTTCTAAATTTGAGACCCTGTTCTGTTTTGGAATTCAGTTCCTGTGTAGCCAAGTTTACATTCCGTGTATTACTGATATCTTATGATGTTTCTTTTTCTGTGTGACTTATTTCAGTTAGAATCATCGTACCTGAATCCACTCATTGTGCTGCTAAGGGCCTGATGACATAGAGTTCATGGCTGAGTGATATTGCTTTGTAAGTAAATACCACAACTTCTTTATCCATTTTTCACTTTCTGCGATGTTGAACTTGTACTGTAAACGAGGTTCTTGTAAACAGAGCCGTTCCAAACTTTGGGGTGGCTGTGTCTTTTTGATTTTAATTTCCCTAAGCTATAGGACCATAAGTGGAAGTGCCCTAGGCTCTGTTGCTTTGTTTTTTAGATGTTTCAGGAAACACCATACACTTCTCCTGAGTGTCTGTTGGCAATTTACATCCCGCCCATCAGCATAACAAGGCTCCCAGTTCTCCATGGCCTGTCCTGCCTTTCTGCATTTTACACTTTTTTCAGATGGTCCTTTTGACCGGGGGGAAGTGAGACTTCATTGTAGTGCAGGTTTCCTCTACAAGCTTGCTTGGTTGGCCAAAAAGGGCGTATGCGTTTTTTCCTGAATATATTCAGGAAAAAACGCATACGCCCTTTTTGGCCAATTGCATCATTGTGGACGTTCTGCCTCTTTTCCTATGCTTTCAATGCAATTCCAGTCTGCCTCCTGAAATAGGTTTCCTGCAATTCTGCCCTGCTTTCAAGTCCTCTTGGCAGCCTTACTTCAGTATATTTTTGGACGATAGCTGTCATTTATAACTCTGCAGGTTTGTGAATTACAGTGCCCCTGAGCTCCTTTCTTCAACTCGCTTTCTTGTGACCTGGCCGCAACACCGCAGGATGGCTTCAGGCCCTAATCTGGTTCCGGCACGGCACGCTGAGCCTTTGGTTAATTCCTCTTCCTGGTGGGAAATGAGAGTTAAATTTGCCCGTCCAGACACCTCCAGCTAGTCTCTCATTGGTTCTCGCTATTCCTGTTCATCTTCCGCAGAAATTGGAAACTGGGCCAAACAGGAGGTTAAAGGGACTGACTCTCCAAGTCGGGAGAGTGTTAGTAAAGCGTCTGGAATGTTGCACCGGAGTACCAGGGTACGAAAACTGAGACATGTTTGAACATGTCTCCCGATCACATGGTTGATCATACTCTAGGTTCCACATGCATGTTTTAGCTGAAGGAAGAATACCTTAAACCTGGGTAGTAGAAAACCGTGCAATGGGTACCATGCAATATGACTTCAAAGGGTCTTCATTTGCTCACCGAACCTCTCCAATCCTATCACTGCTGCGTTTATGCCCCTGTACACATGCTTGATTCTCTTTCGGAGACATAGCAATCCATAGGTTTTAAGATACTTACTAGTCAGGTACATTCTTAGGCGTTTAATATGCGGTGTTGAGTCCATTTCGTTGAGCAAGGAGTAGCTCTTGTCTATTCCATATTTGGCTTAAGGAACTTTATCTGTGCTCATTTCGATCTCTGGTTTTATGCAGCACCCCAACTCACCTTTACCCTTAATTAAGCATAAGTTGGTTTTCTAAATTTGAGACCCTGTTCTGTTCTGTAATTCATTTCCTGTGTAGCCAAGTTTATTGCGTGTATTACTGATATCTTATGATGTTTCTTTTTCTGTGTGACTTTTTTCAGTTAGAATCATCATACCTGAATCCACTCATTGTGCTGCTAAGGGCCTGATGACATAGATTTCATTGCTGAGTGATATTGCTTTGTAAGTAAATACCACAACTTCTTTATCCATTTTTCACTTTCTGCGATGTTGAACTTGTACTGTAAACGAGGTTCTTGTAAACAGAGGCGTCCCAAACTTTGGGGTGGCTGTGTCTTTTTGATTTTAATTTCCCTAAGCTATAGGACCATAAGTGGAAGTGCCCTAGGCTCTGTTGCTTTGTTTTTTAGATGTTTCAGGAAACACCATACACTTCTGCGGAGTGTCTGTTGGCAATTTACATCCCGCCCATCAGCATAACAAGGCTCCCAGTTCTCCATGGCCTGTCCTGCCTTTCTGGATTTTACACTTTTTTCAGATGGCCCTTTTGACCGGGGGGAAGTGAGACTTCATTGTAGTGCAGATTTCCTTTGCAAGCTTGCTTGGTTGGCCAAAAAGGGCGTATGCGTTTTTTCCTGAATATATTTAGGAAAAAACGCATACGCCCTTTTTGGCCAAGTGCATCATTGTGGACGTTCTGCCTCTTTTCCTATGCTTTCAATGCAATTCCAGTCTACCTCCTGAAATCGGTTTCCTGCAATTCTGCCCCGCTTTCAAGTCCTCTTGGCAGCCTTACTTCAGTATATTTTTGGATGATAGCTGTCATTTATAACTCTGCAGGTTTGTGAATTACAGTGCCCCTGAGCTCCTTTCTTCAACTCGCTTTCTTTTGAGCTGGCCGCAACACCGCAGGATGGCTTCAGGCCCTAATCTGGTTCCAGCACGGCACGCTGAGCCTTTGGTTAATTCCTCTTCCTGGTGGGAAATGAGAGTTAAATTTGCCCGTCCAGACACCTCCAGCTAGTCTCTCATTGGTTCTCGCTATTCCTGTTCATCTTCCCCAGAAATTGCAAACTGGGCCAAACAGGAGGTTAAAGGCGTTGACTCTCCAAGTTGGGAGAGTGTTAGTAAAGCGTCTGGAATGTTGCACCCGAGTACCAGGGGAGAAAAACTGAGACATATTTGAACACGTCTCCCGTTCACACGGTTGATCATACTCTGGGTTCCACATGCATGTTTTAGCTGAAGGAAGAATACCTTAAACCTGGGTAGTTGAAACCCGTGGAATGGGTACCATGCAATATGACTTCAAAGGGTCTTCATTTGCTCACCGATCTTCTCCAATCCTATTACTGCTGCGTTTATGCCCCTGTACACACGCTTGATTCTCTTTTGGAGACATAGCAATCCATAGGTTTTAAGATACTTACTAGTCAGGTACATACTTAGGCGTTTAATATGCGGTGTTGAGTCCATTTCGTTGAGCAAGGAGTAGCTCTTGTCTATTCCATATTTGGCTTAAGGAACTTTATCTGTGCTCATTTCAATCTCTGGTTTTATGCAGCACCCCAACTCACCTTTCCCCTTAAGCAAGCATAAGTTGGTTTTCTAAATTTGAGACCCTGTTCTGTTTTGGAATTCAGTTCCTGTGTAGCCAAATTTACATTCCGTGTATTAGTGATATCTTATGATGTTTCTTTTTCTGTGTGACTTATTTCAGTTAGAATCATCGTACCTGAATCAACTCATTATGCTGCTACGAGCCTGATGACATAGATTTCATGCTGAGTGATACTGCATTGTACGTAAGTACCACAAGTTCTTTATCCGTTTTTCACTTTCTGTGATATTGAACTTGTACGGTAAACGATGTTCTTGTAAACAGAGCTGTCCCAAACTTTGGGGTGGCTGTGTCTTTTTGATTTTAATTTCCCTAAGCTATAGGACCATAAGTGGAAGTGCCCTAGGCTCTGTTGCTTTGTTTCTTAGATGTTTCAGGAAACACCATACACTTCTCCCGAGTGTCTGTTGGCAATTTACATCCCGCCCATCAGCATAACAAGGCTCCCAGTTCTCCATGGCCTATCCTGCCTTTCTGGATTTTACACTTTTTTCAGATGGCCCTTTTGACCGGGTGGAAGTGAGACTTCATTGTAGTGCAGCTTTCCTTTGCAAGCTTGCTTGGTTGGCCAAAAAGGGCGTATGCGTTTTTTCCTGAATATATTCAGGAAAAAACGCATACGCCCTTTTTGGCCAAGTGCATCATTGTGGACGTTCTGCCTCTTTTCCTATGCTTTCAATGCAATTCCAGTCTACCTCCTGAAATCGGTTTCCTGCAATTCTGCCCCGCTTTCAAGTCCTCTTGACAGCCTTACTTCAGTATATTTTTGGACGATAACTGTCATTTATAACTCTGCAGGTTTGTGAATTACAGTGCCCCTGAGCTCCTTTCTTCAACTCGCTTTCTTTTGAGCTGGCCGCAACACCGCAGGATGGCTTCAGGCCCTAATCTGGTTCTGGCATGGCATGCTGAGTCTTTGGTTATTTCCTCTTCCTGGTGGGAAATGAGAGTTAAATTTGCCCGTCCAGACACCTCCAGCTAGTCTCTCATTGGTTCTCCCTATTCCAGTTCATCTTCCACAGAAATTGCAAAGTGGGCCATCAGGAGGTTAAAGGCGCTGACTCTCCAAGGGGGAGAGTGTTAGTAAAGCGTCTGGAATGTTGCACCCGAGTACCAGGGGAGGAAAACTGAGACATATTTGAACACGTCTCCCGTTCACACGGTTGATCATACTCTGGGTTCCACATGCATGTTTTAGCTGAAGGAAGAATACCTTAAACCTGGGTAGTTGAAACCCGTGGAATGGGTACCATGCAATATGACTTCAAAGGGTCTTCATTTGCTCACCGATCTTCTCCAATCCTATTACTGCTGCGTTTATGCCCCTGTACACACGCTTGATTCTCTTTTGGAGACATAGCAATCCATAGGTTTTAAGATACTTACTAGTCAGGTACATACTTAGGCGTTTAATATGCGGTGTTGAGTCCATTTCGTTGAGCAAGGAGTAGCTCTTGTCTATTCCATATTTGGCTTAAGGAACTTTATCTGTGCTCATTTCAATCTCTGGTTTTATGCAGCACCCCAACTCACCTTTCCCCTTAAGCAAACATAAGTTGGTTTTCTAAATTTGAGACCCTGTTCTGTTTTGGAATTCAGTTCCTGTGTAGCCAAGTTTACATTCCGTGTATTAGTGATATCTTATGATGTTTCTTTTTCTGTGTGACTTATTTCAGTTAGAATCATCGTACCTGAATCAACTCATTATGCTGCTACGAGCCTGATGACATAGATTTCATTGCTGAGTGATACTGCATTGTACGTAAGTACCACAAGTTCTTTATCCGTTTTTCACTTTCTGTGATATTGAACTTGTACGGTAAACGATGTTCTTGTAAACAGAGCTGTCCCAAACTTTGGGGTGGCTGTGTCTTTTTGATTTTAATTTCCCTAAGCTATAGGACCATAAGTGGAAGTGCCCTAGGCTCTGTTGCTTTGTTTTTTAGATGTTTCAGGAAACACCATACACTTCTGCGGAGTGTCTGTTGGCAATTTACATCCCGCCCATCAGCATAACAAGGCTCCCAGTTCTCCATGGCCTGTCCTGCCTTTCTGGATTTTACACTTTTTTCAGATGGCCCTTTTGACCGGGGGGAAGTGAGACTTCATTGTAGTGCAGATTTCCTTTGCAAGCTTGCTTGGTTGGCCAAAAAGGGCGTATGCGTTTTTTCCTGAATATATTTAGGAAAAAACGCATACGCCCTTTTTGGCCAAGTGCATCATTGTGGACGTTCTGCCTCTTTTCCTATGCTTTCAATGCAATTCCAGTCTACCTCCTGAAATCGGTTTCCTGCAATTCTGCCCCGCTTTCAAGTCCTCTTGGCAGCCTTACTTCAGTATATTTTTGGATGATAGCTGTCATTTATAACTCTGCAGGTTTGTGAATAACAGTGCCCCTGAGCTCCTTTCTTCAACTCGCTTTCTTTTGAGCTGGCCGCAACACCGCAGGATGGCTTCAGGCCCTAATCTGGTTCCAGCACGGCACGCTGAGCCTTTGGTTAATTCCTCTTCCTGGTGGGAAATGAGAGTTAAATTTGCCCGTCCAGACACCTCCAGCTAGTCTCTCATTGGTTCTCGCAATTCCTGTTCATCTTCCCCAGAAATTGCAAACTGGGCCAAACAGGAGGTTAAAGGCGTTGACTCTCCAAGTTGGGAGAGTGTTAGTAAAGCGTCTGGAATGTTGCACCCGAGTACCAGGGGAGAAAAACTGAGACATATTTGAACACGTCTCCCGTTCACACGGTTGATCATACTCTGGGTTCCACATGCATGTTTTAGCTGAAGGAGGAATACCTTAAACCTGGGTAGTTGAAACCCGTGGAATGGGTACCATGCAATATGACTTCAAAGGGTCTTCATTTGCTCACCGATCTTCTCCAATCCTATTACTGCTGCGTTTATGCCCCTGTACACACGCTTGATTCTCTTTTGGAGACATAGCAATCCATAGGTTTTAAGATACTTACTAGTCAGGTACATACTTAGGCGTTTAATATGCGGTGTTGAGTCCATTTCGTTGAGCAAGGAGTAGCTCTTGTCTATTCCATATTTGGCTTAAGGAACTTTATCTGTGCTCATTTCAATCTCTGGTTTTATGCAGCACCCCAACTCACCTTTCCCCTTAAGCAAACATAAGTTGGTTTTCTAAATTTGAGACCCTGTTCTGTTTTGGAATTCAGTTCCTGTGTAGCCAAGTTTACATTCCGTGTATTAGTGATATCTTATGATGTTTCTTTTTCTGTGTGACTTATTTCAGTTAGAATCATCGTACCTGAATCAACTCATTATGCTGCTACGAGCCTGATGACATAGATTTCATGCTGAGTGATACTGCATTGTACGTAAGTACCACAAGTTCTTTATCCGTTTTTCACTTTCTGTGATATTGAACTTGTACGGTAAACAATGTTCTTGTAAACAGAGCTGTCCCAAACTTTGGGGTGGCTGTGTCTTTTTGATTTTAATTTCCCTAAGCTATAGGACCATAAGTGGAAGTGCCCTAGGCTCTGTTGCTTTGTTTCTTAGATGTTTCAGGAAACACCATACTCTTCTCCCGAGTGTCTGTTGGCAATTTACATCACGCCCATCAGCATAACAAGGCTCCCAGTTCTCCATGGCCTGTCTTGCCTTTCTGGATTTTACACTTTTTTCAGATGGCCCTTTTGACCGGGTGGAAGTGAGACTTCATTGTAGTGCAGCTTTCCTTTGCAAGCTTGCTTGGTTGGCCAAAAAGGGCGTATGCGTTTTTTCCTGAATATATTCAGGAAAAAACGCATACGCCCTTTTTGGCCAAGTGCATCATTGTGGACGCTCTGCCTCTTTTCCTATGCTTTCAATGCAATTCCAGTCTACCTCCTGAAATCGGTTTCCTGCAATTCTGCCCCGCTTTCAAGTCCTCTTGGCAGCCTTACTTCAGTATATTTTTGGACGATAGCTGTCATTTATAACTCTGCAGGTTTGTGCATTACAGTGCGCCTGAGCTCCTTTCTTCAACTCGCTTTCTTGTGAGCTGGCCGCAACACCGCAGGATGGCTTCAGGCCCTAATCTGGTTCCGGCACGGCATGCTGAGCCTTTGGTTAATTCCTCTTCCTGGTGGGAAATGAGAGTTAAATTTGCCCGTCCAGACACCTCCAGCTAGTCTCTCATTGGTTCTCGCTATTCCTGTTCATCTTCCGCAGAAATTGCAAACTTGGCCAAACAGGAGGTTAAAGGCGCTGACTCTCCAAGTGGGGAGAGTGTTAGTAAAGCGTCTGGAATGTTGCACACGAGTACCAGGGTATGAAAACTGAGACATATTTGAACACGTCTCCCGATCACATGGTTGATCATGCTTTAGGTTCCACATGCATGTTTTAGCTGAAGGAAGAATACCTTAAAACTGCAGAGTTGAAACCCGGGAATGGGTACCATGCAATGTGACTTCAAAGGGTTTTCATTTGCTCACCGAACCTCTCCAATCCTATCACTGCTGCGTTTATGCCCCTGTACACATGCTTGATTCTCTTTCGGAGACATAGCAATCCATAGGTTTTAAGATACTTACTAGTCAGGTACATTCTTAGGCGTTTAATATGCGATGTTGAGTCCATTTCATTGAGCAAGGAGTAGCTCTTGTCTATTCCATATTTGGCTTAAGGAACTTTATCTTTGCTCATTTCAATCTCTGGTTTTATGCAGCACCCCAACTCACCTTTCCCCTTAAGCAAGCATAAGTTGGTTTTCTAAATTTGAGACCCTGTTCTGTTTTGGAATCCAGTTCCTGTGTAGCCAAGTTTACATTCCGTGTATTACTGATATCTTATGATGTTTCTTTTTCTGTGTGACTTATTTCAGTTAGAATCATCGTAACTGAATCCACTCATTATGCTGCTACGGGCCTGATGACATAGATTTCATTGCTGAGTGATACTGCATTGTACGTAAGTACCACAATTTCTTTATCCATTTTTCACTTTCTGTGATATTGAACTTGTACGGTAAACGAGGTTCTTGTAAACAGAGGCCTCCCAAACTTTGGGGTGGCTGTGTCTTTTTGATTTTAATTTCCCTAAGCTATAGGACCATAAGTGGAAGTGCTCTAGGCTCTGTTGCTTTGTATTTTAGATGTTTCAGGAAACACCATACACTTCTCCCGAGTGTCTGTGTGCAATTTACATCCCGCCCATCAGCATAACAAGGCTCCCAGTTCTCCATGGACTGTCCTGCCTTTCTGGATTTTACACTTTTTTCAGATGGTCCTTTTGACCGGGGGGAAGTGCGACTTCATTGTAGTGCAGATTTCCTTTGCAAGTTTGCTTGGTTGGCCAAAAAGGGCGTATGCGTTTTTTCCTGAATATATTCAGGAAAAAACGCATACGCCCTTTTTGGCCAAGTGCATCATTGTGGACGCTCTGCCTCTTTTCCTATGCTTTCAATGCAATTCCACTCTACCTCCTGAAATCGGTTTCCTGCAATTCTGCCCCGCTTTCAAGTCCTCTTGGCAGCCTTACTTCAGTATATTTTGGGACGATAGCTGTCATTTATAACTCTGCAGGTTTGTGCATTACAGTGCCCCTGAGCTCCTTTCTTCAACTCGCTTTCTTGTGAGCTGGCCGCAACACCGCAGGATGGCTTCAGGCCCTAATCTGGTTCCGGCACGGCATGCTGAGCCTTTGGTTAATTCCTCTTCCTGGTGGGAAATGAGAGTTAAATTTGCCCGTCCAGACACCTCCAGCTAGTCTCTCATTGGTTCTCGCTATTCCTGTTCATCTTCCGCAGAAATTGCAAACTGGGCCAAACAGGAGGTTAAAGGCGCTGACTCTCCAAGTGGGGAGAGTGTTAGTAAAGCGTCTGGAATGTTGCACACGAGTCCCAGGGTATGAAAACTGAGACATATTTGAACACGTCTCCCGATCACATGGTTGATCATGCTTTAGGTTCCACATGCATGTTTTAGCTGAAGGAAGAATACCTTAAACCTGCAGAGTTGAAACCCGGGAATGGGTACCATGCAATGTGACTTCAAAGGGTTTTCATTTGCTCACCAAACCTCTCCAATCCTATCACTGCTGCGTTTATGCCCCTGTACACATGCTTGATTCTCTTTCGGAGACATAACAATCCATAGGTTTTAAGATACTTACTAGTCAGGTACATTCTTAGGCGTTTAATATGCGGTGTTGAGTCCATTTCGTTGAGCAAGGAGTAGCTCTTGTCTATTCCATATTTGGCTTAAGGAACTTTATCTTTGCTCATTTCAATCTCTGGTTTTATGCAGCACCCCAACTCACCTTTCCCCTTAAGCAAGCATAAGTTGGTTTTCTAAATTTGAGACCCTGTTCTGTTTTGGAATTCAGTTCCTGTGTAGCCAAGTTTACATTCCGTGTATTAGTGATATCTTATGATGTTTCTTTTTCTGTGTGACTTATTTCAGTTAGAGTCATCATACCTGAATCCACTCATTGTGCTGCTAAGGGCCTGATGACATAGATTTCATTGCTGAGTGATATTGCTTTGTAAGTAAATACCACAACTTCTTTATCCATTTTTCACTTTCTGGGATGTTGAACTTCTTCTGTAAACGAGGTTCTTGTAAACAGAGCCGTTCCAAACTTTGGGGTGGCTGTGTCTTTTTGATTTTAATTTCCCTAAGCTATAGGACCATAAGTGGAAGTGCCCTAGGCTCTGTTGCTTTGTTTTTTAGATGTTTCAGGAAACACCATACACTTCTCCCGAGTGTCTGTTGGCAATTTACATCCCGCCCATCAGCATAACAAGGCTCCCAGTTCTCCATGGACTGTCCTGCCTTTCTGGATTTTACACTTTTTTCAGATGGCCCTTTTGACCGGGGGGAAGTGAGACTTCATTGTAGTGCAGATTTCCTTTGCAAGCTTGCTTGGTTGGCCAAAAAGGGCGTATGCGTTTTTTCCTGAATATATTCAGGAAAAAACGCATACGCGCTTTTTGGCCAAGTGCATCATTGTGGACGCTCTGCCTCTTTTCCTATGCTTTCAATGCAATTCCCGTCTACCTCCTGAAATCGGTTTCCTGCAATTTTGCCCCGCTTTCAAGTCCTCTTGGCAGCCTTACTTCAGTATATTTTTGGACGATAGCTGTCATTTATAACTCTGCAAGTTTGTGCATTACAGTGTCCCTGAGCTCCTTTCTTCAACTCGCTTTCTTGTGACCTGGCCGCAACACCGCAGGATGGCTTCAGGCCCTAATCTGGTTCCGGCACGGCACGCTGAGCCTTTGGTTAATTCCTCTTCCCGGTCGGAAATGAGAGTTAAATTTGCCCGTCCAGACACCTCCAGCTAGTCTCTCATTGGTTCTCGCTATTCCTGTTCATCTTCCGCAGAAATTGCAAACTGGGCCGAACAGGAGGTTAAAGGCGCTGACTCTCCAAGTGGGGAGAGTGTTAGTAAAGCGTCTGGAATGTTGCACCCGAGTACCAGGCGAGAAAAACTGAGACATATTTGAACACGTCTCCCGTTCACACGGTTGATCATACTCTGGGTTCCACATGCATGTTTTAGCTGAAGGAAGAATACCTTAAACCTGGGTAGTTGAAACCCGTGGAATGGGTACCATGAAATATTACTTCAAAGGGTCTTCATTTGCCTACCGATCCTCTCCAATCCTATCACTGCTGCGTTCATGCCCCTGTACACACGCTTGATTCTCTTTTGGAGACATAGCAATCCATAGGTTTTAAGATACTTACTAGTCAGGTACATTCTTAGGCGTTTAATATGGGGTGTTGAGTCCATTTCGTTGAGCAAGGAGTAGCTCTTGTCTATTCCATATTTGGCTTAAGGAATTTTATCTGTGCTCATTTCAATTTCTGGTTTTATGCAGCACCCCAACTCACCTTTCCCCTTAAGCAAGCATAAGTTGGTTTTCTAAATTTGAGACCATGTTCTGTTTTGGAATTCAGTTCCTGTGTAGCCAAGTTTACATTCCGTGTATTACTGATATCTTATGATGTTTCTTTTTCTGTGTGACTTATTTCAGTTAGAATCATCGTACCTGAATCCACTCATTATGCTGCTACGGGCCTGATGACATAGATTTCATTGCTGTGTGATACTGCATTGTACGTAAGTACCACAAGTTCTTTATCCATTTTTCACTTTCTGTGATATTGAACTTGTACGGTAAACGAGGTTCTTGTAAACAGAGGCGTCCCAAACTTTGGGGTGGCTGTGTCTTTTTGATTTTAATTTCCCTAAACTATAGGACCATAGGTGGAAGTGCCCTAGGCTCTGTTGCTTTGTTTTTTAGATGTTTCAGGAAACACCATACACTTCTCCGGAGTGTCTGTTGGCAATTTACATCCCGCCCATCAGCATAACAAGGCTCCCAGTTCTCCATGGCCTGTCCTGCCTTTCTGGATTTTACACTTTTTACAGATGGCCCTTTTGACCGGGGGGGAAGTGAGACTTCATTGTAGTGCAGATTTCCTTTGCAAGCTTGCTTGGTTGGCCAAAAAGGGCGTATGCGTTTTTTCCTGAATATATTCAGGAAAAAACGCATACGCCCTTTTTGGCCAAGTGCATCATTGTGGACGTTCTGCCTCTTTTCCTATGCTTTCAATGCAATTCCAGTCTACCTCCTGAAATCGGTTACCTGCAATTTTGCCCGGCTTTCAAGTCCTCTTGGCAGCCTTACTTCAGTATATTTTTGGACGATAGCTGTCATTTATAACTCTGCAGGTTTGTGCATTACAGTGCCCCTGAGCTCCTTTCTTCAACTCGCTTTTTTGTGACCTGGCCGCAACACAGCAGGATGGCTTCAAGCCCTAATCTGGTTCCCGCACGGCACGCTGAGCCTTTGGTTAATTCCTCTTCCTGGTGGGAAATGAGAGTTAAATTTGCCCGTCCAGACACCTCCAGCTAGTCTCTCATTGGTTCTCGCTATCCCTGTTCATCTTCCGCAGCAATTGCAAACTGGGCCAAACAGGAGGTTAAAGGGACTGACTCTCCAAGTAGGGAGAGTGTTAGTAAAGCGCCTGGAATGTTGCACCCGAGTACCAGGGTACGAAAACTGAGACATATTTGAACACATCTCCCGATCACATGGTTGATCATACTCTAGGTTCCACATGCATGTTTTAGCTGAAGGAAGAATACCTTAAAACTGGAGAGTTGAGACCCGTGGAATGGGTACCATGCAATATGACTTCAAAGGGTCTTCATTTGCTCACCGAACATCTCCAATCCTATCACTGCTGCGTTTATGCCCCTGTACACATGCTTGATTCTCTTTCGGAGACATAGCAATCCATAGGTTTTAAGATACTTACTAGTCAGGTACATTCTTAGGCGTTTAATATGCGGTGTTGAGTCCATTTCGTTGAGCAAGGAGTAGCTCTTGTCTATTCCATATTTGGCTTAAGGAACTTTATCTGTGCTCATTTCAATCTCTGGTTTTATGCAGCACCCCAACTCACCTTTCCCCTTAAGCAAGCATAAGTTGGTTTTCTAAATTTGAGACCCTGTTCTGTTTTGGAATTCAGTTCCTGTGTAGCCAAGTTTACATTCCGTGCATTACTGATATCTTATGATGTTTCTTTTTCTGTGAGACTTATTTCAGTTAGAATCATCGTACCTGAATCCACTCATTATGCTGCTACGGGCCTGATGACATAGATTTCATTGCTGAGTGATACTGCATTGTACGTAAGTACCACAAGTTCTTTATCCATTTTTCACTTTCTGTGATATTGAACTTGTACGGTAAACGAGGTTCTTGTAAACAGAGGCGTCCCAAACTTTGGGGTGGCTGTGTCTTTTTGAGTTTAATTTCCCTAAGCTATAGGACCATAAGTGGAAGTGACCTTGGCTCTGTTGCTTTGTTTTTTAGATGTTTCACGAAACACCATACACTTCTCCCGAGTGTCTGTTGGCAATTTACATCCCGCCCATCAGCATAACAAGGCTCCCAGTTCTCCATGGCCTGTCCTGCCTTTCTGGATTTTACACTTTTTTCAGATGGCCCTTTTGACCGCGGGGAAGTGAGACTTCACTGTAGTGCAGATTTCCTTTGCAAGTTTGCTTGGTTGGCCAAAAAGGGCGTATGCGTTTTTTCCTGAATATATTCAGGAAAAAACGCATACGCCCTTTTTGGCCAAGTGCATCATTGTGGACGTTCTGCCTCTTTTCCTATGCTTTCAATGCAATTCCAGTCTACCTCCTGAAATCGGTTTCCTGCAATTCTGCGCCGCTTTCAAGTCCTCTTGGCAGCCTTACTTCAGTATATTTTTGGACGATAGCTGTCATTTATAACTCTGCAGGTTTGTGAATTACAGTGCCCCTGAGCTCCTTTCTTCAACTCGCTTTCTTGTGACCTGGCCGCAACACCGCAAGATGGCTTCCGGCCCTAATCTGGTTCCAGCATGGCACGTTGAGCCTTTGGTTATTTCCTCTTCCTGGTGGGAAATGAGAGTTAAATTTGCCCGTCCAGACACCTCCAGCTAGTCTCTCATTGGTTCTCCCTATTCCTGTTCATCTTCCGCAGAAATTGCAAACTGGTTCAAACAAGAGTTTAAAGGCGCTGACTCTCAAAGTGGGGAGAGTGTTAGTAAAGAGTCTGGAATGTTGCACCCGAGTACCAGGGGAGGAAAACTGAGACATATTTGAACACGTCTCCCGTTCACACGGTTGATCATACTCTGGGTTCCACATGCATGTTTTAGCTGAAGGAAGAATACCTTAAACCTGGAGAGTTGAGACCCGTGTAATGGGTACCATGCAATATGACTTCAAAGGGTCTTCATTTGAGCACCGAACCTCTCCAATCCTATCACTGCTGCGTTTATGCCCCTGTACACATGCTTGATTCTCTTTTGGATACATAGCAATCCATAGGTTTTAAGATAGTTACTAGTCAGGTACATTCTTAGGCGTTTAATATGGGGTGTTGAGTCCATTTCGTTGAGCAAGGATTAGCTCTTCTCTATTCCATATTTGGCTTAAGGAACTTTATCTGTGCTCATTTCAATCTCTGGTTTTATGCAACACCCCAAATCACCTTTCCCCTTAAGCAAGCATAAGTTGGTTTTCTAAATTAGAGACCCTGTTCTGTTTTGGAATTCTGTTCCTGTGTAGCCAAGTTTACATTCCGTGTATTAGTGATATCTTATGATGTTTCTTTTTCTGTGTGACTTATTTCAGTTAGAATCATCGTACCTGAATCCACTCATTATGCTGCTACGGGCCTGATGACATAGATTTCATTGCTGAGTGATACTGCATTGTACGTAAGTACCACAAGTTCTTTATCCATTTTTCACTTTCTGTGATATTGAACTTGTGCGGTAAACGAGGTTCTTGTAAACAGAGGCGTCCCAAACTTTGGGGTGGCTGTGTCTTTTTGATTTTAATTTCCCTAAGCTATAGGACCATAAGTGGAAGTGACCTTGGCTCTGTTGCTTTGTTTTTTAGATGTTTCAGGAAACACCATACACTTCTCCCGAGGGTCTGTTGGCAATTTACATCCCGCCCACCAACACAACAAGGCTCCCAGTTCTCCATGGCCTGTCCTGCCTTTCTGGATTTTACACTTTTTTCAGATGGCCCTTTTGACCGGGGGGAAGTGAGACTTCATTGTACTGCAGATTTCCTTTGCAAGTTTGCTTGGTTGGCCAAAAAGGGCGTATGCGTTTTTTCCTGAATATATTCAGGAAAAAACGCATACGCCCTTTTTGGCCAAGTGCATCATTGTGGACGTTCTGCCTCTTTTCCTATGCTTTCAATGCAATTCCAGTCTACCTCCTGAAATCGGTTTCCTGCAATTCTGCCCCGCTTTCAAGTCCTCTTGGCAGCCTTACTTCAGTCTATTTTTGGACGATAGCTGTCATTTATAACTCTGCAGGTTTGTGAATTACAGTGCCCCTGAGCTCCTTTCTTCAACTCGCTTTCTTGTGAGCTGGCCGCAACACCGCAGGATGGCTTCAGGCCCTAATCTGATCCCGGCACGGCACGCTGAGCCTTTGGTTAATTCCTCTTCCTGGTGGGAAATGAGAGTTAAATTTACACGTCCAGACACCTCCAGCTAGTCTCTCATTGTTTCTCGCTATTCCTGTTCATCTTCCGCAGAAATTGCAAACTGGGCCAAACAGGAGGTTAAAGGCACTGACTCTCCAAGTGGGGAGAGTGTTAGTAAAGCGTCTGGAATGTTGCACCCGAGTATCAGGGTACGAAAACTGAGACATATTTGAACACGTCTCCCGATCACATGGTTGATCATACTCTAGGTTCCACATGCATGATTTAGCTGAAGGAAGAATACCTTAAACCTGGAGAGTTGAGACCCGTGGAATGGGTACCATGCAATATGACTTCAAAGGGTCTTCATTTGCTCACCGAACCTCTCCAATCCTATCACTGCTGCGTTTATGCCCCTGTACACATGCTTGATTCTCTTTTGGAGACATAGCAATCCATAGGTTTTAAGATACTTACTAGTCAGGTACATTCTTAGGCGTTTAATATGGGTTGTTGAGTCCATTTCGTTGAGCAAGGAGTAGCTCTTGTCTATTCCATATTTGGCTTAAGGAACTTTATCTGTGCTCATTTCAATCTCTGGTTTTATGCAGCTCCCCAACTCACCTTTCCCCTTAAGCAAGCATAAGTTGGTTTTCTAAATTTGAGACCCTGTTCTGTTTTGGAATTCAGTTCCTCTGTAGCCAAGTTTACATTCCGTGTATTAGTGATATCTTATGATGTTTCTTTTTCTGTGTGACTTATTTCAGTTAGAATCATTGTACCTGAATCCACTCATTATGCTGCTAAGGGCCTGATGACATAGATTTCATTGCTGAGTGATACTGCATTGTACATAAGTACCACAAGTTCTTTATCCATTTTTCACTTTCTGTGATATTGAACTTGTACGGTAAACGAGGTTCTTGTAAACAGAGGCGTCCCAAACTTTGGGGTGGTTGTGTCTTTTTGATTTTAATTTCCCTGAGCTATAGGACCATAAGTGGAAGTGCCCTAGGCTCTGTTACTTTGTTTTTTAGATATTTCAGGAAACACCATACACTTCTCCCGAGTGTCTGTTGGCAATTTACATCCCGCCCATCAGCATAACAAGGCTCCCAGTTCTCCATGGCCTGTCCTGCCTTTCTGGATTTTACACTTTTTTCAGATGGCCCTTTTGACCGGGGGGAAGTGAGACTTCATTGTAGTGCAGATTTCCTTTGCAAGCTTGCTTGGTTGGCCAAAAAGGGCGTATGCGTTTTTTCCTGAATATATTCAGGAAAAAACGCATACGCCCTTTTTGGCCAAGTGCATCATTGTGGACGTTCTGCCTCTTTTCCTATGCTTTCAATGCAATTCCAGTCTACCTCCTGAAATTGGTTTCCTGCAATTCTGCCCCGCTTTCAAGTCCTCTTGGCAGCCTTACTTCAGTATATTTTTGGACGATAGCTGTCATTTATAACTCTGCAGGTTTGTGAATTACAGTGCCCCTGAGCTCCTTTCTTCAACTCGCTTTCTTGTGAGCTGGCCGCAACACCGCAGGATGGCTTCAGGCCCTAATCTGGTTCCGGAACGGCACGCTGAGCCTTTGGTTAATTCCTCTTTTTGGTGGGAAATGAGAGTTAAATTTGCCCGTCCAGACACCTCCAGCTAGTCTCTCATTGGTTCTCGCTATTCCTGTTCATCTTCCGCAGAAATTGCAAACTGGGCCAAACAGGAGGTTAAAGGGACTGACTCTCCAAGTGGGGAGAGTGTTAGTAAAGCGTCTGGAATGTTGCACCCGAGTACCAGGGGAGGAAAACTGAGACATATTTGAACACGTCTCCCGATCACATGGTTGATCATACTCTGGGTTCCACATGCATGTTTTAGCTGAAGGAAGAATACCTTAAACCTGGAGAGTTGAGACCCGTGGAATGGGTACCATGCAATATGACTTCAAAGGGTCTTCATTTGCTCACCGAACCTCTCCAATCCTATCACTGCTGCGTTTATGCCCCTGTACACACGCTTGATTCTCTTTTGGAGACATAGCAATCCATAGGTTTTAAGATACTTACTAGTCAGGTACATTCTTAGGCGTTTAATATGCGGTGTTGAGTCCATTTTGTTGAGCAAGGAGTAGCTCTTTTCTATTCCATATTTGGCTTAAAGAACTTTATCTGTGCTCATTTCAATCTCTGGTTTTATGCAGCACCCCAACTCACCTTTCCCCTTAAGCAAGCATAAGTTGGTTTTCTAAATTTGAGACCCTGTTCTGTTCTGTAATTCAGTTCCTGTGTAGCCAAGTTTACATTCCGTGTATTACTGATATCTTATGATGTTTCTTTTTCTCTGTGACTTATTTCAGTTAGAATCATCGTACCTGAATCCACTCATTGTGCTGCTAAGGGCCTGATGACATAGATTTCATTGCTGAGTGATATTGCTTTGTAAGTAAATACCACAACTTCTTTATCCATTTTTCACTTTCTGCGATGTTGAACTTGTTCTGTAAACGAGGTTCTTGTAAACAGAGCCGTTCCAAACTTTGGGGTGGCTGTGTCTTTTTGATTTTAATTTCCCTAAGCTATAGGACCATAAGTGGAAGTGCCCTAGGCTCTGTTGCTTTGTTTTTTAGATGTTTCAGGAAACACCATACACTTCTCCTGTGTGTGTGTTGGCAATTTACATCCTGCCCATCAGCATAACAAGGCTCCCATTTCTCCATGGCCTGTCCTGCCTTTCTGGATTTTACACTTTTTTCAGATGGCTCTTTTGACCGGAGGGAAGTGAGACTTCATTGTAGTGCAGATTTCCTTTGCAAACTTGCTTGGTTGGCCAAAAAGGGCGTATGCGTTTTTTTCTGGAATATATTCAGGAAAAAACGCATACGCCCTTTTTGGCCAAGTGCATCATTGTGGACGTTCTGCCTCTTTTCCTATGCTTTCAATGCAATTCCAGTCTACCTCCTGAAATCGGTTTCCTGCAATTCTGCCCCGCTTTCAAGTCCTCTTGGCAGCCTTACTTCAGTATATTTTTGGACGATAGCTGTCATTTATAACTCTGCAGGTTTGTGAATTACAGTGCCCCTGAGCTCCTTTCTTCAACTCGCTTTCTTGTGAGCTGGCCGCAACACCGCAGGATGGCTTCAGTCCCTAATCTGATCCCGGCACGGCACGCTGAGCCTTTGGTTAATTCCTCTTCCTGGTGGGAAATGAGAGTTAAATTTACACGTCCAGACACCTCCAGCTAGTCTCTCATTGTTTCTCGCTATTCCTGTTCATCTTCCGCAGAAATTGCAAACTGGGCGAAACAGGAGGTTAAAGGGACTGACTCTCCAAGTCGGGAGAGTGTTAGTAAAGCGTCTGGAATGTTGCACCCGAGTACCAGGGTACGAAAACTGAGACATATTTGAACACGTCTCCCGATCACATGGTTGATCATACTCTAGGTTCCACATGCATGTTTTAGCTGAAGGAAGAATACCTTAAACCTGGGTAGTTGAAACCCGTGGAATGGGTACCATGCAATATGACTTCAAAGGGTCTTCATTTGCTCACCGAACCTCTCCAATCTTATCACTGCTGCGTTTATGCCCCTGTACACATGCTTGATTCTCTTTCGGAGACATAGCAATCCATAGGTTTTAAGGTACTTACTAGTCAGGTACATTCTTAGGCGTTTAATATGCGGTGTTGAGTCCATTTCGTTGAGCAAGGAGTAGCTCTTGTCTTTTCCATATTTGGCTTAAGGAACTTTATCTGTGCTCATTTCAATCTCTGGTTTTATGCAGCACGCCAAATCACCTTTCCCCTTAAGCAAGCATAAGTTTGTTTTCTAAATTTGAGACCCTGTTCTGTTCTGTAATTCTGTTCCTGTGTAGCCAAGTTTACATTCCGTGTATTACTGATATCTTATGATGTTTCTTTTTCTGTGTGATTTATTTCAGTTAGAATCATCATACCTGAATCCACTCATTGTGCTGCTAAGGGCCTGATGACATAGAGTTCATGGCTGAGTGATATTGCTTTGTAAGTAAATACCACAACTTCTTTATCCATTTTTCACTTTCTGTGATATTGAACTTGTATGGTAAACGAGGTTCTTGTAAACAGAGGCATCCCAAACTTTGGGGTGGCTGTGTCTTTTCGATTTTAATTTCCCTAAGCTATAGGACCATAAGTGGAAGTGACCTTGGCTCTGTTGCTTTGTTTTTTAGATGTTTCACGAAACACCATACACTTCTCCCGAGTGTCTGTTGGCAATTTCCATCCCGCCCATCAGCATAACAAGGCTCCCGGTTCTCCATGGCCTGTCCTGCCTTTCTGGATTTTACACTTTTTTCAGATGGCCCTTTTCACCGGGGGGAAGTGAGACTTCATTGTAGTGCAGATTTCCTTTGCAAGCTTGCTTGGTTGGCCAAAAAGGGCGTATGCGTTTTTTCCTGAATATATTCAGGAAAAAACGCATACGCCCTTTTTGACCAAGTGCATCATTGTGGACGTTCTGCCTCTTTTCCTATGCTTTCAATGCAATTCCAGTCTACCTCCTGAAATCGGTTTCCTGCAATTCTGCCCCGCTTTCAAGTCCTCTTGGCAGCCTTACTTCAGTATATTTTTGGACGATAGCTGTCATTTATAACTCTGCAGGTTTGTGAATTACAGTTCCCCTGAGCTCCTTTCTTCAACTCGCTTTCTTGTGAGCTGGCCGCAACACCGCAGGATGGCTTCAGGCCCTAATGTGGTTCCGGCACGGCATGCTGAGCCTTTGGTTAATTGCTCTTCTTGGTGGGAAATGAGAATTAAATTTGCCCGTCCAGACACCTCCAGCTAGTCTCTCATTGGTTCTCGCTATTCCTGTTCATCTTCCGCAGAAATTGCAAACTGGGCCAAACAGGAGGTTAAAGGCGCTGACTCTCCAAGTGGGGAGAGTGTTAGTAAATCGTCTGGAATGTTGCACCCTAGTACCAGGGGAGGAAAACTGAGACATATTTGAACACGTCTCCCATTCACACGGTTGATCATACTCTGGGTTCCACATGCATGTTTTAGCTGAAGAATTCCTTAAACCTGGAGAGTTGAGACCCGTGTAATGGGTACCATGCAATATGACTTCAAAGGGTCTTCATTTGCTCACCGAACCTCTCCAATCCTATCACTGCTGCGTTTATGTCCCTGTACACACGCTTGATTCTCTTTTGGAGACATAGCAATCCATAGGTTTTAAGATACTTACTAGTCAGGTACATTCTTAGGCGTTTAATATGGCGTGTTGAGTCCATTTCGTTGAGCAAGGAGTAGCTCTTGTCTATTCCATATTTGGCTTAAGGAACTTTATCTGTGCTCATTTCAATCTCTGGTTTTATGCAGCACCCCAACTCACCTTTCCCCTTAAGCAAGCATAAGTTGGTTTTCTAAATTTGAGACCCTGTTCTGTTTTGGAATTCAGTTCCTGTGTACCCAAGTTTACATTCCGTGTATTAGTGATATCTTATGATGTTTCTTTTTCTGTGTGACTTATTTCAGTTAGAATCATCGTACCTGAATCCACTCATTATGCTGCTACGGGCCTGATGACATAGGTTTCATTGCTGAGTGATACTGCATTGTACGTAAGTACCACAAGTTCTTTATCCATTTTTCACTTTCTGCGATGTTGAACTTGTACGGTAAACGAGGTTCTTGTAAACAGAGGCGTCCCAAACTTTGGGGTGGCTGTGTCTTTTTGATTTTAATTTCCCTAAGCTATAGGACCATAAGTGGAAGTGCCCTAAGCTCTGTTGCTTTGTTTTTTAGATGTTTCAGGAAACACCATACACTTCTCCCAAGTGTTTGTTGGCAATTTACATCCCGCCCATCAGCATAACAAGGCTCTCAGTTCTCCATGGCCTGTCCTGCCTTTCTGGATTTTACACTTTTTTCAGATGGCCCTTTTGACCGGGGGGATGTGAGACTTCATTGTAGTGCAGATTTCCTTCGCAAGCTTACTTGGTTGGCCAAAAAGGTCGTATGCGTTTTTTCCTGAATATATTCAGGAAAAAACGCATACGCCCTTTTTGGCCAAGTGCATCATTGTGGACGTTCTGCCTCTTTTCCTATGCTTTCAATGCAATTCCAGTCTACCTCCTGAAATCGGTTTCCTGCAATTCTGCCCCGCTTTCAAGTCCTCTTGGCAGCCTTACTTCAGTATATTTTTGGACGATAGCTGTCATTTATAACTCTGCAGGTTTGTGAATTACAGTGCCCCTGAGCTCCTTTCTTCAACTCGCTTTCTTTTGAGCTGGCCGCAACACCGAAAGGATGGCTGCAGGCTCTAATATGGTTCCGGCATGGCACGCTGAGCCTTTGGTTAATTCCTCTTCCTGGTGGGAAAAGAGAGTTAAATTTGCCCGTCCAGACACCTCCAGCTAGTCTCTCATTGGTTCTCGCTATTCCTGTTCATCTTCCGCAGAAATTGCAAACTGGGCCAAACAGGAGGTTAAAGGGACTGACTCTCCAAGTGGTGAGAGTGTTAGTAAAGCGTCTGGAATGCTGCACCCGAGTACCAGGGTACGAAAACTGAGACATATTTGAACACGTCTCCCGATCACATGGTTGATCATACTCTACGTTCCACATGCATGTTTTAGCTGAAGGAAGAATACCTTAAACCTGGGTAGTTGAAACCCGTGGAATGGGTACCATGCAATATGACTTCAAAGGGTCTTCATTTGCTCACCGAACCTCTCCAATCCTATCACTGCTGCGTTTATGCCCCTGTACACATGCTTGGTTCTCTTTCAGGGACATAGCAATCCACAGGTTTTAAGATACTTACTAGTCAGGTACATTCTTAGGCGTTTAATATGCGGTGTTGAGTCCATTTCGTCGAGCAAGGAGTAGCTCTTGTCTATTCCATATTTGGCTTAAGGAACTTTATCTGTGCTCATTTCAATCTCTGGTTTTATGCAGCACCCCAACTCACCTTTCCCCTTAAGCAAGCATAAGTTGGTTTTCTAAATTTGAGACCCTGTTATGTTTTGTAATTCAGTTCCTGTGTAGCCAAGTTTACATTCCGTGTATTAGTGATATCTTATGATGTTTCTTTTTCTGTGTTACTTATTTCAGTTAGAATCATCGTACCTGAATCCACTCATTGTGCTCCTAAGGGCCTGATGACATAGATTTCATTGCTGAGCGATATTGCTTTGTAAGTAAATACCACAACTTCTTTATCCATTTTTCACTTTCTGCGATGTTGAACTTGTACTGTAAACGAGGTTCTTGTAAACAGAGCCGTCCCAAACTTTGGGATGGCTGTGTCTTTTTGAATTTAATTTCCCTAAGCTATAGGACCATAAGTGGAAGTGCCCTAGGCTCTGTTGCTTTGTTTTTTAGATGTTTCAGGAAACACCATACACTTCTCCCGAGTGTCTGTTGGCAATTTACATCCCGCCCATCAGCATAACAAGGCTCCCAGTTCTCCATGGCCTGTCCTGCCTTTCTGGATTTTACACTTTTTTCAGATGGCCCTTTTGACCGGGGGGATGTGAGACTTCATTGTAGTGCAGATTTCCTTTGCAAGCTTGCTTGGTTGGCCAAAAAGGGCGTATGCGTTTTTTCCTGAATATATTCAGGAAAAAACGCATACGCCCTTTTTGGCCAAGTGCATCATTGTGGACGTTCTGCCTCTTTTCCTATGCTTTCAATGCAATTCCAGTCTACCTCCTGAAATCGGTTTCCTGCAATTCTGCCCCGCTTTCAAGTCCTCTTGGCAGCCTTACTTCAGTATATTTTTGGATGATAGCTGTCATTTATAACTCTGCAGGTTTGTGAATTACAGTGCCCCTGAGCTCCTTTCTTCAACTCGCTTTCTTGTGACCTGGCCGCAACACCGCAGGATGGCTTCAGGCCCTAATCTGGTTCCGGCACGGCACGCTGAGCCTTTGGTTAATTCCTCTTCCTGGTGGGAAATGAGAGTTAAATTTGCCCGTCCAGACACCTCCAGCTAGTCTCTCATTGGTTCTCGCTATTCCTGTTCATCTTCCGCAGAAATTGCAAACTGGGCCAAACAGGAGGTTAAAGGGACTGACTCTCCAAGTCGGGAGAGTGTTAGTAAAGCGTCTGGAATGTTGCACCCGAGTACCAGGGTACAAAAACTGAGACATGTTTGAACATGTCTCCCGATCACATGGTTGATCATACTCTAGGTTCCACATGCATGTTTTAGCTGAAGGAAGAATACCTTAAACCTGGGTAGTAGAAACCCGTGGAATGGGTACCATGCAATATGACTTCAAAGGGTCTTCATTTGCTCACGAACCTCTCCAATCCTATCACTGCTGCGTTTATGCCCCTGTACACATGCTTGATTCTCTTTCGGAGACATAGCAATCCATAGGTTTTAAGATACTTACTAGTCAGGTACATTCTTAGGCGTTTAATATGCGGTGTTGAGTCCATTTCGTTGAGCAAGGAGTAGCTGTTGTCTATTCCATATTTGGCTTAAGGAACTTTATCTGTGCTCATTTCGATCTCTGGTTTTATGCAGCACCCCAACTCACCTTTACCCTTAATTAAGCATAAGTTGGTTTTCTAAATTTGAGACCCTGTTCTGTTCTGTAATTCATTTCCTGTGTAGCCAAGTTTATTGCGTGTATTACTGATATCTTATGATGTTTCTTTTTCTGTGTGACTTTTTTCAGTTAGAATCATCGTACCTGAATCCACTCATTATGCTGCTACGGGCCTGATGACATAGATTTCATTGCTGAGTGATATTACTTTGTAAGTAAATACCACAACTTCTTTATCCATTTTTCACTTTCTGCGATGTTGAACTTGTACTGTAAACGAGGTTCTTGTAAACAGAGGCGTCCCAAACTTTGGGGTGGCTGTGTCTTTTTGATTTTAATTTCCCTAAGCTATAGGACCATAAGTGGAAGTGCCCTAGGCTCTGTTGCTTTGTTTTTTAGATGTTTCAGGAAACACCATACACTTCTGCGGAGTGTCTGTTGGCAATTTACATCCCGCCCATCAGCATAACAAGGCTCCCAGTTCTCCATGGCCTGTCCTGCCTTTCTGGATTTTACACTTTTTTCAGATGGCCCTTTTGACCGGGGGGAAGTGAGACTTCATTGTAGTGCAGATTTCCTTTGCAAGCTTGCTTGGTTGGCCAAAAAGGGCATATGCGTTTTTTCCTGAATATATTTAGGAAAAAACGCATACGCCCTTTTTGGCCAAGTGCATCATTGTGGACGCTCTGCCTCTTTTCCTATGCTTTCAATGCAATTCCAGTCTACCTCCTGAAATCGGTTTCCTGCAATTCTGCCCCGCTTTCAAGTCCTCTTGACAGCCTTACTTCAGTATATTTTTGGATGATAGCTGTCATTTATAACTCTGCATGTTTGTGAAAAACAGTGTCCCTGAGCTCCTATCTTCAACTCGCTTTCTTTTGAGCTGGCCGCAACACCGCAGGATGGCTTCAGGCCCTAATCTGGTTCCAGCACGGCACGCTGAGCCTTTGGTTAATTCCTCTTCCTGGTGGGAAATGAGAGTTAAATTTGCCCGTCCAGACACCTCCAGCTAGTCTCTCATTGGTTCTCGCTATTCCTGTTCATCTTCCGCAGAAATTGCAAACTGGGCCAAACAGGAGGTTAAAGGGACAGACTCTCCAAGTGGGGAGAGTGTTAGTAAAGCGTCTGGAATGTTGCACCCGAGTACCAGGGGAGGAAAACTGAGACATATTTAAACACGTCTCCCGTTCACACGGGTGATCATACTCTGGGTTCCACATGCATGTTTTAGCTGAAGGAAGAATACCTTAAACCTGGAGAGTTGAGACCCGTGGAATGGGTACCATGCAATATGACTTCAAAGGGTCTTCATTTGCTCACCGAACCTCTCCAATCCTATCACTGCTGCGTTTATGTCCCTGTACACACGCTTGATTCTCTTTTGGAGACATAGCAATCCATAGGTTTTAAGATACTTACTAGTCAGGTACATTCTTAGGCGTTTAATATGGGGTGTTGAGTCCATTTCGTTGAGCAAGGAATAGCTCTTGTCTATTCCATATTTGGCTTAAGGAACTTTATCTGTGCTCATTTCAATCTCTGGTTTTATGCAGCACCCCAACTCACCTTTCCCCTTAAGCAAGCATAAGTTGGTTTTCTAAATTTGAGACCCTGTTCTGTTTTGGAATTCAGTTCCTGTGTAGCCAAGTTTACATTCCGTGTATTAGTGATATCTTATGATGTTTCTTTTTCTGTGTGACTTATTTCAGTTAGAATCATCGTACCTGAATCCACTCATTATGCTGCTACGGGCCTGATGACATAGATTTCATTGCTGAGTGATACTTCATTGTACGTAAGTACCACAAGTTCTTTATCCATTTTTCACTTTCTGTGATATTGAACTTGTACGGTAAACGAGGTTCTTGTAAACAGAGGCGTCCCAAACTTTGGGGTGGCTGTGTCTTTTTGATTTTAATTTCCCTAAGCTATAGGACCATAAGTGGAAGTGCCCTAGGCTCTGTTGCTTTGTTTTTTAGATGTTTCAGGAAACACCATACACTTCTCCCGAGTGTCTGTTGGCAATTTACATCCCGCCCATCAGCATAACAAGGCTCCCAGTTCTCCATGGCCTGTCCTGCCTTTCTGGATTTTACACTTTTTTCAGATGGCCCTTTTGATCGGGGGGAAGTGAGACTTCATTGTAGTGCAGATTTCCTTTGCAAGCTTGCTTGGTTGGCCAAAAAGGGCGTATGCGTTTTTTCCTGAATATATTCAGGAAAAAACGCATACGCCCTTTTTGGCCAAGTGCATCATTGTGGACGTTCTGCCTCTTTTCCTATGCTTTCAAGGCAATTCCAGTCTACCTCCTGAAATCGGTTTCCTGCAATTCTGCCCGGCTTTCAAGTCCTCTTGGCAGCCTTACTTCAGTATATTTTTGGACGATAGCTGTCATTTATAACTCTGCAGGTTTGTGAATTACAGTGCCCCTGAGCTCTTTTCTTCAACTCGCTTTCTTTTGAGCTGGCCGCAACACCGCAGGATGGCTTCAGGCCCTAATCTGGTTCCGGCACGGCACGCTGAGCCTTTGGTTATTTCCTCTTCCTGGTGGGAAATGAGAGTTAAATTTGCCCGTCCAGACACCTCCACCTAGTCTCTCATTGGTTCTCCCTATTCCTGTTCATCTTCCGCAGAAATTGCAAACTGGGCCAAACAGGAGGTTAAAGGCGCTGACTCTCCAAGTGGGGAGAGTGTTAGTAAAGCGTCTGGAATGTTGCACCCGAGTACCAGGGGAGGAAAACTGAGACATATTTAAACACGGCTCCCGTTCACACGGTTGATCATACTCTGGGTTCCACATGCATATTTTAGCTGAAGGAAGAATACCTTAAACCTGGAGAGTTGAGACCCGTGGAATGGGTACCATGCAATATGACTTCAGAGGTCTTCATTTGCTCACCGAACCTCTCCAATCCTATCACTGCTGCGTTTATGTCCCTGTACACACGCTTGATTCTCTTTTGGAGACATAGCAATCCATAGGTTTTAAGATACTTACTAGTCAGGTACATTCTTAGGCGTTTAATATGCGGTGTTGAGTCCATTTCGTTGAGCAAGGAGTAGCTCTTGTCTATTCCATATTTGGCTTAAGGAACTTTATCTGTGCTCATTTCAATCTCTGGTTTTATGCAGCACCCCAACTCACCTTTACCCTTAAGCAAGCATAAGTTGGTTTTCTAAATTTGAGACCCTGTTCTGTTTTGGAATTCAGTTCCTGTGTAGCCAAGTTTACATTCCGTGTATTAGTGATATCTTATGATGTTTCTTTTTCTGTGTGACTTATTTCAGTTAGAATCATCATACCTGAATTCACTCATTGTGCTGCTAAGGGCCTGATGACATAGATTTCATTGCTGAGTGATATTGCTTTGTAAGTAAATACCACAACTTCTTTATCCATTTTTCACTTTCTGGGATGTTGAACTTCTACTGTAAACGAGGTTCTTGTAAACAGAGCCATTCCAAACTTTGGGGTGGCTGTGTCTTTTTGATTTTAATTTCCCTAAGCTATAGGACCATAAGTGGAAGTGCCCTAGGCTCTGTTGCTTTGTTTTTTAGATGTTTCAGGAAACACCATACACTTCTCCCGAGTGTCTGTTGGCAATTTACATCCCGCCCATCAGCATAACAAGGCTCCCAGTTCTCCATGGCCTGTCCTGCCTTTCTGGATTTTACAGTTTTTTCAGATGGCCCTTTTGACCGGGGTAATTGAGACTTCATTGTACTGCAGATTTCCTTTGCAAGCTTCCTTGGTTGGCCAAAAAGGGCGTATGCGTTTTTTCCTGAATATATTCAGGAAAAAACGCATACGCCCTTTTTGGCCAAGTGCATCATTGTGGACGTTCTGCCTCTTTTCCTATGCTTTCAATGCAATTCCAGTCTACCTCCTGAAATCGGTTTCCTGCAATTCTGCCCCACTTTCAAGTCCTCTTGGCAGCCTTACTTCAGTATATTTTTGGACGATAGCTGTCATTTATAACTCTGCAGGTTTGTGAATTACAGTGCCCCTGAGCTCCTTTCTTCAACTCGCTTTCTTTTGAGCTGGCCGCAACACCGCAGGATGGCTTCAGGCCCTAATCTCGTTCCGGCCCGGCATGCTGAGCCTTTGGTTATTTCCTCTTCCTGGTGGGAAATGAGAGTTAAATTTGCCCGTCCAGACACCTCCAGCTAGTCTCTCATTGGTTCTCCCTATTCCTGTTCATCTTCCGCAGAAATTGCAAACTGGGCCAAACAGGAGGTTAAAGGCGTTGACTCTCCAAGTTGGGAGAGTGTTAGTAAAGCGTCTGGAATGTTGCACCCGAGTACCAGGGGAGAAAAACTGAGACATATTTGAACACGTCTCCCGTTCACACGGTTGATCATACTCTGGGTTCCACATGCATGTTTTAGCTGAAGGAAGAATACCTTAAACCTGGAGAGTTGAGACCCGTGGAATGGGTACCATGCAATATGACTTCAGAGGTCTTCATTTGCTCACCGAACCTCTCCAATCCTATCACTGCTGCGTTTATGTCCCTGTACACACGCTTGATTCTCTTTTGGAGACATAGCAATCCATAGGTTTTAAGATACTTACTAGTCAGGTACATTCTTAGGCGTTTAATATGGGGTGTTGAGTCCATTTCGTTGAGCAAGGAGTAGCTCTTGTCTATTCCATATTTGGCTTAAGGAACTTTATCTGTGCTCATTTCAATCTCTGGTTTTATGCAGCACCCCAACTCACCTTTCCCCTTAAGCAAGCATAAGTTGGTTTTATAAATTTGAGACCCTGTTCTGTTTTGGAATTCAGTTACTTTGTAGCCAAGTTTACATTCCGTGTATTAGTGATATCTTATGATGTTTCTTTTTCTGTGTGACTTATTTCAGTTAGAATCATCGTACCTGAATCCACTCATTATGCTGCTACGAGCCTGATGACATAGATTTCATTGCTGAGTGATACTGCATTGTACGTAAGTACCACAAGTTCTTTATCCGTTTTTCACTTTCTGTGATATTGAACTTGTACGGTAAACGATGTTCTTGTAAACAGAGCTGTCCCAAACTTTGGGGTGGCTGTGTCTTTTTGATTTTAATTTCCCTAAGCTATAGGACCATAAGTGGAAGTGCCCTAGGCTCTGTTGCTTTGTTTTTTAGATGTTTCAGGAAACACCATACACTTCTCCCGAGTGTCTGTTGGCAATTTACATCCCGCCCATCAGCATAACAAGGCTCCCAGTTCTCCATGGCCTGTCCTGCCTTTCTGGATTTTACACTTTTTTCAGATGGCCCTTTTGACCGTGTGGAAGTGAAACTTCATTGTAGTGCAGGTATCCTTTGCAAGCTTGCTTGGTTGGCCAAAAAGGGCGTATGCGTTTTTTCCTGAATATATTCAGGAAAAAACGCATATGCCCTTTTTGGCCAAGTGCATCATTGTGGACGTTCTGCCTCTTTTCCTATGCTTTCAATGCAATTCCAGTCTACCTCCTGAAATCGGTTTCCTGCAATTCTGCCCCGCTTTCAAGTCCTCTTGACAGCCTTACTTCAGTATATTTTTGGACGATAGCTGTCATTTATAACTCTGCAGGTTTGTGAATTACAGTGCTCCTGAGCTCCTTTCTTCAACTCGCTTTCTTGTGAGCTGGCCGCAACACCGCAGGATGGCTTCAGGCCCTAATCTGGTTCTGGCATGGCATGCTGAGTCTTTGGTTATTTCCTCTTCCTGGTGGGAAATGAGAGTTAAATTTGCCCGTCCAGACACCTCCAGCTAGTCTCTCATTGGTCTCCCTATTCCTGTTCATCTTCCACAGAAATTGCAAACTGGGCCAAACAGGAGGTTAAAGGCGCTGACTCTCCAAGGGGGAGAGTGTTAGTAAATCGTCTGGAATGTTGCACCCGAGTACCAGGGGAGGAAAACTGAAACATATTTGAACACGTCTCCCGTTCCCATGGTTCATCGTACTCTGGGTTCCACATGCATGTTTTAGCTGAAGGAAGAATACCTTAAACCTGGAGAGTTGAGACCCGTGGAATGGGTACCATGCAATATGACTTCAAAGGTCTTCATTTGCTCACCGAACCTCTCCAATCCTATCACTGCTGCGTTTATGTCCCTGTACACACGCTTGATTCTCTTTTGGAGACATAGCAATCCATAGGTTTTAAGATACTTACTAGTCAGGTACATTCTTAGGCGTTTAATATGGGGTGTTGAGTCCATTTCGTTGAGCAAGGAATAGCTCTTGTCTATTCCATATTTGGCTTAAGGAACTTTATCTGTGCTCATTTCAATCTCTGGTTTTATGCAGCACCCCAACTCACCTTTCCCCTTAAGCAAGCATAAGTTGGTTTTCTAAATTTGAGACCCTGTTCTGTTTTGGAATTCAGTTCCTGTGTAGCCAAGTTTACATTCCGTGTATTAGTGATATCTTATGATGTTTCTTTTTCTGTGTGACTTATTTCAGTTAGAATCATCGTACCTGAATCCACTCATTATGCTGCTACGGGCCTGATGACATAGATTTCATTGCTGAGTGATACTTCATTGTACGTAAGTACCACAAGTTCTTTATCCATTTTTCACTTTCTGTGATATTTAACTTGTACGGTAAATGAGGTTCTTGTAAACAGAGGCATCCCAAACTTTGGGGTGGCTGTGTCTTTTTGATTTTAATTTCCCTAAGCTATAGGACCATAAGTGGAAGTGCCCTAGGCTCTGTTGCTTTGTTTTTTAGATGTTTCAGGAAACACCATACACTTCTCCGGAGTGTATGTTGGCAATTTACATCCCGCCCATCAGCATAACAAGGCTCCCAGTTCTCCATGGCCTGTCCTGCCTTTCTGGATTTTACACTTTTTTCAGATGGCCCTTTTGTCCGGGGGGAAGTGAGACTTCATTGTAGTGCAGATTTCCTTTGCAAGCTTGCTTGGTTGGCCAAAAAGGGCGTATGCGTTTTTTCCTGAATATATTCAGGAAAAAACGCATACGCCCTTTTTGGCCAAGTGCATCATTGTGGACGTTCTGCCTCTTTTCCTATGCTTTCAATGCAATTCCAGTCTACCTCCTGAAATCGGTTTCCTGCAATTCTGCCCCGCTTTCAAGTCCTCTTGGCAGCCTTACTTCAGTATATTTTTGGACGATAGCTGTCATTTATAACTCTGCAGGTTTGTGAATTACAGTGCCCCTGAGCTCTTTTCTTCAACTCGCTTTCTTTTGAGCTGGCCGCAACACCGCAGGATGGCTTCAGGCCCTAATCTGGTTCCGGCACGGCACGCTGAGCCTTTGGTTATTTCCTCTTCCTGGTGGGAAATGAGAGTTAAATTTGCCCGTCCAGACACCTCCAGCTAGTCTCTCATTGGTTCTCCCTATTCCTGTTCATCTTCCGCAGAAATTGCAAACTGGGCCAAACAGGAGGTTAAAGGCGCTGACTCTCCAAGTGGAGAGAGTGTTAGTAAAGCGTCTGGAATGTTGCACCCGAGTACCAGGGGAGGAAAACTGAGACATATTTAAACACGGCTCCCGTTCACACGGTTGATCATACTCTGGGTTCCACATGCATGTTTTAGCTGAAGGAAGAATACCTTAAACCTGGAGAGTTGAGACCCGTGGAATGGGTACCATGCAATATGACTTCAGAGGTCTTCATTTGCTCACCGAACCTCTCCAATCCTATCACTGCTGCGTTTATGTCCCTGTACACACGCTTGATTCTCTTTTGGAGACATAGCAATCCATAGGTTTTAAGATACTTACAAGTCAGGTACATTCTTAGGCGTTTAATATGGGGTGTTGAGTCCATTTCGTTGAGCAAGGAATAGCTCTTGTCTATTCCATATTTGGCTTAAGGAACTTTATCTGTGCTCATTTCAATCTCTGGTTTTATGCAGCACCCCAACTCACCTTTCCCCTTAAGCAAGCATAAGTTGGTTTTCTAAATTTGAGACCCTGTTCTGTTTTGGAATTCAGTTCCTGTGTAGCCAAGTTTACATTCCGTGTATTAGTGATATCTTATGATGTTTCTTTTTCTGTGTGATTTATTTCAGTTAGAATCATCCTATCTGAATCCACTCATTATGCTGCTACAGGCCTGATGACATAGATTTCATTGCTGAGTGATACTGCATTGTACGTAAGTACCACAAGTTCTTTATCCATTTCTCACTTTCTGCGATGTTGAACTTGTACTGTAAACGAGGTTCTTGTAAACAGAGGCGTCCCAAATTTTGGGGTGGCTGTGTCTTTTTGATTTTAATTTCCCTAAGCTATAGGCCCATAATTGGAAGTGCCCTAGGCTCTGTTGCTTTGTTTTTTAGATGTTTCAGGAAACACCATACACTTCTCCGGAGTGTCTGTTGGCAATTTACATCCCGCCCATCAGGATAACAGGGCTCCCAGTTCTCCATGGCCTGTCCTGCCTTTCTGGATTTTACACTTTTTTCAGATGGCCCTTTTGACCGGGGGGAAGTGAGACTTCATTGTAGTGCAGATTTCCTTTGCAAGCTTGCTTGGTTGGCCAAAAAGGGCGTATGCGTTTTTTCCTGAATATATTCAGGAAAAAACGCATACGCCCTTTTTGGCCAAGTGCATCATTGTGGATGTTCTGCCTCTTTTCCTATGCTTTCAATGCAATTCCAGTCTACCTCCTGAAATCGGTTTCCTGCAATTCTGCCCCGCTTTCAAGTCCTCTTGGCAGCCTTACTTCAGTATATTTTTGGACGATAGCTGTCATTTATAACTCTGCAGGTTTGTGAATTACAGTGCCCCTGAGCTCTTTTCTTCACCTCGCTTTCTTTTGAGTTGGCCGCAACACCGCAGGATGGCTTCAGGCCCTAATCTGGTTCCGGCACGGCACGCTGAGCCTTTGGTTATTTCCTCTTCCTGGTGGGAAATGAGAGTTAAATTTGCCCGTCCAGACACCTCCAGCTAGTCTCTCATTGGTTCTCCCTATTCCTGTTCATCTTCCGCAGAAATTGCAAACTGGGCCAAACAGGAGGTTAAAGGCGCTGACTCTCCAAGTGGAGAGAGTGTTAGTAAAGCGTCTGGAATGTTGCACCCGAGTACCAGGGGAGGAAAATTGAGACATATTTAAACACGGCTCCCGTTCACACGGTTGATCATACTCTGGGTTCCACATGCATGTTTTAGCTGAAGGAAGAATACCTTAAACCTGGAGAGTTGAGACCCGTGGAATGGGTACCATGCAATATGTCTTCAGAGGTCTTCATTTGCTCACCGAACCTCTCCAATCCTATCACTGCTGCGTTTATGTCCCTGTACACACGCTTGATTCTCTTTTGGAGACATAGCAATCCATAGGTTTTAAGATACTTACTAGTCAGGTACATTCTTAGGCGTTTAATATGCGGTGTTGAGTCCATTTCGTTGAGCAAGGAGTAGCTCTTGTCTATTCCATATTTGGCTTAAGGAACTTTATCTGTGCTCATTTCAATCTCTGGTTTTATGCAGCACCCCAACTCACCTTTACCCTTAAGCAAGCATAAGTTGGTTTTCTAAATTTGAGACCCTGTTCTGTTTTGGAATTCAGTTCCTGTGTAGCCAAGTTTACATTCCGTGCATTAGTGATATCTTATGATGTTTCTTTTTCTGTGTGACTTATTTCAGTTAGAATCGTCATACCTGAATCCACTCATTGTGCTGCTAAGGGCCTGATGACATAGATTTCATTGCTGAGTGATATTGCTTTGTAAGTAAATACCACAACTTCTTTATCCATTTTTCACTTTCTGGGATGCTGAACTTCTACTGTAAACGAGGTTCTTGTAAACAGAGCCGTTCCAAACTTTGGGGTGGCTGTGTCTTTTGGATTTTAATTTCCCTAAGCTATAGGACCATAAGTGGAAGTGCCCTAGGCTCTGTTGCTTTGTTTTTTAGATGTTTCAGGAAACACCATACACTTCTCCCGAGTGTCTGTTGGCAATTTACATCCCGCCCATCAGCATAACAAGGCTCCCAGTTCTCCATGGCCTGTCCTTCCTTTCTGGATTTTACACTTTTTTCAGATGGCCCTTTTGACCGGGGGAAGTGAGACTTCATTATAGTGCAGATTTCCTTTGCAAGCTTGCTTGGTTGGCCAAAAAGGGCGTATGCGTTTTTTCCTGAATATATTCAGGAAAAAACGCATACGCCCTTTTTGGCCAAGTGCATCATTGTGGACGTTCTGCCTCTTTTCCTATGCTTTCAATGCAATTCCAGTCTACCTCCTGAAATCGGTTTCCTGCAATTCTGCCCTGCTTTCAAGTCCTCTTGGCAGCCTTACTTCAGTATATTTTTGGACGATAGCTGTCATTTATAACTCTGCAGGTTTCTGCATTACAGTGTCCCCGAGCTCCTTTCTTCAACTGGCTTTCTTGTGAGCTGGCCGCAACACCGCAGGATGGCTTCAGGCCCTAATCTGGTTCAGGCACGGCACACTGAGCCTTTGGTTAATTCCTCTTCCTGGTGGGAAATGAGAGTTAAATTTGCCCGTCCAGACACCTCCAGCTAGTCTCTCATTGGTTCTCCCTATTCCTGTTCATCTTCCACAGAAATTGCAAACTGGGCCAAACAGGAGGTTAAAGGCGCTGACTCTCCAAGTGGGGAGATTGTTAGTAAAGTGTCTGGAATGTTGCACCCGAGTACCAGGGGAGGAAAACTGAGACATATTTGAACACGTCTCCCGTTCCCATGGTTCATCGTACTCTGGGTTCCACATGCATGTTTTAGCTGAAGGAAGAATACCTTAAACCTGGAGAGTTGAGACCCGTGGAATGGGAACCATGCAATATGAATTCAAAGGTCTTCATTTGCTCACCGAACCTCTCCAATCCTATCACTGCTGCGTTTATGTCCCTGTACACACGCTTGATTCTCTTTTGGAGACATAGCAATCCATAGGTTTTAAGCTACTTACAAGTCAGGTACATTCTTAGGCGTTTAATATGGGGTGTTGAGTCCATTTCGTTGAGCAAGGAATAGCTCTTGTCTATTCCATATTTGGCTTAAGGAACTTTATCTGTGCTCATTTCAATCTCTGGTTTTATGCAGCACCCCAACTCACCTTTACCCTTAAGCAAGCATAAGTTGGTTTTCTAAATTTGAGACCCTGTTCTGTTTTGGAATTCAGTTCCTGTGTAGCCAAGTTTACATTCCGTGTATTAGTGATATCTTATGATGTTTCTTTTTCTGTGTGATTTATTTCAGTTAGAATCATCCTATCTGAATCCACTCATTATGCTGCTACAGGCCTGATGACATAGATTTCATTGCTGAGTGATAGTGCATTGTACGTAAGTACCACAAGTTCTTTATCCATTTCTCACTTTCTGCGATGTTGAACTTGTACTGTAAACGAGGTTCTTGTAAACAGAGGCGTCCCAAACTTTGGGGTGGCTGTGTCTTTTTGATTTTAATTTCCCTAAGCTATAGGACCATAATTGGAAGTGCCCTAGGCTCTGTTGCTTTGTTTTTTAGATGTTTCAGGAAACACCATACACTTCTCCGGAGTGTCTGTTGGCAATTTACATCCCGCCCATCAGGATAACAGGGCTCCCAGTTCTCCATGGCCTGTCCTGCCTTTCTGGATTTTACACTTTTTTCAGATGGCCCTTTTGACCGGGGGGAAGTGAGACTTCATTGTAGTGCAGATTTCCTTTGCAAGCTTGCTTGGTTGGCCAAAAAGGGCGTATGCGTTTTTTCCTGAATATATTCAGGAAAAAACGCATACGCCCTTTTTGGCCAAGTGCATCATTGTGGATGTTCTGCCTCTTTTCCTATGCTTTCAATGCAATTCCAGTCTACCTCCTGAAATCGGTTTCCTGCAATTCTGCCCCGCTTTCAAGTCCTCTTGGCAGCCTTACTTCAGTATATTTTTGGACGATAGCTGTCATTTATAACTCTGCAGGTTTGTGAATTACAGTGCCCCTGAGCTCTTTTCTTCACCTCGCTTTCTTTTGAGTTGGCCGCAACACCGCAGGATGGCTTCAGGCCCTAATCTGGTTCCGGCACGGCACGCTGAGCCTTTGGTTATTTCCTCTTCCTGGTGGGAAATGAGAGTTAAATTTGCCCGTCCAGACACCTCCAGCTAGTCTGTCATTGGTTCTCGCTATTCCTGTTCATCTTCCGCAGAAATTGCAAACTGGGCCAAACAGGAGGTTAAAGGGACTGACTCTCTAAGTCGGGAGAGTGTTAGTAAAGCGTCTGGAATGTTGCACCCGAGTACCAGGGGAGGAAAACTGAGACATATTTGAACACGTCTCCCGTTCACATGGTTGATCATACTCTGGGTTCCACATGCATGTTTTAGCTGAAGGAAGAATACCTTAAACCTGGAAAGTTGAGACCCGTGTAATGGGTACCATGCAATATAACTTCAAAGGGTCTTCATTTGCTCACCGAACCTCTCCAATCCTATCACTGCTGTGTTTATTCCCCTGTACACACGCTTGATTCTCTTTTGGAGACATAGCAATCCATAGGTTTTAAGATACTTACTAGTCAGGTACATTCTTAGGCGTTTAATATGGGGTTTTGAGTCCATTTCGTTGAGCAAGGAGTAGCTCTTGTCTATTCCATATTTGGCTTAAGGAACTTTATCTGTGCTCATTTCAATCTCTGGTTTTATGCAGCACCCCAACTCACCTTTCCCCTTAAGCAAGCATAAGTTAGTTTTCTAAATTTGAGACCCTGTTCTGTTCTGTAATTCAGTTCCTGTGTAGCCAAGTTTCCATTCCGTGTATTACTGATATCTTATGATGTTTCTTTTTCTGTGTGACTTATTTCAGTTAGAATCATCATACCTGAATCCACTCATTGTGATGCTAAGGGCCTGATGACATAGAATTCATTGCTGAGTGATATTGCTTTGTAAGTAAATACCACAACTTCTTTATCCATTTTTCACTTTCTGCGATGTTGAACTTGAACTGTAAACGAGGTTCTTGTAAACAGAGGCGTCCCAAACTTTGGGGTGGCTGTGTCTTTTTGATTTTAATTTCCCTAAGCTATAGGACCATAAGTGGAAGTGCCCTAGGCTCTGTTGCTTTGTTTTTTAGATGTTTCAGGAAACACCATACACTTCTCCCGAGTGTCTGTTGGCAATTTACATCCCGCCCATCAGCATAACAAGGCTCCCAGTTCTCCATGGCCTGTCCTGCCTTTCTGGATTTTACACTTTTTTCAGATGGCCCTTTTGACCGGGGGGAAGTGAGACTTCATTGTAGTGCAGATTTCCTTTGCAAGCTTGCTTGGTTGGCCAAAAAGGGCGTATGCGTTTTTTCCTGAATATATTCAGGAAAAAACGCATACGCCCTTTTTGGCCAAGTGCATCATTGTGGACGTTCTGCCTCTTTTCCTATGCTTTCAATGCAATTCCAGTCTACCTCCTGAAATCGGTTTCCTGCAATTCTGCCCCGCTTTCAAGTCCTCTTGGCAGCCTTACTTCAGTCTATTTTTGGACGATAGCTGTCATTTATAACTCTGCAGGTTTGTGAATTACAGTGCCCCTGAGCTCCTTTCTTCAACTCGCTTTCTTTTGACCTGGCCGCAGCACCGCAGGATGGCTTCAGGCCCTAATCTGGTTCCGGTACGGCACGCTGAGCCTTTGGTTATTTCCTCTTCCTGGTGGGAAATGAGAGTTAAATTTGCCCGTCCAGACACCTCCAGCTAGCCTCTCATTGGTTCTCGCTATTCCTGTTCATCTTCCGCAGAAATTGCAAACTGGGCCAAACAGGAGGTTAAAGGCGCTGACTCTCCAAGTGGGGAGAGTGTTAGTAAAGCGTCTGGAATGTTGCACCCGAGTACCAGGGGAGGAAAACTGAGACATATTTGAACACGTCTCCCGTTCACATGGTTGATCATACTTGGGATCCACATGCATGTTTTAGCTGAAGGAAGAATACCTTAAACCTGGAGAGTTGAGACCCGTGTAATGGGTACCATGCAATATGACTTCAAAGGGTCTTCATTTGCTCACCGAACCTCTCCAATCCTATCACTGCTGCGTTTATGCCCCTGTACACACGCTTGATTCTCTTTTGGAGACATAGCAATCCATAGGTTTTAAGATACTTACTAGTCAGGTACATTCTTAGGCGTTTAATATGGGGTGTTGAGTCCATTTCGTTGAGCAAGGAGTAGCTCTTGTCTATTCCATATTTGGCTTAAGGAACTTTATCTGTGCTCATTTCAATCTCTGGTTTTATGCAGCACCCCAACTCACCTTTACCCTTAAGCAAGCATAAGTTGGTTTTCTAAATTTGAGACCCTGTTCTGTTCTGTAATTCAGTTCCTGTGTAGCCAAGTTTACATTCCGTGTATTACTGATATCTTATGATGTTTCTTTTCTGTGTGACTTATTTCAGTTAGAATCATCATACCTGAATCCACTCATTGTGCTGCTAAAGGCCTGATGACATAGATTTCATTGCTGAGTGATATTGCTTTGTAAGTAAATACCACAACTTCTTTATCCATTTTTCACTTTCTGCGATATTGAACTTGTACTGTAAACGAGGTTCTTGTAAACAGAGCCGTTCCAAACTTTGGGGTGGCTGTGTCTTTTTGATTTTAATTTCCCTAAGCTATAGGACCATAAGTGGAAGTGCCCTAGGTTCTGTTGCTTTGTTTTTTACATGTTTCAGGAAACAGCATACACTTCTCCCGAGTGGTTCTTGGCAATTTACATCCCGCCCATCAGCATAACAAGGCTCCCAGTTCTCCATGGCATGTCCTGCCTTTCTGGATTTTACACTTTTTTCAGATGGCCCTTTTGACCGGGGGGAAGTGAGACTTCATTGTAGTGCAGATTTCCTTTGCAAGCTTGCTTGCTTGGCCAAAAAGGGCGTATGCGTTTTTTCCTGAATATATTCAGGAAAAAACGCATACGCCCTTTTTGGCCAAGTGCATCATTGTGGACGTTCTGCCTCTTTTCCTATGCTTCCAATGCAATTCCAGTCTACCTCCTGAAATCGGTTTCCTGCAATTCTGCCCCGCTTTCAAGTCCTCTTGGCAGCCTTACTTCAATCTATTTTTGGACGATAGCTGTCATTTATAACTCTGCAGGTTTTTGAATTACAGTGCCCCTGAGCTCCTTTCTTCAACTCGCTTTCTTTTGAGCTGGCCGCAACACCGCAGGGTGGCTTCAGGCCCTAATCTGGTTCCGGTACGGCACGCTGAGCCTTTGGTTATTTCCTCTTCCTGGTGGGAAATGAGAGTTAAATTTGCCCGTCCAGACACCTCCAGCTAGCCTCTCATTGGTTCTCGCTATTCCTGTTCATCTTCCGCAGAAATTGCAAACTGGGCCAAACAGGAGGTTAAAGGCGCTGACTCTCCAAGTGGGGAGAGTGTTAGTAAAGCGTCTGGAATGTTGCACGCGAGTACCAGGGGAGGAAAACTGAGGCATATTTGAACACGTCTCCCGTTCACATGGTTGATCATACTTGGGATCCACATGCATGTTTTAGCTGAAGGAAGAATACCTTAAACCTGGAGAGTTGAGGCCCGTGTAATGGGTACCATGCAATATGACTTCAAAGGGTCTTCATTTGCTCACCGACCCTCTCCAATCCTATCACTGCTGCGTTTATGCCCCTGTACACACGCTTGATTCTCTTTTGGAGACACAGCAATCCATAGGTTTTAAGATACTTACTAGTCAGGTACATTCTTAGGCGTTTAATATGGGGTGTTGAGTCCATTTCGTTGAGCAAGGAGTAGCTCTTGTCTATTCCATATTTGGCTTAAGGAACTTTATCTGTGCTCATTTCAATCTCTGGTTTTATGCAGCACCTCAACTCACCTTTACCCTTAAGCAAGCATAAGTTGGTTTTCTAAATTTGAGACCCTGTTCTGTTCTGTAATTCAGTTCCTGTGTAGCCAAGTTTACATTCCGTGTATTACTGATATCTTATGATGTTTCTTTTCTGTGTGACTTATTTCAGTTAGAATCATCATACCTGAATCCACTCATTGTGCTGCTAAAGGCCTGATGACATAGATTTCATTGCTGAGTGATATTGCTTTGTAAGTAAATACCACAACTTCTTTATCCATTTTTCACTTTCTGCGATATTGAACTTGTACTGTAAACGAGGTTCTTGTAAACAGAGCCGTTCCAAACTTTGGGGTGGCTGTGTCTTTTTGATTTTAATTTCCCTAAGCTATAGGACCATAAGTGGAAGTGCCCTAGGTTCTGTTGCTTTGTTTTTTACATGTTTCAGGAAACAGCATACACTTCTCCCGAGTGGTTCTTGGCAATTTACATCCCGCCCATCAGCATAACAAGGCTCCCAGTTCTCCATGGCATGTCCTGCCTTTCTGGATTTTACACTTTTTTCAGATGGCCCTTTTGACCGGGGGGAAGTGAGACTTCATTGTAGTGCAGATTTCCTTTGCAAGCTTGCTTGGTTGGCCAAAAAGGGCGTATGCGTTTTTTCCTGAATATATTCAGGAAAAAACGCATACGCCCTTTTTGGCCAAGTGCATCATTGTGGACGTTCTGCCTCTTTTCCTATGCTTCCAATGCAATTCCAGTCTACCTCCTGAAATCGGTTTCCTGCAATTCTGCCCCGCTTTCAAGTCCTCTTGGCAGCCTTACTTCAATCTATTTTTGGACGATAGCTGTCATTTATAACTCTGCAGGTTTTTGAATTACAGTGCCCCTGAGCTCCTTTCTTCAACTCGCTTTCTTTTGAGCTGGCCGCAACACCGCAGGGTGGCTTCAGGCCCTAATCTGGTTCCGGTACGGCACGCTGAGCCTTTGGTTATTTCCTCTTCCTGGTGGGAAATGAGAGTTAAATTTGCCCGTCCAGACACCTCCAGCTAGCCTCTCATTGGTTCTCGCTATTCCTGTTCATCTTCCGCAGAAATTGCAAACTGGGCCAAACAGGAGGTTAAAGGCGCTGACTCTCCAAGTGGGGAGAGTGTTAGTAAAGCGTCTGGAATGTTGCACGCGAGTACCAGGGGAGGAAAACTGAGGCATATTTGAACACGTCTCCCGTTCACATGGTTGATCATACTTGGGATCCACATGCATGTTTTAGCTGAAGGAAGAATACCTTAAACCTGGAGAGTTGAGGCCCGTGTAATGGGTACCATGCAATATGACTTCAAAGGGTCTTCATTTGCTCACCGAACCTCTCCAATCCTATCACTGCTGCGTTTATGCCCCTGTACACACGCTTGATTCTCTTTTGGAGACATAGCAATCCATAGGTTTTAAGATACTTACTAGTCAGGTACATTCTTAGGCGTTTAATATGGGGTGTTGAGTCCATTTCGTTGAGCAAGGAGTAGCTCTTGTCTATTCCATATTTGGCTTAAGGAACTTTATCTGTGCTCATTTCAATCTCTGGTTTTATGCAGCACCCCAACTCACCTTTACCCTTAAGCAAGCATAAGTTGGTTTTCTAAATTTGAGACCCTGTTCTGTTCTGTAATTCAGTTCCTGTGTAGCCAAGTTTACATTCCGTGTATTACTGATATCTTATGATGTTTCTTTTCTGTGTGACTTATTTCAGTTAGAATCATCATACCTGAATCCACTCATTGTGCTGCTAAAGGCCTGATGACATAGATTTCATTGCTGAGTGATATTGCTTTGTAAGTAAATACCACAACTTCTTTATCCATTTTTCACTTTCTGCGATATTGAACTTGTACTGTAAACGAGGTTCTTGTAAACAGAGCCGTTCCAAACTTTGGGGTGGCTGTGTCTTTTTGATTTTAATTTCCCTAAGCTATAGGACCATAAGTGGAAGTGCCCTAGGTTCTGTTGCTTTGTTTTTTACATGTTTCAGGAAACAGCATACACTTCTCCCGAGTGGTTCTTGGCAATTTACATCCCGCCCATCAGCATAACAAGGCTCCCAGTTCTCCATGGCATGTCCTGCCTTTCTGGATTTTACACTTTTTTCAGATGGCCCTTTTGACCGGGGGGAAGTGAGACTTCATTGTAGTGCAGATTTCCTTTGCAAGCTTGCTTGGTTGGCCAAAAAGGGCGTATGCGTTTTTTCCTGAATATATTCAGGAAAAAACGCATACGCCCTTTTTGGCCAAGTGCATCATTGTGGACGTTCTGCCTCTTTTCCTATGCTTCCAATGCAATTCCAGTCTACCTCCTGAAATCGGTTTCCTGCAATTCTGCCCCGCTTTCAAGTCCTCTTGGCAGCCTTACTTCAATCTATTTTTGGACGATAGCTGTCATTTATAACTCTGCAGGTTTTTGAATTACAGTGCCCCTGAGCTCCTTTCTTCAACTCGCTTTCTTTTGAGCTGGCCGCAACACCGCAGGGTGGCTTCAGGCCCTAATCTGGTTCCGGTACGGCACGCTGAGCCTTTGGTTATTTCCTCTTCCTGGTGGGAAATGAGAGTTAAATTTGCCCGTCCAGACACCTCCAGCTAGCCTCTCATTGGTTCTCGCTATTCCTGTTCATCTTCCGCAGAAATTGCAAACTGGGCCAAACAGGAGGTTAAAGGCGCTGACTCTCCAAGTGGGGAGAGTGTTAGTAAAGCGTCTGGAATGTTGCACGCGAGTACCAGGGGAGGAAAACTGAGGCATATTTGAACACGTCTCCCGTTCACATGGTTGATCATACTTGGGATCCACATGCATGTTTTAGCTGAAGGAAGAATACCTTAAACCTGGAGAGTTGAGGCCCGTGTAATGGGTACCATGCAATATGACTTCAAAGGGTCTTCATTTGCTCACCGAACCTCTCCAATCCTATCACTGCTGCGTTTATGCCCCTGTACACATGCTTGATTCTCTTTTGGAGACACAGCAATCCATAGGTTTTACGATACTTACTAGTCAGGTACATTCTTAGGCGTTTAATATGCGGTGTTGAGTCCATTTCATTGAGCAAGGAGTAGCTCTTGTCTATTCCATATTTGACTTAAGGAACTTTATCTGTGCTCATTTCAATCTCTGGTTTTATGCAGCACCCCAACTCACCTTTACCCTTAAGCAAGCATAAGTTGGTTTTCTAAATTTTAGACCCTGTTCTGTTTTGGAATTCAGTTCCTGTGTAGCCAAGTTTACATTCCGTGTATTAGTGATATCTTATGATGTTTCTTTTTCTGTGTGACTTATTTCAGTTAGAATCATCGTACCTGAATCCACTCATTGTGCTGCTAAAGGCCTGATGACATAGATTTCATTGCTGAGTGATATTGCTTTGTAAGTAAATACCACAACTTCTTTATCCATTTTTCACTTTCTGCGATATTGAACTTGTACTGTAAACGAGGTTCTTGTAAACAGAGCCGTTCCAAACTTTGGGGTGGCTGTGTCTTTTTGATTTTAATTTCCCTAAGCTATAGGACCATAAGTGGAAGTGCCCTAGGTTCTGTTGCTTTGTTTTTTACATGTTTCAGGAAACAGCATACACTTCTCCCGAGTGGTTCTTGGCAATTTACATCCCGCCCATCAGCATAACAAGGCTCCCAGTTCTCCATGGCATGTCCTGCCTTTCTGGATTTTACACTTTTTTCAGATGGCCCTTTTGACCGGGGGGAAGTGAGACTTCATTGTAGTGCAGATTTCCTTTGCAAGCTTGCTTGGTTGGCCAAAAAGGGCGTATGCGTTTTTTCCTGAATATATTCAGGAAAAAACGCATACGCCCTTTTTGGCCAAGTGCATCATTGTGGACGTTCTGCTTCTTTTCCTATGCTTTCAATGCAATTCCAGTCTACCTCCTGAAATCGGTTTCCTGCAATTCTGCCCTGCTTTCAAGTCCTCTTGGCAGCCTTACTTCAGTCTATTTTTGGACGATAGCTGTCATTTATAACTCTGCAGGTTTGTGAATTACAGTGCCCCTGAGCTCCTTTCTTCAACTCGCTTTCTTTTGAGCTGGCCGCAACACCGCAGGATGGCTTCAGGCCCTAATCTGGTTCCGGCACGGCACGCTGAGCCTTTGCTTATTTCCTCTTCCTGGTGGGAAATGAGAGTTAAATTTGCCCGTCCAGACACCTCCAGCTAGCCTCTCATTGGTTCTCGCTATTCCTGTTCATCTTCCGCAGAAATTGCAAACTGGGCCAAACAGGAGGTTAAAGGGACTGACTCTCCAAGTGGGGAGAGTGTTAGTAAAGCGTCTGGAATGTTGCACCCGAGTACAAGGGTACGAAAACTGAGACATATTTGAACACGTCTCCCGATCACATGGTTGATCATACTCTAGGTTCCACATGCATGTTTTAGCTGAAGGAAGAATACCTTAAACCTGGGTAGTTGAAACCCGTGGAATGGGTACCATGCAATATGACTTCAAAGGGTCTTCATTTGCTCACCGAACCTCTCCAATCTTATCACTGCTGCGTTTATGCCCCTGTACACATGCTTGATTCTCTTTCGGAAACATAGCAATCCATAGGTTTTAAGATACTTACTAGTCAGGTACATTCTTAGGCGTTTAATATGCGGTGTTGAGTCCATTTCGTTGAGCAAGGAGTAGCTCTTGTCTATTCCATATTTGGCTTAAGGAACTTTATCTGTGCTCATTTCAATCTCTGGTTTTATGCAGCACCCCAACTCACCTTTACCCTTAAACAAGCATAAGTTGGTTTTCTAAATTTGAGTCCCTGTTCTGTTCTGTAATTCAGTTCCTGTGTAGCCAAGTTTACATTCCATGTATTACTGATATCTTATGATGTTTCTTTTTCTGTGTGACTTACTTCAGTTAGAATCATCATACCTGAATCCACTCATTGTGCTGCTAAGGGCCTGATGACACAGATTTCATTGCTGAGTGATATTGCTTTGTAAGTAAATACCACAACTTCTTTATCCATTTTTCACTTTCTGCGATGTTGAACTTGTACTGTAAACGACGTTCTTGTAAACAGAGGAGTCCCAAACTTTGGGGTGGCTGTGTCTTTTTGATTTTAATTTCCCTAAGCTATAGGACCATAAGTGGAAGTGCCCTAGGTTCTGTTGCTTTGTTTTTTAGATGTTTCAGGAAACACCATACACTTCTCCCGAGTCTCTGTTGGCAATTTACATCCCGCCCATCAGCATAACAAGGCTCCCAGTTCTCCATGGCCTGTCCTGCCTTTCTGGATTTTACACTTTTTTCAGATGGCCCTTTTGACCGGGGGGAAGTGAGACTTCATTGTAGTGCAGATTTCCTTTGCAAGCTTGCTTGGTTGGCCAAAAAGGGCGTATGCGTTTTTTCCTGAATATATTCAGGAAAAAACGCATACGCCCTTTTTGGCCAAGTGCATCATTGTGGACGTTCTGCCTCTTTTCCTATGCTTTCAATGCAATTCCAGTCTACCTCCTGAAATCGGTTTCCTGCAATTCTGCCCCGCTTTCAAGTCCTCTTGGCAGCCTTACTTCAGTATATTTTTGGACGATAGCTGTCATTTATAGCTCTGCAGGTTTGTGAATTACAGTGCCGCTGAGCTCCTTTCTTCAACTCGCTTTCTTGTGACCTGGCCGCAACACCGCAGGATGGCTTCAGGCCCTAATCTGGTTCCGGTACGGCACGCTCAGCCTTTGGTTAATTCCTCTTCCTGGTGGGAAATGAGAGTTAAATTTGCCCGTCCAGACACCTCCAGCTAGCCTCTCATTGGTTCTCGCTATTCCTGTTCATCTTCCGCAGAAATTGCAAACTGGGCCAAACAGGAGGTTAAACGCGCTGACTCTCCAAGTGGGGAGAGTGTTAGTAAAGCGTCTGGAATGTTGCACCCGAGTACCAGGGGAGGAAAACTGAGACATATTTGAACACGTCTCCCGATCACATGGTTGATCATACTCTAGGTTCCACATGCATGTTTTAGCTGAAGGAAGAATACCTTAAACATGGAGAGTTGAGACCCGTGGAATGGGTACCATGCAATATGACTTCAAAGGGTCTTCATTTGCTCACCGAACCTCTCCAATCCTATCACTGCTGCGTTTATGCCCCTGTACACATGCTTGATTCTCTTTTGGAGACATAGCAATCCATAGGTTTTACGATACTTACTAGTCAGGTACATTCTTAGGCGTTTAATATGCGGTGTTGAGTCCATTTCGTTGAGCAAGGAGTAGCTCTTGTCTATTCCATATTTGACTTAAGGAACTTTATCTGTGCTCATTTCAATCTCTGGTTTTATGCAGCACCCCAACTCACCTTCACCCTTAAGCAAGCATAAGTTGGTTTTCTAAATTTGAGACCCTGTTCTGTTCTGTAATTCAGTTCCTGTGTAGCCAAGTTTACATTCCGTGTATTACTGATATCTTATGATGTTTCTTTTTCTGTGTGACTTATTTCAGTTAGAATCATCATACCTGAATCCACTCATTGTGCTGCTAAGGGCCTGATGACACAGATTTCATTGCTGAGTGATATTGCTTTGTAAGTAAATACCACAACTTCTTTATCCATTTTTCACTTTCTGCGATGTGGAACTTGTGCTGTAAACGAGGTTCTTGTAAACAGAGGCGTCCCAAACTTTGGGGAGGCTGTGTCTTTTGATTTTAATTTCCCTAAGCTATAGGACCATAAGCGGCAGTGCCCTAGGCTCTGTTGCTTTGTTTTTTAGATGTTTCAGGAAACACCATACACTTCTCCCGAGTGTCTGTTGGCAATTTACATCCCGCCCATCAGCATAACAAGGCTCCCAGTTCTCCATGGCCTGTCCTGCCTTTCTGGATTTTACACTTTTTTCAGATGGCCCTTTTGACCGGGGGGAAGTGAGACTTCATTGTAGTGCAGATTTCCTTTGCAAGCTTGCTTGGTTGGCCAAAAAGGGCGTATGCGTTTTTTCCTGAATATATTCAGGAAAAAACGCATACGCCCTTTTTGGCCAAGTGCATCATTGTGGACGTTCTGCCTCTTTTCCTATGCTTTCAATGCAATTCCAGTCTACCTCCTGAAATCGGTTTCCTGCAATTCTGCCCCGCTTTCAAGTCCTCTTGGCAGCCTTACTTCAGTCTATTTTTGGACGATAGCTGTCATTTATAACTCTGCAGGTTTGTGAATTACAGTGCCCCTGAGCTCCTTTCTTCAACTCGCTTTCTTGTGACCTGGCCGCAACACCGCAGGATGGCTTCAGGCCCTAATGTGGTTCCGGTACGGCACGCTGAGCCTTTGGTTATTTCCTCTTCCTGGTGGGAAATGAGAGTTAAATTTGCCCGTCCAGACACCTCCAGCTAGCCTCTCATTGGTTCTCGCTATTCCTGTTCATCTTCCGCAGAAATTGCAAACTGGGCCAAACAGGAGGTTAAAGGGACTGACTCTCCAAGTGGGGAGAGTGTTAGTAAAGCGTCTGGAATGTTGCACCCGAGTACCAGGGGAGGAAAACTGAGACATATTTGAACACGTCTCCCGTTCACATGGTTGATCATACTTGGGTTCCACATGCATGTTTTAGCTGAAGGAAGAATACCTTAAACCTGGAGAGTTGAGACCCGTGGAATGGGTACCATGCAATATGACTTCAAAGGGTCTTCATTTGCTCACCGAACCTCTCCAATCCTATCACTGCTGCGTTTATGCCCCTGTACACACGCTTGGTTCTCTTATGGAGACATAGCAATTCATAGGTTTTAAGATACTTACTAGTCAGGTACATTCTTAGGCGTTTAATATGGGGTGTTGAGTCCATTTCGTTGAGCAAGGAGTAGCTCTTGTCTATTCCATATTTGGCTTAAGGAACTTTATGTGTGCTCATTTCAATTTCTGGTTTTATGCAGCACCCCAACTCACCTTTCCCCATAAGCAAGCATAAGTTGGTTTTCTAAATTTGAGACCCTGTTCTGTTTTGGAATGCAGTTCCTGTGTAGCCAAGTTTACATTCCGTGTATTAGTGATATCTTATGATGTTTCTTTTTCTGTGTGACTTATTTCAGTTAGAATCATCGTACCTGAATCCACTCATTATGCTGCTACGGGCCTGATGACATAGGTTTCATTGCTGAGTGATACTGCATTGTACGTAAGTACCACAAGTTCTTTATCCATTTTTCACTTTCTGTGATATTGAACTTGTACGGTAAACGAGGTTCTTGTAAATGGAGGCGTCCCAAACTTTGGGGTGGCTGTGTCTTTTTGATTTTAATTTCCCTAAGCTATAGGACCATAAGTGGCAGTGCCCTAGGCTCTGTTGCTTTGTTTTTTAGATGTTTCAGGAAACACCATACACTTCTCCCGAGTGTCTATTGGCAATTTACATCCCGCCCATCAGCATAACAAGGCTCCCAGTTCTCCATGGCCTGTCCTGCCTTTCTGGATTTTACACTTTTTTCAGATGGCCCTTTTGACCGGGGGGAAGTGAGACTTCATTGTAGTGCAGATTTCCTTTGCAAGCTTGCTTGGTTGGCCAAAAAGGGCGTATGCGTTTTTTCCTGAATATATTCAGGAAAAAACGCATACGCCCTTTTTGGCCAAGTGCATCATTGTGGACGTTCTGCCTCTTTTCCTATGCTTTCAATGCAATTGCAGTCTACCTCCTGAAATCGGTTTCCTGCAATTCTGCCCCGCTTTCAAGTCCTCTTGGCAGCCTTACTTCAGTCTATTTTTGGACGATAGCTGTCATTTATAACTCTGCAGGTTTGTGAATTACAGTGCCCCTGAGCTCCTTTCTTCAACTCGCTTTCTTGTGACCTGGCCGCAACACCGCAGGATGGCTTCAGGCCCTAATCTGGTTCCGGCACGGCACGCTGAGCCTTTGGTTATTTCCTCTTCCTGGTGGGAAATGAGAGTTAAATTTGCCCGTCCAGACACCTCCAGCTAGTCTCTCATTGGTTCTCGCTATTCCTGTTCATCTTCCGCAGAAATTGCAAACTGGGCCAAACAGGAGGTTAAAGGCGCTGACTCTCCAAGTGGGGAGAGTGTTAGTAAAGCGTCTGGAATGTTGCACCCGAGTACCAGGGGAGGAAAACTGAGACATATTTGAACACGTCTCCCGTTCACATGGTTGATCATACTTGGGTTCCACATGCATGTTTTAGCTGAAGGAAGAATACCTTAAACCTGGAGAGTTAAGACCCGTGTAATGGGTACCATGCAATATGACTTCAAAGGGTCTTCATTTGCTCACCGAACCTCTCCAATCCTATCACTGCTGCGTTTATGCCCCTGTACACATGCTTGATTCTCTTTCGGAGACATAGCAATCCATAGGTTTTAAGATACTTACTAGTCAGGTACATTCTTAGGCGTTTAATATGCGGTGTTGAGTCCATTTCGTTGAGCAAGGAGTAGTTCTTGTCTATTCCATATTTGACTTAAGGAACTTTATCTGTGCTCATTTCAATCTCTGGTTTTATGCAGCACCCCAACTCACCTTTACCCTTAAGCAAGCATAAGTTGGTTTTCTAAATTTGAGACCCTGTTCTGTTCTGTAATTCAGTTCCTGTGTAGCCAAGTTTACATTCCGTGTATTACTGATATCTTATGATGTTTCTTTTTCTGTGTGACTTACTTCAGTTAGAATCATCATACCTGAATCCACTCATTGTGCTGCTAAGGGCCTGATGACACAGATTTCATTGCTGAGTGATATTGCTTTGTAAGTAAATACCACAACTTCTTTATCCATTTTTCACTTTCTGCGATGTTGAACTTGTACTGTAAACGAGGTTCTTGTAAACAGAGCCGTTCCAAACTTTGGGGTGGCTGTGTCTTTTTGATTTTAATTTCCCTAAGCTATAGGACCATAAGTGGAAGTGCCCTAGGCTCTGTTGCTTTGTTTTTTAGATGTTTCAGGAAACACCATACACTTCTCCCAAGTGTCTGTTGGCAATTTACATCCCGCCCATCAGCATAACAAGGCTCCCAGTTCTCAATGGCCTGTTGCCTTTCTGGATTTTACACTTTTTACAGATGGCCCTTTTGACCGGGGGGAACTGAGACTTCATTGTAGTGCAGATTTCCTTTGCAAGCTTGCTTGGTTGGCCAAAAAGGGCGTATGCGTTTTTTCCTGAATATATTCAGGAAAAAACGCATACGCCCTTTTTGGCCAAGTGCATCATTGTGGACGTTCTGCCTCTTTTCCTATGCTTTCAATGAAATTCCAGTCTACCTCCTGAAATCGGTTTCCTGCAATTCTGCCCCGCTTTCAAGTCCTCTTGGCAGCCTTACTTCAGTCTATTTTTGGACGATAGCTGTCATTTATAACTCTGCAGGTTTGTGAATTACAGTGCCCCTGAGCTCCTTTCTTCAACTCGCTTTCTTGTGACCTGGCCGCAACACCGCAGGATGGCTTCAGGCCCTAATATGGTTCCGGCCCGGCATGCTGAGCCTTTGGTTAATTCCTCTTCCTGGTGGGAAATGAGAGTTAAATTTGCCCGTCCAGACACCTCCAGCTAGCCTCTCATTGGTTCTCGCTATTCCTGTTCATCTTCCGCAGAAATTGCAAACTGGGCCAAACAGGAGGTTAAAGGGACTGACTCTCCAAGTGGGGAGAGTGTTAGTAAAGCGTCTGGAATGTTGCACCCGAGTACCAGGGGAGGAAAACTGAGACATATTTGAACACGTCTCCCGGTCACATGGTAGATCATACTCTAGGTTCCACATGCATGTTTTAGCTGAAGGAAGAATACCTTAAAACTGGGTAGTTGAAACCCGTGGAATGGGTACCATGCAATATGACTTCAAAGGGTCTTCATTTGCTCACCGAACCTCTCCAATCCTATCACTGCTGCGTTTACGCCCCTGTACACATGCTTGATTCTCTTTCGGAGACATAGCAATCCATAGGTTTTAAGATACTTACTAGTCAGGTACATTCTTAGGCGTTTAATATGGTGTGTTTAGTCCATTTCGTTGAGCAAGGAGTAGCTCTTGTCTATTCCATATTTGGCTTAAGGAACTTTATCTGTGCTCATTTCAATCTCTGGTTTTATGCAGGACCCCAACTCACCTTTACCTTTAAGCAAGAATAAGTTGGTTTTCTAAATTTGAGACCCTGTTCTGTTCTGTAATTCAGTTCCTGTGTAGCCAAGTTTACATTCCGTGTATTACTGATATCTTATGATGTTTCTTTTTCTGTGTGACTTATTTCAGTTAGAATCATCATACCTGAATCCACTCATTGTGCTGCTAAGGGCCTGATGACACAGATTTCATTGCTGAGTGATATTGCTTTGTAAGTAAATACCACAACTTCTTTATCCATTTTTCACTTTCTGCGATGTTGAACTTGTACTGTAAACGAGGTTCTTGTAAACAGAGCCGTTCCAAACTTTGGGGTGGCTGTGTCTTTTTGATTTTAATTTCCCTAAGCTATAGGACCATAAGTGGAAGTGCCCTAGGTTCTGTTGCTTTGTTTTTTAGATGTTTCAGGAAACACCATACACTTCTCCCGAGTGGTTGTTGGCAATTTACATCCCGCCCATCAGCATAACAAGGCTCCCAGTTCTCCATGGCCTGTCCTGCCTTTCTGGATTTTACACTTTTTTCAGATGGCCCTTTTGACCGGGGGGAAGTGAGACTTCATTGTAGTGCAGATTTCCTTTGCAAGCTTGCTTGGTTGGCCAAAAAGTGCGTATGCGTTTTTTCCTGAATATATTCAGGAAAAAACGCATACGCCCTTTTTGGCCAAGTGCATCATTGTGGACGTTCTGCCTCTTTTCCTATGCTTTCAATGCAATTCCAGTCTACCTCCTGAAATCGGTTTCCTGCAATTCTGCCCCGCTTTCAAGTCCTCTTGGCAGCCTTACTTCAGTCTATTTTTGGACGATAGCTGTCATTTATAACTCTGCAGGTTTGTGAATTACAGTGCCCCTGAGCTCCTTTCTTCAACTCGCTTTCTTGTGACCTGGCCGCAACACCGCAGGATGGCTTCAGGCCCTAATCTGGTTCCGGTACGGCACGCTGAGCCTTTGGTTATTTCCTCTTCCTGGTGGGAAATGAGAGTTAAATTTGCCCGTCCAGACACCTCCAGCTAGCCTCTCATTGGTTCTCGCTATTCCTGTTCATCTTCTGCAGAAATTGCAAACTGGGCCAAACAGGAGGTTAAAGGCGCTGACTCTCCAAGTGGGGAGAGTGTTAGTAAAGCGTCTGGAATGTTGCACCCGAGTACCAGGGGAGGAAAACTGAGACATATTTGAACACGTCTCCCGGTCACATGGTAGATCATACTCTAGGTTCCACATGCATGTTTTAGCTGAAGGAAGAATACCTTAAACCTGGGTAGTTGAAACCCGTGGAATGGGTACCATGCAATATGACTTCAAAGGGTCTTCATTTGCTCACCGAACCTCTCCAATCCTATCACTGCTGCGTTTACGCCCCTGTACACATGCTTGATTCTCTTTCGGAGACATAGCAATCCATAGGTTTTAAGATACTTACTAGTCAGGTACATTCTTAGGCGTTTAATATGGTGTGTTTAGTCCATTTCGTTGAGCAAGGAGTAGCTCTTGTCTATTCCATATTTGGCTTAAGGAACTTTATCTGTGCTCATTTCAATCTCTGGTTTTATGCAGGACCCCAACTCACCTTTACCTTTAAGCAAGAATAAGTTGGTTTTCTAAATTTGAGACCCTGTTCTGTTCTGTAATTCAGTTCCTGTGTAGCCAAGTTTACATTCCGTGTATTACTGATATCTTATGATGTTTCTTTTTCTGTGTGACTTATTTCAGTTAGAATCATCATACCTGAATCCACTCATTGTGCTGCTAAGGGCCTGATGACACAGATTTCATTGCTGAGTGATATTGCTTTGTAAGTAAATACCACAACTTCTTTATCCATTTTTCACTTTCTGCGATGTTGAACTTGTACTGTAAACGAGGTTCTTGTAAACAGAGCCGTTCCAAACTTTGGGGTGGCTGTGTCTTTTTGATTTTAATTTCCCTAAGCTATAGGACCATAAGTGGAAGTGCCCTAGGTTCTGTTGCTTTGTTTTTTAGATGTTTCAGGAAACACCATACACTTCTCCCGAGTGGTTGTTGGCAATTTACATCCCGCCCATCAGCATAACAAGGCTCCCAGTTCTCCATGGCCTGTCCTGCCTTTCTGGATTTTACACTTTTTTCAGATGGCCCTTTTGACCGGGGGGAAGTGAGACTTCATTGTAGTGCAGATTTCCTTTGCAAGCTTGCTTGGTTGGCCAAAAAGGGCGTATGCGTTTTTTCCTGAATATATTCAGGAAAAAACGCATACGCCCTTTTTGGCCAAGTGCATCATTGTGGACGTTCTGCCTCTTTTCCTATGCTTTCAATGCAATTCCAGTCTACCTCCTGAAATCAGTTTCCTGCAATTCTGCCCCGCTTTCAAGTCCTCTTGGCAGCCTTACTTCAGTCTATTTTTGGACGATAGCTGTCATTTATAACTCTGCAGGTTTGTGAATTACAGTGCCCCTGAGCTCCTTTCTTCAACTCGCTTTCTTTTGAGCTGGCCGCAACACCGCAGGATGGCTTCAGGCCCTAATCTGGTTCCGGCACGGCACGCTGAGCCTTTGGTTAATTCCTATTCCTGGTGGGAAATGAGAGTTAAATTTGCCCGTCCAGACACCTCCAGCTAGCCTCTCATTGGTTCTCGCTATTCCTGTTCATCTTCCGCAGAAATTGCAAACTGGGCCAAACAGGAGGTTAAAGGGACTGACTCTCCAAGTGGGGAGAGTGTTAGTAAAGCATCTGGAATGTTGCACCCGAGTACCAGGGGAGGAAAACTGAGACATATTTGAACACGTCTCCCGATCACATGGTTGATCATACTTGGGTTCCACATGCATGTCTTAGCTGAAGGAAGAATACCTTAAACCTGGAGAGTTGAGACCCGTGTAATGGGTACCATGCAATATGACTTCAAAGGGTCTTCATTTGCTCACCGAACCTCTCCAATCCTATCACTGCTGTGTTTATGCCCCTGTACACATGCTTGATTCTCTTTCGGAGACATAGCAATCCATAGGTTTTAAGATACTTACTAGTCAGGTACATTCTTAGGCGTTTAATATGCGGTGTTGAGTCCATTTCGTTGAGCAAGGAGTAGCTCTTGTCTATTCCATATTTGACTTAAGGAACTTTATCTGTGCTCATTTTAATCTCTGATTTTATGCAGCACCCCAACTCACCTTTACCCTTAAGCAAGCATAAGTTGCTTTTCTAAATTTGAGACCCTGTTCTGTTCTGTAATTCAGTTCCTGTGTAGCCAAGTTTACATTCCGTGTATTACTGATATCTTATGATGTTTCTTTTTCTGTGTGACTTACTTCAGTTAGAATCATCATACCTGAATCCACTCATTGTGCTGCTAAGGGCCTGATGACACAGATTTCATTGCTGAGTGATATTGCTTTGTAAGTAAATACCACAACTTCTTTATCCATTTTTCACTTTCTGCGATGTTGAACTTGTACTGTAAACGAGGTTCTTGTAAACAGAGCCGTTCCAAACTTTGGGGTGGCTGTGTCTTTTTGATTTTAATTTCCCTAAGCTATAGGACCATAAGTGGAAGTGCCCTAGGCTCTGTTGCTTTGTTTTTTAGATGTTTCAGGAAACACCATACACTTCTCCCAAGTGTCTGTTGGCAATTTACATCCCGCCCATCAGCATAACAAGGCTCCCAGTTCTCAATGGCCTGTTGCCTTTCTGGATTTTACACTTTTTACAGATGGCCCTTTTGACCGGGATGAACTGAGACTTCATTGTAGTGCAGATTTCCTTTGCAAGCTTGCTTGGTTGGCCAAAAAGGGCGTATGCGTTTTTTCCTGAATATATTCAGGAAAAAACGCATACGCCCTTTTTGGCCAAGTGCATCATTGTGGACGTTCTGCCTCTTTTCCTATGCTTTCAATGAAATTCCAGTCTACCTCCTGAAATCGGTTTCCTGCAATTCTGCCCCGCTTTCAAGTCCTCTTGGCAGCCTTACTTCAGTCTATTTTTGGACGATAGCTGTCATTTATAACTCTGCAGGTTTGTGAATTACAGTGCCCCTGAGCTCCTTTCTTCAACTCGCTTTCTTGTGACCTGGCCGCAACACCGCAGGATGGCTTCAGGCCCTAATCTGGTTCCGGCCCGACATGCTGAGCCTTTGGTTAATTCCTCTTCCTGGTGGGAAATGAGAGTTAAATTTGCCCGTCCAGACACCTCCAGCTAGCCTCTCATTGGTTCTCGCTATTCCTGTTCATCTTCCGCAGAAATTGCAAACTGGGCCAAACAGGAGGTTAAAGGCGCTGACTCTCCAAGTGGGGAGAGTGTTAGTAAAGCGTCTAGAATGTTGCACCCGAGTACCAGGGGAGGAAAACTGAGACATATTTGAACACGTCTCCCGTTCACATGGTTGATCATACTTGGGTTCCACATGCATGTTTTAGCTGAAGGAAGAATACCTTAAACCTGGAGAGTTGAGACCCGTGTAATGGGTACCATGCAATATGACTTCAAAGGGTCTTCATTTGCTCACCGAACCTCTCCAATCCTATCACTGCTGCGTTTATGCCCCTGTACACATGCTTGATTCTCTTTTGGAGACATAGCAATCCATAGGTTTTACGATACTTACTAGTCAGGTACATTCTTAGGCGTTTAATATGCGGTGTTGAGTCCATTTCGTTGAGCAAGGAGTAGCTCTTGTCTATTCCATATTTGACTTAAGGAACTTTATCTGTGCTCATTTCAATCTCTGGTTTTATGCAGCACCCCAACTCACCTTTACCCTTAAGCAAGCATAAGTTGGTTTTCTAAATTTGAGACCCTGTTCTGTTCTGTAATTCAGTTCCTGTGTAGCCAAGTTTACATTCCGTGTATTACTGATATCTTATGATGTTTCTTTTTCTGTGTGACTTATTTCAGTTAGAATCATCATACCTGAATCCACTCATTGTGATGCTAAGGGCCTGATGACATAGATTTCATTGCTGAGTGATATTGCTTTGTAAGTAAATACCACAACTTCTTTATCCATTTTTCACTTTCTGCGATGTTGAACTTGTACTGTAAACGAGGTTCATGTAAACAGAGCCGTTCCAAACTTTGGGGTGGCTGTGTCTTTTTGATTTTAATTTCCCTAAGCTATACGACCATAAGTGGCAGTGCCCTAGGCTCTGTTGCTTTGTTTTTTAGATGTTTCAGGAAACACCATACACTTCTCCCGAGTGTCTGTTGGCAATTTACATCCCGCCCATCAGCATAACAAGGCTCCCAGTTCTCCATGGCCTGTCCTGCCTTTCTGGATTTTACACTTTTTTCAGATGGCCCTTTTGACCGGGGGGAAGTGAGACTTCATTGTAGTGCAGATTTCCTTTGCAAGCTTGCTTGGTTGGCCAAAAAGGGCGTATGCGTTTTTTCCTGAATATATTCAGGAAAAAACGCATACGCCCTTTTTGGCCAAGTGCATCATTGTGGACGTTCTGCCTCTTTTCCTATGCTTTCAATGCAATTCCAGTCTACCTCCTGAAATCGGTTTCCTGCAATTCTGCCCCGCTTTCAAGTCCTCTTGGCAGCCTTACTTCAGTCTATTTTTGGACGATAGCTGTCATTTATAACTCTGCAGGTTTGTGAATTACAGTGCCCCTGAGCTCCTTTCTTCAACTCGCTTTCTTGTGACCTGGCCGCAACACCGCAGGATGGCTTCAGGCCCTAATATGGTTCCGGCCCGGCATGCTGAGCCTTTGGTTAATTCCTCTTCCTGGTGGGAAATGAGAGTTAAATTTGCCCGTCCAGACACCTCCAGCTAGCCTCTCATTGGTTCTCGCTATTCCTGTTCATCTTCCGCAGAAATTGCAAACTGGGCCAAACAGGAGGTTAAAGGGACTGACTCTCCAAGTGGGGAGAGTGTTAGTAAAGCGTCTGGAATGTTGCACCCGAGTACCAGGGGAGGAAAACTGAGACATATTTGAACACGTCTCCCGTTCACATGGTTGATCATACTTGGGTTCCACATGCATGTTTTAGCTGAAGGAAGAATACCTTAAACCTGGAGAGTTGAGACCCGTGGAATGGGTACCATGCAATATGACTTCAAAGGGTCTTCATTTGCTCACCGAACCTCTCCAATCCTATCACTGCTGCGTTTATGCCCCTGTACACATGCTTGATTCTCTTTTGGAGACATAGCAATCCATAGGTTTTACGATAATTACTAGTCAGGTACATTCTTAGGCGTTTAATATGCGGTGTTGAGTCCATTTCGTTGAGCAAGGAGTAGCTCTTGTCTATTCCATATTTGACTTAAGGAACTTTATCTGTGCTCATTTCAATCTCTGGTTTTATGCAGCACCCCAACTCACCTTTACCCTTAAGCAAGCATAAGTTGGTTTTCTAAATTTGAGACCCTGTTCTGTTCTGTAATTCAGTTCCTGTGTAGCCAAGTTTACATTCCGTGTATTACTGATATCTTATGATGTTTCTTTTTCTGTGTGACTTATTTCAGTTAGAATCATCATACCTGAATCCACTCATTGTGATGCTAAGGGCCTGATGACATAGATTGCATTGCTGAGTGATATTGCTTTGTAAGTAAATACCACAACTTCTTTATCCATTTTTCACTTTCTGCGATGTTGAACTTGTACTGTAAACGAGGTTCTTGTAAACAGAGGCGTCCCAAACTTTGGGGTGGCTGTGTCTTTTTGATTTTAATTTCCCTAAGCTATAGGACCATAAGTGGCAGTGCCCTAGGCTCTGTTGCTTTGTTTTTTAGATGTTTCAGGAAACACCATACACTTCTCCCGAGTGTCTGTTGGCAATTTACATCCCGCCCATCAGCATAACAAGGCTCCCAGTTCTCCATGGCCTGTCCTGCCTTTCTGGATTTTACACTTTTTTCAGATGGCCCTTTTGACCGGGGGGAAGTGAGACTTCATTGTAGTGCAGATTTCCTTTGCAAGCTTGCTTGGTTGGCCAAAAAGGGCGTATGCGTTTTTTCCTGAATATATTCAGGAAAAAACGCATACGCCCTTTTTGGCCAAGTGCATCATTGTGGACGTTCTGCCTCTTTTCCTATGCTTTCAATGCAATTCCAGTCTACCTCCTGAAATCAGTTTCCTGCAATTCTGCCCCGCTTTCAAGTCCTCTTGGCAGCCTTACTTCAGTCTATTTTTGGACGATAGCTGTCATTTATAACTCTGCAGGTTTGTGAATTACAGTGCCCCTGAGCTCCTTTCTTCAACTCGCTTTCTTTTGAGCTGGCCGCAACACCGCAGGATGGCTTCAGGCCCTAATCTGGTTCCGGCACGGCACGCTGAGCCTTTGGTTAATTCCTCTTCCTGGTGGGAAATGAGAGTTAAATTTGCCCGTCCAGACACCTCCAGCTAGCCTCTCATTGGTTCTCGCTATTCCTGTTCATCTTCCGCAGAAATTGCAAACTGGGCCAAACAGGAGGTTAAAGGGACTGACTCTCCAAGTGGGGAGAGTGTTAGTAAAGCATCTGGAATGTTGCACCCGAGTACCAGGGGAGGAAAACTGAGACATATTTGAACACGTCTCCCGATCACATGGTTGATCATACTTGGGTTCCACATGCATGTCTTAGCTGAAGGAAGAATACCTTAAACCTGGAGAGTTGAGACCCGTGTAATGGGTACCATGCAATATGACTTCAAAGGGTCTTCATTTGCTCACCGAACCTCTCCAATCCTATCACTGCTGTGTTTATGCCCCTGTACACATGCTTGATTCTCTTTCGGAGACATAGCAATCCATAGGTTTTAAGATACTTACTAGTCAGGTACATTCTTAGGCGTTTAATATGCGGTGTTGAGTCCATTTCGTTGAGCAAGGAGTAGCTCTTGTCTATTCCATATTTGACTTAAGGAACTTTATCTGTGCTCATTTTAATCTCTGATTTTATGCAGCACCCCAACTCACCTTTACCCTTAAGCAAGCATAAGTTGCTTTTCTAAATTTGAGACCCTGTTCTGTTCTGTAATTCAGTTCCTGTGTAGCCAAGTTTACATTCCGTGTATTACTGATATCTTATGATGTTTCTTTTTCTGTGTGACTTACTTCAGTTAGAATCATCATACCTGAATCCACTCATTGTGCTGCTAAGGGCCTGATGACACAGATTTCATTGCTGAGTGATATTGCTTTGTAAGTAAATACCACAACTTCTTTATCCATTTTTCACTTTCTGCGATGTTGAACTTGTACTGTAAACGAGGTTCTTGTAAACAGAGCCGTTCCAAACTTTGGGGTGGCTGTGTCTTTTTGATTTTAATTTCCCTAAGCTATAGGACCATAAGTGGAAGTGCCCTAGGCTCTGTTGCTTTGTTTTTTAGATGTTTCAGGAAACACCATACACTTCTCCCAAGTGTCTGTTGGCAATTTACATCCCGCCCATCAGCATAACAAGGCTCCCAGTTCTCAATGGCCTGTTGCCTTTCTGGATTTTACACTTTTTACAGATGGCCCTTTTGACCGGGATGAACTGAGACTTCATTGTAGTGCAGATTTCCTTTGCAAGCTTGCTTGGTTGGCCAAAAAGGGCGTATGCGTTTTTTCCTGAATATATTCAGGAAAAAACGCATACGCCCTTTTTGGCCAAGTGCATCATTGTGGACGTTCTGCCTCTTTTCCTATGCTTTCAATGAAATTCCAGTCTACCTCCTGAAATCGGTTTCCTGCAATTCTGCCCCGCTTTCAAGTCCTCTTGGCAGCCTTACTTCAGTCTATTTTTGGACGATAGCTGTCATTTATAACTCTGCAGGTTTGTGAATTACAGTGCCCCTGAGCTCCTTTCTTCAACTCGCTTTCTTGTGACCTGGCCGCAACACCGCAGGATGGCTTCAGGCCCTAATCTGGTTCCGGCCCGACATGCTGAGCCTTTGGTTAATTCCTCTTCCTGGTGGGAAATGAGAGTTAAATTTGCCCGTCCAGACACCTCCAGCTAGCCTCTCATTGGTTCTCGCTATTCCTGTTCATCTTCCGCAGAAATTGCAAACTGGGCCAAACAGGAGGTTAAAGGCGCTGACTCTCCAAGTGGGGAGAGTGTTAGTAAAGCGTCTAGAATGTTGCACCCGAGTACCAGGGGAGGAAAACTGAGACATATTTGAACACGTCTCCCGTTCACATGGTTGATCATACTTGGGTTCCACATGCATGTTTTAGCTGAAGGAAGAATACCTTAAACCTGGAGAGTTGAGACCCGTGTAATGGGTACCATGCAATATGACTTCAAAGGGTCTTCATTTGCTCACCGAACCTCTCCAATCCTATCACTGCTGCGTTTATGCCCCTGTACACATGCTTGATTCTCTTTTGGAGACATAGCAATCCATAGGTTTTACGATACTTACTAGTCAGGTACATTCTTAGGCGTTTAATATGCGGTGTTGAGTCCATTTCGTTGAGCAAGGAGTAGCTCTTGTCTATTCCATATTTGACTTAAGGAACTTTATCTGTGCTCATTTCAATCTCTGGTTTTATGCAGCACCCCAACTCACCTTTACCCTTAAGCAAGCATAAGTTGGTTTTCTAAATTTGAGACCCTGTTCTGTTCTGTAATTCAGTTCCTGTGTAGCCAAGTTTACATTCCGTGTATTACTGATATCTTATGATGTTTCTTTTTCTGTGTGACTTATTTCAGTTAGAATCATCATACCTGAATCCACTAATTGTGATGCTAAGGGCCTGATGACATAGATTTCATTGCTGAGTGATATTGCTTTGTAAGTAAATACCACAACTTCTTTATCCATTTTTCACTTTCTGCGATGTTGAACTTGTACTGTAAACGAGGTTCTTGTAAACAGAGCCGTTCCAAACTTTGGGGTGGCTGTGTCTTTTTGATTTTAAATTCCCTAAGCTATACGACCATAAGTGGCAGTGCCCTAGGCTCTGTTGCTTTGTTTTTTAGATGTTTCAGGAAACACCATACACTTCTCCCGAGTGTCTGTTGGCAATTTACATCCCGCCCATCAGCATAACAAGGCTCCCAGTTCTCCATGGCCTGTCCTGCCTTTCTGGATTTTACACTTTTTTCAGATGGCCCTTTTGACCGGGGGGAAGTGAGACTTCATTGTAGTGCAGATTTCCTTTGCAAGCTTGCTTGGTTGGCCAAAAAGGGCGTATGCGTTTTTTCCTGAATATATTCAGGAAAAAACGCATACGCCCTTTTTGGCCAAGTGCATCATTGTGGACGTTCTGCCTCTTTTCCTATGCTTTCAATGCAATTCCAGTCTACCTCCTGAAATCGGTTTCCTGCAATTCTGCCCCGCTTTCAAGTCCTCTTGGCAGCCTTACTTCAGTCTATTTTTGGACGATAGCTGTCATTTATAACTCTGCAGGTTTGTGAATTACAGTGCCCCTGAGCTCCTTTCTTCAACTCGCTTTCTTGTGACCTGGCCGCAACACCGCAGGATGGCTTCAGGCCCTAATATGGTTCCGGCCCGGCATGCTGAGCCTTTGGTTAATTCCTCTTCCTGGTGGGAAATGAGAGTTAAATTTGCCCGTCCAGACACCTCCAGCTAGCCTCTCATTGGTTCTCGCTATTCCTGTTCATCTTCCGCAGAAATTGCAAACTGGGCCAAACAGGAGGTTAAAGGGACTGACTCTCCAAGTGGGGAGAGTGTTAGTAAAGCGTCTGGAATGTTGCACCCGAGTACCAGGGGAGGAAAACTGAGACATATTTGAACACGTCTCCCGTTCACATGGTTGATCATACTTGGGTTCCACATGCATGTTTTAGCTGAAGGAAGAATACCTTAAACCTGGAGAGTTGAGACCCGTGGAATGGGTACCATGCAATATGACTTCAAAGGGTCTTCATTTGCTCACCGAACCTCTCCAATCCTATCACTGCTGCGTTTATGCCCCTGTACACATGCTTGATTCTCTTTTGGAGACATAGCAATCCATAGGTTTTACGATAATTACTAGTCAGGTACATTCTTAGGCGTTTAATATGCGGTGTTGAGTCCATTTCGTTGAGCAAGGAGTAGCTCTTGTCTATTCCATATTTGACTTAAGGAACTTTATCTGTGCTCATTTCAATCTCTGGTTTTATGCAGCACCCCAACTCACCTTTACCCTTAAGCAAGCATAAGTTGGTTTTCTAAATTTGAGACCCTGTTCTGTTCTGTAATTCAGTTCCTGTGTAGCCAAGTTTACATTCCGTGTATTACTGATATCTTATGATGTTTCTTTTTCTGTGTGACTTATTTCAGTTAGAATCATCATACCTGAATCCACTCATTGTGATGCTAAGGGCCTGATGACATAGATTGCATTGCTGAGTGATATTGCTTTGTAAGTAAATACCACAACTTCTTTATCCATTTTTCACTTTCTGCGATGTTGAACTTGTACTGTAAACGAGGTTCTTGTAAACAGAGGCGTCCCAAACTTTGGGGTGGCTGTGTCTTTTTGATTTTAATTTCCCTAAGCTATAGGACCATAAGTGGCAGTGCCCTAGGCTCTGTTGCTTTGTTTTTTAGATGTTTCAGGAAACACCATACACTTCTCCCGAGTGTCTGTTGGCAATTTACATCCCGCCCATCAGCATAACAAGGCTCCCAGTTCTCAATGGCCTGTTGCCTTTCTGGATTTTACACTTTTTTCAGATGGCCCTTTTGACCGGGGGGAAGTGAGACTTCATTGTAGTGCAGATTTCCTTTGCAAGCTTGCTTGGTTGGCCAAAAAGGGCGTATGCGTTTTTTCCTGAATATATTCAGGAAAAAACGCATACGCCCTTTTTGGCCAAGTGCATCATTGTGGACGTTCTGCCTCTTTTCCTATGCTTTCAATGCAATTCCAGTCTACCTCCTGAAATCGGTTTCCTGCAATTCTGCCCCGCTTTCAAGTCCTCTTGGCAGCCTTACTTCAGTCTATTTTTGGACGATAGCTGTCATTTATAACTCTGCAGGTTTGTGAATTACAGTGCCCCTGAGCTCCTTTCTTCAACTCGCTTTCTTGTGACCTGGCCGCAACACCGCAGGATGGCTTCAGGCCCTAATCTGGTTCCGGCCCGGCATGCTGAGCCTTTGGTTAATTCCTCTTCCTGGTGGGAAATGAGAGTTAAATTTGCCCGTCCAGACACCTCCAGCTAGCCTCTCATTGGTTCTCGCTATTCCTGTTCATCTTCCGCAGAAATTGCAAACTGGGCCAAACAGGAGGTTAAAGGGACTGACTCTCCAAGTGGGGAGAGTGTTAGTAAAGCGTCTGGAATGTTGCACCCGAGTACCAGGGGAGGAAAACTGAGACATATTTGAACACGTCTCCCGATCACATGGTTGATCATACTCTACGTTCCACATGCATGTTTTAGCTGAAGGAAGAATACCTTAAAACTGGGTAGTTGAAACCCGTGGAATGGGTACCATGCAATATGACTTCAAAGGGTCTTCATTTGCTCACCGAACCTCTCCAATCCTATCACTGCTGCGTTTATGCCCCTGTACACATGCTTGATTCTCTTTCGGAGACATAGCAATCCATAGGTTTTAAGATACTTACAAGTCAGGTACATTCTTAGGCGTTTAATATGCAGTGTTGAGTCCATTTCGTTGAGCAAGGAGTAGCTCTTGTCTATTCCATATTTGGCTTAAGGAACTTTATCTGTGCTCATTTCAATCTCTGGTTTTATGCAGCACCCCAACTCACCTTTACCCTTAAGCAAGCATAAGTTGTTTTTCTAAATTTGAGGCCCTGTTCTGTTCTGTAATTCAGTTCCTGTGTAGCCAAGTTTCCATTCCGTGTATTACTGCTATCTTATGATGTTTCTTTTTCTGTGTGACTTATTTCAGTTAGAATCATCATACCTGAATCCACTCATTGTGCTGCTAAGGGCCTGATGACATAGATTTCATTGCTGAGTGATATTGCTTTGTAAGTCAATACCACAACTTCTTTATCCATTTTTCACTTTCTGCGATGTTGAACTTGTACTGTAAACGAGGTTCTTGTAAACAGAGCCGTTCCAAACTTTGGGGTGGCTGTGTCTTTTTGATTTTAATTTCCCTAAGCTATAGGACCATAAGTGGAAGTGCCCTAGGCTCTGTTGCTTTGTTTTTTAGATGTTTCAGGAAACACCATACACTTCTCCCAAGTGTCTGTTGGCAATTTACATCCCGCCCATCAGCATAACAAGGCTGCCAGTTCTCCATGGCCTGTCCTGCCTTTCTGGATTTTACACTTTTTTCAGATGGCCCTTTTGACCGGGGGGAAGTGAGACTTCATTGTAGTGCAGATTTCCTTTGCAAGCTTGCTTGGTTGGCCAAAAAGGGCGTATGCGTTTTTTCCTGAATATATTCAGGAAAAAACGCATACGCCCTTTTTGGCCAAGTGCATCATTGTGGACGTTCTGCCTCTTTTCCTATGCTTTCAATGCAATTCCAGTCTACCTCCTGAAATCGGTTTCCTGCAATTCTGCCCCGCTTTCAAGTCCTCTTGGCAGCCTTACTTCAGTCTATTTTTGGACGATAGCTGTCATTTATAACTCTGCAGGTTTGTGAATTACAGTGCCCCTGAGCTCCTTTCTTCAACTCGCTTTCTTTTGAGCTGGCCGCAACACTGCAGGATGGCTTCAGGCCCTAATCTGGTTCCGGTACGGCACGCTGAGCCTTTGGTTATTTCCTCTTCCTGGTGGGAAATAAGAGTTAAATTTGCCCGTCCAGACACCTCCAGCTAGCCTCTCATTGGTTCTCGCTATTCCTGTTCATCTTCCGCAGAAATTGCAAACTGGGCCAAACAGGAGGTTAAAGGCGCTGACTCTCCAAGTGGGGAGAGTGTTAGTAAAGCGTCTGGAATGTTGCACCCGAGTACCAGGGGAGGAAAACTGAGACATATTTGAACACGTCTCCCGTTCACATGGTTGATCATACTTAGGTTCCACATGCATGTTTTAGCTGAAGGAAGAATACCTTAAACCTGGAGAGTTGAGACTCGTGTAATGGGTACCATGCAATATGACTTCAAAGGGTCTTCATTTGCTCACCGAACCTCTCCAATCCTATCACTGCTGCGTTTATGCCCCTGTACACATGCTTGATTCTCTTTTGGAGACATAGCAATCCATAGGTTTTACGATACTTACTAGTCAGGTACATTCTTAGGCGTTTAATATGCGGTGTTGAGTCCATTTCGTTGAGCAAGGAGTAGCTCTTGTCTATTCCATATTTGACTTAAGGAACTTTATCTGTGCTCATTTCAATCTCTGGTTTTATGCAGCACCCCAACTCACCTTTACCCTTAAGCAAGCATAAGTTGGTTTTCTAAATTTGAGACCCTGTTCTGTTCTGTAATTCAGTTCCTGTGTAGCCAAGTTTACATTCCGTGTATTACTGATATCTTATGATGTTTCTTTTTCTGTGTGACTTATTTCAGTTAGAATCATCATACCTGAATCCACTCATTGTGATGCTAAGGGCCTGATGACATAGATTTCATTGCTGAGTGATATTGCTTTGTAAGTAAATACCACAACTTCTTTATCCATTTTTCACTTTCTGCGATGTTGAACTTGTACTGTAAACGAGGTTCTTGTAAACAGAGGCGTCCCAAACTTTGGGGTGGCTGTGTCTTTTTGATTTTAATTTCCCTAAGCTATAGGACCATAAGTGGCAGTGCCCTAGGCTCTGTTGCTTTGTTTTTTAGATGTTTCAGGAAACACCATACACTTCTCCCGAGTGTCTGTTGGCAATTTACATCCCGCCCATCAGCATAACAAGGTTTCCAGTTCTCCATGGCCTGTCCTGCCTTTCTGGATTTTACACTTTTTTCAGATGGCCCTTTTGACCGGGGGGAAGTGAGACTTCATTGTAGTGCAGATTTCCTTTGCAAGCTTGCTTGGTTGGCCAAAAAGGGCGTATGCGTTTTTTCCTGAATATATTCAGGAAAAAACGCATACGCCCTTTTTGGCCAAGTGCATCATTGTGGACGTTCTGCCTCTTTTCCTATGCTTTCAATGCAATTCCAGTCTACCTCCTGAAATCGGTTTCCTGCAATTCTGCCCCGCTTTCAAGTCCTCTTGGCAGCCTTACTTCAGTCTATTTTTGGACGATAGCTGTCATTTATAACTCTGCAGGTTTGTGAATTACAGTGCCCCTGAGCTCCTTTCTTCAACTCGCTTTCTTGTGATCTGGCCGCAACACCGCAGGATGGCTTCAGGCCCTAATCTGGTTCCGGCCCGGCATGCTGAGCCTTTGGTTAATTCCTCTTCCTGGTGGGAAATGAGAGTTAAATTTGCCCGTCCAGACACCTCCAGCTAGCCTCTCATTGGTTCTCGCTATTCCTGTTCATCTTCCGCAGAAATTGCAAACTGGGCCAAACAGGAGGTTAAAGGGACTGACTCTCCAAGTCGGGAGAGTGTTAGTAAAGCGTCTGGAATGTTGCACCCGAGTACCAGGGGAGGAAAAGTGAGACATATTTGAACACGTCTCCCGATCACATGGTTGATCATACTCTAGGTTCCACATGCATGTTTTACCTGAAGGAAGAATACCTTAAACCTGGGTAGTTGAAACCCGTGGAATGGGTACCATGCAATATGACTTCAAAGGGTCTTCATTTGCTCACCGCACCTCTCCAATCCTATCACTGCTGCATTTATGCCCCTGTACACATGCTTGATTCTCTTTCGGAGACATAGCAATCCATAGGTTTTAAGATACTTACTAGTCAGGTACATTCTTAGGCGTTTAATATGGGGTGTTGAGTCCATTTCGTTGAGCAAGGAGTAGCTCTTGTCTATGCCATATTTGGCTTAAGGAACTTTATGTGTGCTCATTTCAATCTCTGGTTTTATGCAGCACCCCAACTCACCTTTACCCTTAAGCAAGCATAAGTTGGTTTTCTAAATTTGAGACCCTGTTCTGTTCTGTAATTCATTTCCTGAGTAGCCAAGTTTACATTCCATGTATTACTGATATCTTATGATGTTTCTTTTTCTGTGTGACTTATTTCAGTTAGAATCATCATACCTGAATCCACTCATTGTGCTGCTAAGGGCGTGATGACACAGATTTCATTGCTGAGTGATATTGCTTTGTAAGTAAATACCACATCTTCTTTATCCATTTTTCAGTTTCTGCGATGTTGAACTTGTACTGTAAACGAGGTTCTTGTAAACAGAGCCGTTCCAAACTTTGGGGTGGCTGTGTCTTTTTGATTTTAATTTCCCTAAGCTATAGGACCATAAGTGGAAGTGCCCTAGGCTCTGTTGCTTTGTTTTTTAGATGTTTCAGGATACACCATACACTTCTCCCAAGTGTCTGTTGGCAATTTACATCCCGCCCATCAGCATAACAAGGCTCCCAGTTCTCAATGGCCTGTTGCCTTTCTGGATTTTACACTTTTTTCAGATGGCCCTTTTGACCGGGGGGAAGTGAGACTTCATTGTAGTGCAGATTTCCTTTGCAAGCTTGCTTGGTTGGCCAAAAAGGGCGTATGCGTTTTTTCCTGAATATATTCAGGAAAAAACGCATACGCCCTTTTTGGCCAAGTGCATCATTGTGGACGTTCTGCCTCTTTTCCTATGCTTTCAATGCAATTCCAGTCTACCTCCTGAAATCGGTTTCCTGCAATTCTGCCCCGCTTTCAAGTCCTCTTGGCAGCCTTACTTCAGTCTATTTTTGGACGATAGCTGTCATTTATAACTCTGCAGGTTTGTGAATTACAGTGCCCCTGAGCTCCTTTCTTCAACTCGCTTTCTTGTGACCTGGCCGCAACACCGCAGGATGGCTTCAGGCCCTAATCTGGTTCCGGCCCGGCATGCTGAGCCTTTGGTTAATTCCTCTTCCTGGTGGGAAATGAGAGTTAAATTTGCCCGTCCAGACACCTCCAGCTAGCCTCTCATTGGTTCTCGCTATTCCTGTTCATCTTCCGCAGAAATTGCAAACTGGGCCAAACAGGAGGTTAAAGGGACTGACTCTCCAAGTGGGGAGAGTGTTAGTAAAGCGTCTGGAATGTTGCACCCGAGTACCAGGGGAGGAAAACTGAGACATATTTGAACACGTCTCCCGATCACATGGTTGATCATACTCTACGTTCCACATGCATGTTTTAGCTGAAGGAAGAATACCTTAAAACTGGGTAGTTGAAACCCGTGGAATGGGTACCATGCAATATGACTTCAAAGGGTCTTCATTTGCTCACCGAACCTCTCCAATCCTATCACTGCTGCGTTTATGCCCCTGTACACATGCTTGATTCTCTTTCGGAGACATAGCAATCCATAGGTTTTAAGATACTTACAAGTCAGGTACATTCTTAGGCGTTTAATATGCAGTGTTGAGTCCATTTCGTTGAGCAAGGAGTAGCTCTTGTCTATTCCATATTTGGCTTAAGGAACTTTATCTGTGCTCATTTCAATCTCTGGTTTTATGCAGCACCCCAACTCACCTTTACCCTTAAGCAAGCATAAGTTGTTTTTCTAAATTTGAGGCCCTGTTCTGTTCTGTAATTCAGTTCCTGTGTAGCCAAGTTTCCATTCCGTGTATTACTGCTATCTTATGATGTTTCTTTTTCTGTGTGACTTATTTCAGTTAGAATCATCATACCTGAATCCACTCATTGTGCTGCTAAGGGCCTGATGACATAGATTTCATTGCTGAGTGATATTGCTTTGTAAGTCAATACCACAACTTCTTTATCCATTTTTCACTTTCTGCGATGTTGAACTTGTACTGTAAACGAGGTTCTTGTAAACAGAGCCGTTCCAAACTTTGGGGTGGCTGTGTCTTTTTGATTTTAATTTCCCTAAGCTATAGGACCATAAGTGGAAGTGCCCTAGGCTCTGTTGCTTTGTTTTTTAGATGTTTCAGGAAACACCATACACTTCTCCCAAGTGTCTGTTGGCAATTTACATCCCGCCCATCAGCATAACAAGGCTGCCAGTTCTCCATGGCCTGTCCTGCCTTTCTGGATTTTACACTTTTTTCAGATGGCCCTTTTGACCGGGGGGAAGTGAGACTTCATTGTAGTGCAGATTTCCTTTGCAAGCTTGCTTGGTTGGCCAAAAAGGGCGTATGCGTTTTTTCCTGAATATATTCAGGAAAAAACGCATACGCCCTTTTTGGCCAAGTGCATCATTGTGGACGTTCTGCCTCTTTTCCTATGCTTTCAATGCAATTCCAGTCTACCTCCTGAAATCGGTTTCCTGCAATTCTGCCCCGCTTTCAAGTCCTCTTGGCAGCCTTACTTCAGTCTATTTTTGGACGATAGCTGTCATTTATAACTCTGCAGGTTTGTGAATTACAGTGCCCCTGAGCTCCTTTCTTCAACTCGCTTTCTTTTGAGCTGGCCGCAACACTGCAGGATGGCTTCAGGCCCTAATCTGGTTCCGGTACGGCACGCTGAGCCTTTGGTTATTTCCTCTTCCTGGTGGGAAATAAGAGTTAAATTTGCCCGTCCAGACACCTCCAGCTAGCCTCTCATTGGTTCTCGCTATTCCTGTTCATCTTCCGCAGAAATTGCAAACTGGGCCAAACAGGAGGTTAAAGGCGCTGACTCTCCAAGTGGGGAGAGTGTTAGTAAAGCGTCTGGAATGTTGCACCCGAGTACCAGGGGAGGAAAACTGAGACATATTTGAACACGTCTCCCGTTCACATGGTTGATCATACTTAGGTTCCACATGCATGTTTTAGCTGAAGGAAGAATACCTTAAACCTGGAGAGTTGAGACTCGTGTAATGGGTACCATGCAATATGACTTCAAAGGGTCTTCATTTGCTCACCGAACCTCTCCAATCCTATCACTGCTGCGTTTATGCCCCTGTACACATGCTTGATTCTCTTTTGGAGACATAGCAATCCATAGGTTTTACGATACTTACTAGTCAGGTACATTCTTAGGCGTTTAATATGCGGTGTTGAGTCCATTTCGTTGAGCAAGGAGTAGCTCTTGTCTATTCCATATTTGACTTAAGGAACTTTATCTGTGCTCATTTCAATCTCTGGTTTTATGCAGCACCCCAACTCACCTTTACCCTTAAGCAAGCATAAGTTGGTTTTCTAAATTTGAGACCCTGTTCTGTTCTGTAATTCAGTTCCTGTGTAGCCAAGTTTACATTCCGTGTATTACTGATATCTTATGATGTTTCTTTTTCTGTGTGACTTATTTCAGTTAGAATCATCATACCTGAATCCACTCATTGTGATGCTAAGGGCCTGATGACATAGATTTCATTGCTGAGTGATATTGCTTTGTAAGTAAATACCACAACTTCTTTATCCATTTTTCACTTTCTGCGATGTTGAACTTGTACTGTAAACGAGGTTCTTGTAAACAGAGGCGTCCCAAACTTTGGGGTGGCTGTGTCTTTTTGATTTTAATTTCCCTAAGCTATAGGACCATAAGTGGCAGTGCCCTAGGCTCTGTTGCTTTGTTTTTTAGATGTTTCAGGAAACACCATACACTTCTCCCGAGTGTCTGTTGGCAATTTACATCCCGCCCATCAGCATAACAAGGTTTCCAGTTCTCCATGGCCTGTCCTGCCTTTCTGGATTTTACACTTTTTTCAGATGGCCCTTTTGACCGGGGGGAAGTGAGACTTCATTGTAGTGCAGATTTCCTTTGCAAGCTTGCTTGGTTGGCCAAAAAGGGCGTATGCGTTTTTTCCTGAATATATTCAGGAAAAAACGCATACGCCCTTTTTGGCCAAGTGCATCATTGTGGACGTTCTGCCTCTTTTCCTATGCTTTCAATGCAATTCCAGTCTACCTCCTGAAATCGGTTTCCTGCAATTCTGCCCCGCTTTCAAGTCCTCTTGGCAGCCTTACTTCAGTCTATTTTTGGACGATAGCTGTCATTTATAACTCTGCAGGTTTGTGAATTACAGTGCCCCTGAGCTCCTTTCTTCAACTCGCTTTCTTGTGACCTGGCCGCAACACCGCAGGATGGCTTCAGGCCCTAATCTGGTTCCGGCCCGGCATGCTGAGCCTTTGGTTAATTCCTCTTCCTGGTGGGAAATGAGAGTTAAATTTGCCCGTCCAGACACCTCCAGCTAGCCTCTCATTGGTTCTCGCTATTCCTGTTCATCTTCCGCAGAAATTGCAAACTGGGCCAAACAGGAGGTTAAAGGGACTGACTCTCCAAGTCGGGAGAGTGTTAGTAAAGCGTCTGGAATGTTGCACCCGAGTACCAGGGGAGGAAAAGTGAGACATATTTGAACACGTCTCCCGATCACATGGTTGATCATACTCTAGGTTCCACATGCATGTTTTACCTGAAGGAAGAATACCTTAAACCTGGGTAGTTGAAACCCGTGGAATGGGTACCATGCAATATGACTTCAAAGGGTCTTCATTTGCTCACCGCACCTCTCCAATCCTATCACTGCTGCATTTATGCCCCTGTACACATGCTTGATTCTCTTTCGGAGACATAGCAATCCATAGGTTTTAAGATACTTACTAGTCAGGTACATTCTTAGGCGTTTAATATGGGGTGTTGAGTCCATTTCGTTGAGCAAGGAGTAGCTCTTGTCTATGCCATATTTGGCTTAAGGAACTTTATGTGTGCTCATTTCAATCTCTGGTTTTATGCAGCACCCCAACTCACCTTTACCCTTAAGCAAGCATAAGTTGGTTTTCTAAATTTGAGACCCTGTTCTGTTCTGTAATTCATTTCCTGAGTAGCCAAGTTTACATTCCATGTATTACTGATATCTTATGATGTTTCTTTTTCTGTGTGACTTATTTCAGTTAGAATCATCATACCTGAATCCACTCATTGTGCTGCTAAGGGCGTGATGACACAGATTTCATTGCTGAGTGATATTGCTTTGTAAGTAAATACCACATCTTCTTTATCCATTTTTCAGTTTCTGCGATGTTGAACTTGTACTGTAAACGAGGTTCTTGTAAACAGAGCCGTTCCAAACTTTGGGGTGGCTGTGTCTTTTTGATTTTAATTTCCCTAAGCTATAGGACCATAAGTGGAAGTGCCCTAGGTTCTGTTGCTTTGTTTTTTAGATGTTTCAGGAAACACCATACACTTCTCCCGAGTGGTTGTTGGCAATTTACATCCCGCCCATCAGCATAACAAGGCTCCCAGTTCTCCATGGCCTGTCCTGCCTTTCTGGATTTTACACTTTTTTCAGATGGCCCTTTTGACCGGGGGGAAGTGAGACTTCATTGTAGTGCAGATTTCCTTTGCAAGCTTGCTTGGTTGGCCAAAAAGGGCGTATGCGTTTTTTCCTGAATATATTCAGGAAAAAACGCATACGCCCTTTTTGGCCAAGTGCATCATTGTGGACGTTCTGCCTCTTTTCCTATGCTTTCAATGCAATTCCAGTCTACCTCCTGAAATCGGTTTCCTGCAATTCTGCCCCGCTTTCAAGTCCTCTTGGCAGCCTTACTTCAGTCTATTTTTGGACGATAGCTGTCATTTATAACTCTGCAGGTTTGTGAATTACAGTGCCCCTGAGCTCCTTTCTTCAACTCGCTTTCTTTTGAGCTGGCCGCAACACCGCAGGATGGCTTCAGGCCCTAATCTGGTTCCGGCACGGCACGCTGAGCCTTTGGTTATTTCCTCTTCCTGGTGGGAAATAAGAGTTAAATTTGCCCGTCCAGACACCTCCAGCTAGCCTCTCATTGGTTCTCGCTATTCCTGTTCATCTTCCGCAGAAATTGCAAACTGGGCCAAACAGGAGGTTAAAGGCGCTGACTCTCCAAGTGGGGAGAGTGTTAGTAAAGCGTCTGGAATGTTGCACCCGAGTACCAGGGGAGGAAAACTGAGACATATTTGAACACGTCTCCCGTTCACATGGTTGATCATACTTAGGTTCCACATGCATGTTTTAGCTGAAGGAAGAATACCTTAAACCTGGAGAGTTGAGACTCGTGTAATGGGTACCATGCAATATGACTTCAAAGGGTCTTCATTTGCTCACCGAACCTCTCCAATCCTATCACTGCTGCGTTTATGCCCCTGTACACATGCTTGATTCTCTTTTGGAGACATAGCAATCCATAGGTTTTACGATACTTACTAGTCAGGTACATTCTTAGGCGTTTAATATGCGGTGTTGAGTCCATTTCGTTGAGCAAGGAGTAGCTCTTGTCTATTCCATATTTGACTTAAGGAACTTTATCTGTGCTCATTTCAATCTCTGGTTTTATGCAGCACCCCAACTCACCTTTACCCTTAAGCAAGCATAAGTTGGTTTTCTAAATTTGAGACCCTGTTCTGTTCTGTAATTCAGTTCCTGTGTAGCCAAGTTTACATTCCGTGTATTACTGATATCTTATGATGTTTCTTTTTCTGTGTGACTTATTTCAGTTAGAATCATCACACCTGAATCCACTCATTGTGATGCTAAGGGCCTGATGACATAGATTTCATTGCTGAGTGATATTGCTTTGTAAGTAAATACCACAACTTCTTTATCCATTTTTCACTTTCTGCGATGTTGAACTTGTACTGTAAACGAGGTTCTTGTAAACAGAGGCGTCCCAAACTTTGGGGTGGCTGTGTCTTTTTGATTTTAATTTCCCTAAGCTATAGGACCATAAGTGGCAGTGCCCTAGGCTCTGTTGCTTTGTTTTTTAGATGTTTCAGGAAACACCATACACTTCTCCCGAGTGTCTGTTGGCAATTTACATCCCGCCCATCAGCATAACAAGGTTTCCAGTTCTCCATGGCCTGTCCTGCCTTTCTGGATTTTACACTTTTTTCAGATGGCCCTTTTGACCGGGGGGAAGTGAGACTTCATTGTAGTGCAGATTTCCTTTGCAAGCTTGCTTGGTTGGCCAAAAAGGGCGTATGCGTTTTTTCCTGAATATATTCAGGAAAAAACGCATACGCCCTTTTTGGCCAAGTACATCATTGTGGACGTTCTGCCTCTTTTCCTATGCTTTCAATGCAATTCCAGTCTACCTCCTGAAATCGGTTTCCTGCAATTCTGCCCCGCTTTCAAGTCCTCTTGGCAGCCTTACTTCAGTCTATTTTTGGACGATAGCTGTCATTTATAACTCTGCAGGTTTGTGAATTACAGTGCCCCTGAGCTCCTTTCTTCAACTCGCTTTCTTGTGACCTGGCCGCAACACCGCAGGATGGCTTCAGGCCCTAATCTGGTTCCGGCCCGGCATGCTGAGCCTTTGGTTAATTCCTCTTCCTGGTGGGAAATGAGAGTTAAATTTGCCCGTCCAGACACCTCCAGCTAGCCTCTCATTGGTTCTCGCTATTCCTGTTCATCTTCCGCAGAAATTGCAAACTGGGCCAAACAGGTGGTTAAAGGGACTGACTCTCCAAGTGGGGAGAGTGTTAGTAAAGCGTCTGGAATGTTGCACCCGAGTACCAGGGGAGGAAAACTGAGACATATTTGAACACGTCTCCCGATCACATGGTTGATCATACTCTAGGTTCCACATGCATGTTTTAGCTGAAGGAAGAATACCTTAAACCTGGGTAGTTGAAACCCGTGGAATGGGTACCATGCAATATGACTTCAAAGGGTCTTCATTTGCTCACCGAACCTCTCCAATCCTATCACTGCTGCGTTTATGCCCCTGTACACATGCTTGATTCTCTTTCGGAGACATAGCAATCCATAGGTTTTAAGATACTTACAAGTCAGGTACATTCTTAGGCGTTTAATATGCAGTGTTGAGTCCATTTCGTTGAGCAAGGAGTAGCTCTTGTCTATTCCATATTTGGCTTAAGGAACTTTATCTGTGCTCATTTCAATCTCTGGTTTTATGCAGCACCCCAACTCACCTTTACCCTTAAGCAAGCATAAGTTGTTTTTCTAAATTTGAGGCCCTGTTCTGTTCTGTAATTCAGTTCCTGTGTAGCCAAGTTTCCATTCCGTGTATTACTGATATCTTATGATGTTTCTTTTTCTGTGTGACTTATTTCAGTTAGAATCATCATACCTGAATCCACTCATTGTGCTGCTAAGGGCCTGATGACATAGATTTCATTGCTGAGTGATATTGCTTTGTAAGTCAATACCACAACTTCTTTATCCATTTTTCACTTTCTGCGATGTTGAACTTGTACTGTAAACGAGGTTCTTGTAAACAGAGCCGTTCCAAACTTTGGGGTGGCTGTGTCTTTTTGATTTTAATTTCCCTAAGCTATAGGACCATAAGTGGAAGTGCCCTAGGCTCTGTTGCTTTGTTTTTTAGATGTTTCAGGAAACACCATACACTTCTCCCAAGTGTCTGTTGGCAATTTACATCCCGCCCATCAGCATAACAAGGCTCCCAGTTCTCCATGGCCTGTCCTGCCTTTCTGGATTTTACACTTTTTTCAGATGGCCCTTTTGACCGGGGGGAAGTGAGACTTCATTGTAGTGCAGATTTCCTTTGCAAGCTTGCTTGGTTGGCCAAAAAGGGCGTATGCGTTTTTTCCTGAATATATTTAGGAAAAAACGCATACGCCCTTTTTGGCCAAGTGCATCATTGTGGACGTTCTGCCTCTTTTCCTATGCTTTCAATGCAATTCCAGTCTACCTCCTGAAATCGGTTTCCTGCAATTCTGCCCCGCTTTCAAGTCCTCTTGGCAGCCTTACTTCAGTCTATTTTTGGACGATAGCTGTCATTTATAACTCTGCAGGTTTGTGAATTACAGTGCCCCTGAGCTCCTTTCTTCAACTCACTTTCTTGTGACCTGGCCGCAACACCGCAGGATGGCTTCAGGCCCTAATCTGGTTCCGGCCCGGCATGCTGAGCCTTTGGTTAATTCCTCTTCCTGGTGGGAAATGAGAGTTAAATTTGCCCGTCCAGACACCTCCAGCTAGCCTCTCATTGGTTCTCGCTATTCCTGTTCATCTTCCGCAGAAATTGCAAACTGGGCCAAACAGGAGGTTAAAGGGACTGACTCTCCAAGTCGGGAGAGTGTTAGTAAAGCGTCTGGAATGTTGCACCCGAGTACCAGGGGAGGAAAACTGAGACATATTTGAACACGTCTCCCGATCACATGGTTGATCATACTCTAGGTTCCACATGCATGTTTTACCTGAAGGAAGAATACCTTAAACCTGGGTAGTTGAAACCCGTGGAATGGGTACCATGCAATATGACTTCAAAGGGTCTTCATTTGCTCACCGCACCTCTCCAATCCTATCACTGCTGCATTTATGCCCCTGTACACATGCTTGATTCTCTTTCGGAGACATAGCAATCCATAGGTTTTAAGATACTTACTAGTCAGGTACATTCTTAGGCGTTTAATATGGGGTGTTGAGTCCATTTCGTTGAGCAAGGAGTAGCTCTTGTCTATTCCATATTTGGCTTAAGGAACTTTATCTGTGCTCATTTCAATCTCTGGTTTTATGCAGCACCCCAACTCACCTTTACCCTTAAGCAAGAATAAGTTGGTTTTCTAAATTTGAGACCCTGTTCTGTTCTGTAATTCAGTTCCTGTGTAGCCAAGTTTACATTCCGTGTATTACTGATATCTTATGATGTTTCTTTTTCTGTGTGACTTATTTCAGTTAGAATCATCATACCTGAATCCACTCATTGTGCTGCTAAGGGCCTGATGACACAGATTTCATTGCTGAGTGATATTGCTTTGTAAGTAAATACCACAACTTCTTTATCCATTTTTCACTTTCTGCGATGTTGAACTTGTACTGTAAACGAGGTTCTTGTAAACAGAGCCGTTCCAAACTTTGGGGTGGCTGTGTCTTTTTGATTTTAATTTCCCTAAGCTATAGGACCATAAGTGGAAGTGCCCTAGGTTCTGTTGCTTTGTTTTTTAGATGTTTCAGGAAACACCATACACTTCTCCCGAGTGGTTGTTGGCAATTTACATCCCGCCCATCAGCATAACAAGGCTGCCAGTTCTCCATGGCCTGTCCTGCCTTTCTGGATTTTACACTTTTTTCAGATGGCCCTTTTGACCGGGGGGAAGTGAGACTTCATTGTCGTGCAGATTTCCTTTGCAAGCTTGCTTGGTTGGCCAAAAAGGGCGTATGCGTTTTTTCCTGAATATATTCAGGAAAAAACGCATACGCCCTTTTTGGCCAAGTGCATCATTGTGGACGTTCTGCCTCTTTTCCTATGCTTTCAATGCAATTCCAGTCTACCTCCTGAAATCGGTTTCCTGCAATTCTGCCCCGCTTTCAAGTCCTCTTGGCAGCCTTACTTCAGTCTATTTTTGGACGATAGCTGTCATTTATAACTCTGCAGGTTTGTGAATTACAGTGCCCCTGAGCTCCTTTCTTCAACTCGCTTTCTTTTGAGCTGGCCGCAACACCGCAGGATGGCTTCAGGCCCTAATCTGGTTCCGGTACGGCACGCTGAGCCTTTGGTTATTTCCTCTTCCTGGTGGGAAATAAGAGTTAAATTTGCCCGTCCAGACACCTCCAGCTAGCCTCTCATTGGTTCTCGCTATTCCTGTTCATCTTCCGCAGAAATTGCAAACTGGGCCAAACAGGAGGTTAAAGGCGCTGACTCTCCAAGTGGGGAGAGTGTTAGTAAAGCGTCTGGAATGTTGCACCCGAGTACCAGGGGAGGAAAACTGAGACATATTTGAACACGTCTCCCGTTCACATGGTTGATCATACTTAGGTTCCACATGCATGTTTTAGCTGAAGGAAGAATACCTTAAACCTGGAGAGTTGAGACTCGTGTAATGGGTACCATGCAATATGACTTCAAAGGGTCTTCATTTGCTCACCGAACCTCTCCAATCCTATCACTGCTGCGTTTATGCCCCTGTACACATGCTTGATTCTCTTTTGGAGACATAGCAATCCATAGGTTTTACGATACTTACTAGTCAGTTACATTCTTAGGCGTTTAATATGCGGTGTTGAGTCCATTTCGTTGAGCAAGGAGTAGCTCTTGTCTATTCCATATTTGACTTAAGGAACTTTATCTGTGCTCATTTCAATCTCTGGTTTTATGCAGCACCCCAACTCACCTTTACCCTTAAGCAAGCATAAGTTGGTTTTCTAAATTTGAGACCCTGTTCTGTTCTGTAATTCAGTTCCTGTGTAGCCAAGTTTACATTCCGTGTATTACTGATATCTTATGATGTTTCTTTTTCTGTGTGACTTATTTCAGTTAGAATCATCATACCTGAATCCACTCATTGTGATGCTAAGGGCCTGATGACATAGATTTCATTGCTGAGTGATATTGCTTTGTAAGTAAATACCACAACTTCTTTATCCATTTTTCACTTTCTGCGATGTTGAACTTGTACTGTAAACGAGGTTCTTGTAAACAGAGGCGTCCCAAATTTTGGGGTGGCTGTGTCTTTTTGATTTTAATTTCCCTAAGCTATAGGACCATAAGTGGCAGTGCCCTAGGCTCTGTTGCTTTGTTTTTTAGATGTTTCAGGAAACACCATACACTTCTCCCGAGTGTCTGTTGGCAATTTACATCCCGCCCATCAGCATAACAAGGTTTCCAGTTCTCCATGGCCTGTCCTGCCTTTCTGGATTTTACACTTTTTTCAGATGGCCCTTTTGACCGGGGGGAAGTGAGACTTCATTGTAGTGCAGATTTCCTTTGCAAGCTTGCTTGGTTGGCCAAAAAGGGCGTATGCGTTTTTTCCTGAATATATTCAGGAAAAAACGCATACGCCCTTTTTGGCCAAGTGCATCATTGTGGACGTTCTGCCTCTTTTCCTATGCTTTCAATGCAATTCCAGTCTACCTCCTGAAATCGGTTTCCTGCAATTCTGCCCCGCTTTCAAGTCCTCTTGGCAGCCTTACTTCAGTCTATTTTTGGACGATAGCTGTCATTTATAACTCTGCAGGTTTGTGAATTACAGTGCCCCTGAGCTCCTTTCTTCAACTCGCTTTCTTGTGACCTGGCCGCAACACCGCAGGATGGCTTCAGGCCCTAATCAGGTTCCGGCCCGGCATGCTGAGCCTTTGGTTAATTCCTCTTCCTGGTGGGAAATGAGAGTTAAATTTGCCCATCCAGACACCTCCAGCTAGCCTCTCATTGGTTTTCGCTATTCCTGTTCATCTTCCGCAGAAATTGCAAACTGGGCCAAACAGGAGGTTAAAGGGACTGACTCTCCAAGTGGCGAGAGTGTTAGTAAAGCGTCTGGAATGTTGCACCCGAGTACCAGGTGAGGAAAAGTGAGACATATTTGAACACGTCTCCCGATCACATGGTTGATCATACTCTAGGTTCCACATGCATGTTTTAGCTGAAGGAAGAATACCTTAAACCTGGGTAGTTGAAACCCGTGGAATGGGTACCATGCAATATGACTTCAAAGGGTCTTCATTTGCTCACCGCACCTCTCCAATCCTATCACTGCTGCGTTTATGCCCCTGTACACATGCTTGATTCTCTTTCGGAGACATAGCAATCCATAGGTTTTAAGATACTTACTAGTCAGGTACATTCTTAGGCGTTTAATATGGGGTGTTGAGTCCATTTCGTTGAGCAAGGAGTAGCTCTTGTCTATGCCATATTTGGCTTAAGGAACTTTATGTGTGCTCATTTCAATCTCTGGTTTTATGCAGCACCCCAACTCACCTTTACCCTTAAGCAAGCATAAGTTGGTTTTCTAAAGTTGAGACCCTGTTCTGTTCTGTAATTCATTTCCTGAGTAGCCAAGTTTACATTCCATGTATTACTGATATCTTATGATGTTTCTTTTTCTGTGTGACTTATTTCAGTTAGAATCATCATACCTGAATCCACTCATTGTGCTGCTAAGGGCGTGATGACACAGATTTCATTGCTGAGTGATATTGCTTTGTAAGTAAATACCACATCTTCTTTATCCATTTTTCAGTTTCTGCGATGTTGAACTTGTACTGTAAACGAGGTTCTTGTAAACAGAGCCGTTCCAAACTTTGGGGTGGCTGTGTCTTTTTGATTTTAATTTCCCTAAGCTATAGGACCATAAGTGGAAGTGCCCTAGGTTCTGTTGCTTTGTTTTTTAGATGTTTCAGGAAACACCATACACTTCTCCCGAGTGGTTGTTGGCAATTTACATCCCGCCCATCAGCATAACAAGGCTCCCAGTTCTCCATGGCCTGTCCTGCCTTTCTGGATTTTACACTTTTTTCAGATGGCCCTTTTGACCGGGGGGAAGTGAGACTTCATTGTAGTGCAGATTTCCTTTGCAAGCTTGCTTGGTTGGCCAAAAAGGGCGTATGCGTTTTTTCCTGAATATATTCAGGAAAAAACGCATACGCCCTTTTTGGCCAAGTGCATCATTGTGGACGTTCTGCCTCTTTTCCTATGCTTTCAATGCAATTCCAGTCTACCTCCTGAAATCGGTTTCCTGCAATTCTGCCCCGCTTTCAAGTCCTCTTGGCAGCCTTACTTCAGTCTATTTTTGGACGATAGCTGTCATTTATAACTCTGCAGGTTTGTGAATTACAGTGCCCCTGAGCTCCTTTGTTCAACTCGCTTTCTTTTGAGCTGGCCGCAACACCGCAGGATGGCTTCAGGCCCTAATCTGGTTCCGGTACGGCACGCTGAGCCTTTGGTTATTTCCTCTTCCTGGTGGGAAATGAGAGTTAAATTTGCCCGTCCAGACACCTCCAGCTAGCCTCTCATTGGTTCTCGCTATTCCTGTTCATCTTCCACAGAAATTGCAAACTGGGCCAAACAGGAGGTTAAAGGCGCTGACTCTCCAAGTAGGGAGAGTGTTACTAAAGCGTCTGGAATGTTGCACCCGAGTACCAGGGGAGGAAAACTGAGACATATTTGAACACGTCTCCCATTCACATGGTTGATCATACTTGGGTTCCACATGCATGTTTTAGCTGAAGGAAGAATACCTTAAACCTGGAGAGTTGAGACCCGTGTAATGGGTACCATGCAATATGACTTCAAAGGGTCTTCATTTGCTCACCGAACCTCTCCAATCCTATCACTGCTGCGTTTATGCCCCTGTACACATGCTTGATTCTCTTTTGGAGACATAGCAATCCATAGGTTTTACGATACTTACTAGTCAGGTACATTCTTAGGCGTTTAATATGCGGTGTTGAGTCCATTTCGTTGAGCAAGGAGTAGCTCTTGTCTATTCCATATTTGGCTTAAGGAACTTTATCTGTGCTCATTTCAATCTCTGGTTTTATGCAGCACCCCAACTCACCTTTACCCTTAAGCAAGCATAAGTTGGTTTTCGAAATTTGAGACCCTGTTCTGTTCTGTAATTCAGTTCCTGTGTAGCCAAGTTTACATTCCGTGTATTACTGATATCTTATGATGTTTCTTTTTCTGTGTGACTTATTTCAGTTAGAATCATCATACCTGAATCCACTCATTGTGATGCTAACGGCCTGATGACATAGATTTCATTGCTGAGTGATATTGCTTTGTAAGTAAATACCACAACTTCTTTATCCATTTTTCACTTTCTGCGATGTTGAACTTGTACTGTAAACGAGGTTCTTGTAAACAGAGGCGTCCCAAACTTTGGGGTGGCTGTGTCTTTTTGATTTTAATTTCCCTAAGCTATAGGACCATAAGTGGCAGTGCCCTAGGCTCTGTTGCTTTGTTTTTTAGATGTTTCAGGAAACACCATACACTTCTCCCGAGTGTCTGTTGGCAATTTACATCCCGCCCATCAGCATAACAAGGCTCCCAGTTCTCCATGGCCTGTCCTGCCTTTCTGGATTTTACACTTTTTACAGATGGCCCTTTTGACCGGGGGGAAGTGAGACTTCATTGTAGTGCAGATTTCCTTTGCAAGCTTGCTTGGTTGGCCAAAAAGGGCGTATGCGTTTTTTCCTGAATATATTCAGGAAAAAACGCATACGCCCTTTTTGGCCAAGTGCATCATTGTGGACGTTCTGCCTCTTTTCCTATGCTTTCAATGCAATTCCAGTCTACCTCCTGAAATCGGTTTCCTGCAATTCTGCCCCGCTTTCAAGTCCTCTTGGCAGCCTTACTTCAGTCTATTTTTGGACGATAGCTGTCATTTATAACTCTGCAGGTTTTTGAATTACAGTGCCCCTGAGCTCCTTTCTTCAACTCGCTTTCTTTTGAGCTGGCCGCAACACCGCAGGATGGCTTCAGGCCCTAATCTGGTTCCGGCCTGGCATGCTGAGCCTTTGGTTAATTCCTCTTCCTGGTGGGAAATGAGAGTTAAATTTGCCTGTCCAGACACCTCCAGCTAGCCTCTCATTGGTTTTCGCTATTCCTGTTCATCTTCCGCAGAAATTGCAAACTGGGCCAAACAGGAGGTTAAAGGGACTGACTCTCCAAGTGGGGAGAGTGTTAGGAAAGCGTCTGGAATGTTGCACCCGAGTACCAGGGGAGGAAAACTGAGACATATTTGAACACGTCTCCCGATCACATGGTTGATTATACTCTAGGTTCCACATGCATGTTTTAGCTGAAGGAAGAATACCTTAAACCTGGGTAGTTGAAACCCGTGGAATGGGTACCATTCAATATGACTTCAAAGGGTCTTCATTTGCTCACCGCACCTCTCCAATCCTATCACTGCTGCGTTTATGCCCCTGTACACATGCTTGATTCTCTTTCGGAGACATAGCAATCCATAGGTTTTAAGATACTTACAAGTCAGGTACATTCTTAGGCGTTTAATATGGGGTGTTGAGTCCATTTCGTTGAGCAAGGAGTAGCTCTTGTCTATTCCATATTTGGCTTAAGGAACTTTATCTGTGCTCATTTCAATCTCTGGTTTTATGCAGCACCCCAACTCACCTTTACCCTTAAGCAAGAATAAGTTGTTTTTCTAAATTTGAGACCCTGTTCTGTTCTGTAATTCAGTTCCTGTGTAGCCAAGTTTGCATTCCGTGTATTACTGATATCTTATGATGTTTCTTTTTCTGTGTGACTTATTTCAGTTAGAATCATCATACCTGAATCCACTCATTGTGCTGCTAAGGGCCTGATGACATAGATTTCATTGCTGAGTGATATTGCTTTGTAAGTAAATACCACAACTTCTTTATCCATTTTTCACTTTCTGCGATGTTGAACTTGTACTGTAAACGAGGTTCTTGTAAACAGAGGCGTCCCAAACTTTGGGGTGGCTGTGTCTTTTTGATTTTAATTTCCCTAAGCTATAGGACCATAAGTGGCAGTGCCCTAGGCTCTGTTGCTTTGTTTTTTAGATGTTTCAGGAAACACCATACACTTCTCCCATGTGTCTGTTGGCAATTTACATCCCGCCCATCAGCATAACAAGGCTCCCAGTTCTCAATTGCCTTTTGCCTTTCTGGATTTTACACTTTTTTCAGATGGCCCTTTTGACCGGGGGGAAGTGAGACTTCATTGTAGTGCAGATTTCCTTTGCAAGCTTGCTTGGTTGGCCAAAAAGGGCGTATGTGTTTTTTCCTGAATATATTCAGGAAAAAACGCATACGCCCTTTTTGGCCAAGTGCATCATTGTGGACGTTCTGCCTCTTTTCCTATGCTTTCAATGCAATTCCAGTCTACCTCCTGAAATCGGTTTCCTGCAATTCTGCCCCGCTTTCAAGTCCTCTTGGCAGCCTTACTTCAGTCTATTTTTGGACGATAGCTGTCATTTATAACTCTGCAGGTTTGTGAATTACAGTGCCCCTGAGCTCCTTTCTTCAACTCGCTTTCTTGTGACCTGGCCGCAACACCGCAGGATGGCTTCAGGCCCTAATCTGGTTCCGGCACGGCACGCTGAGCCTTTGGTTATTTCCTCTTCCTGGTGGGAAATGAGAGTTAAATTTGCCCGTCCAGACACCTCCAGCTAGTCTCTCATTGGTTCTCGCTATTCCTGTTCATCTTCCGCAGAAATTGCAAACTGGGCCAAACAGGAGGTTAAAGGGACTGACTCTCCAAGTGGGGAGAGTGTTAGTAAAGTGTCTGGAATGTTGCACCCGAGTACCAGGGGAGGAAAACTGAGACATATTTGAACACGTCTCCCGATCACATGGTTGATCATACTCTAGGTTCCACATGCATGTTTTAGCTGAAGGAAGAATACCTTAAACCTGGGTAGTTGAAACCCGTGGAATGGGTACCATGCAATATGACTTCAAAGGGTCTTCATTTGCTCACCGAACCTCTCCAATCCTATCACTGCTGCGTTTATGCCCCTGTACACATGCTTGATTCTCTTTCGGAGACATAGCAATCCATAGGTTTTAAGATACTTACTAGTCAGGTACATTCTTAGGCGTTTAATATGGGGTGTTGAGTCCATTTCGTTGAGCAAGGAGTAGCTCTTGTCTATTCCATATTTGACTTAAGGAACTTTATCTGTTCTCATTTCAATCTCTGGTTTTATGCAGCACCCCAACTCACCTTTACCCTTAAGCAAGCATAAGTTGGTTTTCTAAATTTGAGACCCTGTTCTGTTCTGTAATTCAGTTCCTGTGTAGCCAAGTTTACATTCCGTGTATTACTGATATCTTATGATGTTTCTTTTTCTGTGTGACTTATTTCAGTTAGAATTATCATACCTGAATCCACTCATTGTGCTGCTAAGGGCCTGATGACACAGATTTCATTGCTGAGTGATATTGCTTTGTAAGTAAATACCACAACTTCTTTATCCATTTTTCACTTTCTGCGATGTTGAACTTGTACTGTAAACGAGGTTCTTGTAAACAGAGCCGTTCCAAACTTTGGTGTGGCTGTGTCTTTTTGATTTTAATTTCCCTAAGCTATAGGACCATAAGTGGCAGTGCCCTAGGCTCTGTTGCTTTGTTTTTTAGATGTTTCAGGAAACACCATACACTCCTCCCGAGTGTCTGTTGGCAATTTACATCCCGCCCATCAGCATAACAAGGCTCCCAGTTCTCCATGGCCTGTCCTGCCTTTCTGGATTTTACACTTTTTTCAGATGGCCCTTTTGACCGGGGGGAAGTGAGACTTCATTGTAGTGCAGATTTCCTTTGCAAACTTGCTTGGTTGGCCAAAAAGGGCGTATGCGTTTTTTCCTGAATATATTCAGGGAAAAACGCATACGCCCTTTTTGGCCAAGTGCATCATTGTGGACGTTCTGCCTCTTTTCCTATGCTTTCAATGCAATTCCAGTCTACCTCTTGAAATCGGTGTCCTGCAATTCTGCCCCGCTTTCAAGTCCTCTTGGCAGCCTTACTTCAGTCTATTTTTGGACGATAGCTGTCATTTATAACTCTGCAGGTTTGTGAATTACAGTGCCCCTGAGCTCCTTTCTTCAACTCGCTTTCTTGTGACCTGGCCGCAACACAGCAGGATGGCTTCAGGCCCTAATCTGGTTCCGGCCCGGCATGCTGAGCCTTTGGTTAATTCCTCTTCCTTGTGGGAAATGAGAGTTAAATTTGCCCGTCCAGACACCTCCAGCTAGCCTGTCATTGGTTCTCGCTATTCCTGTTCATCTTCCGCAGAAATTGCAAACTGGGCCAAACAGGAGGTTAAAGGGACTGACTCTCCAAGTGGGGAGAGTGTTAGTAAAGCGTCTGGAATGTTGCACCCGAGTACCAGGGGAGGAAAACTGAGACATATTTGAACACGTCTCCCGATCACATGGTTGATCATACTCTAGGTTCCACATGCATGTTTTACCTGAAGGAAGAATACCTTAAACCTGGGTAGTTGAAACCCGTGGAATGGGTACCATGCAATATGACTTCAAAGGGTCTTCATTTGCTCACCGCACCTCTCCAATCCTATCACTGCTGCATTTATGCCCCTGTACACATGCTTGATTCTCTTTCGGAGACATAGCAATCCATAGGTTTTAAGATACTTACTAGTCAGGTACATTCTTAGGCGTTTAATATGGGGTGTTGAGTCCATTTCGTTGAGCAAGGAGTAGCTCTTGTCTATTCCATATTTGGCTTAAGGAACTTTATCTGTTCTCATTTCAATCTCTGGTTTTATGCAGCACCCCAACTCACCTTTACCCTTAAGCAAGAATAAGTTGGTTTTCTAAATTTGAGACCCTGTTCTGTTCTGTAATTCAGTTCCTGTGTAGCCAAGTTTACATTCCGTGTATTACTGATATCTTATGATGTTTCTTTTTCTGTGTGACTTATTTCAGTTAGAATCATCATACCTGAATCCACTCATTGTGCTGCTAAGGGCCTGATGACACAGATATCATTGCTGAGTGATATTGCTTTGTAAGTAAATACCACAACTTCTTTATCCATTTTTCACTTTCTGCGATGTTGAACTTGTACTGTAAACGAGGTTCTTGTAAACAGAGCCGTTCCAAACTTTGGGGTGGCTGTGTCTTTTTGATTTTAATTTCCCTAAGCTATAGGACCATAAGTGGAAGTGCCCTAGGTTCTGTTGCTTTGTTTTTTAGATGTTTCAGGAAACACCATACACTTCTCCGGAGTGGTTGTTGGCAATTTACATCCCGCCCATCAGCATAACAAGGCTGCCAGTTCTCCATGGCCTGTCCTGCCTTTCTGGATTTTACACTTTTTTCAGATGGCCCTTTTGACCGGGGGGAAGTGAGACTTCATTGTAGTGCAGATTTCCTTTGCAAGCTTGCTTGGTTGGCCAAAAAGGGCGTATGCGTTTTTTCTTGAATATATTCAGGAAAAAACGCATACGCCCTTTTTGGCCAAGTGCATCATTGTGGACGTTCTGCCTCTTTTCCTATGCTTTCAATGCAATTCCAGTCTCCCTCCTGAAATCGGTTTCCTGCAATTCTGCCCCGCTTTCAAGTCCTCTTGGCAGCCTTACTTCAGTCTATTTTTGGACGATAGCTGTCATTTATAACTCTGCAGGTTTGTGAATTACAGTGCCCCTGAGCTCCTTTCTTCAACTCGCTTTCTTTTGAGCTGGCCGCAACACCGCAGGATGGCTTCAGGCCCTAATCTGGTTCCGGCACGGCACGCTGAGCCTTTGGTTATTTCCTCTTCCTGGTGGGAAATAAGAGTTAAATTTGCCCGTCCAGACACCTCCAGCTAGCCTCTCATTAGTTCTCGCTATTCCTGTTCATCTTCCGCAGAAATTGCAAACTGGGCCAAACAGGAGGTTAAAGGCGCTGACTCTCCAAGTGCTGAGAGTGTTAGTAAAGCGTCTGGAATGTTGCACCCGAGTACCAGGGGAGGAAAACTGAGACATATTTGAACACGTCTCCCGTTCACATGGTTGATCATACTTAGGTTCCACATGCATGTTTTAGCTGAAGGAAGAATACCTTAAACCTGGAGAGTTGAGACTCGTGTAATGGGTACCATGCAATATGACTTCAAAGGGTCTTCATTTGCTCACCAAACCTCTCCAATCCTATCACTGCTGCGTTTATGCCCCTGTACACATGCTTGATTCTCTTTTGGAGACATAGCAATCCATAGGTTTTACGATACTTACTAGTCAGGTACATTCTTAGGCGTTTAATATGCGGTGTTGAGTCCATTTCGTTGAGCAAGGAGTAGCTCTTGTCTATTCCATATTTGACTTAAGGAACTTTATCTGTGCTCATTTCAATCTCTGGTTTTATGCAGCACCCCAACTCACCTTTACCCTTAAGCAAGCATAAGTTGGTTTTCTAAATTTGAGACCCTGTTCTGTTCTGTAATTCAGTTCCTGTGTAGCCAAGTTTACATTCCGTGTATTACTGATATCTTATGATGTTTCTTTTTCTGTGTGACTTATTTCAGTTAGAATCATCATACCTTAATCCACTCATTGTGATGCTAACGGCCTGATGACATAGATTTCATTGCTGAGTGATATTGCTTTGTAAGTAAATACCACAACTTCTTTATCCATTTTTCACTTTCTGCGATGTTGAACTTGTACTGTAAACGAGGTTCTTGTAAACAGAGGCGTCCCAAACTTTGGGGTGGCTGTGTCTTTTTGATTTTAATTTCCCTAAGCTATAGGACCATAAGTGGCAGTGCCCTAGGCTCTGTTGCTTTGTTTTTTAGATGTTTCAGGAAACACCATACACTTCTCCCGAGTGTCTGTTGGCAATTTACATCCCGCCCATCAGCATAACAAGGCTCCCAGTTCTCCATGGCCTGTCCTGCCTTTCTGGATTTTACACTTTTTTCAGATGGCCCTTTTGACCGGGGGGAAGTGAGACTTCATTGTAGTGCAGATTTCCTTTGCAAGCTTGCTTGGTTGGCCAAAAAGGGCGTATGCGTTTTTTCCTGAATATATTCAGGAAAAAACGCATACGCCCTTTTTGGCCAAGTGCATCATTGTGGACGTTCTGCCTCTTTTCCTATGCTTTCAATGCAATTCCAGTCTACCTCCTGAAATCGGTTTCCTGCAATTCTGCCCCGCTTTCAAGTCCTCTTGGCAGCCTTACTTCAGTCTATTTTTGGACGATAGCTGTCATTTATAACTCTGCAGGTTTGTGAATTACAGTGCCCCTGAGCTCCTTTCTTCAACTCGCTTTCTTGTGACCTGGCCGCAACACCGCAGGATGGCTTCAGGCCCTAATCAGGTTCCGGCCCGGCATGCTGAGCCTTTGGTTAATTCCTCTTCCTGGTGGGAAATGAGAGTTAAATTTGCCCATCCAGACACCTCCAGCTAGCCTCTCATTGGTTTTCGCTATTCCTGTTCATCTTCCGCAGAAATTGCAAACTGGGCCAAACAGGAGGTTAAAGGGACTGACTCTCCAAGTGGCGAGAGTGTTAGTAAAGCGTCTGGAATGTTGCACCCGAGTACCAGGGGAGGAAAACTGAGACATATTTGAACACGTCTCCCGATCACATGGTTGATCATACTCTAGGTTCCACATGCATGTTTTAGCTGAAGGAAGAATACATTAAACCTGGGTAGTTGAAACCCGTGGAATGGGTACCATGCAATATGACTTCAAAGGGTCTTCATTTGCTCACCGCACCTCTCCAATCCTATCACTGCTGCGTTTATGCCCCTGTACACATGCTTGATTCTCTTTCGGAGACATAGCAATCCATAGGTTTTAAGATACTTACTAGTCAGGTACATTCTTAGGCGTTTAATATGGGGTGTTGAGTCCATTTCGTTGAGCAAGGAGTAGCTCTTGTCTATGCCATATTTGGCTTAAGGAACTTTATGTGTGCTCATTTCAATCTCTGGTTTTATGCAGCACCCCAACTCACCTTTACCCTTAAGCAAGCATAAGTTGGTTTTCTAAATTTGAGACCCTGTTCTGTTCTGTAATTCATTTCCTGTGTAGCCAAGTTTACATTCCATGTATTACTGATATCTTATGATGTTTCTTTTTCTGTGTGACTTATTTCAGTTAGAATCATCATACCTGAATCCACTCATTGTGCTGCTAAGGGCGTGATGTCACAGATTTCATTGCTGAGTGATATTGCTTTGTAAGTAAATACCACATCTTCTTTATCCATTTTTCAGTTTCTGCGATGTTGAACTTGTACTGTAAACGAGGTTCTTGTAAACAGAGCCGTTCCAAACTTTGGGGTGGCTGTGTCTTTTTGATTTTAATTTCCCTAAGCTATAGGACCATAAGTGGAAGTGCCCTAGGTTCTGTTGCTTTGTTTTTTAGATGTTTCAGGAAACACCATACACTTCTCCCGAGTGGTTGTTGGCAATTTACATCCCGCCCATCAGCATAACAAGGCTCCCAGTTCTCCATGGCCTGTCCTGCCTTTCTGGATTTTACACTTTTTTCAGATGGCCCTTTTGACCGGGCGGAAGTGAGACTTCATTGTAGTGCAGATTTCCTTTGCAAGCTTGCTTGGTTGGCCAAAAAGGGCGTATGCGTTTTTTCCTGAATATATTCAGGAAAAAACGCATACGCCCTTTTTGGCCAAGTGCATCATTGTGGACGTTCTGCCTCTTTTCCTATGCTTTCAATGCAATTCCAGTCTACCTCCTGAAATCGGTTTCCTGCAATTCTGCCCCGCTTTCAAGTGCTCTTGGCAGCCTTACTTCAGTCTATTTTTGGACGATAGCTGTCATTTATAACTCTGCAGGTTTGTGAATTACAGTGCCCCTGAGCTCCTTTGTTCAACTCGCTTTCTTTTGAGCTGGCCGCAACACCGCAGGATGGCTTCAGGCCCTAATCTGGTTCCGGTACGGCACGCTGAGCCTTTGGTTATTTCCTCTTCCTGGTGGGAAATGAGAGTTAAATTTGCCCGTCCAGACACCTCCAGCTAGCCTCTCATTGGTTCTCGCTATTACTGTTCATCTTCCGCAGAAATTGCAAACTGGGCCAAACAGGAGGTTAAAGGCGCTGACTCTCCAAGTGGGGAGAGTGTTAGTAAAGCGTCTGGAATGTTGCACCCGAGTACCAGGGGAGGAAAACTGAGACATATTTGAACACGTCTCCCGTTCACATGGTTGATCATACTTGGGTTCCACATGCATGTTTTAGCTGAAGGAAGAATACCTTAAACCTGGAGAGTTGAGACCCGTGTAATGGGTACCATGCAATATGACTTCAAAGGGTCTTCATTTGCTCACCGAACCTCTCCAATCCTATCACTGCTGCGTTTATGCCCCTGTACACATGCTTGATTCTCTTTTGGAGACATAGCAATCCATAGGTTTTACGATACTTACTAGTCAGGTACATTCTTAGGCGTTTAATATGCGGTGTTGAGTCCATTTCGTTGAGCAAGGAGTAGCTCTTGTCTATTCCATATTTGGCTTAAGGAACTTTATCTGTGCTCATTTCAATCTCTGGTTTTATGCAGCACCCCAACTCACCTTTACCCTTAAGCAAGCATAAGTTGGTTTTCGAAATTTGAGACCCTGTTCTGTTCTGTAATTCAGTTCCTGTGTAGCCAAGTTTACATTCCGTGTATTACTGATATCTTATGATGTTTCTTTTTCTGTGTGACTTATTTCAGTTAGAATCATCATACCTGAATCCACTCATTGTGATGCTAACGGCCTGATTACATAGATTTCATTGCTGAGTTATATTGCTTTGTAAGTAAATACCACAACTTCTTTATCCATTTTTCACTTTCTGCGATGTTGAACTTGTACTGTAAACGAGGTTCTTGTAAACAGAGGCGTCCCAAACTTTGGGGTGGCTGTGTCTTTTTGATTTTAATTTCCCTAAACTATAGGACCATAAGTGGCAGTGCCCTAGGCTCTGTTGCTTTGTTTTTTAGATGTTTCAGGAAACACCATACACTTCTCCCGAGTGTCTGTTGGCAATTTACATCCCGCCCATCAGCGTAACAAGGCTCCCAGTTCTCCATGGCCTGTCCTGCCTTTCTGGATTTTACACTTTTTTCAGATGGCCCTTTTGACCGGGGGGAAGTGAGACTTCATTGTAGTGCAGATTTCCTTTGCAAGCTTGCTTGGTTGGCCAAAAAGGGCGTATGCGTTTTTTCCTGAATATATTCAGGAAAAAACGCATACGCCCTTTTTGGCCAAGTGCATCATTGTGGACGTTCTGCCTCTTTTCCTATGCTTTCAATGCAATTCCAGTCTACCTCCTGAAATCGGTTTCCTGCAATTCTGCCCCGCTTTCAAGTCCTCTTGGCAGCCTTACTTCAGTCTATTTTTGGACGATAGCTGTCATTTATAACTCTGCAGGTTTGTGAATTACAGTGCCCCTGAGCTCCTTTCTTCAACTTGCTTTCTTGTGACCTGGCCGCAACACCGCAGGATGGCTTCAGGCCCTAATCTGGTTCCGGCCCGGCATGCTGAGCCTTTGGTTAATTCCTCTTCCTGGTGGGAAATGAGAGTTAAATTTGCCTGTCCAGACACCTCCAGCTAGCCTCTCATTGGTTCTCGCTATTCCTGTTCATCTTCCGCAGAAATTGCAAACTGGGCCAAACAGGAGGTTAAAGGGACTGACTCTCCAAGTGGGGAGAGTGTTAGGAAAGCGTCTGGAATGTTGCACCCGAGTACCAGGGGAGGAAAACTGAGACATATTTGAACACGTCTCCCGATCACATGGTTGATTATACTCTAGGTTCCACATGCATGTTTTAGCTGAAGGAAGAATACCTTAAACCTGGGTAGTTGAAACCCGTGGAATGGGTACCATTCAATATGACTTCAAAGGGTCTTCATTTGCTCACCGCACCTCTCCAATCCTATCACTGCTGCGTTTATGCCCCTGTACACATGCTTGATTCTCTTTCGGAGACATAGCAATCCATAGGTTTTAAGATACTTACAAGTCAGGTACATTCTTAGGCGTTTAATATGCGGTGTTGAGTCCATTTCGTTGAGCAAGGAGTAGCTCTTGTCTATTCCATATTTGGCTTAAGGAACTTTATCTGTGCTCATTTCAATCTCTGGTTTTATGCAGCACCCCAACTCACCTTTACCCTTAAGCAAGCATAAGTTGGTTTTCTAAATTTGAGACCCTGTTCTGTTCTGTAATTCAGTTCCTGTGTAGCCAAGTTTGCATTCCGTGTATTACTGATATCTTATGATGTTTCTTTTTCTGTGTGACTTATTTCAGTTAGAATCATCATACCTGAATCCACTCATTGTGCTGCTAAGGGCCTGATGACATAGATTTCATTGCTGAGTGATATTGCTTTGTAAGTGAATACCACAACTTCTTTATCCATTTTTCACTTTCTGCGATGTTGAACTTGTACTGTAAACGAGGTTCTTGTAAACAGAGGCGTCCCAAACTTTGGGGTGGCTGTGTCTTTTTGATTTTAATTTCCCTAAGCTATAGGACCATAAGTGGCAGTGCCCTAGGCTCTGTTGCTTTGTTTTTTAGATGTTTCAGGAAACACCATACACTTCTCCCATGTGTCTGTTGGCAATTTACATCCCGCCCATCAGCATAACAAGGCTCCCAGTTCTCAATTGCCTTTTGCCTTTCTGGATTTTACACTTTTTTCAGATGGCCCTTTTGACCGGGGGGAAGTGAGACTTCATTGTAGTGCAGATTTCCTTTGCAAGCTTGCTTGGTTGGCCAAAAAGGGCGTATGCGTTTTTTCCTGAATATATTCAGGAAAAAATGCATACGCCCTTTTTGGCCAAGTGCATCATTGTGGACGTTCTGCCTCTTTTCCTATGCTTTCAATGCAATTCCAGTCTACCTCCTGAAATCAGTTTCCTGCAATTCTGCCCCGCTTTCAAGTCCTCTTGGCAGCCTTACTTCAGTCTATTTTTGGACGATAGCTGTCATTTATAACTCTGCAGGTTTGTGAATTACAGTGCCCCTGAGCTCCTTTCTTCAACTCGCTTTCTTGTGACCTGGCCGCAACACCGCAGGATGGCTTCAGGCCCTAATCTGGTTCCGGCACGGCACGCTGAGCCTTTGGTTATTTCCTCTTCCTGGTGGGAAATGAGAGTTAAATTTGCCCGTCCAGACACCTCCAGCTAGTCTCTCATTGGTTCTCGCTATTCCTGTTCATCTTCCGCAGAAATTGCAAACTGGGCCAAACAGGAGGTTAAAGGGACTGACTCTCCAAGTGGGGAGAGTGTTAGTAAAGCGTCTGGAATGTTGCACCCAAGTACCAGGGGAGGAAAACTGAGACATATTTGAACACGTCTCCCGATCACATGGTTGATCATACTCTAGGTTCCACATGCATGTTTTAGCTGAAGGAAGAATACCTTAAACCTGGGTAGTTGAAACCCGTGGAATGGGTACCATGCAATATGACTTCAAAGGGTCTTCATTTGCTCACCGAACCTCTCCAATCCTATCACTGCTGCGTTTATGCCCCTGTACACATGCTTGATTCTCTTTCGGAGACATAGCAATCCATAGGTTTTAAGATACTTACTAGTCAGGTACATTCTTAGGCGTTTAATATGGGGTGTTGAGTCCATTTCGTTGAGCAAGGAGTAGCTCTAGTCTATTCCATATTTGACTTAAGGAACTTTATCTGTGCTCATTTCAATCTCTGGTTTTATGCAGCACCCCAACTCACCTTTACCCTTAAGCAAGAATAAGTTGGTTTTCTAAATTTGAGACCCTGTTCTGTTCTGTAATTCAGTTCCTGTGTAGCCAAGTTTACATTCCGTGTATTACTGATATCTTATGATGTTTCTTTTTCTGTGTGACTTATTTCAGTTAGAATCATCATACCTGAATCCACTCATTGTGCTGCTAAGGGCCTGATGACACAGATTTCATTGCTGAGTGATATTGCTTTGTAAGTAAATACCACAACTTCTTTGTCCATTTTTCACTTTCTGCGATGTTGAACTTGTACTGTAAACGAGGTTCTTGTAAACAGAGGCGTCCCAAACTTTGGGGTGGCTGTGTCTTTTTGATTTTAATTTCCCTAAACTATAGGACCATAAGTGGCAGTGCCCTAGGCTCTGTTGCTTTGTTTTTTAGATGTTTCAGGAAACACCATACACTTCTCCCGAGTGTCTGTTGGCAATTTACATCCCGCCCATCAGCATAACAAGGCTCCCAGTTCTCCATGGCCTGTCCTGCCTTTCTGGATTTTACACTTTTTTCAGATGGCCCTTTTGACCGGGGGGAAGTGAGACTTCATTGTAGTGCAGATTTCCTTTGCAAGCTTGCTTGGTTGGCCAAAAAGGGCGTATGCGTTTTTTCCTGAATATATTCAGGAAAAAACGCATACGCCCTTTTTGGCCAAGTGCATCATTGTGGACGTTCTGCCTCTTTTCCTATGCTTTCAATGCAATTCCAGTCTACCTCCTGAAATCGGTTTCCTGCAATTCTGCCCCGCTTTCAAGTCCTCTTGGCAGCCTTACTTCAGTCTATTTTTGGACGATAGCTGTCATTTATAACTCTGCAGGTTTGTGAATTACAGTGCCCCTGAGCTCCTTTCTTCAACTCGCTTTCTTTTGAGCTGGCCGCAACACCGCAGGATGGCTTCAGGCCCTAATCTGGTTCCGGCACGGCACGCTGAGCCTTTGGTTATTTCCTCTTCCTGGTGGGAAATAAGAGTTAAATTTGCCCGTCCAGACACCTCCAGCTAGCCTCTCATTAGTTCTCGCTATTACTGTTCATCTTCCGCAGAAATTGCAAACTGGGCCAAACAGGAGGTTAAAGGCGCTGACTCTCCAAGTGGGGAGAGTGTTAGTAAAGCGTCTGGAATGTTGCACCCGAGTACCAGGGGAGGAAAACTGAGACATATTTGAACACGTCTCCCGTTCACATGGTTGATCATACTTAGGTTCCACATGCATGTTTTAGCTGAAGGAAGAATACCTTAAACCTGGGTAGTTGAAATCCGTGGAATGGGTACCATTCAATATGACTTCAAAGGGTCTTCATTTGCTCACCGCACCTCTCCAATCCTATCACTGCTGCGTTTATGCCCCTGTACACATGCTTGATTCTCTTTCGGAGACATAGCAATCCATAGGTTTTAAGATACTTACAAGTCAGGTACATTCTTAGGCGTTTAATATGCGGTGTTGAGTCCATTTCGTTGAGCAAGGAGTAGCTCTTGTCTATTCCATATTTGGCTTAAGGAACTTTATCTGTGCTCATTTCAATCTCTGGTTTTATGCAGCACCCCAACTCACCTTTACCCTTAAGCAAGCATAAGTTGGTTTTCTAAATTTGAGACCCTGTTCTGTTCTGTAATTCAGTTCCTGTGTAGCCAAGTTTGCATTCCGTGTATTACTGATATCTTATGATGTTTCTTTTTCTGTGTGACTTATTTCAGTTAGAATCATCATACCTGAATCCACTCATTGTGCTGCTAAGGGCCTGATGACATAGATTTCATTGCTGAGTGATATTGCTTTGTAAGTGAATACCACAACTTCTTTATCCATTTTTCACTTTCTGCGATGTTGAACTTGTACTGTAAACGAGGTTCTTGTAAACAGAGGCGTCCCAAACTTTGGGGTGGCTGTGTCTTTTTGATTTTAATTTCCCTAAGCTATAGGACCATAAGTGGCAGTGCCCTAGGCTCTGTTGCTTTGTTTTTTAGATGTTTCAGGAAACACCATACACTTCTCCCATGTGTCTGTTGGCAATTTACATCCCGCCCATCAGCATAACAAGGCTCCCAGTTCTCAATTGCCTTTTGCCTTTCTGGATTTTACACTTTTTTCAGATGGCCCTTTTGACCGGGGGGAAGTGAGACTTCATTGTAGTGCAGATTTCCTTTGCAAGCTTGCTTGGTTGGCCAAAAAGGGCGTATGCGTTTTTTCCTGAATATATTCAGGAAAAAATGCATACGCCCTTTTTGGCCAAGTGCATCATTGTGGACGTTCTGCCTCTTTTCCTATGCTTTCAATGCAATTCCAGTCTACCTCCTGAAATCAGTTTCCTGCAATTCTGCCCCGCTTTCAAGTCCTCTTGGCAGCCTTACTTCAGTCTATTTTTGGACGATAGCTGTCATTTATAACTCTGCAGGTTTGTGAATTACAGTGCCCCTGAGCTCCTTTCTTCAACTCGCTTTCTTGTGACCTGGCCGCAACACCGCAGGATGGCTTCAGGCCCTAATCTGGTTCCGGCCCGGCATGCTGAGCCTTTGGTTAATTCCTCTTCCTTGTGGGAAATGAGAGTTAAATTTGCCCGTCCAGACACCTCCAGCTAGCCTCTCATTGGTTCTCGCTATTCCTGTTCATCTTCCGCAGAAATTGCAAACTGGGCCAAACAGGAGGTTAAAGGGACTGACTCTCCAAGTGGGGAGAGTGTTAGTAAAGCGTCTGGAATGTTGCACCCGAGTACCAGGGGAGGAAAACTGAGACATATTTGAACACGTCTCCCGATCACATGGTTGATCATACTCTAGGTTCCACATGCATGTTTTAGCTGAAGGAAGAATACCTTAAACCTGGGTAGTTGAAACCCGTGGAATGGGTACCATGCAATATGACTTCAAAGGGTCTTCATTTGCTCACCGCACCTCTCCAATCCTATCACTGCTGCGTTTATGCCCCTGTACACATGCTTGATTCTCTTTCGGAGACATAGCAATCCATAGGTTTTAAGATACTTACTAGTCAGGTACATTCTTAGGCGTTTAATATGGGGTGTTGAGTCCATTTCGTTGAGCAAGGAGTAGCTCTTGTCTATGCCATATTTGACTTAAGGAACTTTATCTGTGCTCATTTCAATCTCTGGTTTTATGCAGCACCCCAACTCACCTTTACCCTTAAGCAAGAATAAGTTGGTTTTCTAAATTTGAGACCCTGTTCTGTTCTGTAATTCAGTTCCTGTGTAGCCAAGTTTACATTCCGTGTATTACTGATATCTTATGATGTTTCTTTTTCTGTGTGACTTATTTCAGTTAGAATCATCATACCTGAATCCACTCATTGTGCTGCTAAGGGCCTGATGACACAGATTTCATTGCTGAGTGATATTGCTTTGTAAGTAAATACCACAACTTCTTTATCCATTTTTCACTTTCTGCGATGTTGAACTTGTACTGTAAACGAGGTTCTTGTAAACAGAGCCGTTCCAAACTTTGGTGTGGCTGTGTCTTTTTGATTTTAATTTCCCTAAGCTATAGGACCATAAGTGGCAGTGCCCTAGGCTCTGTTGCTTTGTTTTTTAGATGTTTCAGGAAACACCATACACTCCTCCCGAGTGTCTGTTGGCAATTTACATCCCGCCCATCAGCATAACAAGGCTCCCAGTTCTCCATGGCCTGTCCTGCCTTTCTGGATTTTACACTTTTTTCAGATGGCCCTTTTGACCGGGGGGAAGTGAGACTTCATTGTAGTGCAGATTTCCTTTGCAAACTTGCTTGGTTGGCCAAAAAGGGCGTATGCGTTTTTTCCTGAATATATTCAGGAAAAAACACATACGCCCTTTTTGGCCAAGTGCATCATTGTGGACGTTCTGCCTCTTTTCCTATGCTTTCAATGCAATTCCAGTCTACCTCTTGAAATCGGTGTCCTGCAATTCTGCCCCGCTTTCAAGTCCTCTTGGCAGCCTTACTTCAGTCTATTTTTGGATGATAGCTGTCATTTATAACTCTGCAGGTTTGTGAATTACAGTGCCCCTGAGCTCCTTTCTTCAACTCGCTTTCTTGTGACCTGGCCGCAACACAGCAGGATGGCTTCAGGCCCTAATCTGGTTCCGGCCCGGCATGCTGAGCCTTTGGTTAATTCCTCTTCCTTGTGGGAAATAAGAGTTAAATTTGCCCGTCCAGACACCTCCAGCTAGCCTCTCATTGGTTCTCGCTATTCCTGTTCATCTTCCGCAGAAATTGCAAACTGGGCCAAACAGGAGGTTAAAGGGACTGACTCTCCAAGTGGGGAGAGTGTTAGTAAAGCGTCTGGAATGTTGCACCCGAGTACCAGGGGAGGAAAACTGAGACATATTTAAACACGTCTCCCGATCACATGGTTGATCATACTCTAGGTTCCACATGCATGTTTTAGCTGAAGGAAGAATACCTTAAACCTGGAGAGTTGAGACCCGTGTAATGGGTACCATGCAATATGACTTCAAAGGGTCTTCATTTGCTCACCGAACCTCTCCAATCCTATCACTGCTGCGTTTATGCCCCTGTACACATGCTTGATTCTCTTTCGGAGACATAGCAATCCATAGGTTTTAAGATACTTACTAGTCAGGTACATTCTTAGGCGTTTAATATGGGGTGTTCAGTCCATTTCGTTGAGCAAGGAGTAGCTCTTGTCTATTCCATATTTGGCTTAAGGAACATTATCTGTGCTCATTTCAATCTCTGGTTTTATGCAGCACCCCAACTCACCTTTACCCTTAAGCAAGAATAAGTTGGTTTTCTAAATTTGAGACCCTGTTCTGTTCTGTAATTCAGTTCCTGTGTAGCCAAGTTTACATTCCGTGTATTACTGATATCTTATGATGTTTCTTTTTCTGTGTGACTTATTTCAGTTAGAATCATCATACCTGAATCCACTCATTGTGCTGCTAAGGGCCTGATGACACAGATTTCATTGCTGAGTGATATTGCTTTGTAAGTAAATACCACAACTTCTTTATCCATTTTTCACTTTCTGCGTTGTTGAACTTGTACTGTAAACGAGGTTCCTGTAAACAGAGCCGTTCCAAACTTTGGGGTGGCTGTGTCTTTTTGATTTTAATTTCCCTAAGCTATAGGACCATAAGTGGCAGTGCCCTAGGCTCTGTTGCTTTGTTTTTTAGATGTTTCAGGAAACACCATACACTTCTCCCAAGTGTCTGTTGGCAATTTACATCCCGCCCATCAGCATAACAAGGCTCCCAGTTCTCAATGGCCTGTTGCCTTTCTGGATTTTACACTTTTTTCAGATGGCCCTTTTGACCGGGGGGAAGTGAGACTTCATTGTAGTGCAGATTTCCTTTGCAAGCTTGCTTGGTTGGCCAAAAAGGGCGTATGCGTTTTTTCCTGAATATATTCAGGAAAAAACGCATACGCCCTTTTTGGCCAAGTGCATCATTGTGGACGTTCTGCCTCTTTTCCTATGCTTTCAATGCAATTCCAGTCTACCTCCTGAAATCGGTTTCCTGCAATTCTGCCCCGCTTTCAAGTCCTCTTGGCAGCCTTACTTCAGTCTATTTTTGGACGATAGCTGTCATTTATAACTCTGCAGGTTTGTGAATTACAGTGCCCCTGAGTCCTTTCTTCAACTCGCTTTCTTGTGACCTGGCCGCAACACCGCAGGATGGCTTCAGGCCCTAATCTGGTTCCGGCCCGGCATGCTGAGCCTTTGGTTAATTCCTCTTCCTGGTGGGAAATGAGAGTTAAATTTGCCCGTCCAGACACCTCCAGCTAGCCTCTCATTGGTTCTCGCTATTCCTGTTCATCTTCCACAGAAATTGCAAACTGGGCCAAACAGGAGGTTAAAGGGACTGACTCTCCAAGTGGGGAGAGTGTTAGTAAAGCGTCTGGAATGTTGCACCCGAGTACCAGGGGAGGAAATCTGAGACATATTTGAACACGTCTCCCGATCACATGGTTGATCATACTCTAGGTTCCACATGCATGTTTTAGCTGAAGGAAGAATACCTTAAACCTGGGTAGTTGAAACCCGTGGAATGGGTACCATGCAATATGTCTTCAAAGGGTCTTCATTTGCTCACCGCACCTCTCCAATCCTATCACTGCTGCGTTTATGCCCCTGTACACATGCTTGATTCTCTTTCGGAGACATAGCAATCCATAGGTTTTAAGATACTTACTAGTCAGGTACATTCTTAGGCGTTTAATATGGGGTGTTGAGTCCATTTCGTTGAGCAAGGAGTAGCTCTTGTCTATTCCATATTTGGCTTAAGGAACTTTATCTGTGCTCATTTCAATCTCTGGTTTTATGCAGCACCCCAACTCACCTTTACCCTTAAGCAAGCATAAGTTGGTTTTCTAAATTTGAGACCCTGTTCTGTTCTGTAATTCAGTTCCTGTGTAGCCAAGTTTCCATTCCGTGTATTACTGATATCTTATGATGTTTCTTTTTCTGTGTGACTTATTTCAGTTAGAATCATCATACCTGAATCCACTCATTGTGCTGCTAAGGGCCTGATGACACAGATTTCATTGCTGAGTGATATTGCTTTGTAAGTAAATACCACAACTTCTTTATCCATTTTTCACTTTCTGCGATGTTGAACTTGTACTGTAAACGAGGTTCCTGTAAACAGAGCCGTTCCAAACTTTGGGGTGGCTGTGTCTTTTTGATTTTAATTTCCCTAAGCTATAGGACCATAAGTGGAAGTGCCCTAGGCTCTGTTGCTTTGTTTTTTAGATGTTTCAGGAAACACCATACACTTCTCCCAAGTGTCTGTTGGCAATTTACATCCCGCCCATCAGCATAACAAGGCTCCCAGTTCTCAATGGCCTGTTGCCTTTCTGGATTTTACACTTTTTTCAGATGGCCCTTTTGGCCGGGGGGAAGTGAGACTTCATTGTAGTGCAGATTTCCTTTGCAAGCTTGCTTGGTTGGCCAAAAAGGGCGTATGCGTTTTTTCCTGAATATATTCAGGAAAAAACGCATACGCCCTTTTTGGCCAAGTGCATCATTGTGGACGTTCTGCCTCTTTTCCTATGCTTTCAATGCAATTCCAGTCTACCTCCTGAAATCGGTTTCCTGCAATTCTGCCCCGCTTTCAAGTCCTCTTGGCAGCCTTACTTCAGTCTATTTTTGGACGATAGCTGTCATTTATAACTCTGCAGGTTTGTGAATTACAGTGCCCCTGAGCTCCTTTCTTCAACTCGCTTTCTTGTGACCTGGCCGCAACACCGCAGGATGGCTTCAGGCCCTAATCTGGTTCCGGACCGGCATGCTGAGCCTTTGGTTAATTCCTCTTCCTGGTGGGAAATGAGAGTTAAATTTGCCCGTCCAGACACCTCCAGCTAGCCTCTCATTGGTTCTCGCTATTCCTGTTCATCTTCCGCAGAAATTGCAAACTGGGCCAAACAGGAGGTTAAAGGGACTGACTCTCCAAGTGGGGAGAGTGTTAGTAAAGCGTCTGGAATGTTGCACCCGAGTACCAGGGGAGGAAAACTGAGACATATTTAAACACGTCTCCCGATCACATGGTTGATCATACTCTAGGTTCCACATGCATGTTTTAGCTGAAGGAAGAATACCTTAAACCTGGGTAGTTGAAACCCGTGGAATGGGTACCATGCAATATGACTTCAAAGGGTCTTCATTTGCTCACCGAACCTCTCCAATCCTATCACTGCTGCGTTTATGCCCCTGTACACATGCTTGATTCTCTTTCGGAGACATAGCAATCCATAGGTTTTAAGATACTTACTAGTCAGGTACATTCTTAGGCGTTTAATATGGGGTGTTGAGTCCATTTCGTTGAGCAAGGAGTAGCTCTTGTCTATTCCATATTTGGCTTAAGGAACTTTATCTGTGCTCATTTCAATCTCTGGTTTTATGCAGCACCCCAACTCACCTTTACCCTTAAGCAAGCATAAGTTGGTTTTCTAAATTTGAGACCCTGTTCTGTTCTGTAATTCAGTTCCTGTGTAGCCAAGTTTCCATTCCGTGTATTACTGATATCTTATGATGTTTCTTTTTCTGTGTGACTTATTTCAGTTAGAATCATCATACCTGAATCCACTCATTGTGCTGCTAAGGGCCTGATGACACAGATTTCATTGCTGAGTGATATTGCTTTGTAAGTAAATACCACAACTTCTTTATCCATTTTTCACTTTCTGCGATGTTGAACTTGTACTGTAAACGAGGTTCTTGTAAACAAAGCCGTTCCAAACTTTGGGGTGGCTGTGTCTTTTTGATTTTAATTTCCCTAAGCTATAGGACCATAAGTGGAAGTGCCCTAGGCTCTGTTGCTTTGTTTTTTAGATGTTTCAGGAAACACCATACACTTCTCCCGAGTGGTTGTTGGCAATTTACATCCCGCCCATCAGCATAACAAGGCTCCCAGTTCTCCATGGCCTGTCCTGCCTTTCTGGATTTTACACTTTTTTCAGATGGCCCTTTTGACCGGGGGGAAGTGAGACTTCATTGTAGTGCAGATTTCCTTTGCAAGCTTGCTTGGTTGGCCAAAAAGGGCGTATGCGTTTTTTCCTGAATATATTCAGGAAAAAACGCATACGCCCTTTTTGGCCAAGTGCATCATTGTGGACGTTCTGCCTCTTTTCCTATGCTTTCAATGCAATTCCAGTCTACCTCCTGAAATCGGTTTCCTGCAATTCTGCCCCGCTTTCAAGTCCTCTTGGCAGCCTTACTTCAGTCTATTTTTGGACGATAGCTGTCATTTATAACTCTGCAGGTTTGTGAATTACAGTGCCCCTGAGCTCCTTTCTTCAACTCGCTTTCTTTTGAGCTGGCCGCAACACCGCAGGATGGCTTCAGGCCCTAATCTGGTTCCGGTACGGCACGCTGAGACTTTGGTTATTTCCTCTTCCTGGTGGGAAATGAGAGTTAAATTTGCCCGTCCAGACACCTCCAGCTAGTCTCTCATTGGTTCTCGCTATTCCTGTTCATCTTCCGCAGAAATTGCAAACTGGGCCAAACAGGAGGTTAAAGGCGCTGACTCTCCAAGTGGGGAGAGTGTTAGTAAAGCGTCTGGAATGTTGCACCCGAGTACCAGGGGAGGAAAACTGAGACATATTTGAACACGTCTCCCGATCACATGGTTGATCATACTCTAGGTTCCACATGCATGTTTTAGCTGAAGGAAGAATACCTTAAACCTGGGTAGTTGAAACCCGTGGAATGGGTACCATGCAATATGACTTCAAAGGGTCTTCATTTGCTCACCGAACCTCTCCAATCCTATCACTGCTGCGTTTATGCCCCTGTACACATGCTTGATTCTCTTTCGGAGACATAGCAATCCATAGGTTTTAAGATACTTACTAGTCAGGTACATTCTTAGGCGTTTAATATGGGGTGTTGAGTCCATTTCGTTGAGCAAGGAGTAGCTCTTGTCTATTCCATATTTGGCTTAAGGAACTTTATCTGTGCTCATTTCAATCTCTGGTTTTATGCAGCACCCCAACTCACCTTTACCCTTAAGCAAGAATAAGTTGGTTTTCTAAATTTGAGACCCTGTTCTGTTCTGTAATTCAGTTCCTGTGTAGCCAAGTTTACATTCCGTGTATTACTGATATCTTATGATGTTTCTTTTTCTGTGTGACTTATCTCAGTTCGAATCATCATACCTGAATCCACTCATTGTGCTGCTAATGGCCTGATGACACAGATTTCATTGCTGAGTGATATTGCTTTGTAAGTAAATACCACAACTTCTTTATCCATTTTTCACTTTCTGCGATGTTGAACTTGTACTGTTAAAGAGGTTCTTGTAAACAGAGCCGTTCCAAACTTTGGGGTGGCTGTGTCTTTTTGATTTTAATTTCCCTAAGCTATAGGACCATAAGTGGAAGTGCCCTAGGCTCTGTTGCTTTGTTTTTTAGATGTTTCAGGAAACACCATACACTTCTCCCGAGTGGTTGTTGGCAATTTACATCCCGCCCATCAGCATAACAAGGCTCCCAGTTCTCCATGGCCTGTCCTGCCTTTCTGGATTTTACACTTTTTTCAGATGGCCCTTTTGACCGGGGGGAAGTGAGACTTCATTGTAGTGCAGATTTCCTTTGCAAGCTTGCTTGGTTGGCCAAAAAGGGCGTATGCGTTTTTTCCTGAATATATTCAGGAAAAAACGCATACGCCCTTTTTGGCCAAGTGCATCATTGTGGACGTTCTGCCTCTTTTCCTATGCTTTCAATGCAATTCCAGTCTACCTCCTGAAATCGGTTTCCTGCAATTCTGCCCCGCTTTCAAGTCCTCTTGGCAGCCTTACTTCAGTCTATTTTTGGACGATAGCTGTCATTTATAACTCTGCAGGTTTGTGAATTACAGTGCCCCTGAGCTCCTTTCTTCAACTCGCTTTCTTTTGAGCTGGCCGCAACACCGCAGGATGGCTTCAGGCCCTAATCTGGTTCCGGTACGGCACGCTGAGCCTTTGGTTATTTCCTCTTCCTGGTGGGAAATGAGAGTTAAATTTGCCCGTCCAGACACCTCCAGCTAGCCTCTCATTGGTTCTCGCTATTCCTGTTCATCTTCCGCAGAAATTGCAAACTGGGCCAAACAGGAGGTTAAAGGCGCTGACTCTCCAAGTGGGGAGAGTGTTAGTAAAGCATCTGTAATGTTGCACCCGAGTACCAGGGGAGGAAAACTGAGACATATTTGAACACGTCTCCCGTTCACATGGTTGATCATACTTGGGTTCCACATGCATGTTTTAGCTGAAGGAAGAATACCTTAAACCTGGAGAGTTGAGACCCGTGGAATGGGTACCATGCAATATGACATCAAAGGGTCTCCACTTGCTCACCAAACCTCTCCAATCCTATCACTGCTTCGTTTATGCCCCTGTACACATGCTTGATTCTCTTTCGGAGACATAGCAATCCATAGGTTTTACGATACTTACTAGTCAGGTACATTCTTAGGCGTTTAATATGCGGTGTTGAGTCCATTTCGTTGAGCAAGGAGTAGCTCTTGTCTATTCCATATTTGGCTTAAGGAACTTTATCTGTGCTCATTTCAATCTCTGGTTTTATGCAGCACCCCAACTCACCTTTACCCTTAAGCAAGCATAAGTTGTTTTTCTAAATTTGAGACCCTGTTCTGTTCTGTAATTCAGTTCCTGTGTAGCCAAGTTTACATTCCGTGTATTACTGATATCTTATGATGTTTCTTTTTCTGTGTGACTTATTTCAGTTAGAATCATCATACCTGAATCCACTCATTGTGCTGCTAAGGGCCTGATGACATAGATTTCATTGCTGAGTGATATTGCTTTGTAAGTGAATACCACAACTTCTTTATCCATTTTTCACTTTCTGCGATGTTGAACTTGTACTGTAAACGAGGTTCTTGTAAACAGAGCCGTTCCAAACTTTGGGGTGGCTGTGTCTTTTTGAATTTAATTTCCCTAAGCTATAGGACCATAAGTGGCAGTGCCCTAGGCTCTGTTGCTTTGTTTTTTAGATGTTTCAGGAAACACCATACACTTCTCCCAAGTGTCTGTTGGCAATTTACATCCCGCCCATCAGCATAACAAGGCTCCCAGTTCTCCATGGCCTGTTGCCTTTCTGGATTTTACACTTTTTTCAGATGGCCCTTTTGACCGGGGGGAAGTGAGACTTCATTGTAGTGCAGATTTCCTTTGCAAGCTTGCTTGGTTGGCCAAAAAGGGCGTATGCGTTTTTTCCTGAATATATTCAGGATAAAACGCATACGCCCTTTTTGGCCAAGTGCATCATTGTGGACGTTCTGCCTCTTTTCCTATGCTTTCAATGCAATTCCAGTCTACCTCCTGAAATCGGTTTCCTGCAATTCTGCCCCGCTTTCAAGTCCTCTTGGCAGCCTTACTTCAGTCTATTTTTGGACGATAGCTGTCATTTATAACTCTGCAGGTTTGTGAATTACAGTGCCCCTGAGCTCCTTTCTTCAACTCGCTTTCTTGTGACCTGGCCGCAACACCGCAGGATGGCTTCAGGCCCTAATCTGGTTCCGGACCGGCATGCTGAGCCTTTGGTTAATTCCTCTTCCTGGTGGGAAATGAGAGTTAAATTTGCCCGTCCAGACACCTCCAGCTAGCCTCTCATTGGTTCTCGCTATTCCTGTTCATCTTCCGCAGAAATTGCAAACTGGGCCAAACAGGAGGTTAAAGGGACTGACTCTCCAAGTGGGGAGAGTGTTAGTAAAGCGTCTGGAATGTTGCACCCGAGTACTAGGGGAGGAAAACTGAGAAATATTTGTACACGTCTCCCGTTCACATGGTTGATCATACTTGGGTTCCACATGCATGTTTTAGCTGAAGGAAGAATACCTTAAACCTGGAGAGTTAAGACCCGTGTAATGGGTACCATGCAATATGACTTCAAAGGGTCTTCATTTGCTCACCGAACCTCTCCAATCCTATCACTGCTGCGTTTATGCCCCTGTACACATGCTTGATTCTCTTTCGGAGACATAGCAATCCATAGGTTTTAAGATACTTACTAGTCAGGTACATTCTTAGGCGTTTAATATGCGGTGTTGAGTCCATTTCGTTGAGCAAGGAGTAGCTCTTGTCTATTCCATATTTGGCTTAAGGAACTTTATCTGTGCTCATTTCAATCTCTGGTTTTATGCAGCACCCCAACTCACCTTTACCCTTAAGCAAGAATAAGTTGTTTTTCTAAATTTGAGACCCTGTTCTGTTCTGTAATTCAGTTCCTGTGTAGCCAAGTTTACATTCCGTGTATTACTGATATCTTATGATGTTTCTTTTTCTGTGTGACTTATTTCAGTTAGAATCATCATACCTGAATCCACTCATTGTGCTGCTAAGGGCCTGATGACACAGATTTCATTGCTGAGTGATATTGCTTTGTAAGTAAATACCACAACTTCTTTATCCATTTTTCACTTTCTGCGATGTTGAACTTGTACTGTAAACGAGGTTCTTGTAAACAGAGCCGTTCCAAACTTTGGGGTGGCTGTGTCTTTTTGATTTTAATTTCCCTAAGCTATAGGACCATAAGTGGAAGTGCCCTAGGTTCTGTTGCTTTGTTTTTTAGATGTTTCAGGAAACACCATACACTTCTCCCGAGTGGTTGTTGGCAATTTACATCCCGCCCATCAGCATAACAAGGCTCCCAGTTCTCAATGGCCTGTTGCCTTTCTGGATTTTACACTTTTTTCAGATGGCCCTTTTGACCGGGGGGAAGTGAGACTTCATTGTAGTGCAGATTTCCTTTGCAAGCTTGCTTGGTTGGCCAAAAAGGGCGTATGCGTTTTTTCCTGAATATATTCAGGAAAAAACGCATACGCCCTTTTTGGCCAAGTGCATCATTGTGGACGTTCTGCCTCTTTTCCTATGCTTTCAATGCAATTCCAGTCTACCTCCTGAAATCGGTTTCCTGCAATTCTGCCCCGCTTTCAAGTCCTCTTGGCAGCCTTACTTCAGTCTATTTTTGGACAATAGCTGTCATTTATAACTCTGCAGGTTTGTGAATTACAGTGCCCCTGAGCTCCTTTCTTCAACTCGTTTTCTTTTGAGCTGGCCGCCACACCGCAGGATGGCTTCAGGCCCTAATCTGGTTCCGGTACGGCACGCTGAGCCTTTGGTTATTTCCTCTTCCTGGTGGGAAATGAGAGTTAAATTTGCCCGTCCAGACACCTCCAGCTAGCCTCTCATTGGTTCTCGCTATTCCTGTTCATCTTCTGCAGAAATTGCAAACTGGGCCAAACAGGAGGTTAAAGGCGCTGACTCTCCAAGTGGGGAGAGTGTTAGTAAAGCGTCTGGAATGTTGCACCCGAGTACCAGGGGAGGAAAACTGAGACATATTTGAAAACGTCTCCCGTTCACATGGTTGATCATTCTTGGGTTCCACATGCATGTTTTAGCTGAAGGAAGAATACCTTAAACCTGGAGAGTTGAGACCCGTGTAATGGGTACCATGCAATATGACTTCAAAGGGTCTTCATTTGCTCACCGAACCTCTCCAATCCTATCACTGCTGCGTTTATGCCCCTGTACACATGCTTGATTCTCTTTCAGAGACATAGCAATCCATAGGTTTTAAGATACTTACTAGTCAGGTACATTCTTAGGCGTTTAATATGGGGTGTTGAGTCCATTTCGTTGAGCAAGGAGTAGCTCTTGTCTATTCCATATTTGGCTTAAGGAACTTTATCTGTGCTCATTTCAATCTCTGGTTTTATGCAGCACCCCAACTCACCTTTACCCTTAAGCAAGAATAAGTTGGTTTTCTAAATTTGAGACCCTGTTCTGTTCTGTAATTCAGTTCCTGTGTAGCCAAGTTTACATTCCGTGTATTACTGATATCTTATGATGTTTCTTTTTCTGTGTGACTTATTTCAGTTAGAATCATCATACCTGAATCCACTCATTGTGCTGCTAAGGGCCTGATGACACAGATTTCATTGCTGAGTGATATTGCTTTGTAAGTAAATACCACAAGTTCTTTATCCATTTTTCACTTTCTGCGATGTTGAACTTGTACTGTAAACGAGGTTCTTGTAAACAGAGCCGTTCCAAACTTTGGGGTGGCTGTGTCTTTTTGATTTTAATTTCCCTAAGCTATAGGACCATAAGTGGCAGTGCCCTAGGCTCTGTTGCTTTGTTTTTTAGATGTTTCAGGAAACACCATACACTCCTCCCGAGTGTCTGTTGGCAATTTACATCCCGCCCATCAGCATAACAAGGCTCCCAGTTCTCCATGGCCTGTCCTGCCTTTCTGGATTTTACACTTTTTCCAGATGGCTCTTTTGACCGGGGGGAAGTGAGACTTCATTGTAGTGCAGATTTCCTTTGCAAGCTTGCTTGGTTGGCCAAAAAGGGCGTATGCGTTTTTTCCTGAATATATTCAGGAAAAAACGCATACGCCCTTTTTGGCCAAGTGCATCATTGTGGACGTTCTGCCTCTTTTCCTATGCTTTCAATGCAATTCCAGTCTACCTCTTGAAATCGGTGTCCTGCAATTCTGCCCCGCTTTCAAGTCCTCTTGGCAGCCTTACTTCAGTCTATTTTTGGACGATAGCTGTCATTTATAACTCTGCAGGTTTGTGAATTACAGTGCCCCTGAGCTCCTTTCTTCAACTCGCTTTCTTGTGACCTGGCCGCAACACCGCAGGATGGCTTCAGGCCCTAATCTGGTTCCGGACCGGCATGCTGAGCCTTTGGTTAATTCCTCTTCCTGGTGGGAAATGAGAGTTAAATTTGCCCGTCCAGACACCTCCAGCTAGCCTCTCATTGGTTCTCGCTATTCCTGTTCATCTTCCGCAGAAATTGCAAACTGGGCCAAACAGGAGGTTAAAGGGACTGACTCTCCAAGTGGGGAGAGTGTTAGTAAAGCGTCTGGAATGTTGCACCCGAGTACCAGGGGAGGAAAACTGAGACATATTTAAACACGTCTCCCGATCACATGGTTGATCATACTCTAGGTTCCACATGCATGTTTTAGCTGAAGGAAGAATACCTTAAACCTGGGTAGTTGAAACCCGTGGAATGGGTACCATGCAATATGACTTCAAAGGGTCTTCATTTGCTCACCGAACCTCTCCAATCCTATCACTGCTGCGTTTATGCCCCTGTACACATGCTTGATTCTCTTTCGGAGACATAGCAATCCATAGGTTTTAAGATACTTACTAGTCAGGTACATTCTTAGGCGTTTAATATGGGGTGTTGAGTCCATTTCGTTGAGCAAGGAGTAGCTCTTGTCTATTCCATATTTGGCTTAAGGAACTTTATCTGTGCTCATTTCAATCTCTGGTTTTATGCAGCACCCCAACTCACCTTTACCCTTAAGCAAGAATAAGTTGGTTTTCTAAATTTGAGACCCTGTTCTGTTCTGTAATTCAGTTCCTGTGTAGCCAAGTTTACATTCCGTGTATTACTGATATCTTATGATGTTTCTTTTTCTGTGTGACTTATTTCAGTTAGAATCATCATACCTGAATCCACTCATTGTGCTGCTAAGGGCCTGATGACACAGATTTCATTGCTGAGTGATATTGCTTTGTAAGTAAATACCACATCTTCTTTATCCATTTTTCACTTTCTGCGATGTTGAACTTGTACTGTAAACGAGGTTCCTGTAAACAGAGCCGTTCCAAACTTTGGGGTGGCTGTGTCTTTTTGATTTTAATTTCCCTAAGCTATAGGACCATAAGTGGAAGTGCCCTAGGCTCTGTTGCTTTGTTTTTTAGATGTTTCAGGAAACACCATACACTTCTCCCAAGTGTCTGTTGGCAATTTACATCCCGCCCATCAGCATAACAAGGCTCCCAGTTCTCAATGGCCTGTTGCCTTTCTGGATTTTACACTTTTTTCAGATGGCCCTTTTGGCCGGGGGGAAGTGAGACTTCATTGTAGTGCAGATTTCCTTTGCAAGCTTGCTTGGTTGGCCAAAAAGGGCGTATGCGTTTTTTCCTGAATATATTCAGGAAAAAACGCATACGCCCTTTTTGGCCAAGTGCATCATTGTGGACGTTCTGCCTCTTTTCCTATGCTTTCAATGCAATTCCAGTCTACCTCCTGAAATCGGTTTCCTGCAATTCTACCCCGTTTTCAAGTCCTCTTGGCAGCCTTACTTCAGTCTATTTTTGGACGATAGCTGTCATTTATAACTCTGCAGGTTTGTGAATTACAGTGCCCCTGAGCTCCTTTCTTCAACTCGCTTTCTTGTGACCTGGCCGCAACACCGCAGGATGGCTTCAGGCCCTAATCTGGTTCCGGCCCGGCATGCTGAGCCTTTGGTTAATTCCTCTTCCTGGTGGGAAATGAGAGTTAAATTTGCCCGTCCAGACACCTCCAGCTAGCCTCTCATTGGTTCTCGCTATTCCTGTTCATCTTCCGCAGAAATTGCAAACTGGGCCAAACAGGAGGTTAAAGGGACTGACTCTCCAAGTGGGGAGAGTGTTAGTAAAGCGTCTGGAATGTTGCACCCGAGTACCAGGGGAGGAAAACTGAGACATATTTGAACACGTCTCCCGATCACATGGTTGATCATACTCTAGGTTCCACATGCATGTTTTAGCTGAAGGAAGAATACCTTAAACCTGGAGAGTTGAGACCCGTGTAATGGGTACCATGCAATATGACTTCAAAGGGTCTTCATTTGCTCACCGCACCTCTCCAATCCTATCACTGCTGCGTTTATGCCCCTGTACACATGCTTGATTCTCTTTCGGAGACATAGCAATCCATAGGTTTTAAGATACTTAGTAGTCTGGTACATTCTTAGGCGTTTAATATGGGGTGTTGAGTCCATTTCGTTGAGCAAGGAGTAGCTCTTGTCTATTCCATATTTGGCTTAAGGAACTTTATCTGTGCTCATTTCAATCTCTGGTTTTATGCAGCACCCCAACTCACCTTTACCCTTAAGCAAGCATAAGTTGGTTTTCTAAATTTGAGACCCTGTTCTGTTCTGTAATTCAGTTCCTGTGTAGCCAAGTTTCCATTCCGTGTATTACTGATATCTTATGATGTTTCTTTTTCTGTGTGACTTATTTCAGTTAGAATCATCATACCTGAATCCACTCATTGTGCTGCTAAGGGCCTGATGACACAGATTTCATTGCTGAGTGATATTGCTTTGTAAGTAAATACCACAACTTCTTTATCCATTTTTCACTTTCTGCGATGTTGAACTTGTACTGTAAACGAGGTTCTTGTAAACAAAGCCGTTCCAAACTTTGGGGTGGCTGTGTCTTTTTGATTTTAATTTCCCTAAGCTATAGGACCATAAGTGGAAGTGCCCTAGGCTCTGTTGCTTTGTTTTTTAGATGTTTCAGGAAACACCATACACTTCTCCCGAGTGGTTGTTGGCAATTTACATCCCGCCCATCAGCATAACAAGGCTCCCAGTTCTCCATGGCCTGTCCTGCCTTTCTGGATTTTACACTTTTTTCAGATGGCCCTTTTGACCGGGGGGAAGTGAGACTTCATTGTAGTGCAGATTTCCTTTGCAAGATTGCTTGGTTGGCCAAAAAGGGCGTATGCGTTTTTTCCTGAATATATTCAGGAAAAAACGCATACGCCCTTTTTGGCCAAGTGCATCATTGTGGACGTTCTGCCTCTTTTCCTATGCTTTCAATGCAATTCCAGTCTACCTCCTGAAATCGGTTTCCTGCAATTCTGCCCCGCTTTCAAGTCCTCTTGGCAGCCTTACTTCAGTCTATTTTTGGACGATAGCTGTCATTTATAACTCTGCAGGTTTGTGAATTACAGTGCCCCTGAGCTCCTTTCTTCAACTCGCTTTCTTTTGAGCTGGCCGCAACACCGCAGGATGGCTTCAGGCCCTAATCTGGTTCCGGTACGGCACGCTGAGCCTTTGGTTATTTCCTCTTCCTGGTGGGAAATGAGAGTTAAATTTGCCCGTCCAGACACCTCCAGCTAGCCTCTCATTGGTTCTCGCTATTCCTGTTCATCTTCCGCAGAAATTGCAAACTGGGCCAAACAGGAGGTTAAAGGCGCTGACTCTCCAAGTGAGGAGAGTGTTAGTAAAGCATCTGTAATGTTGCACCCGAGTACCAGGGGAGGAAAACTGAGACATATTTGAACACGTCTCCCGTTCACATGGTTGATCATACTTGGGTTCCACATGCATGTTTTAGCTGAAGGAAGAATACCTTAAACCTGGAGAGTTGAGACCCGTGGAATGGGTACCATGCAATATGACATCAAAGGGTCTCCACTTGCTCACCAAACCTCTCCAATCCTATCACTGCTTCGTTTATGCCCCTGTACACATGCTTGATTCTCTTTCGGAGACATAGCAATCCATAGGTTTTACGATACTTACTAGTCAGGTACATTCTTAGGCGTTTAATATGCGGTGTTGAGTCCATTTCGTTGAGCAAGGAGTAGCTCTTGTCTATTCCATATTTGGCTTAAGGAACTTTATCTGTGCTCATTTCAATCTCTGGTTTTATGCAGCACCCCAACTCACCTTTACCCTTAAGCAAGCATAAGTTGTTTTTCTAAATTTGAGACCCTGTTCTGTTCTGTAATTCAGTTCCTGTGTAGCCAAGTTTACATTCCGTGTATTACTGATATCTTATGATGTTTCTTTTTCTGTGTGACTTATTTCAGTTAGAATCATCATACCTGAATCCACTCATTGTGCTGCTAAGGGCCTGATGACATAGATTTCATTGCTGAGTGATATTGATTTGTAAGTGAATACCACAACTTCTTTATCCATTTTTCACTTTCTGCGATGTTGAACTTGTACTGTAAACGAGGTTCTTGTAAACAGAGCCGTTCCAAACTTTGGGGTGGCTGTGTCTTTTTGAATTTAATTTCCCTAAGCTATAGGACCATAAGTGGCAGTGCCCTAGGCTCTGTTGCTTTGTTTTTTAGATGTTTCAGGAAACACCATACACTTCTCCCAAGTGTCTGTTGGCAATTTACATCCCGCCCATCAGCATAACAAGGCTCCCAGTTCTCCATGGCCTGTTGCCTTTCTGGATTTTACACTTTTTTCAGATGTCCCTTTTGACCGGGGGGAAGTGAGACTTCATTGTAGTGCAGATTTCCTTTGCAAGCTTGCTTGGTTGGCCAAAAAGGGCGTATGCGTTTTTTCCTGAATATATTCAGGATAAAACGCATACGCCCTTTTTGGCCAAGTGCATCATTGTGGACGTTCTGCCTCTTTTCCTATGCTTTCAATGCAATTCCAGTCTACCTCCTGAAATCGGTTTCCTGCAATTCTGCCCCGCTTTCAAGTCCTCTTGGCAGCCTTACTTCAGTCTATTTTTGGACGATAGCTGTCATTTATAACTCTGCAGGTTTGTGAATTACAGTGCCCCTGAGCTCCTTTCTTCAACTCGCTTTCTTGTGACCTGGCCGCAACACCGCAGGATGGCTTCAGGCCCTAATCTGGTTCCGGCCCGGCATGCTGAGCCTTTGGTTAATTCCTCTTCCTGGTGGGAAATGAGAGTTAAATTTGCCCGTCCAGACACCTCCAGCTAGCCTCTCATTGGTTCTCGCTATTCCTGTTCATCTTCCGCAGAAATTGCAAACTGGGCCAAACAGGAGGTTAAAGGGACTGACTCTCCAAGTGGGGAGAGTGTTAGTAAAGCGTCTGGAATGTTGTACCCGAGTACTAGGGGAGGAAAACTGAGAAATATTTGAACACGTCTCCCGTTCACATGGTTGATCATACTTGGGTTCCACATGCATGTTTTAGCTGAAGGAAGAATACCTTAAACCTGGAGAGTTAAGACCCGTGTAATGGGTACCATGCAATATGACTTCAAAGGGTCTTCATTTGCTCACCGAACCTCTCCAATCCTATCACTGCTGCGTTTATGCCCCTGTACACATGCTTGATTCTCTTTCGGAGACATAGCAATCCATAGGTTTTAAGATACTTACTAGTCAGGTACATTCTTAGGCGTTTAATATGCGGTGTTGAGTCCATTTCGTTGAGCAAGGAGTAGCTCTTGTCTATTCCATATTTGGCTTAAGGAACTTTATCTGTGCTCATTTCAATCTCTGGTTTTATGCAGCACCCCAACTCACCTTTACCCTTAAGCAAGAATAAGTTGTTTTTCTAAATTTGAGACCCTGTTCTGTTCTGTAATTCAGTTCCTGTGTAGCCAAGTTTCCATTCCGTGTATTACTGATATCTTATGATGTTTCTTTTTCTGTGTGACTTATTTCAGTTAGAATCATCATACCTGAATCCACTCATTGTGCTGCTAAGGGCCTGATGACACAGATTTCATTGCTGAGTGATATTGCTTTGTAAGTAAATACCACAACTTCTTTATCCATTTTTCACTTTCTGCGATGTTGAACTTGTACTGTAAACGAGGTTCTTGTAAACAGAGCCGTTCCAAACTTTGGGGTGGCTGTGTCTTTTTGATTTTAATTTCCCTAAGCTATAGGACCATAAGTGGAAGTGCCCTAGGTTCTGTTGCTTTGTTTTTTAGATGTTTCAGGAAACACCATACACTTCTCCCGAGTGGTTGTTGGCAATTTACATCCCGCCCATCAGCATAACAAGGCTCCCAGTTCTCAATGGCCTGTTGCCTTTCTGGATTTTACACTTTTTTCAGATGGCCCTTTTGACCGGGGGGAAGTGAGACTTCATTGTAGTGCAGATTTCCTTTGCAAGCTTGCTTGGTTGGCCAAAAAGGGCGTATGCGTTTTTTCCTGAATATATTCAGGAAAAAACGCATACGCCCTTTTTGGCCAAGTGCATCATTGTGGACGTTCTGCCTCTTTTCCTATGCTTTCAATGCAATTCCAGTCTACCTCCTGAAATCGGTTTCCTGCAATTCTGCCCCGCTTTCAAGTCCTCTTGGCAGCCTTACTTCAGTCTATTTTTGGACGATAGCTGTCATTTATAACTCTGCAGGTTTGTGAATTACAGTGCCCCTGAGCTCCTTTCTTCAACTCGTTTTCTTTTGAGCTGGCCGCCACACCGCAGGATGGCTTCAGGCCCTAATCTGGTTCTGGTACGGCACGCTGAGCCTTTGGTTATTTCCTCTTCCTGGTGGGAAATGAGAGTTAAATTTGCCCGTCCAGACACCTCCAGCTAGCCTCTCATTGGTTCTCGCTATTCCTGTTCATCTTCCGCAGAAATTGCAAACTGGGCCAAACAGGAGGTTAAAGGCGCTGACTCTCCAAGTGGGGAGAGTGTTAGTAAAGCGTCTGGAATGTTGCACCCGAGTACCAGGGGAGGAAAACTGAGACATATTTGAAAACGTCTCCCGTTCACATGGTTGATCATTCTTGGGTTCCACATGCATGTTTTAGCTGAAGGAAGAATACCTTAAACCTGGAGAGTTGAGACCCGTGTAATGGGTACCATGCAATATGACTTCAAAGGGTCCTCATTTGCTCACCGAACCTCTCCAATCCTATCACTGCTGCGTTTATGCCCCTGTACACATGCTTCATTCTCTTTTGGAGACATAGCAATCCATAGGTTTACAATACTTACTAGTCAGGTACATTCTTAGGCGTTTAATATGCGGTGTTGAGTCCATTTCGTTGAGCAAGGAGTAGCTCTTGTCTATACCATATTTGGCTTAATGAACTTTATCTGTGCTCATTTCAATCTCTGGTTTTATGCAGCAACCCAACTCAGCTTTCCCCTTAAGCAAGCATAAGTTGGTTTTCTAAATTTGAGAACCTGTTCTGTTTTGGAATTCAGTTCCTGTGTAGCCAAGTTTACATTCCGTGTATTACTGATATCTTATGATGTTTCTTTTTCTGTGTGACTTATTTCAGTTAGAATCATCGTACCTGAATCTACTCATTATGCTGCTACGGGCCTGATGACATAGATTTCATTGCTGAGTGATACTGCATTGTACGTAAGTACCACAAGTTCTTTATCCATTTTTCACTTTCTGCGATGTTGAACTTGTACTGTAAACGAGGTTCTTGTAAACAGAGGCGTCCCAAACTTTGGGGTGGCTGTGTCTTTTTGATTTTAATTTCCCTAAGCTATAGGACCATAAGTGGAAGTGCCCTAGGCTCTGTTGCTTTGTTTTTTAGATGTTTCAGGAAACACCATACACTTCTCCCAAGTGTCTGTTGGCAATTTACATCCCGCCCATCAGCATAACAAGGCTCCCAGTTCTCAATGGCCTGTTGCCTTTCTGGATTTTACACTTTTTTCAGATGGCCCTTTTGACCGGGGGGAAGTGAGACTTCATTGTAGTGCAGATTTCCTTTGCAAGCTTGCTTGGTTGGCCAAAAAGGGCGTATGCGTTTTTTCCTGAATATATTCAGGAAAAAACGCATACGCCCTTTTTGGCCAAGTGCATCATTGTGGACGTTCTGCCTCTTTTCCTATGCTTTCAATGCAATTCCAGTCTACCTCCTGAAATCGGTTTCCTGCAATTCTGCCCCGCTTTCAAGTCCTCTTGGCAGCCTTACTTCAGTCTATTTTTGGACGATAGCTGTCATTTATAAGTCTGCAGGTTTGTGAATTACAGTGCCCCTGAGCTCCTTTCTTCAACTCGCTTTCTTGTGACCTGGCCGCAACACCGCAGGATGGCTTCAGGCCCTAATCTGGTTCCAGCACGGCACGCTGAGCCTTTGGTTAATGCCTCTTCCTGGTGGGAAATGAGAGTTAAATTTGCCCGTCCAGACACCTCCAGCTAGTCTCTCATTGGTTCTCGCTATTCCTGTTCATCTTCCGCAGAAATTGCAAACTGGGCCAAACAGGAGGTTAAAGGGACTGACTCTCCAAGTCGGGAGAGTGTTAGTAAAGCGTCTGGAATGTTGCACCGGAGTACTAGGGGAGGAAAACTGAGACATATTTGAACACGTCTCCCGATCACATGGTTGATCATACTCTAGGTTCCACATGCATGTTTTAGCTGAAGGAAGAATACCTTAAACCTGGGTAGTTGAAACCCGTGTAATGGGTACCATGCAATATGACTTCAAAGGGTCTTCATTTGCTCACCGAACCTCTCCAATCCTATCACTGCTGCGTTTATGCCCCTGTACACATGCTTGATTCTCTTTCGGAGACATAGCAATCCATAGGTTTTAAGATACTTACTAGTCAGGTACATTCTTAGGCGTTTAATATGGGGTGTTGAGTCCATTTCGTTGAGCAAGGAGTAGCTCTTGTCTATTCCATATTTGGCTTAAGGAACTTTATCTGTGCTCATTTCAATCTCTGGTTTTATGCAGCACCCCAACTCACCTTTTCCCTTAAGCAAGAATAAGTTGGTTTTCTAAATTTGAGACCCTGTTCTGTTCTGTAATTCAGTTCCTGTGTAGCCAAGTTTCATTCCGTGTATTACTGATATCTTATGATGTTTCTTTTTCTGTGTGACTTATTTCAGTTAGAATCATCATACCTGAATCCACTCATTGTGCTGCTAAGGGCCTGATGACACAGATTTCATTGCTGAGTGATATTGCTTTGTAAGTAAATACCACAACTTCTTTATCCATTTTTCACTTTCTGCGATGTTGAACTTGTACTGTAAACGAGGTTCTTGTAAACAGAGCCGTTCCAAACTTTGGGGTGGCTGTGTCTTTTTGATTTTAATTTCCCTAAGCTATAGGACCATAAGTGGAAGTGCCCTAGGTTCTGTTGCTTTGTTTTTTAGATGTTTCAGGAAACACCATACACTTCTCCCGAGTGGTTGTTGGCAATTTACATCCCGCCCATCAGCATAACAAGGCTCCCAGTTGTCCATGGCCTGTCCTGCCTTTCTGGATTTTACACTTTTTTCAGATGGCCCTTTTGACCGGGGGGATGTGAGACTTCATTGTAGTGCAGATTTCCTTTGCAAGCTTGCTTGGTTGGCCAAAAAGGGCGTATGCGTTTTTTCCTGAATATATTCAGGAAAAAACGCATACGCCCTTTTTGGCCAAGTGCATCATTGTGGACGTTCTGCCTCTTTTCCTATGCTTTCAATGCAATTCCAGTCTACCTCCTGAAATCGGTTTCCTGCAATTCTGCCCCGCTTTCAAGTCCTCTTGACAGCCTTACTTCAGTCTATTTTGGATGATAGCTGTCATTTATAACTCTGCAGATTTGTGAATTACAGTGCCCCTGAGCTCCTTTCTTCAACTTGCTTTCTTGTGACCTGGCCGCAACACCGCAGGATGGCTTCACGCCCTAATCTGGTTCTGGCACGGCACGCTGAGCCTTTGGTTATTTCCTTTTCCTGGTGGGAAATGAGAGTTAAATTTGCCCGTCCAGACACCTCCAGCTAGTCTCTCATTGGTTCTCGCTATTCCTGTTCATCTTCCGCAGAAATTGCAAACTGGGCCAAACAGGAGGTTAAAGGCGCTGACTCTCCAAGTGGGGAGAGTGTTAGTAAAGCGTCTGGAATGTTGCACCCGAGTACCAGGGGAGGAAAACTGAGACATATTTGAACACGTCTCCCGTTCACATGGTTGATCATACTTGGGTTCCACATGCATGTTTTAGCTGAAGGAAGAATACCTTAAACCTGGAGAGTTGAGACCCGTGTAATGGGTACCATGCAATATGACTTCAAAGGGTCTTCATTTGCTCACCGAACCTCTCCAATCCTATCACTGCTGCGTTTATGCCCCTGTACACATGCTTGATTCTCTTTCGGAGACATAGCAATCCATAGGTTTTAAGATACTTACTAGTCAGGTACATTCTTAGGCGTTTAATATGCGGTGTTGAGTCCATTTCGTTGAGCAAGGAGTAGCTCTTGTCTATTCCATATTTGACTTAAGGAACTTTATCTATGCTCATTTCAATCTCTGGTTTTATGCAGCACCCCAACTCACCTTTCCCCTTAAGCAAGCATAAGTTGTTTTTCTAAATTTGAGACCCTGTTCTGTTCTGTAATTCAGTTCCTGTGTAGCCAAGTTTACATTCCATGTATTACTGATATCTTATGATGTTTCTTTTTCTGTGTGACTTACTTCAGTTAGAATCATCATACCTGAATCCACTCATTGTGCTGCTAAGGGCCTGATGACACAGATTTCATTGCTGAGTGATATTGCTTTGTAAGTAAATACCACAACTTCTTTATCCATTTTTCACTTTCTGCGATGTTGAACTTGTACTGTAAACGAGGTTCTTGTAAACAGAGCCGTTCCAAACTTTGGGGTGGCTGTGTCTTTTTGATTTTAATTTCCCTAAGCTATAGGACCATAAGTGGAAGTGCCCTAGGTTCTGTTGCTTTGTTTTTTAGATGTTTCAGGAAACACCATACACTTCTCCCGAGTGGTTGTTGGCAATTTACATCCCGCCCATCAGCATAACAAGGCTCCCAGTTCTCCATGGCCTGTCCTGCCTTTCTGGATTTTACACTTTTTTCAGATGGCCCTTTTGACCGGGGGGAAGTGAGACTTCATTGTAGTGCAGATTTCCTTTGCAAGCTTGCTTGGTTGGCCAAAAAGGGCGTATGCGTTTTTTCCTGAATATATTCAGGAAAAAACGCATACGCCCTTTTTGGCCAAGTGCATCATTGTGGACGTTCTGCCTCTTTTCCTATGCTTTCAATGCAATTCCAGTCTACCTCCTGAAATCGGTTTCCTGCAATTCTGCCCCGCTTTCAAGTCGTCTTGACAGCCTTACTTCAGTCTATTTTGGACGATAGCTGTCATTTATAACTCTGCAGGTTTGTGAATTACAGTGCCCCTGAGCTCCTTTATTCAACTTGCTTTCTTGTGACCTGGCCGCAACACTGCAGGATGGCTTCAGGCCCTAATCTGGTTCCGGCACGGCACGCTGAGCCTTTGGTTATTTCCTTTTCCTGGTGGGAAATGAGAGTTAAATTTGCCCGTCCAGACACCTCCAGCTAGTCTCTCATTGGTTCTCGCTATTCCTGTTCATCTTCCGCAGAAATTGCAAACTGGGCCAAACAGGAGGTTAAAGGCGCTGACTCTCCAAGTGGGGAGAGTGTTAGTAAAGCGTCTGGAATGTTGCACCCGAGTACCAGGGGAGGAAAACTGAGACATATTTGAACACGTCTCCCGTTCACATGGTTGATCATACTTGGGTTCCACATGCATGTTTTAGCTGAAGGAAGAATACCTTAAACCTGGAGAGTTGAGACCCGTGTAATGGGTACCATGCAATATGACTTCAAAGGGTCTTCATTTGCTCACCGAACCTCTCCAATCCTATCACTGCTGCGTTTATGCCCCTGTACACATGCTTGATTCTCTTTCGGAGACATAGAAATCCATAGATTTTAAGATACTTACTAGTCAGGTACATTCTTAGGCGTTTAATATGCGGTGTTGAGTCCATTTCGTTGAGCAAGGAGTAGCTCTTGTCTATTCCATATTTGACTTAAGGAACTTTATCTGTGCTCATTTCAATCTCTGGTTTTATGCAGCACCCCAACTCACCTTTACCCTTAAGCAAGCATAAGTTGGTTTTCTAAATTTGAGACCCTTTTCTGTTCTGTAATTCAGTTCCTGTGTAGCCAAGTTTCCATTCCGTGTATTACTGATATCTTATGATGTTTCTTTTTCTGTGTGACTTACCTCAGTTAGAATCATCATACCTGAATCCACTCATTGTGCTGCTAAGGGCCTGATGACATAGATTTCATTGCTGAGTGATATTGCTTTGTAAGTAAATACCACAACTTCTTTATCCATTTTTCAATTTCTGCGATGTTGAACTTGTACTGTAAACGAGGTTCTTGTAAACAGAGGCGTCCCAAACTTTGGGGTGGCTGTGTCTTTTTGATTTTAATTTCCCTAAGCTATAGGACCATAAGTGGCAGTGCCCTAGGCTCTGTTGCTTTGTTTTTTAGATGTTTCAGGAAACACCATACACTTCTCCCAAGTGTCTGTTGGCAATTTACATCCCGCCCATCAGCATAACAAGGCTCCCAGTTCTCCATGGCCTGTCCTGCCTTTCTGGATTTTACACTTTTTTCAGATGGCCCTTTTGACCGGGGGGAAGTGAGACTTCATTGTAGTGCAGATTTCCTTTGCAAGCTTGCTTGGTTGGCCAAAAAGGGCGTATGCGTTTTTTCCTGAATATATTCAGGAAAAAACGCATACGCCCTTTTTGGCCAAGTGCATCATTGTGGACGTTCTGCCTCTTTTCCTATGCTTTCATTGCAATTCCAGTCTACCTCCTGAAATCGGTTTCCTGCAATTCTGCCCCGCTTTCAAGTCCTCTTGGCAGCCTTACTTCAGTATATTTTTGGACGATAGCTGTCATTTATAACTCTGCAGGTTTGTGAATTACAGTGCCCCTGAGCTCCTTTCTTCAACTCGCTTTCTTGTGACCTGGCCGCAACACCACAGGATGGCTTCAGGCCCTAATCTGGTTCCGGTACGGCACGCTGAGCCTTTGGTTATTTCCTCTTCCTGGTGGGAAATGAGAGTTAAATTTGCCCGTCCAGACACCTCCAGCTAGCCTCTCATTGGTTCTCGCTATTCCTGTTCATCTTCCGCAGAAATTGCAAACTGTGCCACACAGGAGGTTAAAGGCGCTGACTCTCCAAGTGGGGAGAGTGTTAGTAAAGTGTCTGGAATGTTGCACCCGAGTACCAGGGGAGGAAAACTGAGACATATTTGAACACGTCTCCCGATCACATGGTTGATCATACTTGGGTTCCACATGCATGTTTTAGCTGAAGGAAGAATACCTAAAACCTGGGTAGTTGAAACCCGTGGAATGGGTACCATGCAATATGACTTCAAAGGGTCTTCATTTGCTCACCGAACCTCTCCAATCCTATCACTGCTGCGTTTATGCCCCTGTACACATGCTTGATTCTCTTTCGGAGACATAGCAATCCATAGGTTTTAAGATACTTACTAGTCAGGTACATTCTTAGGCGTTTAATATGCGGTGTTGAGTCCATTTCATTGAGCAAGGAGTAGCTCTTGTCTATTCCATATTTGGCTTAAGGAACTTTATCTGTGCTCATTTCAATCTCTGGTTTTATGCAGCAACCCAACTCACCTTTCCCCTTAAGCAAGCATAAGTTGGTTTTCTAAATTTGAGAACCTGTTCTGTTTTGGAATTCAGTTCCTGTGTAGCCAAGTTTACATTCCGTGTATTAGTGATATCTTATGATGTGTCTTTTTCTGTGTGACTTATTTCAGTTAGAATCATCGTACCTGAATCTACTCATTATGCTGCTACGGGCCTGATGACATAGATTTCATTGCTGAGTGACACTGCATTGTACGTAAGTACCACAAGTTCTTTATCCATTTTTCACTTTCTGCGATGTTGAACTTGTACTGTAAACGAGGTTCTTGTAAACAGAGCCGTTCCAAACTTTGGGGTGGCTGTGTCTTTTTGATTTTAATTTTCCTAAGCTATAGGACCATAAGTGGAAGTGCCCTAGGCTCTGTTGCTTTGTTTTTTAGATGTTTCAGGAAACACCATACACTTCTCCCAAGTGTCTGTTGGCAATTTACATTCCGTCCATCAGCATAACAAGGCTCCCAGTTCTCAATGGCCTGTTGCCTTTCTGGATTTTACACTTTTTTCAGATGGCCCTTTTGACCGGGGGGAAGTGAGACTTCATTGTAGTGCAGATTTCCTTTGCAAGCTTGCTTGGTTGGCCAAAAAGGGCGTATGCGTTTTTTCCTGAATATATTCAGGAAAAAACGCATACGCCCTTTTTGGCCAAGTGCATCATTGTGGACGTTCTGCCTCTTTTCCTATGCTTTCAATGCAATTCCAGTCTACCTCCTGAAATCGGTTTCCTGCAATTCGGCCCCGCTTTCAAGTCCTCTTGGCAGCCTTACTTCAGTCTATTTTTGGACGATAGCTGTCATTTATAACTCTGCAGGTTTGTGAATTACAGTGCCCCTGAGCTCCTTTCTTCAACTCGCTTTCTTTTGAGCTGGCCGCCACACCGCAGGATGGCTTCAGGCCCTAATCTGGTTCCGGTACGGCACGCTGAGCCTTTGGTTATTTCCTCTTCCTGGTGGGAAATGAGAGTTAAATTTGCCCGTCCAGACACCTCCAGCTAGCCTCTCATTGGTTCTCGCTATTCCTGTTCATCTTCCGCAGAATTTGCAAACTGGGCCAAACAGGAGGTTAAAGGCGCTGACTCTCCAAGTGGGGAGAGTGTTAGTAAAGCGTCTGGAATGTTGCACCCGAGTACCAGGGGAGGAAAACTGAGACATATTTGAACACGTCTCCCGTTCACATGGTTGATCATTCTTGGGTTCCACATGCATGTTTTAGCTGAAGGAAGAATACCTTAAACCTGGAGAGTTGAGACCCGTGTAATGGGTACCATGCAATATGACTTCAAAGGGTCTTCATTTGCTCACCGAACCTCTCCAATCCTATCACTGCTGCGTTTATGCCCCTGTACACATGCTTGATTCTCTTTTGGAGACATAGCAATCCATAGGTTTACATTACTTACTAGTCAGGTACATTCTTAGGCGTTTAATATGCGGTGTTGAGTCCATTTCGTTGAGCAAGGAGTAGCTCTTGTCTATTCCATATTTGACTTAAGGAACTTTATCTGTGCTCATTTCAATCTCTGGTTTTATGCAGCACCCCAACTCACCTTTACCCTTAAGCAAGCATAAGTTGGTTTTCTAAATTTGAGACCATATTCTGTTCTGTAATTCAGTTCCTGTGTAGCCAAGTTTCCATTCCGTGTATTACTGATATCTTATGATGTTTCTTTTTCTGTGTGACTTATTTCAGTTAGAATCATCATACATGAATCAACTCATTGTGATGCTAAGGTCCTGATGACATAGATTTCATTGCTGAGTGATATTGCTTTGTAAGTAAATACCACAACTTCTTTATCCATTTTTCACTTTCTGCGATGTTGAACTTGTATTGTAAACGAGGTTCTTGTAAACAGAGGCGTCCCAAACTTTGGGGTGGCTGTGTCTTTTTGATTTTAATTTCCCTAAGCTATAGGACCATAAGCGGCAGTGCCCTAGGCTCTGTTGCTTTGTTTTTTAGATGTTTCAGGAAACACCATACACTTCTCCCGAGTGTCTGTTGGCAATTTACATCCCGCCCATCAGCATAACAAGGCTCCCAGTTCTCCATGGCCTGTCCTGCCTTTCCGGATTTTACACTTTTTTCAGATGGCCCTTTTGACCGGGGGGAAGTGAGACTTCATTGTAGTGCAGATTTCCTTTGCAAGCTTGCTTGGTTGGCCAAAAAGGGCGTATGCGTTTTTTCCTGAATATATTCAGGAAAAAACGCATACGCCCTTTTTGGCCAAGTGCATCATTGTGGACGTTCTGCCTCTTTTCCTATGCTTTCAATGCAATTCCAGTCTACCTCCTGAAATCGGTTTCCTGCAATTCGGCCCCGCTTTCAAGTCCTCTTGGCAGCCTTACTTCAGTCTATTTTTGGACGATAGCTGTCATTTATAAGTCTGCAGGTTTGTGAATTACAGTGCCCCTGAGCTCCTTTCTTCAACTCGCTTTCTTGTGACCTGGCCGCAACACCGCAGGATGGCTTCAGGCCCTAATCTGGTTCCGGCACGGCACGCTGAGCCTTTGGTTAATGCCTCTTCCTGGTGGGAAATGAGAGTTAAATTTGCCCGTCCAGACACCTCCAGCTAGTCTCTCATTGGTTCTCGCTATTCCTGTTCATCTTCCGCAGAAATTGCAAACTGGGCCAAACAGGAGGTTAAAGGGACTGACTCTCCAAGTCGGGAGAGTGTTAGTAAAGCGTCTGGAATGTTGCACCGGAGTACTAGGGGAGGAAAACTGAGACATATTTGAACACGTCTCCCGATCACATGGTTGATCATACTCTAGGTTCCACATGCATGTTTTAGCTGAAGGAAGAATACCTTAAACCTGGGTAGTTGAAACCCGTGGAATGGGTACCATGCAATATGACTTCAAAGGGTCTTCATTTGCTCACCGAACCTCTCCAATCCTATCACTGCTGCGTTTATGCCCCTGTACACATGCTTGATTCTCTTTCGGAGACATAGCAATCCATAGGTTTTAAGATACTTACTAGTCAGGAACATTCTTAGGCGTTTAATATGGGGTGTTGAGTCCATTTCGTTGAGCAAGGAGTAGCTCTTGTCTATTCCATATTTGGCTTAATGAACTTTATCTGTGCTCATTTCAATCTCTGGTTTTATGCAGCACCCCAACTCACCTTTTCCCTTAAGCAAGAATAAGTTGGTTTTCTAAATTTGAGACCCTGTTCTGTTCTGTAATTCAGTTCCTGTGTAGCCAAGTTTCCATTCCGTGTATTACTGATATCTTATGATGTTTCTTTTTCTGTGTGACTTATTTCAGTTAGAATCATCATACCTGAATCCACTCATTGTGCTGCTAAGGGCCTGATGACACAGATTTCATTGCTGAGTGATATTGCTTTGTAAGTAAATACCACAACTTCTTTATCCATTTTTCACTTTCTGCGATGTTGAACTTGTACTGTAAACGAGGTTCTTGTAAACAGAGCCGTTCCAAACTTTGGGGTGGCTGTGTCTTTTTGATTTTAATTTCCCTAAGCTATAGGACCATAAGTGGAAGTGCCCTAGGTTCTGTTGCTTTGTTTTTTAGATGTTTCAGGAAACACCATACACTTCTCCCGAGTGGTTGTTGGCAATTTACATCCCGCCCATCAGCATAACAAGGCTCCCAGTTCTCCATGGCCTGTCCTGCCTTTCTGGATTTTACACTTTTTTCAGATGGCCCTTTTGACCGGGGGGAAGTGAGACTTCATTGTAGTGCAGATTTCCTTTGCAAGCTTGCTTGGTTGGCCAAAAAGGGCGTATGCGTTTTTTCCTGAATATATTCAGGAAAAAACGCATACGCCCTTTTTGGCCAAGTGCATCATTGTGGACGTTCTGCCTCTTTTCCTATGCTTTCAATGCAATTCCAGTCTACCTCCTGAAATCGGTTTCCTGCAATTCTGCCCCGCTTTCAAGTCATCTTGGCAGCCTTACTTCAGTCTATTTTGGACGATAGCTGTCATTTATAACTCTGCAGGTTTGTGAATTACAGTGCCCCTGAGCTCCTTTATTCAACTTGCTTTCTTGTGACCTGGCTGCAACACTGCAGGATGGCTTCAGGCCCTAATCTGGTTCCGGCACGGCACGCTGAGCCTTTGGTTATTTCCTTTTCCTGGTGGGAAATGAGAGTTAAATTTGCCCGTCCAGACACCTCCAGCTAGTCTCTCATTGGTTCTCGCTATTCCTGTTCATCTTCCGCAGAAATTGCAAACTGGGCCAAACAGGAGGTTAAAGGCGCTGACTCTCCAAGTGGGGAGAGTGTTAGTAAAGCGTCTGGAATGTTGCACCCGAGTACCAGGGGAGGAAAACTGAGACATATTTGAACACGTCTCCCGTTCACATGGTTGATCATACTTGGGTTCCACATGCATGTTTTAGCTGAAGGAAGAATACCTTAAACCTGGAGAGTTGAGACCCGTGTAATGGGTACCATGCAATATGACTTCAAAGGGTCTTCATTTGCTCACCGAACCTCTCCAATCCTATCACTGCTGCGTTTATGCCCCTGTACACATGCTTGATTCTCTTTTGGAGACATAGAAATCCATAGATTTTAAGATACTTACTAGTCAGGTACATTCTTAGGCGTTTAATATGCGGTGTTCAGTCCATTTCGTTGAGCAAGGAGTAGCTCTTGTCTATTCCATATTTGACTTAAGGAACTTTATCTGTGCTCATTTCAATCTCTGGTTTTATGCAGCACCCCAACTCACCTTTCCCCTTAAGCAAGCATAAGTTGGTTTTCTAAATTTGAGACCCTTTTCTGTTCTGTAATTCAGTTCCTGTGTAGCCAAGTTTCCATTCCGTGTATTACTGATATCTTATGATGTTTCTTTTTCTGTGTGACTTACCTCAGTTAGAATCATCATACCTGAATCCACTCATTGTGCTGCTAAGGGCCTGATGACATAGATTTCATTGCTGAGTGATATTGCTTTGTAAGTAAATACCACAACTTCTTTATCCATTTTTCACTTTCTGCGATGTTGAACTTGTACTGTAAACGAGGTTCTTGTAAACAGAGGCGTCCCAAACTTTGGGGTGGCTGTGTCTTTTTGATTTTAATTTCCCTAAGCTATAGGACCATAAGTGGCAGTGCCCTAGGCTCTGTTGCTTTGTTTTTTAGATGTTTCAGGAAACACCATACACTTCTCCCAAGTGTCTGTTGGCAATTTACATCCCGCCCATCAGCATAACAAGGCTCCCAGTTCTCCATGGCCTGTCCTGCCTTTCTGGATTTTACACTTTTTTCAGATGGCCCTTTTGACCGGGGGGAAGTGAGACTTCATTGTAGTGCAGATTTCCTTTGCAAGCTTGCTTGGTTGGCCAAAAAGGGCGTATGCGTTTTTTCCTGAATATATTCAGGAAAAAACGCATACGCCCTTTTTGGCCAAGTGCATCATTGTGGACGTTCTGCCTCTTTTCCTATGCTTTCATTGCAATTCCAGTCTACCTCCTGAAATCGGTTTCCTGCAATTCTGCCCCGCTTTCAAGTCCTCTTGGCAGCCTTACTTCAGTATATTTTTGGACGATAGCTGTCATTTATAACTCTGCAGGTTTGTGAATTACAGTGCCCCTGAGCTCCTTTATTCAACTCGCTTTCTTGTGACCTGGCCGCAACACCACAGGATGGCTTCAGGCCCTAATCTGGTTCCGGTACGGCACGCTGAGCCTTTGGTTATTTCCTCTTCCTGGTGGGAAATGAGAGTTAAATTTGCCCGTCCAGACACCTCCAGCTAGCCTCTCATTGGTTCTCGCTATTCCTGTTCATCTTCCGCAGAAATTGCAAACTGTGCCACACAGGAGGTTAAAGGCGCTGACTCTCCAAGTGGGGAGAGTGTTAGTAAAGCGTCTGGAATGTTGCACCCGAGTACCAGGGGAGGAAAACTGAGACATATTTGAACACGTCTCCCGATCACATGGTTGATCATACTTGGGTTCCACATGCATGTTTTAGCTGAAGGAAGAATACCTAAAACCTGGGTAGTTGAAACCCGTGGAATGGGTACCATGCAATATGACTTCAAAGGGTCTTCATTTGCTCACCGAACCTCTCCAATCCTATCACTGCTGCGTTTATGCCCCTGTACACATGCTTGATTCTCTTTCGGAGACATAGCAATCCATAGGTTTTAAGATACTTACTAGTCAGGTACATTCTTAGGCGTTTAATATGCGGTGTTGAGTCCATTTCATTGAGCAAGGAGTAGCTCTTGTCTATTCCATATTTGGCTTAAGGAACTTTATCTGTGCTCATTTCAATATCTGGTTTTATGCAGCAACCCAACTCACCTTTCCCCTTAAGCAAGCATAAGTTGGTTTTCTAAATTTGAGAACCTGTTCTGTTTTGGAATTCAGTTCCTGTGTAGCCAAGTTTACATTCCGTGTATTAGTGATATCTTATGATGTTTCTTTTTCTGTGTGACTTATTTCAGTTAGAATCATCGTACCTGAATCTACTCATTATGCTGCTACGGGCCTGATGACATAGATTTCATTGCTGAGTGACACTGCATTGTACGTAAGTACCACAAGTTCTTTATCCATTTTTCACTTTCTGCGATGTTGAACTTGTACTGTAAACGAGGTTCTTGTAAACAGAGCCGTTCCAAACTTTGGGGTGGCTGTGTCTTTTTGATTTTAATTTTCCTAAGCTATAGGACCATAAGTGGAAGTGCCCTAGGCTCTGTTGCTTTGTTTTTTAGATGTTTCAGGAAACACCATACACTTCTCCCAAGTGTCTGTTGGCAATTTACATTCCGTCCATCAGCATAACAAGGCTCCCAGTTCTCAATGGCCTGTTGCCTTTCTGGATTTTACACTTTTTTCAGATGGCCCTTTTGACCGGGGGGAAGTGAGACTTCATTGTAGTGCAGATTTCCTTTGCAAGCTTGCTTGGTTGGCCAAAAAGGGCGTATGCGTTTTTTCCTGAATATATTCAGGAAAAAACGCATACGCCCTTTTTGGCCAAGTGCATCATTGTGGACGTTCTGCCTCTTTTCCTATGCTTTCAATGCAATTCCAGTCTACCTCCTGAAATCGGTTTCCTGCAATTCGGCCCCGCTTTCAAGTCCTCTTGGCAGCCTTACTTCAGTCTATTTTTGGACGATAGCTGTCATTTATAACTCTGCAGGTTTGTGAATTACAGTGCCCCTGAGCTCCTTTCTTCAACTCGCTTTCTTTTGAGCTGGCCGCCACACCGCAGGATGGCTTCAGGCCCTAATCTGGTTCCGGTACGGCACGCTGAGCCTTTGGTTATTTCCTCTTCCTGGTGGGAAATGAGAGTTAAATTTGCCCGTCCAGACACCTCCAGCTAGCCTCTCATTGGTTCTCGCTATTCCTGTTCATCTTCCGCAGAAATTGCAAACTGGGCCAAACAGGAGGTTAAAGGCGCTGACTCTCCAAGTGGGGAGAGTGTTAGTAAAGCGTCTGGAATGTTGCACCCGAGTACCAGGGGAGGAAAACTGAGACATATTTGAACACGTCTCCCATTCACATGGTTGATCATTCTTGGGTTCCACATGCATGTTTTAGCTGAAGGAAGAATACCTTAAACCTGGAGAGTTGAGACCCGTGTAATGGGTACCATGCAATATGACTTCAAAGGGTCTTCATTTGCTCACCGAACCTCTCCAATCCTATCACTGCTGCGTTTATGCCCCTGTACACATGCTTGATTCTCTTTTGGAGACATAGCAATCCATAGGTTTACATTACTTACTAGTCAGGTACATTCTTAGGCGTTTAATATGCGGTGTTGAGTCCATTTCGTTGAGCAAGGAGTAGCTCTTGTCTATTCCATATTTGACTTAAGGAACTTTATCTGTGCTCATTTCAATCTCTGGTTTTATGCAGCACCCCAACTCACCTTTACCCTTAAGCAAGCATAAGTTGGTTTTCTAAATTTGAGACCATATTCTGTTCTGTAATTCAGTTCCTGTGTAGCCAAGTTTCCATTCCGTGTATTACTGATATCTTATGATGTTTCTTTTTCTGTGTGACTTATTTCAGTTAGAATCATCATACATGAATCAACTCATTGTGATGCTAAGGTCCTGATGACATAGATTTCATTGCTGAGTGATATTGCTTTGTAAGTAAATACCACAACTTCTTTATCCATTTTTCACTTTCTGCGATGTTGAACTTGTACTGTAAACGAGGTTCTTGTAAACAGAGGCGTCCCAAACTTTGGGGTGGCTGTGTCTTTTTGATTTTAATTTCCCTAAGCTATAGGACCATAAGCGGCAGTGCCCTAGGCTCTGTTGCTTTGTTTTTTAGATGTTTCAGGAAACACCATACACTTCTCCCGAGTGTCTGTTGGCAATTTACATCCCGCCCATCAGCATAACAAGGCTCCCAGTTCTCCATGGCCTGTCCTGCCTTTCCGGATTTTACACTTTTTTCAGATGGCCCTTTTGACCGGGGGGAAGTGAGACTTCATTGTAGTGCAGATTTCCTTTGCAAGCTTGCTTGGTTGGCCAAAAAGGGCGTATGCGTTTTTTCCTGAATATATTCAGGAAAAAACGCATACACCCTTTTTGGCCAAGTGCATCATTGTGGACGTTCTGCCTCTTTTCCTATGCTTTCAATGCAATTCCAGTCTACCTCCTGAAATCGGTTTCCTGCAATTCGGCCCCGCTTTCAAGTCCTCTTGGCAGCCTTACTTCAGTCTATTTTTGGACGATAGCTGTCATTTATAAGTCTGCAGGTTTGTGAATTATAGTGCCCCTGAGCTCCTTTCTTCAACTCGCTTTCTTGTGACCTGGCCGCAACACCGCAGGATGGCTTCAGGCCCTAATCTGGTTCCGGCACGGCACGCTGAGCCTTTGGTTAATGCCTCTTCCTGGTGGGAAATGAGAGTTAAATTTGCCCGTCCAGACACCTCCAGCTAGTCTCTCATTGGTTCTCGCTATTCCTGTTCATCTTCCGCAGAAATTGCAAACTGGGCCAAACAGGAGGTTAAAGGGACTGACTCTCCAAGTCGGGAGAGTGTTAGTAAAGCGTCTGGAATGTTGCACCGGAGTACTAGGGGAGGAAAACTGAGACATATTTGAACACGTCTCCCGATCACATGGTTGATCATACTCTAGGTTCCACATGCATGTTTTAGCTGAAGGAAGAATACCTTAAACCTGGGTAGTTGAAACCCGTGGAATGGGTACCATGCAATATGACTTCAAAGGGTCTTCATTTGCTCACCGAACCTCTCCAATCCTATCACTGCTGCGTTTATGCCCCTGTACACATGCTTGATTCTCTTTCGGAGACATAGCAATAAATAGGTTTTAAGATACTTACTAGTCAGGAACATTCTTAGGCGTTTAATATGGGGTGTTGAGTCCATTTCGTTGAGCAAGGAGTAGCTCTTGTCTATTCCATATTTGGCTTAATGAACTTTACCTGTGCTCATTTCAATCTCTGGTTTTATGCAGCACCCCAACTCACCTTTTCCCTTAAGCAAGAATAAGTTGGTTTTCTAAATTTGAGACCCTGTTCTGTTCTGTAATTCAGTTCCTGTGTAGCCAAGTTTCCATTCCGTGTATTACTGATATCTTATGATGTTTCTTTTTCTGTGTGACTTATTTCAGTTAGAATCATCATACCTGAATCCACTCATTGTGCTGCTAAGGGCCTGATGACACAGATTTCATTGCTGAGTGATATTGCTTTGTAAGTAAATACCACAACTTCTTTATCCATTTTTCACTTTCTGCGATGTTGAACTTGTACTGTAAACGAGGTTCTTGTAAACAGAGCCGTTCCAAACTTTGGGGTGGCTGTGTCTTTTTGATTTTAATTTCCCTAAGCTATAGGAAAATAAGTGGAAGTGCCCTAGGTTCTGTTGCTTTGTTTTTTAGATGTTTCAGGAAACACCATACACTTCTCCCGAGTGGTTGTTGGCAATTTACATCCCGCCCATCAGCATAACAAGGCTCCCAGTTCTCCATGGCCTGTCCTGCCTTTCTGGATTTTACACTTTTTTCAGATGGCCCTTTTGACCGGGGGGATGTGAGACTTCATTGTAGTGCAGATTTCCTTTGCAAGCTTGCTTGGTTGGCCAAAAAGGGCGTATGCGTTTTTTCCTGAATATATTCAGGAAAAAACGCATACGCCCTTTTTGGCCAAGTGCATCATTGTGGACGTTCTGCCTCTTTTCCTATGCTTTCAATGCAATTCCAGTCTACCTCCTGAAATCGGTTTCCTGCAATTCTGCCCCGCTTTCAAGTCCTCTTGACAGCCTTACTTCAGTCTATTTTGGATGATAGCTGTCATTTATAACTCTGCAGATTTGTGAATTACAGTGCCCCTGAGCTCCTTTCTTCAACTTGCTTTCTTGTGACCTGGCCGCAACACCGCAGGATGGCTTCAGGCCCTAATGTGGTTCCGGCACGGCACGCTGAGCCTTTGGTTATTTCCTTTTCCTGGTGGGAAATGAGAGTTAAATTTGCCCGTCCAGACACCTCCAGCTAGTCTCTCATTGGTTCTCGCTATTCCTGTTCATCTTCCGCAGAAATTGCAAACTGGGCCAAACAGGAGGTTAAAGGCGCTGACTCTCCAAGTGGGGAGAGTGTTAGTAAAGCGTCTGGAATGTTGCACCCGAGTACCAGGGGAGGAAAACTGAGACATATTTGAACACGTCTCCCGTTCACATGGTTGATCATACTTGGGTTCCACATGCATGTTTTAGCTGAAGGAAGAATACCTTAAACCTGGAGAGTTGAGACCCGTGTAATGGGTACCATGCAATATGACTTCAAAGGGTCTTCATTTGCTCACCGAACCTCTCCAATCCTATCACTGCTGCGTTTATGCCCCTGTACACATGCTTGATTCTCTTTCGGAGACATAGCAATCCATAGGTTTTAAGATACTTACTAGTCAGGTACATTCTTAGGCGTTTAATATGCGGTGTTGAGTCCATTTCGTTGAGCAAGGAGTAGCTCTTGTCTATTCCATATTTGACTTATGGAACTTTATCTATGCTCATTTCAATCTCTGGTTTTATGCAGCACCCCAACTCACCTTTCCCCTTAAGCAAGCATAAGTTGTTTTTCTAAATTTGAGACCCTGTTCTGTTCTGTAATTCAGTTCCTGTGTAGCCAAGTTTACATTCCGTGTATTACTGATATCTTATGATGTTTCTTTTTCTGTGTGACTTACTTCAGTTAGAATCATCATACCTGAATCCACTCATTGTGCTGCTAAGGGCCTGATGACACAGATTTCATTGCTGAGTGATATTGCTTTGTAAGTAAATACCACAAGTTCTTTATCCATTTTTCACTTTCTGCGATGTTGAACTTGTACTGTAAACGAGGTTCTTGTAAACAGAGGCGTCCCAAACTTTGGGGTGGCTGTGTCTTTTTGATTTTAATTTCCCTAAGCTATAGGACCATAAGTGGCAGTGCCCTAGGCTCTGTTGCTTTGTTTTTTAGATGTTTCAGGAAACACCATACACTTCTCCCGAGTGTCTGTTGGCAATTTACATCCCGCCCATCAGCATAACAAGGCTCCCAGTTCTCCATGGCCTGTCCTGCCTTTCTGGATTTTACACTTTTTTCAGATGGCCCTTTTGACCGGGGGGAAGTGAGACTTCATTGTAGTGCAGATTTCCTTTGCAAGCTTGCTTGGTTGGCCAAAAAGGGCGTATGCGTTTTTTCCTGAATATATTCAGGAAAAAACGCATACGCCCTTTTTGGCCAAGTGCATCATTGTGGACGTTCTGCCTCTTTTCCTATGCTTTCATTGCAATTCCAGTCTACCTCCTGAAATCGGTTTCCTGCAATTCTGCCCCGCTTTCAAGTCCTCTTGGCAGCCTTACTTCAGTCTATTTTTGGACGATAGCTGTCATTTATAACTCTGCAGGTTTGTGAATTACAGTGCCCCTGAGCTCCTTTCTTCAACTCGCTTTCTTGTGACCTGGCCGCAACACCACAGGATGGCTTCAGGCCCTAATCTGGTTCCGGTACGGCACGCTGAGCCTTTGGTTAATGCCTCTTCCTGGTGGGAAATGAGAGTTAAATTTGCCCGTCCAGACACCTCCAGCTAGCCTCTCATTGGTTCTCGCTATTCCTGTTCATCTTCCGCAGAAATTGCAAACTGTGCCACACAGGAGGTTAAAGGCGCTGACTCTCCAAGTGGGGAGAGTGTTAGTAAAGCGTCTGGAATGTTGCACCCGAGTACCAGGGGAGGAAAACTGAGACATATTTGAACACGTCTCCCGATCACATGGTTGATCATACTTGGGTTCCACATGCATGTTTTAGCTGAAGGAAGAATACCTAAAACCTGGGTAGTTGAAACCCGTGGAATGGGTACCATGCAATATGACTTCAAAGGGTCTTCATTTGCTCACCGAACCTCTCCAATCCTATCACTGCTGCGTTTATGCCCCTGTACACATGCTTGATTCTCTTTCGGAGACATAGCAATCCATAGGTTTTAAGATACTTACTAGTCAGGTACATTCTTAGGCGTTTAATATGCGGTGTTGAGTCCATTTCGTTGAGCAAGGAGTAGCTCTTGTCTATTCCATATTTGACTTAAGGAACTTTATCTGTGCTCATTTCAATCTCTGGTTTTATGCAGCACCCCAACTCACCTTTACCCTTAAGCAAGCATAAGTTGGTTTTCTAAATTTGAGACCATATTCTGTTCTGTAATTCAGTTCCTGTGTAGCCAAGTTTCCATTCCGTGTATTACTGATATCTTATGATGTTTCTTTTTCTGTGTGACTTATTTCAGTTAGAATCATCATACATGAATCCACTCATTGTGATGCTAAGGTCCTGATGACACAGATTTCATTGCTGAGTGATATTGCTTTGTAAGTAAATACCACAACTTCTTTATCCATTTTTCACTTTCTGCGATGTTGAACTTGTACTGTAAACGAGGTTCTTGTAAACAGAGCCGTTCCAAACTTTGGGGTGGCTGTGTCTTTTTGATTTTAATTTCCCTAAGCTATAGGACCATAAGTGGAAGTGCCCTAGGTTCTGTTGCTTTGTTTTTTAGATGTTTCAGGAAACACCATACACTTCTCCCGAGTGGTTGTTGGCAATTTACATCCCGCCCATCAGCATAACAAGGCTCCCAGTTCTCCATGGCCTGTCCTGCCTTTCTGGATTTTACACTTTTTTCAGATGGCCCTTTTGACCGGGGGGAAGTGAGACTTCATTGTAGTGCAGATTTCCTTTGCAAGCTTGCTTGGTTGGCCAAAAAGGGCGTATGCGTTTTTTCCTGAATATATTCAGGAAAAAACGCATACGCCCTTTTTGGCCAAGTGCATCATTGTGGACGTTCTGCCTCTTTTCCTATGCTTTCAATGCAATTCCAGTCTACCTCCTGAAATCGGTTTCCTGCAATTCTGCCCCGCTTTCAAGTCATCTTGGCAGCCTTACTTCAGTCTATTTTGGACGATAGCTGTCATTTATAACTCTGCAGGTTTGTGAATTACAGTGCCCCTGAGCTCCTTTATTCAACTTGCTTTCTTGTGACCTGGCTGCAACACTGCAGGATGGCTTCAGGCCCTAATCTGGTTCCGGCACGGCACGCTGAGCCTTTGGTTATTTCCTTTTCCTGGTGGGAAATGAGAGTTAAATTTGCCCGTCCAGACACCTCCAGCTAGTCTCTCATTGGTTCTCGCTATTCCTGTTCATCTTCCGCAGAAATTGCAAACTGGGCCAAACAGGAGGTTAAAGGCGCTGACTCTCCAAGTGGGGAGAGTGTTAGTAAAGCGTCTGGAATGTTGCACCCGAGTACCAGGGGAGGAAAACTGAGACATATTTGAACACGTCTCCCGTTCACATGGTTGATCATACTTGGGTTCCACATGCATGTTTTAGCTGAAGGAAGAATACCTTAAACCTGGAGAGTTGAGACCCGTGTAATGGGTACCATGCAATATGACTTCAAAGGGTCTTCATTTGCTCACCGAACCTCTCCAATCCTATCACTGCTGCGTTTATGCCCCTGTACACATGCTTGATTCTCTTTTGGAGACATAGAAATCCATAGATTTTAAGATACTTACTAGTCAGGTACATTCTTAGGCGTTTAATATGCGGTGTTCAGTCCATTTCGTTGAGCAAGGAGTAGCTCTTGTCTATTCCATATTTGACTTAAGGAACTTTATCTGTGCTCATTTCAATCTCTGGTTTTATGCAGCACCCCAACTCACCTTTCCCCTTAAGCAAGCATAAGTTGGTTTTCTAAATTTGAGACCCTTTTCTGTTCTGTAATTCAGTTCCTGTGTAGCCAAGTTTCCATTCCGTGTATTACTGATATCTTATGATGTTTCTTTTTCTGTGTGACTTACCTCAGTTAGAATCATCATACCTGAATCCACTCATTGTGCTGCTAAGGGCCTGATGACATAGATTTCATTGCTGAGTGATATTGCTTTGTAAGTAAATACCACAACTTCTTTATCCATTTTTCACTTTCTGCGATGTTGAACTTGTACTGTAAACGAGGTTCTTGTAAACAGAGGCGTCCCAAACTTTGGGGTGGCTGTGTCTTTTTGATTTTAATTTCCCTAAGCTATAGGACCATAAGTGGCAGTGCCCTAGGCTCTGTTGCTTTGTTTTTTAGATGTTTCAGGAAACACCATACACTTCTCCCGAGTGTCTGTTGGCAATTTACATCCCGCCCATCAGCATAACAAGGCTCCCAGTTCTCCATGGCCTGTCCTGCCTTTCTGGATTTTACACTTTTTTCAGATGGCCCTTTTGACCGGGGGGAAGTGAGACTTCATTGTAGTGCAGATTTCCTTTGCAAGCTTGCTTGGTTGGCCAAAAAGGGCGTATGCGTTTTTTCCTGAATATATTCAGGAAAAAACGCATACGCCCTTTTTGGCCAAGTGCATCATTGTGGACGTTCTGCCTCTTTTCCTATGCTTTCATTGCAATTCCAGTCTACCTCCTGAAATCGGTTTCCTGCAATTCTGCCCCGCTTTCAAGTCCTCTTGGCAGCCTTACTTCAGTATATTTTTGGACGATAGCTGTCATTTATAACTCTGCAGGTTTGTGAATTACAGTGCCCCTGAGCTCCTTTATTCAACTCGCTTTCTTGTGACCTGGCCGCAACACCACAGGATGGCTTCAGGCCCTAATCTGGTTCCGGTACGGCACGCTGAGCCTTTGGTTATTTCCTCTTCCTGGTGGGAAATGAGAGTTAAATTTGCCCGTCCAGACACCTCCAGCTAGCCTCTCATTGGTTCTCGCTATTCCTGTTCATCTTCCGCAGAAATTGCAAACTGTGCCACACAGGAGGTTAAAGGCGCTGACTCTCCAAGTGGGGAGAGTGTTAGTAAAGCGTCTGGAATGTTGCACCCGAGTACCAGGGGAGGAAAACTGAGACATATTTGAACACGTCTCCCGATCACATGGTTGATCATACTTGGGTTCCACATGCATGTTTTAGCTGAAGGAAGAATACCTAAAACCTGGGTAGTTGAAACCCGTGGAATGGGTACCATGCAATATGACTTCAAAGGGTCTTCATTTGCTCACCGAACCTCTCCAATCCTATCACTGCTGCGTTTATGCCCCTGTACACATGCTTGATTCTCTTTCGGAGACATAGCAATCCATAGGTTTTAAGATACTTACTAGTCAGGTACATTCTTAGGCGTTTAATATGCGGTGTTGAGTCCATTTCATTGAGCAAGGAGTAGCTCTTGTCTATTCCATATTTGGCTTAAGGAACTTTATCTGTGCTCATTTCAATATCTGGTTTTATGCAGCAACCCAACTCACCTTTCCCCTTAAGCAAGCATAAGTTGGTTTTCTAAATTTGAGAACCTGTTCTGTTTTGGAATTCAGTTCCTGTGTAGCCAAGTTTACATTCCGTGTATTAGTGATATCTTATGATGTTTCTTTTTCTGTGTGACTTATTTCAGTTAGAATCATCGTACCTGAATCTACTCATTATGCTGCTACGGGCCTGATGACATAGATTTCATTGCTGAGTGACACTGCATTGTACGTAAGTACCACAAGTTCTTTATCCATTTTTCACTTTCTGCGATGTTGAACTTGTACTGTAAACGAGGTTCTTGTAAACAGAGCCGTTCCAAACTTTGGGGTGGCTGTGTCTTTTTGATTTTAATTTTCCTAAGCTATAGGACCATAAGTGGAAGTGCCCTAGGCTCTGTTGCTTTGTTTTTTAGATGTTTCAGGAAACACCATACACTTCTCCCAAGTGTCTGTTGGCAATTTACATTCCGTCCATCAGCATAACAAGGCTCCCAGTTCTCAATGGCCTGTTGCCTTTCTGGATTTTACACTTTTTTCAGATGGCCCTTTTGACCGGGGGGAAGTGAGACTTCATTGTAGTGCAGATTTCCTTTGCAAGCTTGCTTGGTTGGCCAAAAAGGGCGTATGCGTTTTTTCCTGAATATATTCAGGAAAAAACGCATACGCCCTTTTTGGCCAAGTGCATCATTGTGGACGTTCTGCCTCTTTTCCTATGCTTTCAATGCAATTCCAGTCTACCTCCTGAAATCGGTTTCCTGCAATTCGGCCCCGCTTTCAAGTCCTCTTGGCAGCCTTACTTCAGTCTATTTTTGGACGATAGCTGTCATTTATAACTCTGCAGGTTTGTGAATTACAGTGCCCCTGAGCTCCTTTCTTCAACTCGCTTTCTTTTGAGCTGGCCGCCACACCGCAGGATGGCTTCAGGCCCTAATCTGGTTCCGGTACGGCACGCTGAGCCTTTGGTTATTTCCTCTTCCTGGTGGGAAATGAGAGTTAAATTTGCCCGTCCAGACACCTCCAGCTAGCCTCTCATTGGTTCTCGCTATTCCTGTTCATCTTCCGCAGAAATTGCAAACTGGGCCAAACAGGAGGTTAAAGGCGCTGACTCTCCAAGTGGGGAGAGTGTTAGTAAAGCGTCTGGAATGTTGCACCCGAGTACCAGGGGAGGAAAACTGAGACATATTTGAACACGTCTCCCATTCACATGGTTGATCATTCTTGGGTTCCACATGCATGTTTTAGCTGAAGGAAGAATACCTTAAACCTGGAGAGTTGAGACCCGTGTAATGGGTACCATGCAATATGACTTCAAAGGGTCTTCATTTGCTCACCGAACCTCTCCAATCCTATCACTGCTGCGTTTATGCCCCTGTACACATGCTTGATTCTCTTTTGGAGACATAGCAATCCATAGGTTTACATTACTTACTAGTCAGGTACATTCTTAGGCGTTTAATATGCGGTGTTGAGTCCATTTCGTTGAGCAAGGAGTAGCTCTTGTCTATTCCATATTTGACTTAAGGAACTTTATCTGTGCTCATTTCAATCTCTGGTTTTATGCAGCACCCCAACTCACCTTTACCCTTAAGCAAGCATAAGTTGGTTTTCTAAATTTGAGACCATATTCTGTTCTGTAATTCAGTTCCTGTGTAGCCAAGTTTCCATTCCGTGTATTACTGATATCTTATGATGTTTCTTTTTCTGTGTGACTTATTTCAGTTAGAATCATCATACATGAATCAACTCATTGTGATGCTAAGGTCCTGATGACATAGATTTCATTGCTGAGTGATATTGCTTTGTAAGTAAATACCACAACTTCTTTATCCATTTTTCACTTTCTGCGATGTTGAACTTGTACTGTAAACGAGGTTCTTGTAAACAGAGGCGTCCCAAACTTTGGGGTGGCTGTGTCTTTTTGATTTTAATTTCCCTAAGCTATAGGACCATAAGCGGCAGTGCCCTAGGCTCTGTTGCTTTGTTTTTTAGATGTTTCAGGAAACACCATACACTTCTCCCGAGTGTCTGTTGGCAATTTACATCCCGCCCATCAGCATAACAAGGCTCCCAGTTCTCCATGGCCTGTCCTGCCTTTCCGGATTTTACACTTTTTTCAGATGGCCCTTTTGACCGGGGGGAAGTGAGACTTCATTGTAGTGCAGATTTCCTTTGCAAGCTTGCTTGGTTGGCCAAAAAGGGCGTATGCGTTTTTTCCTGAATATATTCAGGAAAAAACGCATACACCCTTTTTGGCCAAGTGCATCATTGTGGACGTTCTGCCTCTTTTCCTATGCTTTCAATGCAATTCCAGTCTACCTCCTGAAATCGGTTTCCTGCAATTCGGCCCCGCTTTCAAGTCCTCTTGGCAGCCTTACTTCAGTCTATTTTTGGACGATAGCTGTCATTTATAAGTCTGCAGGTTTGTGAATTATAGTGCCCCTGAGCTCCTTTCTTCAACTCGCTTTCTTGTGACCTGGCCGCAACACCGCAGGATGGCTTCAGGCCCTAATCTGGTTCCGGCACGGCACGCTGAGCCTTTGGTTAATGCCTCTTCCTGGTGGGAAATGAGAGTTAAATTTGCCCGTCCAGACACCTCCAGCTAGTCTCTCATTGGTTCTCGCTATTCCTGTTCATCTTCCGCAGAAATTGCAAACTGGGCCAAACAGGAGGTTAAAGGGACTGACTCTCCAAGTCGGGAGAGTGTTAGTAAAGCGTCTGGAATGTTGCACCGGAGTACTAGGGGAGGAAAACTGAGACATATTTGAACACGTCTCCCGATCACATGGTTGATCATACTCTAGGTTCCACATGCATGTTTTAGCTGAAGGAAGAATACCTTAAACCTGGGTAGTTGAAACCCGTGGAATGGGTACCATGCAATATGACTTCAAAGGGTCTTCATTTGCTCACCGAACCTCTCCAATCCTATCACTGCTGCGTTTATGCCCCTGTACACATGCTTGATTCTCTTTCGGAGACATAGCAATAAATAGGTTTTAAGATACTTACTAGTCAGGAACATTCTTAGGCGTTTAATATGGGGTGTTGAGTCCATTTCGTTGAGCAAGGAGTAGCTCTTGTCTATTCCATATTTGGCTTAATGAACTTTACCTGTGCTCATTTCAATCTCTGGTTTTATGCAGCACCCCAACTCACCTTTTCCCTTAAGCAAGAATAAGTTGGTTTTCTAAATTTGAGACCCTGTTCTGTTCTGTAATTCAGTTCCTGTGTAGCCAAGTTTCCATTCCGTGTATTACTGATATCTTATGATGTTTCTTTTTCTGTGTGACTTATTTCAGTTAGAATCATCATACCTGAATCCACTCATTGTGCTGCTAAGGGCCTGATGACACAGATTTCATTGCTGAGTGATATTGCTTTGTAAGTAAATACCACAACTTCTTTATCCATTTTTCACTTTCTGCGATGTTGAACTTGTACTGTAAACGAGGTTCTTGTAAACAGAGCCGTTCCAAACTTTGGGGTGGCTGTGTCTTTTTGATTTTAATTTCCCTAAGCTATAGGAAAATAAGTGGAAGTGCCCTAGGTTCTGTTGCTTTGTTTTTTAGATGTTTCAGGAAACACCATACACTTCTCCCGAGTGGTTGTTGGCAATTTACATCCCGCCCATCAGCATAACAAGGCTCCCAGTTCTCCATGGCCTGTCCTGCCTTTCTGGATTTTACACTTTTTTCAGATGGCCCTTTTGACCGGGGGGATGTGAGACTTCATTGTAGTGCAGATTTCCTTTGCAAGCTTGCTTGGTTGGCCAAAAAGGGCGTATGCGTTTTTTCCTGAATATATTCAGGAAAAAACGCATACGCCCTTTTTGGCCAAGTGCATCATTGTGGACGTTCTGCCTCTTTTCCTATGCTTTCAATGCAATTCCAGTCTACCTCCTGAAATCGGTTTCCTGCAATTCTGCCCCGCTTTCAAGTCCTCTTGACAGCCTTACTTCAGTCTATTTTGGATGATAGCTGTCATTTATAACTCTGCAGATTTGTGAATTACAGTGCCCCTGAGCTCCTTTCTTCAACTTGCTTTCTTGTGACCTGGCCGCAACACCGCAGGATGGCTTCAGGCCCTAATGTGGTTCCGGCACGGCACGCTGAGCCTTTGGTTATTTCCTTTTCCTGGTGGGAAATGAGAGTTAAATTTGCCCGTCCAGACACCTCCAGCTAGTCTCTCATTGGTTCTCGCTATTCCTGTTCATCTTCCGCAGAAATTGCAAACTGGGCCAAACAGGAGGTTAAAGGCGCTGACTCTCCAAGTGGGGAGAGTGTTAGTAAAGCGTCTGGAATGTTGCACCCGAGTACCAGGGGAGGAAAACTGAGACATATTTGAACACGTCTCCCGTTCACATGGTTGATCATACTTGGGTTCCACATGCATGTTTTAGCTGAAGGAAGAATACCTTAAACCTGGAGAGTTGAGACCCGTGTAATGGGTACCATGCAATATGACTTCAAAGGGTCTTCATTTGCTCACCGAACCTCTCCAATCCTATCACTGCTGCGTTTATGCCCCTGTACACATGCTTGATTCTCTTTCGGAGACATAGCAATCCATAGGTTTTAAGATACTTACTAGTCAGGTACATTCTTAGGCGTTTAATATGCGGTGTTGAGTCCATTTCGTTGAGCAAGGAGTAGCTCTTGTCTATTCCATATTTGACTTATGGAACTTTATCTATGCTCATTTCAATCTCTGGTTTTATGCAGCACCCCAACTCACCTTTCCCCTTAAGCAAGCATAAGTTGTTTTTCTAAATTTGAGACCCTGTTCTGTTCTGTAATTCAGTTCCTGTGTAGCCAAGTTTACATTCCGTGTATTACTGATATCTTATGATGTTTCTTTTTCTGTGTGACTTACTTCAGTTAGAATCATCATACCTGAATCCACTCATTGTGCTGCTAAGGGCCTGATGACACAGATTTCATTGCTGAGTGATATTGCTTTGTAAGTAAATACCACAAGTTCTTTATCCATTTTTCACTTTCTGCGATGTTGAACTTGTACTGTAAACGAGGTTCTTGTAAACAGAGGCGTCCCAAACTTTGGGGTGGCTGTGTCTTTTTGATTTTAATTTCCCTAAGCTATAGGACCATAAGTGGCAGTGCCCTAGGCTCTGTTGCTTTGTTTTTTAGATGTTTCAGGAAACACCATACACTTCTCCCGAGTGTCTGTTGGCAATTTACATCCCGCCCATCAGCATAACAAGGCTCCCAGTTCTCCATGGCCTGTCCTGCCTTTCTGGATTTTACACTTTTTTCAGATGGCCCTTTTGACCGGGGGGAAGTGAGACTTCATTGTAGTGCAGATTTCCTTTGCAAGCTTGCTTGGTTGGCCAAAAAGGGCGTATGCGTTTTTTCCTGAATATATTCAGGAAAAAACGCATACGCCCTTTTTGGCCAAGTGCATCATTGTGGACGTTCTGCCTCTTTTCCTATGCTTTCATTGCAATTCCAGTCTACCTCCTGAAATCGGTTTCCTGCAATTCTGCCCCGCTTTCAAGTCCTCTTGGCAGCCTTACTTCAGTCTATTTTTGGACGATAGCTGTCATTTATAACTCTGCAGGTTTGTGAATTACAGTGCCCCTGAGCTCCTTTCTTCAACTCGCTTTCTTGTGACCTGGCCGCAACACCACAGGATGGCTTCAGGCCCTAATCTGGTTCCGGTACGGCACGCTGAGCCTTTGGTTAATGCCTCTTCCTGGTGGGAAATGAGAGTTAAATTTGCCCGTCCAGACACCTCCAGCTAGCCTCTCATTGGTTCTCGCTATTCCTGTTCATCTTCCGCAGAAATTGCAAACTGTGCCACACAGGAGGTTAAAGGCGCTGACTCTCCAAGTGGGGAGAGTGTTAGTAAAGCGTCTGGAATGTTGCACCCGAGTACCAGGGGAGGAAAACTGAGACATATTTGAACACGTCTCCCGATCACATGGTTGATCATACTTGGGTTCCACATGCATGTTTTAGCTGAAGGAAGAATACCTAAAACCTGGGTAGTTGAAACCCGTGGAATGGGTACCATGCAATATGACTTCAAAGGGTCTTCATTTGCTCACCGAACCTCTCCAATCCTATCACTGCTGCGTTTATGCCCCTGTACACATGCTTGATTCTCTTTCGGAGACATAGCAATCCATAGGTTTTAAGATACTTACTAGTCAGGTACATTCTTAGGCGTTTAATATGCGGTGTTGAGTCCATTTCGTTGAGCAAGGAGTAGCTCTTGTCTATTCCATATTTGACTTAAGGAACTTTATCTGTGCTCATTTCAATCTCTGGTTTTATGCAGCACCCCAACTCACCTTTACCCTTAAGCAAGCATAAGTTGGTTTTCTAAATTTGAGACCATATTCTGTTCTGTAATTCAGTTCCTGTGTAGCCAAGTTTCCATTCCGTGTATTACTGATATCTTATGATGTTTCTTTTTCTGTGTGACTTATTTCAGTTAGAATCATCATACATGAATCCACTCATTGTGATGCTAAGGTCCTGATGACATAGATTTCATTGCTGAGTGATATTGCTTTGTAAGTAAATACCACAACTTCTTTATCCATTTTTCACTTTCTGCGATGTTGAACTTGTACTGTAAACGAGGTTCTTGTAAACAGAGGCGTCCCAAACTTTGGGGTGGCTGTGTCTTTTTGATTTTAATTTCCCTAAGCTATAGGACCATAAGCGGCAGTGCCCTAGGCTCTGTTGCTTTGTTTTTTAGATGTTTCAGGAAACACCATACACTTCTCCCGATTGTCTGTTGGCAATTTACATCCCGCCCATCAGCATAACAAGGCTCCCAGTTCTCCATGGCCTGTCCTGCCTTTCCGGATTTTACACTTTTTTCAGATGGGCCTTTTGACCGGGGGGAAGTGAGACTTCATTGTAGTGCAGATTTCCTTTGCAAGCTTGCTTGGTTGGCCAAAAAGGGCGTATGCGTTTTTTCCTGAATATATTCAGGAATAATTTGCCCGTCCAGACACCCCCAGCTAGCCTCTCATTGGTTCTCGCTATTCCTGTTCATCTTCCGCAGAAATTGCAAACTGGGCCAAACAGGAGGTTAAAGGCGCTGACTCTCCAAGTGGGGAGAGTGTTAGTAAAGCGTCTGGAATGTTGCACCCGAGTACCAGGGGAGGAAAACTGAGACATATTTGAACACGTCTCCCGTTCACATGGTTGATCATACTTGGGTTCCACATGCATGTTTTAGCTGAAGGAAGAATACCTTAAACCTGGAGAGTTGAGACCCGTGGAATGGGTACCATGCAATATGACTTCAAAGGGTCTTCATTTGCTCACCGAACCTCTCCAATCCTATCACTGCTGCGTTTATGCCCCTGTACACATTCTTCATTCTCTTTTGGAGACATAGCAATCCATAGGTTTTACGATACTTACTAGTCAGGTACATTCTTAGGCGTTTAATATGCGGTGTTGAGTCCATTTCGTTGAGCAAGGAGTAGCTCTTGTCTATTCCATATTTGACTTAAGGAACTTTATCTGTTCTCATTTCAATCTCTGGTTTTATGCAGCAACCCATCTCACCTTTACCCTTAAGCAAGCATAAGTTGGTTTTCTAAATTTGAGACCCTGTTCTGTTCTGTAATTCAGTTCCTGTGTAGCCAAGTTTCCATTCCGTGTATTACTGATATCTTATGATGTTTCTTTTTCTGTGTGACTTATTTCAGTTAGAATCATCATACCTGAATCCACTCATTGTGCTGCTAAGGGCCTGATGACATAGATTTCATTGCTGAGTGATATTGCTTTGTAAGTAAATACCACAACTTCTTTATCCATTTTTCACTTTCTGCGATGTTGAACTTGTACTGTAAACGAGGTTCTTGTAAACAGAGGCGTCCCAAACTTTGGGGTGGCTGTGTCTTTTTGATTTTAATTTCCCTAAGCTATAGGACCGTAAGTGGCAGTGCCCTAGGCTCTGTTGCTTTGTTTTTTAGATGTTTCAGGAAACACCATACACTTCTCCCGAGTGTCTGTTGGCAATTTACATCCCGCCCATCAGCATAACAAGGCTCCCAGTTCTCCATGGCCTGTCCTACCTTTCTGGATTTTACACTTTTTTCAGATGGCCCTTTTGACCGGGGGGAAGTGAGACTTCATTGTAGTGCAGATTTCCTCTGCAAGCTTGCTTGGTTGGCCAAAAAGGGCATATGCGTTTTTTCCTGAATATATTAAGGAATAATTTGCCCGTCCAGACACCTCCAGCTAGCCTGTCATTGGTTCTCGCTATTCCTGTTCATCTTCCGCAGAAATTGCAAACTGGGCCAAACAGGAGGTTAAAGGCGCTGACTCTCCAAGTGGGGAGAGTGTTAGTAAAGCGTCTGGAATGTTGCACCCGAGTACCAGGGGAGGAAAACTGAGACATATTTGAACACGTCTCCCGTTCACATGGTTGATTATACTTGGGTTCCACATGCATGTTTTAGCTGAAGGAAGAATACCTTAAACCTGGAGAGTTGAGACCCGTGGAATGGGTACCATGCAATATGACTTCAAAGGGTCTTCATTTGCTCACCGAACCTCTCCAATCCTATCACTGCTGCGTTTATGCCCCTGTACACATGCTTGATTCTCTTTTGGAGACATAGCAATCCATAGGTTTTACGATACTTACTAGTCAGGTACATTCTTAGGCGTTTAATATGCGGTGTTGAGTCCATTTCGTTGAGCAAGGAGTAGCTCTTGTCTATTCCATATTTGACTTAAGGAACTTTATCTGTGCTCATTTCAATCTCTGGTTTTATGCAGCACCCCAACTCACCTTTACCCTTAAGCAAGCATAAGTTGGTTTTCTAAATTTGAGACCCTGTTCTGTTCTGTAATTCAGTTCCTGTGTAGCCAAGTTTACATTCCGTGTATTACTGATATCTTATGATGTTTTTTTTCTGTGTGACTTATTTCAGTTAGAATCATCATACCTGAATCCACTCATTGTGATGCTAAGGGCCTGATGACATAGATTTCATTGCTGAGTGATATTGCTTTGTAAGTAAATACCACAACTTCTTTATCCATTTTTCACTTTCTGCGATGTTGAACTTGTACTGTAAACGAGGTTCTTGTAAACAGAGCCGTTCGAAAGTTTGGGGTGGCTGTGTCTTTTTGATTTTAATTTCCCTAAGCTATAGGACCATAAGTGGAAGTGCCCTAGGCTCTGTTGCTTTGTTTTTTAGATGTTTCAGGAAACACCATACACTTCTCCCAAGTGTCTGTTGGCAGTTTACATCCCGCCCATCAGCATAACAAGGTTCCCAGTTCTCAATGGCCTGTTGCCTTTCTGGATTTTACACTTTTTTCAGATGGCCCTTTTGACCGGGGGGAAGTGAGACTTCATTGTAGTGCAGATTTCCTTTGCAAGCTTGCTTGGTTGGCCAAAAAGGGCGTATGCGTTTTTTCCTGAATATATTCAGGAATAATTTGCCCGTCCAGACACCTCCAGCTAGCCTCTCATTGGTTCTCGCTATTCCTGTTCATCTTCCGCAGAAATTGCAAACTGGGCCAAACAGGAGGTTAAAGGCGCTGACTCTCCAAGTGGGGAGAGTGTTAGTAAAGCGTCTGGAATGTTGCACCCGAGTACCAGGGGAGGAAAACTGAGACATATTTGAACACGTCTCCCGTTCACATGGTTGATCATACTTGGGTTCCACATGCATGTTTTAGCTGAAGGAAGAATACCTTAAACCTGGAGAGTTGAGACCCGTGGAATGGGTACCATGCAATATGACTTCAAAGGGTCTTCATTTGCTCACCGAACCTCTCCAATCCTATCACTGCTGCGTTTATGCCCCTGTACACATGCTTGATTCTCTTTTGGAGACATAGCAATCCATAGGTTTTACGATACTTACTAGTCAGGTACATTCTTAGGCGTTTAATATGCGGTGTTCAGTCCATTTCGTTGAGCAAGGAGTAGCTCTTGTCTATTCCATATTTGACTTAAGGAACTTTATCTGTGCTCATTTCAATCTCTGGTTTTATGCAGCACCCCAACTCACCTTTACCCTTAAGCAAGCATAAGTTGGTTTTCTAAATTTGAGACCCTGTTCTGTTCTGTAATTCAGTTCCTGTGTAGCCAAGTTTACATTCCGTGTATTACTGATATCTTATGATGTTTCTTTTTCTGTGTGACTTATTTCAGTTAGAATCATCATACCTGAATCCACTCATTGTGATGCTAAGGGCCTGATGACATAGATTTCATTGCTGAGTGATATTGCTTTGTAAGTAAATACCACAACTTCTTTATCCATTTTTCACTTTCTGCGATGTTGAACTTGTACTGTAAACGAGGTTCTTGTAAACAGAGGCGTCCCAAACTTTGGGGTGGCTGTGTCTTTTTGATTTTAATTTCCCTAAGCTATAGGACCATAAGTGGCAGTGCCCTAGGCTCTGTTGCTTTGTTTTTTAGATGTTTCAGGAAACACCATACACTTCTCCCGAGTGTCTGTTGGCAATTTACATCCCGCCCATCAGCATAACAAGGCTCCCAGTTCTCCATGGCCTGTCCTACCTTTCTGGATTTTACACTTTTTTCAGATGGCCCTTTTGACCGGGGGGAAGTGAGACTTCATTGTAGTGCAGATTTCCTCTGCAAGCTTGCTTGGTTGGCCAAAAAGGGCGTATGCGTTTTTTCCTGAATATATTCAGGAAAAAACGCATACGCCCTTTTTGGCCAAGTGCATCATTGTGGACGTTCTGCCTCTTTTCCTATGCTTTCAATGCAATTCCAGTCTACCTCCTGAAATCGGTTTCCTGCAATTCTGCCCCGCTTTCAAGTCCTCTTGGCAGCCTTACTTCAGTCTATTTTTGGACGATAGCTGTCATTTATAACTCTGCAGGTTTGTGAATTACAGTGCCCCTGAGCTCCTTTCTTCAACTCGCTTTCTTGTGACCTGGCCGCAACACCGCAGGATGGCTTCAGGCCCTAATCTGGTTCCGGCCCGGCATGCTGAGCCTTTGGTTAATTCCTCTTCCTGGTGGGAAATGAGAGTTAAATTTGCCCGTCCAGACACCTCCAGCTAGCCTCTCATTGGTTCTCACTATTCCTGTTCATCTTCCGCAGAAATTGCAAACTGGGCCAAACAGGAGGTTAAAGGGACTGACTCTCCAGGTGGGGAGAGTGTTAGTAAAGCGTCTGGAATGTTGCACCCGAGTACCAGGGGAGGAAAACTGAGACATATTTGAACACGTCTCCCGATCACATGGTTGATCATACTCTATGTTCCACATGCATGTTTTAGCTGAAGGAAGAATACCTTAAACCTGGGTAGTTGAAACCCGAGGAATGGGTACCATGCAATATGACTTCAAAGGGTCTTCATTTGCTCACCGAACCTCTCCAATCCTATCACTGCTGCGTTTATGCCCCTGTACACATGCTTGATTCTCTTTTGGAGACATAGCAATCCATAGGTTTTACGATACTTACTAGTCAGGTACATTCTTAGGCGTTTAATATGCGGTGTTGAGCCCATTTCATTGAGCAAGGAATAGCTCTTGTCTATTTCATATTTGACTTAAGGAAATTTATCTGTGCTCATTTCAATCTCTGGTTTTATGCAGCACCCCAACTCACCTTTCCCCTTAAGCAAGCATAAGTTGGTTTTCTAAATTTGAGACCCTGTTCTGTTCTGTAATTCAGTTCCTGTGTAGCCAAGTTTACATTCCGTGTATTACTGATATCTTATGATGTTTCTTTTTCTGTGTGACTTATTTCAGTTAGAATCATCATACCTGAATCCACTCATTGTGATGCAAAGGGCCTGATGACATAGATTTCATTGCTGAGTGATATTGCTTTGTAAGTAAATACCACAACTTCTTTATCCATTTTTCACTTTCTGCGATGTTGAACTTGTACTGTAAACGAGGTTCTTGTAAACAGAGGCGTCCCAAACTTTGGGGTGGCTGTGTCTTTTTGATTTTAATTTCCCTAAGCTATAGGACCATAAGTGGCAGTGCCCTAGGCTCTGTTGCTTTGTTTTTTAGATGTTTCAGGAAACACCATACACTTCTCCCGAGTGTCTGTTGGCAATTTACATCCCGCCCATCAGCATAACAAGGCTCCCAGTTCTCCATGGCCTGTCCTGCCTTTCTGGATTTTACACTTTTTTCAGATGGCCCTTTTGACCGCGGGGAAGTGAGACTTCATTGTAGTGCAGATTTCCTTTGCAAGCTTGCTTGGTTGGCCAAAAAGGGCGTATGCGTTTTTTCCTGAATATATTCAGGAAAAAACGCATACGCCCTTTTTGGCCAAGTGCATCATTGTGGACGTTCTGCCTCTTTTCCTATGCTTTCAATGCAATTCCAGTCTACCTCCTGAAATCGGTTTCCTGCAATTCTGCCCCGCTTTCAAGTCCTCTTGGCAGCCTTACTTCAGTCTATTTTTGGACGATAGCTGTCATTTATAACTCTGCAGGTTTGTGAATTACAGTGCCCCTGAGCTCCTTTCTTCAACTCGCTTTCTTGTGACCTGGCCGCAACACCGCAGGATGGCTTCAGGCCCTAATCTGGTTCCGGCCCGGCATGCTGAGCCTTTGGTTAATTCCTCTTCCTGGTGGGAAATGAGAGTTAAATTTGCTCGTCCAGACACCTCCAGCTAGCCTCTCATTGGTTCTCGCTATTCCTGTTCATCTTCCGCAGAAATTGCAAACTGGGCCAAACAGGAGGTTAAAGGTGCTGACTCTCCAAGTGGGGAGAGTGTTAGTAAAGCGTCTGGAATGTTGCACCCGAGTACCAGGGGCGGAAAACTGAGACATATTTGAACACGTCTCCCGTTCACATGGTTGATCATACTTGGGTTCCACATGCATGTTTTAGCTGAAGGAAGAATACCTTAAACCTGGAGAGTTGAGACCCGTGTAATGGGTACCATGCAATATGACTTCAAAGGGTCTTCATTTGCTCACCGAACCTCTCCAATCCTATCACTGCTGCGTTTATGCCCCTGTACACATGCTTGATTCTCTTTTGGAGACATAGCAATCCATAGGTTTTACGATACTTACTAGTCAGGTACATTCTTAGGCGTTTAATATGCGGTGTTGAGTCCATTTCGTTGAGCAAGGAGTAGCTCTTGTCTATTTCATATTTGACTTAAGGAACTTTATCTATGCTCATTTCAATCTCTGGTTTTATGTAGCACCCCAACTCACCTTTACCCTTAAGCAAGCATAAGTTGGTTTTCTAAATTTGAGACCCTGTTCTGTTCTGTAATTCAGTTCCTGTGTAGCCAAGTTTACATTCCGTGTATTACTGATATCTTATGATGTTTCTTTTTCTGTGTGACTTATTTCAGTTAGAATCATCATACCTGAATCCACTCATTGTGATGCAAAGGGCCTGATGACATAGATTTCATTGCTGAGTGATATTGCTTTGTAAGTAAATACCACAACTTCTTTATCCATTTTTCACTTTCTGCGATGTTGAACTTGTACTGTAAACGAGGTTCTTGTAAACAGAGCCGTTCCAAACTTTGGGGTGGCTGTGTCTTTTTGATTTTAATTTCCCTAAGCTATAGGACCATAAGTGGAAGTGCCCTAGGCTCTGTTGCTTTGTTTTTTAGATGTTTCAGGAAACACCATACACTTCTCCCAAGTGTCTGTTGGCAATTTACATCCCGCCCATCAGCATAACAAGGTTCCCAGTTCTCAATGGCCTGTTGCCTTTCTGGATTTTACACTTTTTTCAGATGGCCCTTTTGACCGGGGGGAAGTGAGACTTCATTGTAGTGCAGATTTCCTTTGCAAGCTTGCTTGGTTGGCCAAAAAGGGCGTATGCATTTTTTCCTGAATATATTCAGGAAAAAACGCATACGCCCTTTTTGGCCAAGTGCATCATTGTGGACGTTCTGCCTCTTTTCCTATGCTTTCAATGCAATTCCAGTCTACCTCCTGAAATCGGTTTCCTGCAATTCTGCCCCGCTTTCAAGTCCTCTTGGCAGCCTTACTTCAGTCTATTTTTGGACGATAGCTGTCATTTATAACTCTGCAGGTTTGTGAATTACAGTGCCCCTGAGCTCCTTTCTTCAACTCGCTTTCTTGTGACCTGGCCGCAACACCGCAGGATGGCTTCAGGCCCTAATCTGGTTCCGGCCCGGCATGCTGAGCCTTTGGTTAATTCCTCTTCCTGGTGGGAAATGAGAGTTAAATTTGCTCGTCCAGACACCTCCAGCTAGCCTCTCAGTGGTTCTCGCTATTCCTGTTCATCTTCAGCAGAAATTGCAAACTGGGCCAAACAGGAGGTTAAAGGCGCTGACTCTCCAAGTGGGGAGAGTGTTAGTAAAGCGTCTGGAATGTTGCACCCGAGTACCAGGGGAGGAAAACTGAGACATATTTGAACACGTCTCCCGTTCACATGGTTGATCATACTTGGGTTCCACATGCATGTTTTAGCTGAAGGAAGAATACCTTAAACCTGGAGAGTTGAGACCCGTGGAATGGGTACCATGCAATATGAATTCAAAGGGTCTTCATTTGCTCACCGAACCTCTCCAATCCTATCACTGCTGTGTTTATGCCCCTGTACACATGCTTGATTCTCTTTTGGAGACATAGCAATCCATAGGTTTTACGATACTTACTAGTCAGGTACATTCTTAGGCGTTTAATATGCGGTGTTGAGCCCATTTCATTGAGCAAGGAATAGCTCTTGTCTATTTCATATTTGACTTAAGGAAATTTATCTGTGCTCATTTCAATCTCTGGTTTTATGCAGCACCCCAACTCACCTTTCTCCTTAAGCAAGCATAAGTTGTTTTTCTAAATTTGAGACCCTGTTCTGTTCTGTAATTCAGTTCCTGTGTAGCCAAGTTTACATTCCGTGTATTACTGATATCTTATGATGTTTCTTTTTCTGTGTGACTTATTTCAGTTAGAATCATCATACCTGAATCCACTCATTGTGATGCAAACGGCCTGATGACATAGATTTCATTGCTGAGTGATATTGCTTTGTAAGTAAATACCACAACTTCTTTATCCATTTTTCACTTTCTGCGATGTTGAACTTGTACTGTAAACGAGGTTCTTGTAAACAGAGGCGTCCCAAACTTTGGGGTGGCTGTGTCTTTTTGATTTTAATTTCCCTAAGCTATAGGACCATAAGTGGCAGTGCCCTAGGCTCTGTTGCTTTGTTTTTTAGATGTTTCAGGAAACACCATACACTTCTCCCGAGTGTCTGTTGGCAATTTACATCCCGCCCATCAGCATAACAAGGCTCCCAGTTCTCCATGGCCTGTCCTGCCTTTCTGCATTTTACACTTTTTTCAGATGGCCCTTTTGACCGCGGGGAAGTGAGACTTCATTGTAGTGCAGATTTCCTTTGCAAGCTTGCTTGGTTGGCCAAAAAGGGCGTATGCGTTTTTTCCTGAATATATTCAGGAAAAAACGCATACGCCCTTTTTGGCCAAGTGCATCATTGTGGACGTTCTGCCTCTTTTCCTATGCTTTCAATGCAATTCCAGTCTACCTCCTGAAATCGGTTTCCTGCAATTCTGCCCCGCTTTCAAGTCCTCTTGGCAGCCTTACTTCAGTCTATTTTTGGATGATAGCTGTCATTTATAACTCTGCAGGTTTGTGAATTACAGTGCCCCTGAGCTCCTTTCTTCAACTCGCTTTCTTGTGACCTGGCCGCAACACCGCAGGATGGCTTCAGGCCCTAATCTGGTTCCGGCCCGGCAAGCTGAGCCTTTGGTTAATTCCTCTTCCTGGTGGGAAATGAGAGTTAAATTTGCCCGTCCAGACACCTCCAGCTAGCCTCTCATTGGTTCTCGCTATTCCTGTTCATCTTCCGCAGAAATTGCAAACTGGGCCAAACAGGAGGTTAAAGGGACTGACTCTCCAAGTGGGGAGAGTGTTAGTAAAGCGTCTGGAATGTTGCACCCGAGTACCAGGGGAGGAAAACTGAGACATATTTGAACACGTCTCCCGATCACATGGTTGATCATACTCTAGGTTCCACATGCATGTTTTAGCTGAAGGAAGAATACCTTAAACCTGGGTAGTTGAAACCCGTGGAATGGGTACCATGCAATATGACTTCAAAGGGTCTTCATTTGCTCACCAAACCTCTCCAATCCTATCACTGCTGCGTTTATGCCCCTGTACACATGCTTGATTCTCTTTTGGAGACATAGCAATCCATAGGTTTTACGATACTTACTAGTCAGGTACATTCTTAGGCGTTTAATATGCGGTGTTGAGTCCATTTCGTTGAGCAAGGAGTAGCTCTTGTCTATTCCATATTTGACTTAAGGAACTTTATCTGTGCTCATTTCAATCTCTGGTTTTATGCAGCACCCCAACTCACCTTTACCCTTAAGCAAGCATAAGTTGGTTTTCTAAATTTGAGACCCTGTTCTGTTCTGTAATTCAGTTCCTGTGTAGCCAAGTTTACATTCCGTGTATTACTGATATCTTATGATGTTTCTTTTTCTGTGTGACTTATTTCAGTTAGAGTCATCATACCTGAATCCACTCATTGTGATGCTAAGGGCCTGATGACATAGATTTCATTGCTGAGTGATATTGCTTTGTAAGTAAATACCACAACTTCTTTATCCACTTTTCACTTTCTGCGATGTTGAACTTGTACTGTAAACGAGGTTCTTGTAAACAGAGGCGTCCCAAACTTTGGGGTGGCTGTGTCTTTTTGATTTTAATTTCCCTAAGCTATAGGACCATAAGTGGCAGTGCCCTAGGCTCTGTTGCTTTGTTTTTTAGATGTTTCAGGAAACACCATACACTTCTCCCGAGTGTCTGTTGGCAATTTACATCCCGCCCATCAGCATAACAAGGCTCCCAGTTCTCCATGGCCTGTCCTGCCTTTCTGGATTTTACACTTTTTTCAGATGGCCCTTTTGACCGCGGGGAAGTGAGACTTCATTGTAGTGCAGATTTCCTTTGCAAGCTTGCTTGGTTGGCCAAAAAGGGCGTATGCGTTTTTTCCTGAATATATTCAGGAAAAAACGCATACGCCCTTTTTGGCCAAGTGCATCATTGTGGACGTTCTGCCTCTTTTCCTATGCTTTCAATGCAATTCCAGTCTACCTCCTGAAATCGGTTTCCTGCAATTCTGCCCCGCTTTCAAGTCCTCTTGGCAGCCTTACTTCAGTCTATTTTTGGACGATAGCTGTCATTTATAACTCTGCAGGTTTGTGAATTACAGTGCCCCTGAGCTCCTTTCTTCAACTCGCTTTCTTGTGACCTGGCCGCAACACCGCAGGATGGCTTCAGGCCCTAATCTGGTTCCGGCCCGGCACGCTGAGCCTTTGGTTAATTCCTCTTCCTGGTGGGAAATGAGAGTTAAATTTGCCCGTCCAGACACCTCCAGCTAGCCTCTCATTGGTTCTCGCTATTCCTGTTCATCTTCCGCAGAAATTGCAAACTGGGCCAAACAGGAGGTTAAAGGGACTGACTCTGCAAGTGGGGAGAGTGTTAGTAAAGCGTCTGGAATGTTGCACCCGAGTACCAGGGGAGGAAAACTGAGACATATTTGAACACGTCTCCCGATCACATGGTTGATCATACTCTAGGTTCCACATGCATGTTTTAGCTGAAGGAAGAATACCTTAAACCTGGGTAGTTGAAACCCGTGGAATGGGTACCATGCAATATGACTTCAAAGGGTCTTCATTTGCTCACCGAACCTCTCCAATCCTATCACTGCTGCGTTTATGCCCCTGTACACATGCTTGATTCTCTTTCGGAGACATAGCAATCCATAGGTTTTAAGATACTTACTAGTCAGGTACATTCTTAGGCGTTTAATATGGGGTGTTGAGTCCATTTCGTTGAGCAAGGAGTAGCTCTTGTCTATTCCATATTTGACTTAAGGAACTTTATCTGTGCTCATTTCAATCTCTGGTTTTATGCAGCACCCCAACTCACCTTTACCCTTAAGCAAGAATAAGTTGGTTTTCTAAATTTGAGACCCTGTTCTGTTCTGTAATTCAGTTCCTGTGTAGCCAAGTTTCCATTCCGTGTATTACTGATATCTTATGATGTTTCTTTTTCTGTGTGACTTATTTCAGTTAGAATCATCATACCTGAATCCACTCATTGTGCTGCTAAGGGCCTGATGACACAGATTTCATTGCTGAGTGATATTGCTTTGTAAGTAAATACCACAACTTCTTTATCCATTTTTCACTTTCTGCGATGTTGAACTTGTACTGTAAACGAGGTTCTTGTAAACAGAGGCGTCCCAAACTTTGGGGTGGCTGTGTCTTTTTGATTTTAATTTCCCTAAGCTATAGGACCATAAGTGGAAGTGCCCTAGGTTCTGTTGCTTTGTTTTTTAGATGTTTCAGGAAACACCATACACTTCTCCCGAGTGGTTGCTGGCAATTTACATCCCGCCCATCAGCATAACAAGGCTCCCAGTTCTCCATGGCCTGTCCTGCCTTTCTGGATTTTACACTTTTTTCAGATGGCCCTTTTGACCGGGGGGAAGTGAGACTTCATTGTAGTGCAGATTTCCTTTGCAAGCTTGCTTGGTTGGCCAAAAAGCGCGTATGCGTTTTTTCCTGAATATATTCAGGAAAAAACGCATACGCCCTTTTTGGCCAAGTGCATCATTGTGGACGTTCTGCCTCTTTTCCTATGCTTTCAATGCAATTCCAGTCTACCTCCTGAAATCGGTTTCCTGCAATTCTGCCCCGCTTTCAAGTCCTCTTGGCAGCCTTACTTCAGTCTATTTTTGGACGATAGCTGTCATTTATAACTCTGCAGGTTTGTGAATTACAGTGCCCCTGAGCTCCTTTCTTCAACTCGCTTTCTTTTGAGCTGGCCGCAACACCGCAGGATGGCTTCAGGCCCTAATCTGGTTCCGGTACGGCATGCTGAGCCTTTGGTTATTTCCTCTTCCTGGTGGGAAATGAGAGTTAAATTTGCCCGTCCAGACACCTCCAGCTAGCCTCTCATTGGTTCTCGCTATTCCTGTTCATCTTCCGCAGAAATTGCAAACTGGGCCAAACAGGAGGTTAAAGGCGCTGACTCTCCAAGTGGGGAGAGTGTTAGTAAAGCGTCTGGAATGTTGCACCCGAGTACCAGGGGAGGAAAACTGAGACATATTTGAACACGTCTCCCGTTCACATGGTTGATCATACTTGGGTTCCACATGCATGTTTTAGCTGAAGGAAGAATACCTTAAACCTGGAGAGTTGAGACCCGTGGAATGGGTACCATGCAATATGACTTCAAAGGGTCTTCATTTGCTCACCAAACCTCTCCAATCCTATCACTGCTGCGTTTATACCCCTGTACACATGCTTGATTCTCTTTTGGAGACATAGCAATCCATAGGTTTTACGATACTTACTAGTCAGGTACATTCTTAGGCGTTTAATATGCGGTGTTGAGTCCATTTCGTTGAGCAAGGAGTAGCTCTTGTCTATTCCATATTTGACTTAAGGAACTTTATCTGTGCTCATTTCAATCTCTGGTTTTATGCAGCACCCCAACTCACCTTTACCCTTAAGCAAGCATAAGTTGGTTTTCTAAATTTGAGACCCTGTTCTGTTCTGTAATTCAGTTCCTGTGTAGCCAAGTTTACATTCCGTGTATTACTGATATCTTATGATGTTTCTTTTTCTGTGTGACTTATTTCAGTTAGAGTCATCATACCTGAATCCACTCATTGTGATGCTAAGGGCCTGATGACATAGATTTCATTGCTGAGTGATATTGCTTTGTAAGTAAATACCACAACTTCTTTATCCATTTTTCACTTTCTGCGATGTTGAACTTGTACTGTAAACGAGGTTCTTGTAAACAGAGGCGTCCCAAACTTTGGGGTGGCTGTGTCTTTTTGATTTTAATTTCCCTAAGCTATAGGACCATAAGTGGCAGTGCCCTAGGCTCTGTTGCTTTGTTTTTTAGATGTTTCAGGAAACACCATACACTTCTCCCGAGTGTCTGTTGGCAATTTACATCCCGCCCATCAGCATAACAAGGCTCCCAGTTCTCCATGGCCTGTCCTGCCTTTCTGCATTTTACACTTTTTTCAGATGGCCCTTTTGACCGGGGGGAAGTGAGACTTCATTGTAGTGCAGATTTCCTTTGCAAGCTTGCTTGGTTGGCCAAAAAGGGCGTATGCGTTTTTTCCTGAATATATTCAGGAAAAAACGCATACGCCCTTTTTGGCCAAGTGCATCATTGTGGACGTTCTGCCTCTTTTCCTATGCTTTCAATGCAATTCCAGTCTACCTCCTGAAATCGGTTTCCTGCAATTCTGCCCCGCTTTCAAGTCCTCTTGGCAGCCTTACTTCAGTCTATTTTTGGACGATAGCTGTCATTTATAACTCTGCAGGTTTGTGAATTACAGTGCCCCTGAGCTCCTTTCTTCAACTCGCTTTCTTGTGACCTGGCCGCAACACCGCAGGATGGCTTCAGGCCCTAATCTGGTTCCGGCACGGCACGCTGAGCCTTTGGTTAATTCTTCTTCCTGGTGGGAAATGAGAGTTAAATTTGCCCGTCCAGACACCTCCAGCTAGCCTCTCATTGGTTCTCGCTATTCCTGTTCATCTTCCGCAGAAATTGCAAACTGGGCCAAACAGGAGGTTAAAGGGACTGACTCTGCAAGTGGGGAGAGTGTTAGTAAAGCGTCTGGAATGTTGCACCCGAGTACCAGGGGAGGAAAACTGAGACATATTTGAACACGTCTCCCGATCACATGGTTGATCATACTCTAGGTTCCACATGCATGTTTTAGCTGAAGGAAGAATACCTTAAACCTGGGTAGTTGAAACCCGTGGAATGGGTACCATGCAATATGACTTCAAAGGGTCTTCATTTGCTCACCGAACCTCTCCAATCCTATCACTGCTGCGTTTATGCCCCTGTACACATGCTTGATTCTCTTTCGGAGACATAGCAATCCATAGGTTTTAAGATACTTACTAGTCAGGTACATTCTTAGGCGTTTAATATGGGGTGTTGAGTCCATTTCGTTGAGCAAGGAGTAGCTCTTGTCTATTCCATATTTGACTTAAGGAACTTTATCTGTGCTCATTTCAATCTCTGGTTTTATGCAGCACCCCAACTCACCTTTACCCTTAAGCAAGAATAAGTTGGTTTTCTAAATTTGAGACCCTGTTCTGTTCTGTAATTCAGTTCCTGTGTAGCCAAGTTTCCATTCCGTGTATTACTGATATCTTATGATGTTTCTTTTTCTGTGTGACTTATTTCAGTTAGAATCATCATACCTGAATCCACTCATTGTGCTGCTAAGGGCCTGATGACACAGATTTCATTGCTGAGTGATATTGCTTTGTAAGTAAATACCACAACTTCTTTATCCATTTTTCACTTTCTGCGATGTTGAACTTGTACTGTAAACGAGGTTCTTGTAAACAGAGCCGTTCCAAACTTTGGTGTGGCTGTGTCTTTTTGATTTTAATTTCCCTAAGCTATAGGACCATAAGTGGAAGTGCCCTAGGTTCTGTTGCTTTGTTTTTTAGATGTTTCAGGAAACACCATACACTTCTCCCGAGTGGTTGTTGGCAATTTACATCCCGCCCATCAGCATAACAAGGCTCCCAGTTCTCCATGGCCTGTCCTGCCTTTCTGGATTTTACACTTTTTTCAGATGGCCCTTTTGACCGGGGGGAAGTGAGACTTCATTGTAGTGCAGATTTCCTTTGCAAGCTTGCTTGGTTGGCCAAAAAGGGCGTATGCGTTTTTTCCTGAATATATTCAGGAAAAAACGCATACGCCCTTTTTGGCCAAGTGCATCATTGTGGACGTTCTGCCTCTTTTCCTATGCTTTCAATGCAATTCCAGTCTACCTCCTGAAATCGGTTTCCTGCAATTCTGCCCCGCTTTCAAGTCCTCTTGGCAGCCTTACTTCAGTCTATTTTTGGACGATAGCTGTCATTTATAACTCTGCAGGTTTGTGAATTACAGTGCCCCTGAGCTCCTTTCTTCAACTTGCTTTCTTTTGACCTGGCCGCAACACCGCAGGATGGCTTCAGGCCCTAATCTGGTTCCGGCACGGCACGCTGAGCCTTTGGTTATTTCCTCTTCCTGGTGGGAAATGAGAGTTAAATTTGCCCGTCCAGACACCTCCAGCTAGCCTCTCATTGGTTCTCGCTATTCCTGTTCATCTTCCGCAGAAATTGCAAACTGGGCCAAACAGGAGGTTAAAGGCGCTGACTCTCCAAGTGGGGAGAGTGTTAGTAAAGCGTCTGGAATGTTGCACCCGAGTACCAGGGGAGGAAAACTGAGACATATTTGAACACGTCTCCCGTTCACATGGTTGATCATACTTGGGTTCCACCTGCATGTTTTAGCTGAAGGAAGAATACCTTAAACCTGGAGAGTTGAGACCCGTGTAATGGGTACCATGCAATATGACTTCAAAGGGTCTTCATTTGCTCACCGAACCTCTCCAATCCTATCACTGCTGCGTTTATGCCCCTGTACACATGCTTGATTCTCTTTCGGAGACATAGCAATCCATAGGTTTTACGATACTTACTAGTCAGGTACATTCTTAGGCGTTTAATATGCGTGTTGAGTCCATTTCATTGAGCAAGGAGTAGCTCTTGTCTATTCCATATTTGGCTTAAGGAACTTTATCTGTGCTCATTTCAATCTCTGGTTTTATGCAGCACCCCAACTCACCTTTACCCTTAATCAAGCATAAGTTGGTTTTCTGAATTTGAGAACCTGTTCTGTTCTGTAATTCAGTTCCTGTGTAGCCAAGTTTACATTCCGTGTATTACTGATATCTTATGATGTTTCTTTTTCTGTGTGACTTATTTCAGTTAGAATCATCATACCTGAATCCACTCATTGTGCTGCTAAGGGCCTGATGACATAGATTTCATTGCTGAGTGATATTGGTTTGTAAGTAAATACCACAAATTCTTTATCCATTTTTCACTTTCTGCGATGTTGAACTTGTACTGTAAACGAGGTTCTTGTAAACACAGGCGTCCCAAACTTTGGGGTGGCTGTGTCTTTTTGATTTTAATTTCCCTAAGCTATAGGACCATAAGTGGCATTGCCCTAGGCTCTGTTGCTTTGTTTTTTAGATGTTTCAGGAAACACCATACACTTCTCCCGAGTGTCTGTTGGCAATTTACATCCCGCCCATCAGCATAACAAGGCTCCCAGTTCTCCATGGCCTGTCCTGCCTTTCTGGATTTTACACTTTTTTCAGATGGCCCTTTTGACCGGGGGGAAGTGAGACTTCATTGTAGTGCAGATTTCCTTTGCAAGCTTGCTTGGTTGGCCAAAAAGGGCGTATGCGTTTTTTCCTGAATATATTCAGGAAAAAAAGCATACGCCCTTTTTGGCCAAGTGCATCATTGTGGACGTTCTGCCTCTTTTCCTATGCTTTCAATGCAATTCCAGTCTACCTCCTGAAATCGGATTCCTGCAATTCTGCCCTGCTTTCAAGTCCTCTTGGCAGCCTTACTTCAGTCTATTTTTGGACGATAGCTGTCATTTATAACTCTGCAGGTTTGTGAATTACAGTGCTCCTGAGATCCTTTCTTCAACTCGCTTTCTTGTGACCTGGCCGCAACACCGCAGGATGGCTTCAGGCCCTAATCTGGTGCCGGCACGGCACGCTGAGCCTTTGGTTAATTCCTCTTCCTGGTGGCAAATGAGAGTTAAATTTGCCCGTCCAGACACCTGCAGCTAGCCTCTCATTGTTTCTCGCTATTCCTGTTCATGTTCCGCAGAAATTGCAAACTGGGCCAAACAGGAGGTTAAAGGGAATGACTCTCCAAGTCGGGAGAGTGTTAGTAAAGCGTCTGGAATGTTGCACCCGAGTACCAGGGGAGGAAAACTGAGACATATTTGAACATGTCTCCCGATCACATGGTTGATCATACTCTAGGTTCCACATGCATGTTTTAGCTGAAGGAAGAATACCTTAAACCTGGGTAGTTGAAACCCGTGGAATGGGTACCATGCAATATGACTTCAAAGGGTCTTCATTTGCTCACCGAATCTCTCCAATCCTATCACTGCTGCGTTTATGCCCCTGTACACATGCTTGATTCTCTTTCGGAGACATAGCAATCCATAGGTTTTAAGATACTTACAAGTCAGGTACATTCTTAGGCGTTTAATATGCGGTGTTGAGTCCATTTCGTTGAGCAAGGAGTAGCTCTTGTCTATTCCATATTTGGCTTAAGGAACTTTATCTGTGCTCATTTCAATCTCTGGTTTTATGCAGCACCCCAACTCACCTTTACCCTTAAGCAAGCATAAGTTGTTTTTCTAAATTTGAGACCCTGTTCTGTTCTGTAATTCAGTTCCTGTGTAGCCAAGTTTCCATTCCGTGTATTACTGATATCTTATGATGTTTCTTTTTCTGTGTGACTTATTTCAGTTAGAATCATCATACCTGAATCCACTCATTGTGCTGCTAAGGGCCTGATGACATAGATTTCATTGCTGAGTGATATTGCTTTGTAAGTGAATACCACATCTTCTTTATCCATTTTTCACTTTCTGCGATGTTGAACTTGTACTGTAAACGAGGTTCTTGTAAACAGAGGCGTCCCAGACTTTGGGGTGGCTGTGTCTTTTTGATTTTAATTTCCCTAAGCTATAGGACCATAAGTGGAAGTGCCCTAGGCTCTGTTGCTTTGTTTTTTAGATGTTTCAGGAAACACCATACACTTCTCCCAAGTGTCTGTTGGCAATTTACATCCCGCCCATCAGCATAACAAGGCTCCCAGTTCTCAATGGCCTGTTGCCTTTCTGGATTTTACACTTTTTTCAGATGGCCCTTTTGACCGGGGGGAAGTGAGACTTCATTGTAGTGGAGATTTCCTTTGCAAGCTTGCTTGGTTGGCCAAAAAGGGCGTATGCGTTTTTTCCTGAATATATTCAGGAAAAAACGCATACGCCCTTTTTGGCCAAGTGCATCATTGTGGACGTTCTGCCTCTTTTCCTATGCTTTCAATGCAATTCCAGTCTACCTTCTGAAATTGGTTTCCTGCAATTCTGCCCCGCTTTCAAGTCCTCTTGGCAGCCTTACTTCAGTCTATTTTTGGACGATAGCTGTCATTTATAACTCTGCACGTTTGTGAATTACAGTGCCCCTGAGCTCCTTTCTTCAACTCGATTTCTTGTGACCTGGCCGCAACACCGCAGGATGGCTTCAGGCCCTAATCTGGTTCCGGCCCGGCACGCTGAGCCTTTGGTTAATTCCTCTTCCTGGTGGGAAATGAGAGTTTTATTTGTCCGTCCAGACACCTCCAGCTAGCCTCTCATTGGTTCTCGCTATTCCTGTTCATCTTCCGCAGAAATTGCAAACTGGGCCAAACAGGAGGTTAAAGGGACTGACTCTCCAAGTGGGGAGAGTGTTAGTAAAGCATCTGGAATGTTGCACCCGAGTACCAGGGGAGGAAAACTGAGACATATTTGAACACGTCTCCCGTTCACATGGTTGATCATACTTGGGTTCCACATGCATGTTTTAGCTGAAGGAAGAATACCTTAAACCTGGAGAGTTGAGATCCGTGTAATGGGTACCATGCAATATGACTTCAAAGGGTCTTCATTTGCTCACCGAACCTCTCCAATCCTATCACTGCTGCGTTTATGCCCCTGTACACATGCTTGATTCTCTTTCGGAGACATAGCAATCCATAGGTTTTAAGATACTTACTAGTCAGGTACATTCTTAGGCGTTTAATATGCGGTGTTGAGTCCATTTCGTTGAGCAAGGAGTAGCTCTTGTCTATTCCATATTTGACTTAAGGAACTTTATCTGTGCTCATTTCAATCTCTGGTTTTATACAGCACCCCAACTCCCCTTTATCCTTAAGCAAGCATAAGTTGGTTTTCTAAATTTGAGACCCTGTTCTGTTCTGTAATTCAGTTCCTGTGTAGCCAAGTTTACATTCCATGTATTACTGATATCTTATGATGTTTCTTTTTCTGTGTGAATTACTTCAGTTAGAATCATCATACCTGAATCCACTCATTGTGCTGCTAAGGGCCTGATGACACAGATTTCATTGCTGAGTGATATTGCTTTGTAAGTAAATACCACAACTTCTTTATCCATTTTTCACTTTCTGCGATGTTGAACTTGTACTGTAGACGAGGTTCTTGTAAACAGAGCCGTTCCAAACTTTGGGGTGGCTGTGTCTTTTTGATTTTAATTTCCCTAAGCTATAGGACCATAAGTGGAAGTGCCCTAGGTTCTGTTGCTTTGTTTTTTAGATGTTTCAGGAAACACCATACACTTCTCCCGAGTGGTTGTTGGCAATTTACATCCCGCCCATCAGCATAACAAGGCTGCCAGTTCTCCATGGCCTGTCCTGCCTTTCTGGATTTTACACTTTTTTCAGATGACCCTTTTGGCTGGGAGGAAGTGAGACTTCATTGTAGTGCAGATTTCCTTTGCAAGCTTGCTTGGTTGGCCAAAAAGGGCGTATGCGTTTTTTCCTGAATATATTCAGGAAAAAACGCATACGCCCTTTTTGGCCAAGTGCATCATTGTGGACGTTCTGCCTCTTTTCCTATGCTTTCAATGCAATTCCAGTCTACCTCCTGAAATCGGTTTCCTGCAATTCTGCCCCGCTTTCAAGTCCTCTTGGCAGCCTTACTTCAGTCTATTTTTGGACGATAGCTGTCATTTATAACTCTGCAGGTTTGTGAATTACAGTGCCCCTGAGCTCCTTTCTTCAACTCGCTTTCTTTTGAGCTGGCCGCAACACCGCAGGATGGCTTCAGGCCCTAATCTGTTTCCGGTACGGCACGCTGAGCCTTTGTTTATTTCCTCTTCCTGGTGGGAAATGAGAGTTAAATTTGCCCGTCCAGACACCTCCAGCTAGCCTCTCATTGGTTCTCGCTATTCCTGTTCATCTTCCGCAGAGATTGCAAACTGGGCCAAACAGGAGGTTAAAGGGACTGACTCTCCAAGTGGGGAGAGTGTTAGTAAAGCGTCTGGAATGTTGCACCCGAGTACCAGGGGAGGAAAACTGAGACATATTTGAACACGTCTCCCGATCACATGGTTGATCATACTCTAGGTTCCACATGCATGTTTTAGCTGAAGGAAGAATACCTTAAATTGGGTAGTTGAAACCCGTGGAATGGGTACCATGCAATATGACTTCAAAGGGTCTTCATTTGCTCACCGAACCTCTCCAATCCTATCACTGCTGCGTTTATGCCCCTGTACACATGCTTGATTCTCTTTCGGAGACATAGCAATCCATAGGTTTTAAGATACTTACTAGTCAGCTACATTCTTAGGCGTTTAATATGGGGTGTTGAGTCCATTTCGTTGAGCAAGGAGTAGCTCTTGTCTATTCCATATTTGGCTTAAGGAGCTTTATCTGTGCTCATTTCAATCTCTGGTTTTATGCAGCACCCCAACTCACCTTTACCCTTAAGCAAGAATAAGTTGGTTTTCTAAATTTGAGACCCTGTTCTGTTCTGTAATTCAGTTCCTGTGTAGCCAAGTTTACATTCCGTGTATTACTGATATCTTATGATGTTTCTTTTTCTGTGTGACTTATTTCAGTTAGAATCATCATACCTGAATCCACTCATTGTGCTGCTAAGGGCCTGATGACACAGATTTCATTGCTGAGTGATATTGCTTTGTAAGTAAATACCACAACTTCTTTATCCATTTTTCACTTTCTGCGATGTTGAACTTGTACTGTAAACGAGGTTCTTGTAAACAGAGCCGTTCCAAACTTTGGGGTGGCTGTGTCTTTTTGATTTTAATTTCCCTAAGCTATAGGACCATAAGTGGAAGTGCCCTAGGTTCTGTTGCTTTGTTTTTTAGATGTTTCAGGAAACACCATACACTTCTCCCGAGTGGTTGTTGGCAATTTACATCCCGCCCATCAGCATAACAAGGCTCCCAGTTCTCCATGGCCTGTCCTACCTTTCTGGATTTTACACTTTTTTCAGATGGCCCTTTTGACCGGGGGGAAGTGAGACTTCATTGTAGTGCAGATTTCCTTTGCAAGCTTGCTTGGTTGGCCAAAAAGGGCGTATGCGTTTTTTCCTGAATATATTCAGGAAAAAACGCATACGCCCTTTTTGGCCAAGTGCATCATTGTGGACGTTCTGCCTCTTTTCCTATGCTTTCAATGCAATTCCAGTCTACCTCCTGAAATCGGTTTCCTGCAATTCTGCCCCGCTTTCAAGTCCTCTTGGCAGCCTTACTTCAGTCTATTTTTGGACGATAGCTGTCATTTATAACTCTGCAGGTTTGTGAATTACAGTGCCCCTGAGCTCCTTTCTTCAACTTGCTTTCTTGTGACCTGGCCGCAACACCGCAGGATGGCTTCAGGCCCTAATCTGGTTTCGGTACGGTACGCTCAGCCTTTGGTTATTTCCTCTTCCTGGTGGGAAATGAGAGTTAAATTTGCCCGTCCAGACACCTCCAGCTAGCCTCTCATTGGTTCTCGCTATTCCTGTTCATCTTCCGCAGAAATTGCAAACTGGGCCAAACAGGAGGTTAAAGGCGCTGACTCTCCAAGTGGGGAGAGTGTTAGTAAAGCGTCTGGAATGTTGCACCCGAGTACCAGGGGAGGAAAACTGAGACATATTTGAACACGTCTCCCGTTCACATGGTTGATCATACTTGGGTTCCACATGCATGTTTTAGCTGAAGGAAGAATACCTTAAACCTGGAGAGTTGAGACCCGTGTAATGGGTACCATGCAATATGACTTCAAAGGGTCTTCATTTGCTCACCGAACCTCTCCAATCCTATCACTGCTGCGTTTATGCCCCTGTACACATGCTTGATTCTCTTTTGGAGACATAGCAATCCATAGGTTTTACGATACTTACTAGTCAGGTACATTCTTAGGCGTTTAATATGCGGTGTTGAGTCCATTTCGTTGAGCAAGGAGTAGCTCTTGTCTATTCCATATTTGACATAAGGAACTTTATCTGTGCTCATTTCAATCTCTGGTTTTATGCAGCACCCCAACTCACCTTTACCCTTAAGCAAGCATAAGTTGGTTTTCTAAATTTGAGACCCTGTTCTGTTCTGTAATTCAGTTCCTGTGTAGCCAAGTTTACATTCGGTGTATTACTGATATCTTATGATGTTTTTTTTCTGTGTGACTTATTTCAGTTAGAATCATCATACCTGAATCCACTCATTGTGATGCTAAGGGCCTGATGACATAGATTTCATTGCTGAGTGATATTGCTTTGTAAGTAAATACCACAACTTCTTTATCCATTTTTCACTTTCTGCGATGTTGAACTTGTACTGTAAACGAGGTTCTTGTAAACAGAGGCGTCCCAAACTTTGGGGTGGCTGTGTCTTTTTGATTTTAATTTCCCTAAGCTATAGGACCATAAGTGGCAGTGCCCTAGGCTCTGTTGCTTTGTTTTTTAGATGTTTCAGGAAACACCATACACTTCTCCCAAGTGTCTGTTGGCAATTTACATCCCGCCCATCAGCATAACAAGGCTCCCAGTTCTCCATGGCCTGTCCTGCCTTTCTGGATTGTACACTTTTTCCAGATGGCCCTTTTGACCGGGGGAAGTGAGACTTCATTGTAGTGCAGATTTCCTTTGCAAGCTTGCTTGGTTGGCCAAAAAGGGCGTATGCGTTTTTTCCTGAATATATTCAGGAAAAAACGCATACGCCCTTTTTGGCCAAGTGCATCATTGTGGACGTTCTGCCTCTTTTCCTATGCTTTCAATGCAATTCCAGTCTACCTCCTGAAATCGGTTCCCTGCAATTCTGCCCCGCTTTCAAGTCCTCTTGGCAGCCTTACTTCAGTCTATTTTTGGACGATAGCTGTCATTTATAACTCTGCAGGTTTGTGAATTACAGTGCCCCTGAGCTCCTTTCTTCAACTCGCTTTCTTGTGACCTGGCCGCAACACCGCAGGATGGCTTCAGGCCCTAATCTGGTTCCGGCCCGGCATGCTGAGCCTTTGGTTAATTCCTCTTCCTGGTGGGAAATGACAGTTAAATTTGCCCGTCCAGACACCTCCAGCTAGCCTCTCATTGGTTCTCACTATTCCTGTTCATCTTCCGCAGAAATTGCAAACTGGGCCAAACAGGAGGTTAAAGGGACTGACTCTCCAAGTGGGGAGAGTGTCAGTAAAGCGTCTGGAATGTTGCACCCGAGTACCAGGGGAGGAAAACTGAGACATATTTGAACACGTCTCCCGATCACATGGTTGATCATACTTTAGGTTCCACATGCATGTTTTAGCTGAAGGAAGAATACCTTAAACCTGGGTAGTTGAAACCCGTGGAATGGGTACCATGCAATATGACTTCAAAGGGTCTTCATTTGCTCACCGAACCTCTCCAATCCTATCACTGCTGCGTTTATGCCCCTGTACACATGCTTGATTCTCTTTTGGAGACATAGCAATCCATAGGTTTTAAGATACTTACAAGTCAGGTACATTCTTAGGCGTTTAATATGCGGTGTTGAGTCCATTTCGTTGAGCAAGGAGTAGCTCTTGTCTATTCCATATTTGGCTTAAGGAACTTTATCTGTGCTCATTCCAATCTCTGGTTTTATGCAGCACCCCAACTCACCTTTACCCTTAAGCAAGCATAAGTTGTTTTTCTAAATTTGAGTCCCTGTTCTGTTCTGTAATTCAGTTCCTGTGTAGCCAAGTTTCCATTCCGTGTATTACAGATATCTTATGATGTTTCTTTTTCTGTGTGACTTATTTCAGTTAGAATCATCATACCTGAATCCACTCATTGTGCTGCTAAGGGCCTGTTGACATAGATTTCATTGCTGAGTGATATTGCTTTGTAAAGGAATACCACAACTTCTTTATCCATTTTTCACTTTCTGCGATGTTGAACTTGTACTGTAAACGAGGTTCTTGTAAACAGAGCCGTTCCAAACTTTGGGGTGGCTGTGTCTTTTTGATTTTAATTTCCCTAAGCTATAGGACCATAAGTGGAAGTGCCCTAGGCTCTGTTGCTTTGTTTTTTAGATGTTTCAGGAAACACCATACACTTCTCCCAAGTGTCTGTTGGCAATTTACATCCCGCCCATCAGCATAACAAGGTTCCCAGTTCTCAATGGCCTGTTGCCTTTCTGGATTTTACACTTTTTTCAGATGGCCCTTTTGACCGGGGGGAAGTGAGACTTCATTGTAGTGCAGATTTCCTTTGCAAGCTTGCTTGGTTGGCCAAAAAGGGCGTATGCGTTTTTTCCTGAATATATTCAGGAAAGAACGCATACGCCCTTTTTGGCCAAGTGCATCATTGTGGACGTTCTGCCTCTTTTCCTATGCTTTCAATGCAATTGCAGTCTACCTCCTGAAATCGGTTTCCTGCAATTCTGCCCCGCTTTCAAGTCCTCTTGGCAGCCTTACTTCAGTCTATTTTAGGACGATAGCTGTCATTTATAACTCTGCAGGTTTGTGAATTACAGTGCCCCTGAGCTCCTTTCTTCAACTCGCTTTCTTGTGACCTGGCCGCAACACCGCAGGATGGCTTCAGGCCCTAATCTGGTTCCCGCCTGGCATGCTGAGCCTTTGGTTAATTCCTCTTCCTGGTGGGAAATGAGAGTTAAATTTGCCCGTCCAGACACCTCCAGCTAGCCTCTCATTGGTTCTCGCTATTCCTGTTCATCTTCCGCAGAAATTGCAAACTGGGCCAAACAGGAGGTTAAAGGCGCTGACTCTCCAAGTGGGGAGAGTGTTAGTAAAGCGTCTGGAATGTTGCACCCGAGTACCAGGGGAGGAAAACTGAGACATATTTGAACACGTCTCCCGTTCACATGGTTGATCATACTTGGGTTCCACATGCATGTTTTAGCTGAAGGAAGAATACCTTAAACCTGGAGAGTTGAGACCCGTGGAATGGGTACCATGCAATATTACTTCAAAGGGTCTTCATTTGCTCACCGAACCTCTCCAATCCTATCACTGCTGCGTTTATGCCCCTGTACACATGCTTGATTCTCTTTTGGAGACATAGCAATCCATAGGTTTTACGATACTTACTAGTCAGGTACATTCTTAGGCGTTTAATATGCGGTGTTGAGTCCATTTCGTTGAGCAAGGAGTAGCTCTTGTCTATTCCATATTTGACTTAAGGAACTTTATCTGTGCTCATTTCAATCTCTGGTTTTATGCAGCACCCCAACTCACCTTTACCCTTAAGCAAGCATAAGTTGGTTTTCTAAATTTGAGACCCTGTTCTGTTCTGTAATTCAGTTCCTGTGTAGCCAAGTTTACATTCCGTGTATTACTGATATCTTATGATGTTTCTTTTTCTGTGTGACTTATTTCAGTTAGAGTCATCATACCTGAATCCACTCATTGTGATGCTAAGGGCCTGATGACATAGATTTCATTGCTGAGTGATATTGCTTTGTAAGTAAATACCACAACTTCTTTATCCATTTTTCACTTTCTGCGATGTTGAACTTGTACTGTAAACGAGGTTCTTGTAAACAGAGGCGTCCCAAACTTTGGGGTGGCTGTGTCTTTTTGATTTTAATTTCCCTAAGCTATAGGACCATAAGTGGCAGTGCCCTAGGCTCTGTTGCTTTGTTTTTTAGATGTTTCAGGAAACACCATACACTTCTCCCGAGTGTCTGTTGGCAATTTACATCCCGCCCATCAGCATAACAAGGCTCCCAGTTCTCCATGGCCTGTCCTGCCTTTCTGGATTTTACACTTTTTTCAGATGGCCCCTTTGACCGGGGGGAAGTGAGACTTCATTGTAGTGCAGATTTCCTTTGCAAGCTTGCTTGGTTGGCCAAAAAGGGCGTATGCGTTTTTTCCTGAATATATTCAGGAAAAAACGCATACGCCCTTTTTGGCCAAGTGCATCATTGTGGACGTTCTGCCTCTTTTCCTATGCTTTCAATGCAATTCCAGTCTACCTCCTGAAATCGGTTTCCTGCAATTCTGCCCCGCTTTCAAGTCCTCTTGGCAGCCTTACTTCAGTCTATTTTTGGACGATAGCTGTCATTTATAACTCTGCAGGTTTGTGAATTACAGTGCCCCTGAGCTCCTTTCTTCAACTCGCTTTCTTGTGACCTGGCCGCAACACCGCAGGATGGCTTCAGGCCCTAATCTGGTTCCGGCCCGGCATGCTGAGCCTTTGGTTAATTCCTCTTCCTGGTGGGAAATGAGAGTTAAATTTGCCCGTCCAGACACCTCCAGCTAGCCTCTCATTGGTTCTCGCTATTCCTGTTCATCTTCCGCAGAAATTGCAAACTGGGCCAAACAGGAGGTTAAAGGGACTGACTCTGCAAGTGGGGAGAGTGTTAGTAAAGCGTCTGGAATGTTGCACCCGAGTACCAGGGGAGGAAAACTGAGACATATTTGAACACGTCTCCCGATCACATGGTTGATCATACTCTAGGTTCCACATGCATGTTTTAGCTGAAGGAAGAATACCTTAAACCTGGGTAGTTGAAACCCGTGGAATGGGTACCATGCAATATGACTTCAAAGGGTCTTCATTTGCTCACCGAACCTCTCCAATCCTATCACTGCTGCGTTTATGCCCCTGTACACATGCTTGATTCTCTTTCGGAGACATAGCAATCCATAGGTTTTAAGATACTTACTAGTCAGGTACATTCTTAGGCGTTTAATATGCGGTGTTGAGTCCATTTCGTTGAGCAAGGAGTAGCTCTTGTCTATTCCATATTTGACTTAAGGAACTTTATCTGTGCTCATTTCAATCTCTGGTTTTATGCAGCACCTCAACTCACCTTTACCCTTAAGCAAGCATAAGTTGTTTTTCTAAATTTGAGACCCTGTTCTGTTCTGTAATTCAGTTCCTGTGTAGCCAAGTTTACATTCCGTGTATTACTGATATCTTATGATGTTTCTTTTTCTGTGTGACTTATTTCAGTTAGAATCATCATACCTGAATCCACTCATTGTGATGCTAAGGGCCTGATGACATAGATTTCATTGCTGAGTGATATTGCTTTGTAAGTAAATACCACAACTTCTTTATCCATTTTTCACTTTCTGCGATGTTGAACTTGTACTGTAAACGAGGTTCTTGTAAACAGAGGCGTCCCAAACTTTGGGGTGGCTGTGTCTTTTTGATTTTAATTTCCCTAAGCTATAGGACCATAAGTGGCAGTGCCCTAGGCTCTGTTGCTTTGTTTTTTAGATGTTTCAGGAAACACCATACACTTCTCCCGAGTGTCTGTTGGCAATTTACATCCCGCCCATCAGCATAACAAGGCTCCCAGTTCTCCATGGCCTGTCCTGCCTTTCTGGATTTTACACTTTTTTCAGATGGCCCTTTTGACCGGGGGGAAGTGAGACTTCATTGTAGTGCAGATTTCCTTTGCAAGCTTGCTTGGTTGGCCAAAAAGGGCGTATGCGTTTTTTCCTGAATATATTCAGGAAAAAACGCATACGCCCTTTTTGGCCAAGTGCATCATTGTGGACGTTCTGCCTCTTTTCCTATGCTTTCAATGCAATTCCAGTCTACCTCCTGAAATCGGTTTCCTGCAATTCTGCCCCGCTTTCAAGTCCTCTTGGCAGCCTTACTTCAGTCTATTTTTGGACGATAGCTGTCATTTATAACTCTGCAGGTTTGTGAATTACAGTGCCCCTGAGCTCCTTTCTTCAACTTGTTTTCTTGTGACCTGGCCGCAACACCGCAGGATGGCTTCAGGACCTAATCTGGTTCCGGCACGGCACGCTGAGCCTTTGGTTAATTCCTCTTCCTGGTGGGAAATGAGAGTCAAATTTGCCCGTCCAGACACCTCCAGCTAGCCTCTCATTGGTTCTCGCTATTCCTGTTCATCTTCCGCAGAAATTGCAAACTGGGCCAAACAGGAGGTTAAAGGCGCTGACTCTCCAAGTGGGGAGAGTGTTAGTAAAGCGTCTGGAATGTTGCACCCGAGTACCAGGGGAGGAAAACTGAGACATATTTGAACACGTCTCCCGTTCACATGGTTGATCATACTTGGGTTCCACATGCATGTTTTAGCTGAAGGAAGAATACCTTAAACCTGGAGAGTTGAGACCCGTGGAATGGGTACCATGCAATATGACTTCAAAGGGTCTTCATTTGCTCACCAAACCTCTCCAATCCTATCACTGCTGCGTTTATGCCCCTGTACACATGCTTGATTCTCTTTCGGAGACATAGCAATCCATAGGTTTTACGATACTTACTAGTCAGGTACATTCTTAGGCGTTTAATATGCGGTGTTGAGTCCATTTCGTTGAGCAAGGAGTAGCTCTTGTCTATTCCATATTTGACTTAAGGAACTTTATCTGTGCTCATTTCAATCTCTGGTTTTATGCAGCACCCCAACTCACCTTTACCCTTAATCAAGCATAAGTTGGTTTTCTAAATTTGAGAACCTGTTCTGTTCTGTAATTCAGTTCCTGTGTAGCCAAGTTTACATTCCGTGTATTACTGATATCTTATGATGTTTCTTTTTCTGTGTGACTTATTTCAGTTAGAATCATCATACCTGAATCCACTCATTGTGCTGCTAAGGGCCTGATGACATAGATTTCATTGCTGAGTGATATTGGTTTGTAAGTAAATACCACAAATTCTTTTTCCATTTTTCACTTTCTGCGATGTTGAACTTGTACTGTAAACGAGGTTCTTGTAAACACAGGCGTCCCAAACTTTGGGGTGGCTGTGTCTTGTTGATTTTAATTTCCCTAAGCTATAGGACCATAAGTGGCATTGCCCTAGGCTCTGTTGCTTTGTTTTTTAGATGTTTCAGGAAACACCATACACTTCTCCCGAGTGTCTGTTGGCAATTTACATCCCGCCCATCAGCATAACAAGGCTCCCAGTTCTCCATGGCCTGTCCTGCCTTTCTGGATTTTACACTTTTTTCAGATGGCCCTTTTGACCGGGGGGAAGTGAGACTTCATTGTAGTGCAGATTTCCTTTGCAAGCTTGCTTGGTTGGCCAAAAAGGGCGTATGCGTTTTTTCCTGAATATATTCAGGAAAAAACGCATACGCCCTTTTTGGCCAAGTGCATCATTGTGGACGTTCTGCCTCTTTTCCTATGCTTTCAATGCAATTCCAGTCTACCTCCTGAAATCGGATTCCTGCAATTCTGCCCTGCTTTCAAGTCCTCTTGGCAGCCTTACTTCAGTCTATTTTTGGACGATAGCTGTCATTTATAACTCTGCAGGTTTGTGAATTACAGTGCCCCTGAGCTCCTTTCTTCAACTCGCTTTCTTGTGACCTGGCCGCAACACCGCAGGATGGCTTCAGGCCCTAATCTGGTTCCGGCACGGCACGCTGAGCCTTTGGTTAATTCCTCTTCCTGGTGGCAAATGAGAGTTAAATTTGCCCGTCCAGACACCTCCAGCTAGCCTCTCATTGTTTCTCGCTATTCCTGTTCATGTTCCGCAGAAATTGCAAACTGGGCCAAACAGGAGGTTAAAGGGAATGACTCTCCAAGTCGGGAGAGTGTTAGTAAAGCGTCTGGAATGTTGCACCCGAGTACCAGGGGAGGAAAACTGAGACATATTTGAACATGTCTCCCGATCACATGGTTGATCATACTCTAGGTTCCACATGCATGTTTTAGCTGAAGGAACAACACCTTAAACCTGGGTAGTTGAAACCCGTGGAATGGGTACCATGCAATATGACTTCAAAGGGTCTTCATTTGCTCACCGAACCTCTCCAATCCTATCACTGCTGCGTTTATGCCCCTGTACACATGCTTGATTCTCTTTCGGAGACATAGCAATCCATAGGTTTTAAGATACTTACAAGTCAGGTACATTCTTAGGCGTTTAATATGCGGTGTTGAGTCCATTTCGTTGAGCAAGGAGTAGCTCTTGTCTATTCCATATTTGGCTTAAGGAACTTTATCTGTGCTCATTTCAATCTCTGGTTTTATGCAGCACCCCAACTCACCTTTACCCTTAAGCAAGCATAAGTTGTTTTTCTAAATTTGAGACCCTGTTCTGTTCTGTAATTCAGTTCCTGTGTAGCCAAGTTTCCATTCCGTGTATTACTGATATCTTATGATGTTTCTTTTTCTGTGTGACTTATTTCAGTTAGAATCATCATACCTGAATCCACTCATTGTGCTGCTAAGGGCCTGATGACATAGATTTCATTGCTGAGTGATATTGCTTTGTAAGTGAATACCACAACTTCTTTATCCATTTTTCACTTTCTGCGATGTTGAACTTGTACTGTAAACGAGGTTCTTGTAAACAGAGGCGTCCCAGACTTTGGGCTGGCTGTGTCTTTTTGATTTTAATTTCCCTAAGCTATAGGACCATAAGTGGAAGTGCCCTAGGCTCTGTTGCTTTGTTTTTTAGATGTTTCAGGAAACACCATACACTTCTCCCAAGTGTCTGTTGGCAATTTACATCCCGCCCATCAGCATAACAAGGCTCCCAGTTCTCAATGGCCTGTTGCCTTTCTGGATTTTACACTTTTTTCAGATGGCCCTTTTGACCGGGGGGAAGTGAGACTTCATTGTAGTGCAGATTTCCTTTGCAAGCTTGCTTGGTTGGCCAAAAAGGGCGTATGCGTTTTTTCCTGAATATATTCAGGAAAAAACGCATACGCACTTTTTGGCCAAGTGCATCATTGTGGACGTTCTGCCTCTTTTCCTATGCTTTCAATGCAATTCCAGTCTACCTTCTGAAATTGGTTTCCTGCAATTCTGCCCCGCTTTCAAGTCCTCTTGGCAGCCTTACTTCAGTCTATTTTTGGACGATAGCTGTCATTTATAACTCTGCAGGTTTGTGAATTACAGTGTCCCTGAGCTCCTTTCTTCAACTCGATTTCTTGTGACCTGGCCGCAACACCGCAGGATGGCTTCAGGCCCTAATCTGGTTCCGGCCCGGCACGCTGAGCCTTTGGTTAATTCCTCTTCCTGGTGGGAAATGAGAGTTAAATTTGCCCGTCCAGACACCTACAGCTAGCCTCTCATTGGTTCTCGCTATTCCTGTTCATCTTCCGCAGAAATTGCAAACTGGGCCAAACAGGAGGTTAAAGGGACTGACTCTCCAAGTGGGGAGAGTGTTAGTAAAGCGTCTGGAATGTTGCACCCGAGTACCAGGGGAGGAAAACTGAGACATATTTGAACACGTCTCCCGATCACATGGTTGATCATACTCTAGGTTCCACATGCATGTTTTAGCTGAAGGAAGAATACCTTAAACCTGGGTAGTTGAAACCCGTGGAATGGGTACCATGCAATATGACTTGAAAGGGTCTTCATTTGCTCACCGAACCTCTCCAATCCTATCACTGCTGCGTTTATGCCCCTGTACACATGCTTGATTCTCTTTCGGAGACATAGCAATCCATAGGTTTTAAGATACTTACTAGTCAGGTACATTCTTAGGCGTTTAATATGGGGTGTTGAGTCCATTTCGTTGAGCAAGGAGTAGCTCTTGTCTATTACATATTTGGCTTAAGGAACTTTATCTGTGCTCATTTCAATCTCTGGTTTTATGCAGCACCCCAACTCACCTTTACCCTTAAGCAAGAATAAGTTGGTTTTCTAAATTTGAGACCCTGTTCTGTTCTGTAATTCAGTTCCTGTGTAGCCAAGTTTCCATTCCGTGTATTACTGATATCCTATGATGTTTCTTTTTCTGTGTGACTTATTTCAGTTAGAATCATCATACCTGAATCCACTCATTGTGCTGCTAAGGGCCTGATGACACAGATTTCATTGCTGAGTGATATTGCTTTGTAAGTAAATACCACAACTTCTTTATACATTTTTCACTTTCTGCGATGTTGAACTTGTACTGTAAACGAGGTTCTTGTAAACAGAGCCGTTCCAAACTTTGGGGTGGCTGTGTCTTTTTGATTTTAATTTCCCTAAGCTATAGGACCATAAGTGGAAGTGCCCTAGGTTCTGTTGCTTTGTTTTTTAGATGTTTCAGGAAACACCATACACTTCTCCCGAGTGGTTGTTGGCAATTTACATCCCGCCCATCAGCATAACAAGGCTCCCAGTTCTCCATGGCCTGTCCTGCCTTTCTGGATTTTACACTTTTTTCAGATGGCCCTTTTGACTGGGGGGAAGTGAGACTTCATTGTAGTGCAGATTTCCTTTGCAAGCTTGCTTGGTTGGCCAAAAAGGGCGTATGCGTTTTTTCCTGAATATATTCAGGAAAAAACGCATACGCCCTTTTTGGCCAAGTGCATCATTGTGGACGTTCTGCCTCTTTTCCTATGCTTTCAATGCAATTCCAGTCTACCTCCTGAAATCGGTTTCCTGCAATTCTGCCCCGCTTTCAAGTCCTCTTGGCAGCCTTACTTCAGTCTATTTTTGGACGATAACTGTCATTTATAACTCTGCAGGTTTGTGAATTACAGTGCCCCTGAGCTCCTTTCTTCAACTTGCTTTCTTGTGACCTGGCCGCAACACCGCAGGATGGCTTCACGCCCTAATCTGGTTCCGGCACGGCACGCTGAGCCTTTGGTTATTTCCTCTTCCTGGTGGGAAATGAGAGTTAAATTTGCCCGTCCAGACACCTCCAGCTAGTCTCTCATTCGTTCTCGCTATTCCTGTTCATCTTCCGCAGAAATTGCAAACTGGGCCAAACAGGAGGTTAAAGGCGCTGACTCTCCAAGTGGGGAGAGTGTTAATAAAGCGTCTGGAATGTTGCACCCGAGTACCAGGGGGGGAAAACTGAGACATATTTGAACACGTCTCCCATTCACATGGTTGATCATACTTGGGTTCCACATGCATGTTTTAGCTGAATGAAGAATACCTTAAACCTGGAGAGTTGAGACCCGTGTAATGGGTACCATGCAATATGACTTCAAAGGGTCTTCATTTGCTCACCGAACCTCTCCAATCCTATCACTGCTGCGTTTATGCCCCTGTACACATGCTTGATTCTCTTTCGGAGACATAGCAATCCATAGGTTTTAAGATACTTACTAGTCAGGTACATTCTTAGGCGTTTAATATGCGGTGTTGAGTCCATTTCGTTGAGCAAGGAGTAGCTCTTGTCTATTCCATATTTGACTTAAGGAACTTTATCTGTGCTCATTTCAATCTCTGGTTTTATACAGCACCCCAACTCACCTTTACCCTTAAGCAAGCATAAGTTGGTTTTCTAAATTTGAGACCCTGTTCTGTTCTGTAATTCAGTTCCTGTGTAGCCAAGTTTACATTCCATGTATTACTGATATCTTATGATGTTTCTTTTTCTGTGTGAATTACTTCAGTTAGAATCATCATACCTGAATCCACTCATTGTGCTGCTAAGGGCCTGATGACACAGATTTCATTGCTGAGTGATATTGCTTTGTAAGTGAATACCACAACTTCTTTATCCATTTTTCACTTTCTGCGATGTTGAACTTGTACTGTAAACGAGGTTCTTGTAAACAGAGGCGTCCCAGACTTTGGGCTGGCTGTGTCTTTTTGATTTTAATTTCCCTAAGCTATAGGACCATAAGTGGAAGTGCCCTAGGCTCTGTTGCTTTGTTTTTTAGATGTTTCAGGAAACACCATACACTTCTCCCAAGTGTCTGTTGGCAATTTACATCCCGCCCATCAGCATAACAAGGCTCCCAGTTCTCAATGGCCTGTTGCCTTTCTGGATTTTACACTTTTTTCAGATGGCCCTTTTGACCGGGGGGAAGTGAGACTTCATTGTAGTGCAGATTTCCTTTGCAAGCTTGCTTGGTTGGCCAAAAAGGGCGTATGCGTTTTTTCCTGAATATATTCAGGAAAAAACGCATACGCCCTTTTTGGCCAAGTGCATCATTGTGGACGTTCTGCCTCTTTTCCTATGCTTTCAATGCAATTCCAGTCTACCTTCTGAAATTGGTTTCCTGCAATTCTGCCCCACTTTCAAGTCCTCTTGGCAGCCTTACTTCAGTCTATTTTTGGACGATAGCTGTCATTTATAACTCTGCAGGTTTGTGAATTACAGTTCCCTGAGCTCCTTTCTTCAACTCGATTTCTTGTGACCTGGCCGCAACACCGCAGGATGGCTTCAGGCCCTAATCTGGTTCCGGCCCGGCACGCTGAGCCTTTGGTTAATTCCTCTTCCTGGTGGGAAATGAGAGTTAAATTTGCCCGTCCAGACACCTACAGCTAGCCTCTCATTGGTTCTCGCTATTCCTGTTCATCTTCCGCAGAAATTGCAAACTGGGCCAAACAGGAGGTTAAAGGGACTGACTCTCCAAGTGGGGAGAGTGTTAGTAAAGCGTCTGGAATGTTGCACCCGAGTACCAGGGGAGGAAAACTGAGACATATTTGAACACGTCTCCCGATCACATGGTTGATCATACTCTAGGTTCCACATGCATGTTTTAGCTGAAGGAAGAATACCTTAAACCTGGGTAGTTGAAACCCGTGGAATGGGTACCATGCAATATGACTTGAAAGGGTCTTCATTTGCTCACCGAACCTCTCCAATCCTATCACTGCTGCGTTTATGCCCCTGTACACATGCTTGATTCTCTTTCGGAGACATAGCAATCCATAGGTTTTAAGATACTTACTAGTCAGGTACATTCTTAGGCGTTTAATATGGGGTGTTGAGTCCATTTCGTTGAGCAAGGAGTAGCTCTTGTCTATTCCATATTTGGCTTAAGGAACTTTATCTGTGCTCATTTCAATCTCTGGTTTTATGCAGCACCCCAACTCACCTTTACCCTTAAGCAAGAATAAGTTGGTTTTCTAAATTTGAGACCCTGTTCTGTTCTGTAATTCAGTTCCTGTGTAGCCAAGTTTACATTCCGTGTATTACTGATATCCTATGATGTTTCTTTTTCTGTGTGACTTATTTCAGTTAGAATCATCATACCTGAATCCACTCATTGTGCTGCTATGGGCCTGATGACACAGATTTCATTGCTGAGTGATATTGCTTTGTAAGTAAATACCACAACTTCTTTATACATTTTTCACTTTCTGCGATGTTGAACTTGTACTGTAAACGAGGTTCTTGTAAACAGAGCCGTTCCAAACTTTGGGGTGGCTGTGTCTTTTTGATTTTAATTTCCCTAAGCTATAGGACCATAAGTGGAAGTGCCCTAGGTTCTGTTGCTTTGTTTTTTAGATGTTTCAGGAAACACCATACACTTCTCCCGAGTGGTTGTTGGCAATTTACATCCTGCCCATCAGCATAACAAGGCTCCCAGTTCTCCATGGCCTGTCCTACCTTTCTGGATTTTACACTTTTTTCAGATGGCCCTTTTGACCGGGGGGAAGTGAGACTTCATTGTAGTGCAGATTTCCTTTGCAAGCTTGCTTGGTTGGCCAAAAAGGGCGTATGCGTTTTTTCCTGAATATATTCAGGAAAAAACACATACGCCCTTTTTGGCCAAGTGCATCATTGTGGACGTTCTGCCTCTTTTCCTATGCTTTCAATGCAATTCCAGTCTACCTCCTGAAATCGGTTTCCTGCAATTCTGCCCCGCTTTCAAGTCCTCTTGGCAGCCTTACTTCAGTCTATTTTTGGACGATAACTGTCATTTATAACTCTGCAGGTTTGTGAATTACAGTGCCCCTGAGCTCCTTTCTTCAACTTGCTTTCTTGTGAACTGGCCGCAACACCGCAGGATGGCTTCACGCCCTAATCTGGTTCCGGCACGGCACGCTGAGCCTTTGGTTATTTCCTCTTCCTGGTGGGAAATGAGAGTTAAATTTGCCCGTCCAGACACCTCCAGCTAGTCTCTCATTGGTTCTCGCTATTCCTGTTCATCTTCCGCAGAAATTGCAAACTGGGCCAAACAGGAGGTTAAAGGCGCTGACTCTCCAAGTGGGGAGAGTGTTAATAAAGCGTCTGGAATGTTGCACCCGAGTACCAGGGGGGGGAAACTGAGACATATTTGAACACGTCTCCCGTTCACATGGTTGATCATACTTGGGTTCCACATGCATGTTTTAGCTGAAGGAAGAATACCTTAAACCTGGAGAGTTGAGACCCGTGTAATGGGTACCATGCAATATGACTTCAAAGGGTCTTCATTTGCTCACCGAACCTCTCCAATCCTATCACTGCTGCGTTTATGCCCCTGTACACATGCTTGATTCTCTTTCGGAGACATAGCAATCCATAGGTTTTAAGATACTTACTAGTCAGGTACATTCTTAGGCATTTAATATGCGGTGTTGAGTCCATTTCGTTGAGCAAGGAGTAGCTCTTGTCTATTCCATATTTGACTTAAGGAACTTTATCTGTGCTCATTTCAATCTCTGGTTTTATACAGCACCCCAACTCACCTTTACCCTTAAGCAAGCATAAGTTGGTTTTCTAAATTTGAGACCCTGTTCTGTTCTGTAATTCAGTTCCTGTGTAGCCAAGTTTACATTCCATGTATTACTGATATCTTATGATGTTTCTTTTTCTGTGTGAATTACTTCAGTTAGAATCATCATACCTGAATCCACTCATTGTGCTGCTAAGGGCCTGATGACACAGATTTCATTGCTGAGTGATATTGCTTTGTAAGTAAATACCACAACTTCTTTATCCATTTTTCACTTTCTGCGATGTTGAACTTGTACTGTAGACGAGGTTCTTGTAAACAGAGCCGTTCCAAACTTTGGGGTGGCTGTGTCTTTTTGATTTTAATTTCCCTAAGCTATAGGACCATAAGTGGAAGTGCCCTAGGTTCTGTTGCTTTGTTTTTTAGATGTTTCAGGAAACACCATACACTTCTCCGGAGTGGTTGTTGGCAATTTACATCCCGCCCATCAGCATAACAAGGCTCCCAGTTCTCCATGGCCTGTCCTGCCTTTCTGGATTTTACACTTTTTTCAGATGGCCCTTTTGACCGGGGGGAAGTGAGACTTCATTGTAGTGCAGATTTCCTTTGCAAGCTTGCTTGGTTGGCCAAAAAGGGCGTATGCGCGCATACGCCCTTTTTGGCCAAGTGCATCATTGTGGACGTTCTGCCTCTTTTCCTATGCTTTCAATGCAATTCCAGTCTACCTCCTGAAATCGGTTTCCTGCAATTCTGCCCCGCTTTCAAGTCCTCTTGGCAGCCTTACTTCAGTCTATTTTTGGACGATAGCTGTCATTTATAACTCTGCAGGTTTGTGAATTACAGTGCCCCTGAGCTCCTTTCTTCAACTCGCTTTCTTGTGACCTGGCCGCAACACCGCAGGATGGCTTCAGGCCCTAATCTGGTTCCGGTACGGCACGCTGAGCCTTTGGTTATTTCCTCTTCCTGGTGGGAAATGAGAGTTAAATTTGCCCGTCCAGACACCTCCAGCTAGCCTCTCATTGGTTCTCGCTATTCCTGTTCATCTTCCGCAGAAATTGCAAACTGGGCCAAACAGGAGGTTAAAGGCGCTGACTCTCCAAGTGAGGAGAGTGTTAGTAAAGCGTCTGGAATGTTGCACCCGAGTACCAGGGGAGGAAAACTGAGACATATTTGAACACGTCTCCCGTTCACATGGTTGATCATACTTGGGTTCCACATGCATGTTTTAGCTGAAGGAAGTATACCTAAAACCTGGGTAGTTGAAACCCGTGGAATGGGTACCATGCAATATGACTTCAAAGGGTCTTCATTTGCTCACCGAACCTCTCCAATCCTATCACTGCTGCGTTTATGCCCCTGTACACATGCTTGATTCTCTTTTGGAGACATAGCAATCCATAGGTTTTAAGATACTTACTAGTCAGGTACATTCTTAGGCGTTTAATATGCGGTGTTGAGTCCATTTCGTTGAGCAAGGAGTAGCTCTTGTCTATTCCATATTTGGCTTAAGGAACTTTATCTGTGCTCATTTCAATCTCTGGTTTTATGCAGCAACCCAACTCACCTTTACCCTTAAGCAAGCATAAGTTGGTTTTCTAAATTAGAGACCCTGTTCTGTTTTGGAATTCAGTTCCTGTGTAGCCAAGTTTACATTCCGTGTATTACTGATATCTTATGATGTTTCTTTTTCTGTGTGACTTATTTCAGTTAGAATCATCGTACCTGAATCTACTCATTATGCTGCTACGGGCCTGATGACATAGATTTCATTGCTGAGTGATACTGCATTGTACGTAAGTACCACAAGTTCTTTATCCATTTTCCACTTTCTGCGATGTTGAACTTGTTCTGTAAACGAGGTTCTTGTAAACAGAGCCGTTCCAAACTTTGGGGTGGCTGTGTCTTTTTGATTTTAATTTCCCTAAGCTATAGGACCATAAGTGGAAGTGCCCTAGGCTCTGTTGCTTTGTTTTTTAGATGTTTCATGAAACACCATACACTTCTCCCGAATGGTTGTTGGCAATTTACATCCCGCCCATCAGCATAACAAGGCTCCCAGTTCTCCATGGCCTGTCCTGCCTTTCTGGATTTTACACTTTTTTCAGATGGCCCTTTTGACCGGGGAGAGTTGAGACTTCATTGTAGTGCAGATTTCCTTTGCAAGCTTGCTTGGTTGGCCAAAAAGTGCGTATGCGTTTTTTCCTGAATATATTCAGGAAAAAACGCATACGCCCTTTTTGGCCAAGTGCATCATTGTGGACGTTCTGCCTCTTTTCCTATGCTTTCAATGCCATTCCAGTCTACCTCCTGAAATCGGTTTCCTGCAATTCTGCCCCGCTTTCAAGTCCTCTTGGCAGCCTTACTTCAGTCTATTTTTGGACGATAGCTGTCATTTATAACTCTGCAGGTTTGTGAATTACAGTGCCCCTGAGCTCCTTTCTTCAACTCGCTTTCTTGTGACCTGGCAGCAACACCGCAGGATGGCTTCAGGACCTAATCTGGTTCCGGCACGGCACGCTGAGCCTTTGGTTAATTCCTCTTCCTGGTGGGAAATGAGAGTCAAATTTGCCCGTCCAGACACCTCCAGCTAGCCTCTCATTGGTTCTCGCTATTCCTGTTCATCTTCCGCAGAAATTGCAAACTGGGCCAAACAGGAGGTTAAAGGCGCTGACTCTCCAAGTGGGGAGAGTGTTAGTAAAGCGTCTGGAATGTTGCACCCGAGTACCAGGGGAGGAAAACTGAGACATATTTGAACACGTCTCCCGTTCACATGGTTGATCATACTTGGGTTCCACATGCATGTTTTAGCTGAAGGAAGAATACCTTAAACCTGGAGAGTTGAGACCCGTGGAATGGGTACCATGCAATATGACTTCAAAGGGTCTTCATTTGCTCACCGAACCTCTCCAATCCTATCACTGCTGCGTTTATGCCCCTGTACACATGCTTGATTCTCTTTCGGAGACATAGCAATCCATAGGTTTTACGATACTTACTAGTCAGGTACATTCTTAGGCGTTTAATATGCGGTGTTGAGTCCATTTCGTTGAGCAAGGAGTAGCTCTTGTCTATTCCATATTTGGCTTAAGGAACTTTATCTGTGCTCATTTCAATCTCTGGTTTTATGCAGCACCCCAACTCACCTTTACCCTTAAGCAAGCATAAGTTGGTTTTCTAAATTTGAGACCCTGTTCTGTTCTGTAATTCAGTTCCTGTGTAGCCAAGTTTCCATTCCGTGTATTACTGATATCTTATGATGTTTCTTTTTCTGTGTGACTTATTTCAGTTAGAATCATCATACCTGAATCCACTCATTGTGCTGCTAAGGGCCTGATGACATAGATTTCATTGCTGAGTGATATTGGTTTGTAAGTAAATACCACAAATTCTTTTTCCATTTTTCACTTTCTGCGATGTTGAACTTGTACTGTAAACGAGGTTCTTGTAAACACAGGCGTCCCAAACTTTGGGGTGGCTGTGTCTTTTTGATTTTAATTTCCCTAAGCTATAGGACCATAAGTGGCAGTGCCCTAGGCTCTGTTGCTTTGTTTTTTAGATGTTTCAGGAAACACCATACACTTCTCCCGAGTGGTTGTTGGCAATTTACATCCCGCCCATCAGCATAACAAGGCTCCCAGTTGTCCATGGCCTGTCCTGCCTTTCTGGATTTTACACTTTTTTCAGATGGCCCTTTTGACCGGGGGGAAGTGAGACTTCATTGTAGTGCAGATTTCCTTTGCAAGCTTGCTTGGTTGGCCAAAAAGGGCGTATGCGTTTTTTCCTGAATATATTCAGGAAAAAACGCATACGCCCTTTTTGGCCAAGTGCATCATTGTGGACGTTCTGCCTCTTTTCCTATGCTTTCAATGCAATTCCAGTCTACCTCCTGAAATCGGATTCCTGCAATTCTGCCCTGCTTTCAAGTCCTCTTGGCAGCCTTACTTCAGTCTATTTTTGGACGATAGCTGTCATTTATAACTCTGCAGGTTTGTGAATTACAGTGCCCCTGAGCTCCTTTCTTCAACTCGCTTTCTTGTGACCTGGCCGCAACACCGCAGGATGGCTTCAGGCCCTAATCTGGTTCCGGCACGGCACGCTGAGCCTTTGGTTAATTCCTCTTCCTGGTGGCAAATGAGAGTTAAATTTGCCCGTCCAGACACCTCCAGCTAGCCTCTCATTGTTTCTCGCTATTCCTGTTCATGTTCCGCAGAAATTGCAAACTGGGCCAAACAGGAGGTTAAAGGGAATGACTCTCCAAGTCGGGAGAGTGTTAGTAAAGCGTCTGGAATGTTGCACCCGAGTACCAGGGGAGGAAAACTGAGACATATTTGAACATGTCTCCCGATCACATGGTTGATCATACTCTAGGTTCCACATGCATGTTTTAGCTGAAGGAACAACACCTTAAACCTGGGTAGTTGAAACCCGTGGAATGGGTACCATGCAATATGACTTCAAAGGGTCTTCATTTGCTCACCGAACCTCTCCAATCCTATCACTGCTGCGTTTATGCCCCTGTACACATGCTTGATTCTCTTTCGGAGACATAGCAATCCATAGGTTTTAAGATACTTACAAGTCAGGTACATTCTTAGGCGTTTAATATGCGGTGTTGAGTCCATTTCGTTGAGCAAGGAGTAGCTCTTGTCTATTCCATATTTGGCTTAAGGAACTTTATCTGTGCTCATTTCAATCTCTGGTTTTATGCAGCACCCCAACTCACCTTTACCCTTAAGCAAACATAAGTTGTTTTTCTAAATTTGAGACCCTGTTCTGTTCTGTAATTCAGTTCCTGTGTAGCCAAGTTTCCATTCCGTGTATTACTGATATCTTATGATGTTTCTTTTTCTGTGTGACTTATTTCAGTTAGAATCATCATACCTGAATCCACTCATTGTGCTGCTAAGGGCCTGATGACATAGATTTCATTGCTGAGTGATATTGCTTTGTAAGTGAATACCACAACTTCTTTATCCATTTTTCACTTTCTGCGATGTTGAACTTGTACTGTAAACGAGGTTCTTGTAAACAGAGGCGTCCCAGACTTTGGGCTGGCTGTGTCTTTTTGATTTTAATTTCCCTAAGCTATAGGACCATAAGTGGAAGTGCCCTAGGCTCTGTTGCTTTGTTTTTTAGATGTTTCAGGAAACACCATACACTTCTCCCAAGTGTCTGTTGGCAATTTACATCCCGCCCATCAGCATAACAAGGCTCCCAGTTCTCAATGGCCTGTTGCCTTTCTGGATTTTACACTTTTTTCAGATGGCCCTTTTGACCGGGGGGAAGTGAGACTTCATTGTAGTGCAGATTTCCTTTGCAAGCTTGCTTGGTTGGCCAAAAAGGGCGTATGCGTTTTTTCCTGAATATATTCAGGAAAAAACGCATACGCCCTTTTTGGCCAAGTGCATCATTGTGGACGTTCTGCCTCTTTTCCTATGCTTTCAATGCAATTCCAGTCTACCTTCTGAAATTGGTTTCCTGCAATTCTGCCCCGCTTTCAAGTCCTCTTGGCAGCCTTACTTCAGTCTATTTTTGGACGATAGCTGTCATTTATAACTCTGCAGGTTTGTGAATTACAGTGTCCCTGAGCTCCTTTCTTCAACTCGATTTCTTGTGACCTGGCCGCAACACCGCAGGATGGCTTCAGGCCCTAATCTGGTTCCGGCCCGGCACGCTGAGCCTTTGGTTAATTCCTCTTCCTGGTGGGAAATGAGAGTTAAATTTGCCCGTCCAGACACCTACAGCTAGCCTCTCATTGGTTCTCGCTATTCCTGTTCATCTTCCGCAGAAATTGCAAACTGGGCCAAACAGGAGGTTAAAGGGACTGACTCTCCAAGTGGGGAGAGTGTTAGTAAAGCGTCTGGAATGTTGCACCCGAGTACCAGGGGAGGAAAACTGAGACATATTTGAACACGTCTCCCGATCACATGGTTGATCATACTCTAGGTTCCACATGCATGTTTTAGCTGAAGGAAGAATACCTTAAACCTGGGTAGTTGAAACCCGTGGAATGGGTACCATGCAATATGACTTGAAAGGGTCTTCATTTGCTCACCGAACCTCTCCAATCCTATCACTGCTGCGTTTATGCCCCTGTACACATGCTTGATTCTCTTTCGGAGACATAGCAATCCATAGGTTTTAAGATACTTACTAGTCAGGTACATTCTTAGGCGTTTAATATGGGGTGTTGAGTCCATTTCGTTGAGCAAGGAGTAGCTCTTGTCTATTCCATATTTGGCTTAAGGAACTTTATCTGTGCTCATTTCAATCTCTGGTTTTATGCAGCACCCCAACTCACCTTTACCCTTAAGCAAGAATAAGTTGGTTTTCTAAATTTGAGACCCTGTTCTGTTCTGTAATTCAGTTCCTGTGTAGCCAAGTTTCCATTCCGTGTATTACTGATATCCTATGATGTTTCTTTTTCTGTGTGACTTATTTCAGTTAGAATCATCATACCTGAATCCACTCATTGTGCTGCTAAGGGCCTGATGACACAGATTTCATTGCTGAGTGATATTGCTTTGTAAGTAAATACCACAACTTCTTTATACATTTTTCACTTTCTGCGATGTTGAACTTGTACTGTAAACGAGGTTCTTGTAAACAGAGCCGTTCCAAACTTTGGGGTGGCTGTGTCTTTTTGATTTTAATTTCCCTAAGCTATAGGACCATAAGTGGAAGTGCCCTAGGTTCTGTTGCTTTGTTTTTTAGATGTTTCAGGAAACACCATACACTTCTCCCGAGTGGTTGTTGGCAATTTACATCCTGCCCATCAGCATAACAAGGCTCCCAGTTCTCCATGGCCTGTCCTACCTTTCTGGATTTTACACTTTTTTCAGATGGCCCTTTTGACCGGGGGGAAGTGAGACTTCATTGTAGTGCAGATTTCCTTTGCAAGCTTGCTTGGTTGGCCAAAATATATTCAGGAAAAAACACATACGCCCTTTTTGGCCAAGTGCATCATTGTGGACGTTCTGCCTCTTTTCCTATGCTTTCAATGCAATTCCAGTCTACCTCCTGAAATCGGTTTCCTGCAATTCTGCCCCGCTTTCAAGTCCTCTTGGCAGCCTTACTTCAGTCTATTTTTGGACGATAACTGTCATTTATAACTCTGCAGGTTTGTGAATTACAGTGCCCCTGAGCTCCTTTCTTCAACTTGCTTTCTTGTGACCTGGCCGCAACACCGCAGGATGGCTTCACGCCCTAATCTGGTTCCGGCACGGCACGCTGAGCCTTTGGTTATTTCCTCTTCCTGGTGGGAAATGAGAGTTAAATTTGCCCGTCCAGACACCTCCAGCTAGTCTCTCATTGGTTCTCGCTATTCCTGTTCATCTTCCGCAGAAATTGCAAACTGGGCCAAACAGGAGGTTAAAGGCGCTGACTCTCCAAGTGGGGAGAGTGTTAATAAAGCGTCTGGAATGTTGCACCCGAGTACCAGGGGGGGAAAACTGAGACATATTTGAACACGTCTCCCGTTCACATGGTTGATCATACTTGGGTTCCACATGCATGTTTTAGCTGAAGGAAGAATACCTTAAACCTGGAGAGTTGAGACCCGTGTAATGGGTACCATGCAATATGACTTCAAAGGGTCTTCATTTGCTCACCGAACCTCTCCAATCCTATCACTGCTGCGTTTATGCCCCTGTACACATGCTTGATTCTCTTTCGGAGACATAGCAATCCATAGGTTTTAAGATACTTACTAGTCAGGTACATTCTTAGGCGTTTAATATGCGGTGTTGAGTCCATTTCGTTGAGCAAGGAGTAGCTCTTGTCTATTCCATATTTGACTTAAGGAACTTTATCTGTGCTCATTTCAATCTCTGGTTTTATACAGCACCCCAACTCACCTTTACCCTTAAGCAAGCATAAGTTGGTTTTCTAAATTTGAGACCCTGTTCTGTTCTGTAATTCAGTTCCTGTGTAGCCAAGTTTACATTCCATGTATTACTGATATCTTATGATGTTTCTTTTTCTGTGTGAATTACTTCAGTTAGAATCATCATACCTGAATCCACTCATTGTGCTGCTAAGGGCCTGATGACACAGATTTCATTGCTGAGTGATATTGCTTTGTAAGTAAATACCACAACTTCTTTATCCATTTTTCACTTTCTGCGATGTTGAACTTGTACTGTAGACGAGGTTCTTGTAAACAGAGCCGTTCCAAACTTTGGGGTGGCTGTGTCTTTTTGATTTTAATTTCCCTAAGCTATAGGACCATAAGTGGAAGTGCCCTAGGTTCTGTTGCTTTGTTTTTTAGATGTTTCAGGAAACACCATACACTTCTCCGGAGTGGTTGTTGGCAATTTACATCCCGCCCATCAGCATAACAAGGCTCCCAGTTCTCCATGGCCTGTCCTGCCTTTCTGGATTTTACATTTTTTTCAGATGGCCCTTTTGACCGGGGGGAAGTGAGACTTCATTGTAGTGCAGATTTCCTTTGCAAGCTTGCTTGGTTGGCCAAAAAGGGCGTATGCGCGCATACGCCCTTTTTGGCCAAGTGCATCATTGTGGACGTTCTGCCTCTTTTCCTATGCTTTCAATGCAATTCCAGTCTACCTCCTGAAATCGGTTTCCTGCAATTCTGCCCCGCTTTCAAGTCCTCTTGGCAGCCTTACTTCAGTCTATTTTTGGACGATAGCTGTCATTTATAACTCTGCAGGTTTGTGAATTACAGTGCCCCTGAGCTCCTTTCTTCAACTCGCTTTCTTGTGACCTGGCCGCAACACCGCAGGATGGCTTCAGGCCCTAATCTGGTTCCGGTACGGCACGCTGAGCCTTTGGTTAATTCCTCTTCCTGGTGGGAAATGAGAGTTAAATTTGCCCGTCCAGACACCTCCAGCTAGCCTCTCATTGGTTCTCGCTATTCCTGTTCATCTTCCGCAGAAATTGCAAACTGGGCCAAACAGGAGGTTAAAGGCGCTGACTCTCCAAGTGGGGAGAGTGTTAGTAAAGCGTCTGGAATGTTGCACCCGAGTACCAGGGGAGGAAAACTGAGACATATTTGAACACGTCTCCCGTTCACATGGTTGATCATACTTGGGTTCCACATGCATGTTTTAGCTGAAGGAAGAATACCTAAAACCTGGGTAGTTGAAACCCGTGGAATGGGTACCATGCAATATGACTTCAAAGGGTCTTCATTTGCTCACCGAACCTCTCCAATCCTATCACTGCTGCGTTTATGCCCCTGTACACATGCTTGATTCTCTTTTGGAGACATAGCAATCCATAGGTTTTAAGATACTTACTAGTCAGGTACATTCTTAGGCGTTTAATATGCGGTGTTGAGTCCATTTCGTTGAGCAAGGAGTAGCTCTTGTCTATTCCATATTTGGCTTAAGGAACTTTATCTGTGCTCATTTCAATCTCTGGTTTTATGCAGCAACCCAACTCACCTTTACCCTTAAGCAAGCATAAGTTGGTTTTCTAAATTTGAGACCCTGTTCTGTTTTGGAATTCAGTTCCTGTGTAGCCAAGTTTACATTCCGTGTATTACTGATATCTTATGATGTTTCTTTTTCTGTGTGACTTATTTCAGTTAGAATCATCGTACCTGAATCTACTCATTATGCTGCTACGGGCCTGATGACATAGATTTCATTGCTGAGTGATACTGCATTGTACGTAAGTACCACAAGTTCTTTATCCATTTTTCACTTTCTGCGATGTTGAACTTGTTCTGTAAACGAGGTTCTTGTAAACAGAGCCGTTCCAAACTTTGGGGTGGCTGTGTCTTTTTGATTTTAATTTCCCTAAGCTATAGGACCATAAGTGGAAGTGCCCTAGGCTCTGTTGCTTTGTTTTTTAGATGTTTCATGAAACACCATACACTTCTCCCGAATGGTTGTTGGCAATTTACATCCCGCCCATCAGCATAACAAGGCTCCCAGTTCTCCATGGCCTGTCCTGCCTTTCTGGATTTTACACTTTTTTCAGATGGCCCTTTTGACCGGGGAGAGTTGAGACTTCATTGTAGTGCAGATTTCCTTTGCAAGCTTGCTTGGTTGGCCAAAAAGTGCGTATGCGTTTTTTCCTGAATATATTCAGGAAAAAACGCATACGCCCTTTTTGGCCAAGTGCATCATTGTGGACGTTCTGCCTCTTTTCCTATGCTTTCAATGCAATTCCAGTCTACCTCCTGAAATCGGTTTCCTGCAATTCTGCCCCGCTTTCAAGTCCTCTTGGCAGCCTTACTTCAGTCTATTTTTGGACGATAGCTGTCATTTATAACTCTGCAGGTTTGTGAATTACAGTGCCCCTGAGCTCCTTTCTTCAACTCGCTTTCTTGTGACCTGGCAGCAACACCGCAGGATGGCTTCAGGACCTAATCTGGTTCCGGCAAGGCACGCTGAGCCTTTGGTTAATTCCTCTTCCTGGTGGGAAATGAGAGTTAAATTTGCCCGTCCAGACACCTCCAGCTAGCCTCTCATTGGTTCTCGCTATTCCTGTTCATCTTCCGCAGAAATTGCAAACTGGGCCAAACAGGAGGTTAAAGGGACTGACTCTCCAAGTGGGGAGAGTGTTAGTAAAGCGTCTGGAATGTTGCACCCGAGTACCAGGGGAGGAAAACTGAGACATATTTGAACACGTCTCCCGTTCACATGGTTGATCATACTTGGGTTCCACATGCATGTTTTAGCTGAAGGAAGAATACCTAAAACCTGGGTAGTTGAAACCCGTGGAATGGGTACCATGCAATATGACTTCAAAGGGTCTTCATTTGCTCACCGAACCTCTCCAATCCTATCACTGCTGCGTTTATGCCCCTGTACACATGCTTGATTCTCTTTTGGAGACATAGCAATCCATAGGTTTTAAGATACTTACTAGTCAGGTACATTCTTAGGCGTTTAATATGCGGTGTTGAGTCCATTTCGTTGAGCAAGGAGTAGCTCTTGTCTATTCCATATTTGACTTAAGGAACTTTATCTGTGCTCATTTCAATCTCTGGTTTTATGCAGCACCCCAACTCACCTTTCCCCTTAAGCAAGCATAAGTTGGTTTTCTAAATTTGAGACCCTGTTCTTTTCTGTAATTCAGTTCCTGTGTAGCCAAGTTTACATTCCGTGTATTACTGATATCTTATGATGTTTCTTTTTCTGTGTGACTTATTTCAGTTAGAATCATCATACCTGAATCCACTCATTGTGCTGCTAAGGGCCTGATGACACAGATTTCATTGCTGAGTGATACTGCATTGTACGTAAGTACCACAAGTTCTTTATCCATTTTTCACTTTCTGCGATGTTGAACTTGTACTGTAAACGAGGTTCTTGTAAACAGAGCCGTTCCAAACTTTGGGGTGGCTGTGTCTTTTTGATTTTAATTTCCCTAAGCTATAGGACCATAAGTGGCAGTGCCCTAGGCTCTGTTGCTTTGTTTTTTAGATGTTTCAGGAAACACCATACACTTCTCCCAAGTGTCTGTTGGCAATTTACATCCCGCCCATCAGCATAACAAGGCTCCCAGTTCTCAATGGCCTGTTGCCTTTCTGGATTTTACACTTTTTTCAGATGGCCCTTTTGACCGGGGGGAAGTGAGACTTCATTGTAGTGCAGATTTCCTTTGCAAGCTTGCTTGGTTGGCCAAAAAGGGCGTATGCGTTTTTTCCTGAATATATTCAGGAAAAAACGCATACGCCCTTTTTGGCCAAGTGCATCATTGTGGACGTTCTGCCTCTTTTCCTATGCTTTCAATGCAATTCCAGTCTACCTCCTGAAATCGGTTTCCTGCAATTCTGCCCCGCTTTCAAGTCCTCTTGGCAGCCTTACTTCAGTCTATTTTTGGACGATAGCTGTCATTTATAACTCTGCAGGTTTGTGAATTACAGTGCCCCTGAGCTCCTTTCTTCAACTCGCTTTCTTGTGACCTGGCCGCAACACCGCAGGATGGCTTCAGGAGCTAATCTAGTTCCGGCACGGCACGCTGAGCCTTTGGTTAATTCCTCTTCCTGGTGGGAAATGAGAGTTAAATTTGCCCGTCCAGACACCTCCAGCTAGCCTCTCATTGGTTCTCGCTATTCCTGTTCATCTTCCGCAGAAATTGCAAACTGGGCCAAACAGGAGGTTAAAGGGACTGACTCTCCAAGTGGGGAGAGTGTTAGTAAAGCGTCTGGAATGTTGCACCCAAGTACCAGGGTACGAAAACTGAGACATATTTGAACACGTCTCCCGATCACATGGTTGATCATACTCTAGGTTCCACATGCATGTTTTAGCTGAAGGAAGAATACCTTAAACCTGGGTAGTTGAAACCCGTGGAATGGGTACCATGCAATATGACTTCAAAGGGTCTTCATTTGCTCACCGAACCTCTCCAATCCTATCACTGCTGCGTTTATGCCCCTGTACACATGCTTGATTCTCTTTCGGATTCATAGCAATCCATAGGTTTTAAGATACTTACTAGTCAGGTACATTCTTAGGCGTTTAATATGCGGTGTTGAGTCCATTTCGTTGAGCAAGGAGTAGCTCTTGTCTATTCCATATTTGACTTAAGGAACTTTATCTGTGCTCATTTCAATCTCTGGTTTTATGCAGCACCCCAACTCACCTTTACCCTTAAGCAAGCATAAGTTGGTTTTCTAAATTTGAGTCCCTGTTCTGTTCTGTAATTCAGTTCCTGTGTAGCCAAGTTTACATTCCGTGTATTACTGATATCTTATGATGTTTCTTTTTCTGTGTGACTTACTTCAGTTAGAATCATCATACCTGAATCCACTCATTGTGCTGCTACGGGCCTGATGACACAGATTTCATTGCTGAGTGATATTGCTTTGTAAGTAAATACCACAACTTCTTTATCCATTTTTCACTTTCTGCGATGTTGAACTTGTACTGTAAACGAGGTTCTTGTAAACAGAGCCGTTCCAAACTTTGGGGTGGCTGTGTCTTTTTGATTTTAATTTCCCTAAGCTATAGGACCATAAGTGGAAGTGCCCTAGGTTCTGTTGCTTTGTTTTTTAGATGTTTCAGGAAACACCATACACTTCTCCCGAGTGGTTGTTGGCAATTTACATCCCGCCCATCAGCATAACAAGGCTCCCAGTTCTCCATGGCCTGTCCTGCCTTTCTGGATTTTACACTTTTTTCAGATGGCCCTTTTGACCGGGGGGAAGTGAGACTTCATTGTAGTGCAGATTTCTTTGCAAGCTTGCTTGGTTGGCCAAAAAGGGCGTATGCGTTTTTTCCTGAATATATTCAGGAAAAAACGCATACGCCCTTTTTGGCCAAGTGCATCATTGTGGACGTTCTGCCTCTTTTCCTATGCTTTCAATGCAATTCCAGTCTACCTCCTGAAATCGGTTTCCTGCAATTCTGCCCCGCTTTCAAGTCCTCTTGGCAGCCTTACTTCAGTCTATTTTTGGACGATAGCTGTCATTTATAACTCTGCAGGTTTGTGAATTACAGTGCCCCTGAGCTCCTTTCTTCAACTCGCTTTCTTTTGAGCTGGCCGCAACACCGCAGGATGGCTTCAGGACCTAATCTGGTTCCGGTACGGCACGCTGAGCCTTTGGTTATTTCCTCTTCCTGGTGGGAAATGAGAGTTAAATTTGCCCGTCCAGACACCTCCAGCTAGCCTCTCATTGGTTCTCGCTATTCCTGTTCATCTTCCGCAGAAATTGCAAACTGGGCCAAACAGGAGGTTAAAGGCGCTGACTCTCCAAGTGGGGAGAGTGTTAGTAAAGCGTCTGGAATGTTGCACCCGAGTACCAGGGGAGGAAAACTGAGACATATTTGAACACGTCTCCCGTTCACATGGTTGATCATACTTGGGTTCCACATGCATGTTTTAGCTGAAGGAAGAATACCTTAAACCTGGAGAGTTGAGACCCGTGGAATGGGTACCATGCAATATGACTTCAAAGGGTCTTCATTTGCTCACCGAACCTCTCCAATCCTATCACTGCTGCGTTTATGCCCCTGTACACACGCTTGATTCTCTTTTGGAGACATAGCAATCCATAGGTTTTAAGATACTTACTAGTCAGGTACATTCTTAGGCGTTTAATATGGGGTGTTGAGTCCATTTCGTTGAGCAAGGAGTAGCTCTTGTCTATTCCATATTTGGCTTAAGGAACTTTATCTGTGCTCATTTCAATCTCTGGTTTTATGCAGCACCCCAACTCACCTTTACCCTTAAGCAAGCATAAGTTGGTTTTCTAAATTTGAGACCCTGTTCTGTTCTGTAATTCAGTTCCTGTGTAGCCAAGTTTACATTCCGTGTATTACTGATATCTTATGATATTTCTTTTTCTGTGTGACTTACTTCAGTTAGAATCATCATACCTGAATCCACTCATTGTGCTGCTAAGGGCCTGATGACACAGATTTCATTGCTGAGTGATATTGCTTTGTAAGTAAATACCACAACTTCTTTATCCATTTTTCACTTTCTGCGATGTTGAACTTGTGCTGTAAACGAGGTTCTTGTAAACAGAGCCATTCCAAACTTTGGGGTGGCTGTGTCTTTTTGATTTTAATTTCCCTAAGCTATAGGACCATAAGTGGAAGTGCCCTAGGTTCTGTTGCTTTGTTTTTTAGATGTTTCAGGAAACACCATACACTTCTCCCGAGTGGTTGTTGGCAATTTACATCCCGCCCATCAGCATAACAAGGCTCCCAGTTCTCCATGGCCTGTCCTGCCTTTCTGGATTTTACACTTTTTTCAGATGGCCCTTTTGACCGGGGGGAAGTGAGACTTCATTGTAGTGCAGATTTCCTTTGCAAGCTTGCTTGGTTGGCCAAAAAGGGCGTATGCGTTTTTTCCTGAATATATTCAGGAAAAAACGCATACGCCCTTTTTGGCCAAGTTCATCATTGTGGACGTTCTGCCTCTTTTCCTATGCTTTCAATGCAATTCCAGTCTACCTCCTGAAATCGGTTTCCTGCAATTCTGCCCCGCTTTCAAGTCCTCTTGGCAGCCTTACTTCAGTATATTTTTGGACGATAGCTGTCATTTATAACTCTGCAGGTTTGTGAATTACAGTGCCCCTGAGCTCCTTTGTTCAACTCGCTTTCTTGTGACCTGGCCGCAACACCGCAGGATGGCTTCAGGCCCTAATTTGGTTCCGGTACGGCACGCTGAGCCTTTGGTTATTTCCTCTTCCTGGTGGGAAATGAGAGTTAAATTTGCCCGTCCAGACACCTCCAGCTAGCCTCTCATTGGTTCTCACTATTCCTGTTCATCTTCCGCAGAAATTGCAAACTGGGCCAAACAGGAGGTTAAAGGCGCTGACTCTCCAAGTGGGGAGAGTGTTAGTAAGGCGTCTGGAATGTTGCACCCGAGTACCAGGGGAGGAAAACTGAGACATATTTGAACACGTCTCCCGTTCACATGGTTGATCATACTTGGGTTCCACATGCATGTTTTAGCTGAAGGAAGAATACCTAAAACCTGGGTAGTTGAAACCCGTGGAATGGGTACCATGCAATATGACTTCAAAGGGTCTTCATTTGCTCACCGAACCTCTCCAATCCTATCACTGCTGCGTTTATGCCCCTGTACACATGCTTGATTCTCTTTTGGAGACATAGCAATCCATAGGTTTTAAGATACTTACTAGTCAGGTACATTCTTAGGGGTTTAATATGCGGTGTTGAGTCCATTTCGTTGAGCAAGGAGTAGCTCTTGTCTATTCCATATTTGGCTTAAGGAACTTTATCTGTGCTCATTTCAATCTCTGGTTTTATGCAGCACCCCAACTCACCTTTCCCCTTAAGCAAGCATAAGTTGGTTTTCTAAATTTGAGACCCTGTTCTGTTCTGTAATTTAGTTCCTGTGTAGCCAAGTTTACATTCCGTGTATTACTGATATCTTATGATGTTTCTTTTTCTGTGTGACTTATTTCAGTTAGAATCATCATACCTGAATCCACTCATTGTGCTGCTAAGGGCCTGATGACACAGATTTCATTGCTGAGTGATATTGCTTTGTAAGTAAATACCACAACTTCTTTATCCATTTTTCACTTTCTGCGATGTTGAACTTGTACTGTAAACGAGGTTCTTGTAAACAGAGGCGTCCCAAACTTTGGGGTGGCTGTGTCTTTTTGATTTTAATTTCCCTAAGCTATAGGACCATAAGTGGAAATGCCCTAGGTTCTGTTGCTTTGTTTTTTAGATGTTTCAGGAAACACCATACACTTCTCCCGAGTGGTTGTTGGCAATTTACATCCCGCCCATCAGCATAACAAGGCTCCCAGTTCTCCATGGCCTGTCCTGCCTTTCTGGATTTTACACTTTTTTCAGATGGCCCTTTTGACCGGGGGGAAGTGAGACTTCATTGTAGTGCAGATTTCCTTTGCAAGCTTGCTTGGTTGGCCAAAAAGGGCGTATGCGTTTTTTCCTGAATATATTCAGGAAAAAACGCATACGCCCTTTTTGGCCAAGTGCATCATTGTGGACGTTCTGCCTCTTTTCCTATGCTTTCAATGCAATTCCAGTCTACCTCCTGAAATTGGTTTCCTGCAATTCTGCCCCGCTTTCAAGTCCTCTTGGCAGCCTTACTTCAGTCTATTTTTGGACGATAGCTGTCACTTATAACTCTGCAGGTTTGTGAATTACAGTGCCCCTGAGCTCCTTTCTTCAACTCGCTTTCTTGTGACCTGGCCCCAACACCGCAGGATGGCTTCAGGACCTAATCTGGTTCCGGCACGGCACGCTGAGCCTTTGGTTAATTCCTCTTCCTGGTGGGAAATGAGAGTTAAATTTGCCCGTCCAGACACCTCCAGCTAGCCTCTCATTGGTTCTCGCTATTCCTGTTCATCTTCCGCAGAAATTGCAAACTGGGCCAAACAGGAGGTTAAAGGCACTGACTCTCCAAGTCGGGAGAGTGTTAGTAAAGCGTCTGGAATGTTGGACCCGAGTACCAGGGTACGAAAACTGAGACATATTTGAACACGTCTCCCGATCACATGGTTGATCATACTCTAGGTTCCACATGCATGTTTTAGCTGAAGGAAGAATACCTTAAACCTGGGTAGTTGAAACCCGTGGAATGGGTACCATGCAATATGACTTCAAAGGGTCTTCATTTGCTCACCGAACCTCTCCAATCCTATCACTGCTGCGTTTATGCCCCTGTACACATGCTTGATTCTCTTTTGGAGACATAGCAATCCATAGGTTTTAAGATACTTACTAGTCAGGAACATTCTTACGCGTTTAATATGGGGTGTTGAGTCCATTTCGTTGAGCAAGGAGTAGCTCTTGTCTATTCCATATTTGGCTTAAGGAACTTTATCTGTGCTCATTTCAATCTCTGGTTTTATGCAGCACCCCAACTCACCTTTACCCTTAAGCAAGCATAAGTTGGTTTTCTAAATTTGAGACCCTGTTCTGTTCTGTAATTCAGTTCCTGTGTAGGCAAGTTTACATTCCGTGTATTAGTGATATCTTATGATGTTTCTTTTTCTGTGTGACTTATTTCAGTTAGAATCATCATACCTGAATCCACTCATTGCGATGCTAAGGCCCTGATGACATAGATTTCATTGCTGAGTGATATTGCTTTGTAAGTGAATACCACAACTTCTTTATCCATTTTTCACTTTCTGCGATGTTGAACTTGTACTGTAAACGAGGTTCTTGTAAACAGAGCCGTTCGAAAATTTGGGGTGGCTGTGTCTTTTTGATTTTAATTTCCCTAAGCTATAGGACCATAAGTGGCAGTGCCCTAGGCTCTGTTGCTTTGTTTTTTAGATGTTTCAGGAAACACCATACACTTCTCCCGAGTGGTTGTTGGCAATTTACATCCCGCCCATCAGCATAACAAGGCTCCCAGTTCTCCATGGCCTGTCCTGCCTTTCTGGATTTTACACTTTTTTCAGATGGCCCTTTTGACCGGGGGGAAGTGAGACTTCATTGTAGTGGAGATTTCCTTTGCAAGCTTGCTTGGTTGGCCAAAAAGGGCGTATGCGTTTTTTCCTGAATATATTCAGGAAAAAACGCATACGCCCTTTTTGGCCAAGTGCATCATTGTGGACGTTCTGCCTCTTTTCCTATGCTTTCAATGCAATTCCAGTCTACCTCCTGAAATCGGTTTCCTGCAATTCTGCCCCGCTTTCAAGTCCTCTTGGCAGCCTTACTTCAGTCTATTTTTGGACGATAGCTGTCATTTATAACTCTGCAGGTTTGTGAATTACAGTGCCCCTGAGCTCCTTTCTTCAACTCGCTTTCTTGTGACCTGGCCGCAACACCGCAGGATGGCTTCAGGCCCTAATCTGGTTCTGGCCCGGCATGCTGAGCCTTTGGTTAATTCCTCTTCCTGGTGGGAAATGAGAGTTAAATTTGCCCGTCCAGACACCTCCAGCTAGTCTCTCATTGGTTCTCGCTATTCCTGTTCATCTTCCGCAGAAATTGCAAACTGGGCCAAACAGGAGGTTAAAGGCGCTGACTCTCCAAGTGGGGAGAGTGTTAGTAAAGCGTCTGGAATGTTGCACCCGAGTACCAGGGGAGGAAAACTGAGACATATTTGAACACGTCTCCCGTTCACATGGTTGATCATACTTGGGTTCCACATGCATGTTTTAGCTGAAGGAAGAATACCTTAAACCTGGAGAGTTGAGACCCGTGTAATGGGTACCATGCAATATGACTTCAAAGGGTCTTCATTTGCTCACCGAACCTCTCCAATCCTATCACTGCTGCGTTTATGCCCCTGTACACATGCTTGATTCTCTTTTGGAGACATAGCAATCCATAGGTTTTACGATACTTACTAGTCAGGTACATTCTTAGGCGTTTAATATGCGGTGTTGAGTCCATTTCGTTGAGCACGGAGTAGCTCTTGTCTATTCCATATTTGACTTAAGGAACTTTATCTGTGCTCATTTCAATCTCTGGTTTTATGCAGCACCCCAACTCACCTTTACCCTTAAGCAAGCATAAGTTGGTTTTCTAAATTTGAGACCCTGTTCTGTTCTGTAATTCAGTTCCTGTGTAGCCAAGTTTACATTCCGTGTATTACTGATATCTTATGATGTTTCTTTTTCTGTGTGACTTATTTCAGTTAGAATCATCATACCTGAATCCACTCATTGTGATGCTAAGGGCCTGATGACACAGATTTCATTGCTGAGTGATATTGCTTTGTAAGTAAATACCACAACTTCTTTATCCATTTTTCACTTTCTGGGATGTTGAACTTGTACTGTAAACGAGGTTCTTGTAAACAGAGCCATTCCAAACTTTGGGGTGGCTGTGTCTTTTTGATTTTAATTTCCCTAAGCTATAGGACCATAAGTGGCAGTGCCCTAGGCTCTGTTGCTTTGTTTTTTAGATGTTTCAGGAAACACCATACACTTCTCCCGAGTGTCTGTTGGCAATTTACATCCCGCCCATCAGCATAACAAGGCTCCCAGTTCTCCATGGCCTGTCCTGCCTTTCTGGATTTTACACTTTTTTCAGATGGCCCTTTTGACCGGGGGGAAGTGAGACTTCATTGTAGTGCAGATTTCCTTTGCAAGCTTGCTTGGTTGGCCAAAAAGGGCGTATGCGTTTTTTCCTGAATATATTCAGGAAAAAACGCATACGCCCTTTTTGGCCAAGTGCATCATTGTGGACGTTCTGCCTCTTTTCCTGCGCTTTCAATGCAATTCCAGTCTACCTCCTGAAATCGGTTTCCTGCAATTCTGCCCCGCTTTCAAGTCCTCTTGGCAGCCTTACTTCAGTCTATTTTTGGACGATAGCTGTCATTTATAACTCTGCAGGTTTGTGAATTACAGTGCCCCTGAGCTCCTTACTTCAACTCGCTTTCTTGTGACCTGGCCGCAACACCGCAGGATGGCTTCAGGCCCTAATCTGGTTCCGGCACGGCACGCTGAGCCTTTGGTTAATTCCTCTTCCTGGTGGCAAATGAGAGTTAAATTTGCCCGTCCAGACACCTACAGCTAGTCTCTCATTGGTTCTCGCTATTCCTGTTCATCTTCCGCAGAAATTGCAAACTGGGCCAAACAGGAGGTTAAAGGGACTGACTCTCCAATTCGGGAGAGTGTTAGTAAAGCGTCTGGAATGTTGCACCCGAGTACCAGGGGAGGAAAACTGAGACATATTTGAACACGTCTCCCGATCAGATGGTTGATCATACTCTAGGTTCCACATGAATGTTGTAGCTGAAGGAAGAATACCTTAAACCTGGAGAGTTGAGACCCGTGTAATGCGTACCATGCAATATGACTTCAAAGGGTCTTCATTTGCTCACCGAACCTCTCCAATCCTATCACTGCTGCGTTTATGCCCCTGTACACATGCTTGATTCTTTTTTGGAGACATAGCAATCCATAGGTTTTCCGATACTTACTAGTCAGGTACATTCTTAGGCGTTTAATATGCGCTGTTGAGTCCATTTCGTTGAGCAAGGAGTAGCTCTTGTCTATTCCATATTTGACTTAAGGAACTTTATCTGTGCTCATTTCAATCTCTGGTTTTATGCAGCACCCCAACTCACCTTTACCCTGAAGCAAGCATAAGTTGGTTTTCTAAATTTGAGACCCTGTTCTGTTCTGTAATTCAGTTCCTGTGTAGCCAAGTTTACATTCCGTGTATTAGTGATATCTTATGATGTTTCTTTTCTGTGTGACTTATTTCAGTTAGAATCATCATACCTGAATCCACTCATTGTGCTGCTACGGGCCTGATGACACAGATTTCATTGCTGAGTGATATTGCTTTGTAAGTAAATACCACAACTTCTTTATCCATTTTTCACTTTCTGCGATGTTGAACTTGTACTGTAAACGAGGTTCTTGTAAACAGAGCCGTTCCAAACTTTGGGGTGGCTGTGTCTTTTTGATTTTAATTTCCCTAAGCTATAGGACCATAAGTGGCAGTGCCCTAGGCTCTGTTGCTTTGTTTTTTAGATGTCTCAGGAAACACCATACACTTCTCCCGAGTGTCTGTTGGCAATTTACATCCCGCCCATCAGCATAACAAGGCTCCCAGTTGTCCATGGCCTGTCCTGCCTTTCTGGATTTTACACTTTTTTCAGATGGCCCTTTTGACCGGGGGGAAGTGAGACTTCATTGTAGTGCAGATTTCCTTTGCAAGCTTGTTTGGTTGGCCAAAAAGGGCGTATGCGTTTTTTCCTGAATATATTCAGGAAAAAACGCATACGCCCTTTTTGGCCAAGTGCATCATTGTGGACGTTCTGCCTCTTTTCCTATGCTTTCAATGCAATTCCTGTCTACCTCCTGAAATCGGTTTCCTGCAATTCTGCCCCGCTTTCAAGTCCTCTTGGCAGCCTTACTTCAGTCTATTTTTGGACGATAGCTGTCATTTATAACTCTGCAGGTTTGTGAATTACAGTGCCCCTGAGCTCCTTTCTTCAACTCGCTTTCTTGTGACCTGGCCGCAACACCGCAGGATGGCTTCAGGCCCTAATCTGGTTCCGGCACGGCATGCTGAGCCTTTGGTTAATTCCTCTTCCTGGTGGGAAATGAGAGTTAAATTTGCCCGGCCAGACACCTCCAGCTAGTCTCTCATTGGTTCTCGCTATTCCTGTTCATCTTCCGCAGAAATTGCAAACTGGGCCAAACAGGAGGTTAAAGGCGCTGACTCTCCAAGTTGGGAGAGTGTTAGTAAAGCGTCTGGAATGTTGCACCCGAGTACCAGGGGAGGAAAACTGAGACATATTTCAACACGTCTCCCGTTCACATGGTTGATCATACTTGGGTTCCACATGCATGTTTTAGCTGAAGGAAGAATACCTTAAACCTGGAGAGTTGAGACCCATGTAATGGGTACCATGCAATATGACTTCAAAGGGTCTTCATTTGCTCACCGAACCTCTCCAATCCTATCACTGCTGCGTTTATGCCCCTGTACACACGCTTGATTCTCTTTTGGAGACATAGAAATCCATAGGTTTTAAGATACTTACTAGTCAGGTACATTCTTAGGCGTTTAATATGGGGTGTTGAGTCCATTTCGTTGAGCAAGGAGTAGCTCTTGTCTATTCCATATTTGGCTTAAGGAACTTTATCTGTGCTCATTTCAATCTCTGGTTTTATGCAGCACCCCAACTCACCTTTACCCTTAAGCAAGCATAAGTTGGTTTTCTAAATTTGAGACCCTGTTCTGTTTTGGAATTCAGTTCCTGTGTAGCCAAGTTTACATTCCGTGTATTAGTGATATCTTATGATGTTTCTTTTTCTGTGTGACTTATTTCAGTTAGAATCATCGTACCTGAATCCACTCATTGTGCTGCTAAGGGCCTGATGACACAGATTTCATTGCTGAGTGATATTGCTTTGTAAGTAAATACCACAACTTCTTTATCCATTTTTCACTTTCTGCGATGTTGAACTTGTACTGTAAACGAGGTTCTTGTAAACAGAGCCGTTCCAAACTTTGGGGTGGCTGTGTCTTTTTGATTTTAATTTCCCTAAGCTATAGGACCATAAGTGGCAGTGCCCTAGGCTCTGTTGCTTTGTTTTTTAGATGTTTCAGGAAACACCATACACTTCTCCCAAGTGGTTGTTGGCAATTTACATCCCGCCCATCAGCATAACAAGGCTCCCAGTTCTCCATGGCCTGTCCTGCCTTTCTGGATTTTACACTTTTTTCAGATGGCCCTTTTGACCGGGGGGAAGTGAGACTTCATTGTAGTGCAGATTTCCTTTGCAAGCTTGCTTGGTTGGCCAAAAAGGGCGTATGCGTTTTTTCCTGAATATATTCAGGAAAAAACGCATACGCCCTTTTTGGCCAAGTGCATCATTGTGGACGTTCTGCCTCTTTTCCTATGCTTTCAATGCAATTCCAGTCTACCTCCTGAAATCGGTTTCCTGCAATTCTGCCCCGCTTTCAAGTCCTCTTGGCAGCCTTACTTCAGTCTATTTTTGGACGATAGCTGTCATTTATAACTCTGCAGGTTTGTGAATTACAGTGCCCCTGAGCTCCTTTCTTCAACTCGCTTTCTTTTGAGCTGGCCGCAACACCGCAGGATGGCTTCAGGCCGTAATCTGGTTCTGGTACGGCACGCTGAGCCTTTGGTTATTTCCTCTTCCTGGTGGGAAATGAGAGTTAAATTTGCCCGTCCAGACACCTCCAGCTAGCCTCTCATTGGTTCTCGCTATTCCTGTTCATCTTCCGCAGAAATTGCAAACTGGGCCAAACAGGAGGTTAAAGGCGCTGACTCTCCAAGTGGGGAGAGTGTTAGTAAAGCGTCTGGAATGTTGCACCCGAGTACCAGGGGAGGAAAACTGAGACATATTTGAACACGTCTCCCGTTCACATGGTTGATCATACTTGGGTTCCACATGCATGTTTTAGCTGAAGGAAGAATACCTTAAACCTGGAGAGTTGAGACCCGTGTAATGGGTTCCATGCAATATGACTTCAAAGGGTCTTCATTTGCTCACCGAACCTCTCCAATCCTATCACTGCTGCGTTTATGCCCCTGTACACATGCTTGATTCTCTTTTGGAGACATAGCAATCCATAGGTTTTACGATACTTACTAGTCAGGTACATTCTTAGGCGTTTAATATGCGGTGTTGAGTCCATTTCGTTGAGCAAGGAGTAGCTCTTGTCTATTCCATATTTGACTTAAGGAACTTTATCTGTGCTCATTTCAATCTCTGGTTTTATGCAGCACCCCAACTCACCTTTACCCTTAAGCAAGCATAAGTTGGTTTTCTAAATTTGAGACCCTGTTCTGTTCTGTAATTCAGTTCCTGTGTAGCCAAGTGTACATTCCGTGTATTACTGATATCTTATGATGTTTCTTTTTCTGTGTGACTTATTTCAGGTAGAATCATCATACCTGAATCCACTCATTGTGATGCTAAGGGCCTGATGAAATAGATTTCATTGCTGAGTGATATTGCTTTGTAAGTAAATACCACAACTTCTTTATCCATTTTTCACTTTCTGCGATGTTGAACTTGTACTGTAAACGAGGTTCTTGTAAACAGAGGCATCCCAAACTTTGGGGTGGCTGTGTCTTTTTGATTTTAATTTCCCTAAGCTATAGGACCATAAGTGGCAGTGCCCTAGGCTCTGTTGCTTTGTTTTTTAGATGTTTCAGGAAACACCATACACTTCTCCCGAGTGTCTGTTGGCAATTTACATCCCGCCCATCAGCATAACAAGGCTCCCAGTTCTCCATGGCCTGTCCTGCCTTTCTGGATTTTACACTTTTTTCAGATGGCCCTTTTGACCGGGGGGAAGTGAGACTTCATTGTAGTGCAGATTTCCTTTGCAAGCTTGCTTGGTTGGCCAAAAAGGGCGTATGCGTTTTTTCCTGAATATATTCAGGAAAAAACGCATACGCCCTTTTTGGCCAAGTGCATCATTGTGGACGTTCTGCCTCTTTTCCTATGCTTTCAATGCAATTCCAGTCTACCTCCTGAAATCGGTTTCCTGCAATTCTGCCCCGCTTTCAAGTCCTCTTGGCAGCCTTACTTCAGTCTATTTTTGGACGATAGCTGTCATTTATAACTCTGCAGGTTTGTGAATTACAGTGCCCCTGAGCTCCTTACTTCAACTCGCTTTCTTGTGACCTGGCCGCAACACCGCAGGATGGCTTCAGGCCCTAATCTGGTTCCGGCACGGCACGCTGAGCCTTTGGTTAATTCCTCTTCCTGGTGGCAAATGAGAGTTAAATTTGCCCGTCCAGACACCTACAGCTAGTCTCTCATTGGTTCTCGCTATTCCTGTTCATCTTCCGCAGAAATTGCAAACTGGGCCAAACAAGAGGTTAAAGGCGCTGACTCTCCAAGTGGGGAGAGTGTTAGTAAAGCGTCTGGAATGTTGCACCCAAGTACCAGGGGAGGAAAACTGAGACATATTTGAACACGTCTCCCGTTCACATGGTTGATCATACTTGGGTTCCACATGCATGTTTTAGCTGAAGGAAGAATACCTTAAACCTGGAGAGTTGAGACCCGTGGAATGGGTACCATGCAATATGACTTCAAAGGGTCTTCATTTGCTCACCGCACCTCTCCAATCCTATCACTGCTGTGTTTATGCCCCTGTACACACGCTTGATTCTCTTTTGGAGACATAGCAATCCATAGGTTTTAAGATACTTACTAGTCAGGTACATTCTTAGGCGTTTAATATGGGGTGTTGAGTCCATTTCGTTGAGCAAGGAGTAGCTCTTGTCTATTCCATATTTGGCTTAAGGAACTTTATCTGTGCTCATTTCAATCTCTGGTTTTATGCAGCACCCCAACTCACCTTTACCCTTAAGCAAGCATAAGTTGGTTTTCTAAATTTGAGACCCTGTTCTGTTTTGGAATTCAGTTCCTGTGTAGCCAAGTTTACATTCCGTGTATTAGTGATATCTTATGATATTTCTTTTTCTGTGTGACTTATTTCAGTTAGAATCATCGTACCTGAATCCACTCATTGTGATGCTAAGGGCCTGATGACACAGATTTCATTGCTGAGTGATATTGCTTTGTAAGTAAATACCACAACTTCTTTATCCATTTTTCACTTTCTGCGATGTTGAACTTGTACTGTAAACGAGGTTCTTGTAAACAGATCCGTTCCAAACTTTGGGGTGGCTGTGTCTTTTTGATTTTAATTTCCCTAAGCTATAGGACCATAAGTGGAAGTGCCCTAGGCTCTGTTGCTTTGTTTTTTAGATGTTTCAGGAAACACCATACACTTCTCCCGAGTGGTTGTTGGCAATTTACATCCCGCCCATCAGCATAACAAGGCTCCCAGTTCTCCATGGCCTGTCTTGTCTTTCTGGATTTTACACTTTTTTCAGATGGCCCTTTTGACCGGGGGGAAGTGAGACTTCATTGTAGTGCAGATTTCCTTTGCAAGCTTGCTTGGTTGGCCAAAAAGGGCGTATGCGTTTTTTCCTGAATATATTCAGGAAAAAACGCATACGCCCTTTTTGGCCAAGTGCATCATTGTGGACGTTCTGCCTCTTTTCCTATGCTTTCAATGCAATTCCAGTCTACCTCCTGAAATCGGTTTCCTGCAATTCTGCCCCGCTTTCAAGTCCTCTTGGCAGCCTTACTTCAGTCTATTTTTGGACGATAGCTGTCATTTATAACTCTGCAGGTTTGTGCATTACAGTGCCCCTGAGCTCCTTTCTTCAACTTGCTTTCTTGTGACCTGGCCGCAACACCGCAGGATGGCTTCAGGCCCTAATCTGGTTCCGGCACGGCACGCAGAGCCTTTGGTTATTTCCTCTTCCTGGTGGGAAATGAGAGTTAAATTTGCCCGTCCAGACACCTCCAGCTAGCCTCTCATTGGTTCTCGCTATTCCTGTTCATCTTCCGCAGAAATTGCAAACTGGGCCAAACAGGAGGTTAAAGGCGCTGACTCTCCAAGTGGGGAGAGTGTTAGTAAAGCGTCTGGAATGTTGCACCCGAGTACCAGGGGAGGAAAACTGAGACATATTTGAACACGTCTCCCGTTCACATGGTTGATCATACTTGGGTTCCACATGCATGTTTTAGCTGAAGGAAGAATACCTTAAACCTGGAGAGTTGAGACCCGTGTAATGGGTACCATGCAATATGACTTCAAAGGGTCTTCATTTGCTCACCGAACCTCTCCAATCCTATCACTGCTGCGTTTATGCCCCTGTACACATGCTTGATTCTCTTTTGGAGACATAGCAATCCATAGGTTTTCCGATACTTACTAGTCAGGTACATTCTTAGGCGTTTAATATGCAGTGTTGAGTCCATTTCGTTGAGCAAGGAGTAGCTCTTGTCTATTCCATATTTGACTTAAGGAACTTTATCTGTGCTCATTTCAATCTCTGGTTTTATGCAGCACCCCAACTGACCTTTACCCTTAAGCAAGCATAAGTTGGTTTTCTAAATTTGAGACCCTGTTCTGTTCTGTAATTCAGTTCCTGTGTAGCCAAGTTTACATTCCGTGTATTACTGATATCTTATGATGTTTCTTTTTCTGTGTGACTTATTTCAGGTAGAATCATCATACCTGAATCCACTCATTGTGATGCTAAGGGCCTGATGACATAGATTTCATTGCTGAGTGATATTGCTTTGTAAGTAAATACCACAACTTCTTTATCCATTTTTCACTTTCTGCGATGTTGAACTTGTACTGTAAACGAGGTTCTTGTAAACAGAGGCGTCCCAAACTTTGGGGTGGCTGTGTCTTTTTGATTTTAATTTCCCTAAACTATAGGACCATAAGTGGCAGTGCCCTAGGCTCTGTTGCTTTGTTTTTTAGGTGTTTCAGGAAACACCATACACTTCTCCCAATTACCTGTTGGCAATTTACATCCCGCCCATCAGCATAACAAGGCTCCCAGTTCTCAATGGCCTGTTGCCTTTCTGGATTTTACACTTTTTTCAGATGGCCCTTTTGACCGGGGGGAAGTGAGACTTCATTGTAGTGCAGATTTCCTTTGCAAGCTTGCTTGGTTGGCCAAAAAGGGCGTATGCGTTTTTTCCTGAATATATTCAGGAAAAAACGCATACGCCCTTTTTGGCCAAGTGCATCATTGTGGACGTTCTGCCTCTTTTCCTATGCTTTCAATGCAATTCCAGTCTACCTCCTGAAATCGGTTTCCTGCAATTCTGCCCCGCTTTCAAGTCCTCTTGGCAGCCTTACTTCAGTCTATTTTTGGACGATAGCTGTCATTTATAACTCTGCAGGTTTGTGCATTACAGTGCCCCTGAGCTCCTTTCTTCAACTTGCTTTCTTGTGACCTGGCCGCAACACCGCAGGATGGCTTCAGGCCCTAATCTGGTTCCGGCACGGCACGCAGAGCCTTTGGTTATTTCCTCTTCCTGGTGGGAAATGAGAGTTAAATTTGCCCGTCCAGACACCTCCAGCTAGCCTCTCATTGGTTCTCGCTATTCCTGTTCATCTTCCGCAGAAATTGCAAACTGGGCCAAACAGGAGGTTAAAGGCACTGACTCTTCAAGTGCGGAGAATGTTAGTAAAGCGTCTGGAATGTTGCACCCGAGTACCAGGGGAGGAAAACTGAGACATATTTGAACACGTCTCCCGTTCACATGGTTGATCATACTTGGGTTCCACATGCATGTTTTAGCTGAAGGAAGAATACCTTAAACCTGGAGAGTTGAGACCCGTGTAATGGGTACCATGCAATATGACTTCAAAGGGTCTTCATTTGCTCACCGAACCTCTCCAATCCTATCACTGCTGCGTTTATGCCCCTGTACACACGCTTGATTCTCTTTTGGAGACATAGCAATCCATAGGATTTAAGATACTTACTAGTCAGGTACATTCTTAGGCGTTTACTATGGGGTGTTGAGTCCATTTCGTTGAGCAAGGAGTAGCTCTTGTCTATTCCATATTTGGCTTAAGGAACTTTATCTGTGCTCATTTCAATCTCTGGTTTTATGCAGCACCCCAACTCACCTTTCCCCTTAAGCAAGCATAAGTTGGTTTTCTAAATTTGAGACCCTGTTCTGTTTTGGAATGCAGTTCCTGTGTAGCCAAGTTTACATTCCGTGTATTAGTGATATCTTATGATGTTTCTTTTTCTGTGTGACTTATTTCAGTTAGAATAATCGTACCTGAATCCACTCATTATGCTGCTACGGGCATGATGACATAGATTTCATTGCTGAATGATACTGCATTGTACGTAAGTACCACAAGTTCTTTATCCATTTTTCACTTTCTGTGATATTGAACTTGTATGGTAAACAAGGTTCTTGTAAACGGAGGCGTCCCAAACTTTGGGGTGGCTGTGTCTTTTTGATTTTAATTTCCCTAAGCTATAGGACCATAAGTGGAAGTGCCCTAGGCTCTGTTGCTTTGTTTTTTAGATGTTTCAGGAAACACCATACACTTCTCCCGAGTGGTTGTTGGCAATTTACATCCCGCCCATCAGCATAACAAGGCTCCCAGTTGTCCATGGCCTGTCCTGCCTTTCTGGATTTTACACTTTTTTCAGATGGCCCTTTTGACCGGGGGGAAGTGAGACTTCATTGTAGTGCAGATTTCCTTTGCAAGCTTGCTTGGTTGGCCAAAAAGGGCGTATGCGTTTTTTCCTGAATATATTCAGGAAAAAACGCATACGCCCTTTTTGGCCAAGTGCATCATTGTGGACGTTCTGCCTCTTTTCCTATGCTTTCAATACAATTCCAGTCTACCTCCTGAAATCGGTTTCCTGCAATTCTGCCCCGCTTTCAAGTCCTCTTGGCAGCCTTACTTCAGTCTATTTTTGGACGATAGCTGTCATTTATAACTCTGCAGGTTTGTGAATTACAGTGCCCCTGAGCTCCTTTCTTCAACTTGCTTTCTTGTGACCTGGCCGCAACACCGCAGGATGGCTTCAGGCCCTAATCTGGTTCCGGCACGGCACGCTGAGCCTTTGGTTATTTCCTCTTCCTGGTGGGAAATGAGAGTTAAATTTGCCCGTCCAGACACCTCCAGCTAGTCTCTCATTGGTTCTCGCTATTCCTGTTCATCTTCCGCAGAAATTGCAAACTGGGCCAAACAGGAGGTTAAAGGCGCTGACTCTCCAAGTGGGGAGAGTGTTATTAAAGCGTCTGGAATGTTGCACCCGAGTACCAGGGGAGGAAAACTGAGACATATTTGAACACGTCTCCCGTTCACATGGTTGATCATACTTGGGTTCCACATGCATGTTTTAGCTGAAGGAAGAATACCTTAAACCTGGAGAGTTAAGACCCGTGTAATGGGTACCATGCAATATGACTTCAAAGGGTCTTCATTTGCTCACCGAACCTCTCCAATCCTATCACTGCTGCGTTTATGTCCCTGTACACATGCTTGATTCTCTTTCGGAGACATAGCAATCCATAGGTTTTAAGATACTTACTAGTCAGGTACATTCTTAGGCGTTTAATATGCGATGTTGAGTCCATTTCGTTGAGCAAGGAGTAGCTCTTGTCTATTCCATATTTGACTTAAGGAACTTTATCTGTGCTCATTTCAATCTCTGGTTTTATGCAGCACCCCAACTCACCTTTCCCCTTAAGCAAGCATAAGTTGTTTTTCTAAATTTGAGTCCCTGTTCTGTTCTGTAATTCAGTTCCTGTGTAGCCAAGTTTACATTCCGTGTATTACTGATATCTTATGATGTTTCTTTTTCTGTGTGACTTACTTCAGTTAGAATCATCATACCTGAATCCACTCATTGTGCTGCTAAGGGCCTGATGACACAGATTTCATTGCTGAGTGATATTGCTTTGTAAGTAAATACCACAACTTCTTTATCCATTTTTCACTTTCTGCGATGTTGAACTTGTACTGTAAACGAGGTTCTTGTAAACAGAGCCGTTCCAAACTTTGGGGTGGCTGTGTCTTTTTGATTTTAATTTCCCTAAGCTATAGGACCATAAGTGGAAGTGCCCTAGGTTCTGTTGCTTTGTTTTTTAGATGTTTCAGGAAACACCATACACTTCTCCCGAGTGTCTGTTGGCAATTTACATTCTGCCCATCAGTATAACAAGGCTCCCAGTTCTGCATGGCCTGTCCTGCCTTTCTGGATTTTACACTTTTTTCAGATGGCCCTTTTGACCGGGGGGAAGTGAGACTTCATTGTAGTGCAGATTTCCTTTGCAAGCTTGCTTGGTTGGCCAAAAAGGGCGTATGCGTTTTTTCCTGAATATATTCAGGAAAAAACACATACGCCCTTTTTGGCCAAGTGCATCATTGTGGACGTTCTGCCTCTTTTCCTATGCTTTCAATGCAATTCCAGTCTACCTCCTGAAATCGGTTTCCTGCAATTCTGCCCCGCTTTCAAGTCCTCTTGGCAGCCTTACTTCAGTCTATTTTTGGACGATAGCTGTCATTTATAACTCTGCAGGTTTGTGAATTACAGTGCCCCTGAGCTCCTTTCTTCAACTCGCTTTCTTTTGAGCTGGCCGCAACACCGCAGGATGGCTTCAGGCCCTAATCTGGTTCCGGTACGGCACGCTGAGCCTTTGGTTATTTCCTCTTCCTGGTGGGAAATGAGAGTTAAATTTGCCCGTCCAGACACCTCCAGCTAGCCTCTCATTGGTTCTCGCTATTCCTGTTCATCTTCCGCAGAAATTGCAAACCGGGCCAAACAGGAGGTTAAAGGCGCTGACTCTCCAAGTGGGGAGAGTGTTAGTAAAGCGTCTGGAATGTTGCACCCGAGTACCAGGGGAGGAAAACTGAGACATATTTGAACACGTCTCCCGTTCACATGGTTGATCATACTTGGGTTCCACATGCATGTTTTAGCTGAAGGAAGAATACCTTAAACCAGGAGAGTTGAGACCCGTGTAATGGGTACCATGCAATATGACTTCAAAGGGTCTTCATTTGCTCACCGAACCTCTCCAATCCTATCACTGCTGCATTTATGCCCCTGTACACATGCTTGATTCTCTTTCGGAGACATAGCAATCTATAGGTTTTATGATACTTTCTAGTCAGGTACATTCTTAGGCGTTTAATATGCGGTGTTGAGTCCATTTCGTTGAGCAAGGAGTAGCTCTTGTCTATTCCATATTTGACTTAAGGAACTTTATCTGTGCTCATTTCAATCTCTGGTTTTATGCAGCACCCCAACTCACCTTTACCCTTAAGCAAGCATAAGTTGGTTTTCTAAATTTGAGACCCTGTTCTGTTCTGTAATTCAGTTCCTGTGTAGCCAAGTTTACATTCCGTGTATTACTGATATCTTATGATGTTTCTTTTTCTGTGTGACTTACTTCAGTTAGAATCATCATACCTGAATCCACTCATTGTGCTGCTAAGGGCCTGATGACACAGATTTCATTGCTGAGTGATATTGCTTTGTAAGTAAATACCACAACTTCTTTATCCATTTTTCACTTTCTGCGATGTTGAACTTGTACTGTAAACGAGGTTCTTGTAAACAGAGGCATCCCAAACTTTGGGGTGGCTGTGTCTTTTTGATTTTAATTTCCCTAAGCTATAGGACCATAAGTGGCAGTGCCCTAGGCTCTGTTGCTTTGTTTTTTAGATGTTTCAGGAAACACCATACACTTCTCCCGAGTGTCTGTTGGCAATTTACATCCCGCCCATCAGCATAACAAGGCTCCCAGTTCTCCATGGCCTGTCCTGCCTTTCTGGATTTTACACTTTTTTCAGATGGCCCTTTTGACCGGGGGGAAGTGAGACTTCATTGTAGTGCAGATTTCCTTTGCAAGCTTGCTTGGTTGGCCAAAAAGGGCGTATGCGTTTTTTCCTGAATATATTCAGGAAAAAACGCATACGCCCTTTTTGGCCAAGTGCATCATTGTGGACGTTCTGCCTCTTTTCCTATGCTTTCAATGCAATTCCAGTCTACCTCCTGAAATCGGTTTCCTGCAATTCTGCCCCGCTTTCAAGTCCTCTTGGCAGCCTTACTTCAGTCTATTTTTGGACGATAGCTGTCATTTATAACTCTGCAGGTTTGTGAATTACAGTGCCCCTGAGCTCCTTACTTCAACTCGCTTTCTTGTGACCTGGCCGCAACACCGCAGGATGGCTTCAGGCCCTAATCTGGTTCCGGCACGGCACGCTGAGCCTTTGGTTAATTCCTCTTCCTGGTGGCAAATGAGAGTTAAATTTGCCCGTCCAGACACCTACAGCTAGTCTCTCATTGGTTCTCGCTATTCCTGTTCATCTTCCGCAGAAATTGCAAACTGGGCCAAACAAGAGGTTAAAGGCGCTGACTCTCCAAGTGGGGAGAGTGTTAGTAAAGCGTCTGGAATGTTGCACCCAAGTACCAGGGGAGGAAAACTGAGACATATTTGAACACGTCTCCCGTTCACATGGTTGATCATACTTGGGTTCCACATGCATGTTTTAGCTGAAGGAAGAATACCTTAAACCTGGAGAGTTGAGACCCGTGGAATGGGTACCATGCAATATGACTTCAAAGGGTCTTCATTTGCTCACCGCACCTCTCCAATCCTATCACTGCTGTGTTTATGCCCCTGTACACACGCTTGATTCTCTTTTGGAGACATAGCAATCCATAGGTTTTAAGATACTTACTAGTCAGGTACATTCTTAGGCGTTTAATATGGGGTGTTGAGTCCATTTCGTTGAGCAAGGAGTAGCTCTTGTCTATTCCATATTTGGCTTAAGGAACTTTATCTGTGCTCATTTCAATCTCTGGTTTTATGCAGCACCCCAACTCACCTTTACCCTTAAGCAAGCATAAGTTGGTTTTCTAAATTTGAGACCCTGTTCTGTTTTGGAATTCAGTTCCTGTGTAGCCAAGTTTACATTCCGTGTATTAGTGATATCTTATGATATTTCTTTTTCTGTGTGACTTATTTCAGTTAGAATCATCGTACCTGAATCCACTCATTGTGATGCTAAGGGCCTGATGACACAGATTTCATTGCTGAGTGATATTGCTTTGTAAGTAAATACCACAACTTCTTTATCCATTTTTCACTTTCTGCGATGTTGAACTTGTACTGTAAACGAGGTTCTTGTAAACAGATCCGTTCCAAACTTTGGGGTGGCTGTGTCTTTTTGATTTTAATTTCCCTAAGCTATAGGACCATAAGTGGAAGTGCCCTAGGCTCTGTTGCTTTGTTTTTTAGATGTTTCAGGAAACACCATACACTTCTCCCGAGTGGTTGTTGGCAATTTACATCCCGCCCATCAGCATAACAAGGCTCCCAGTTCTCCATGGCCTGTCTTGTCTTTCTGGATTTTACACTTTTTTCAGATGGCCCTTTTGACCGGGGGGAAGTGAGACTTCATTGTAGTGCAGATTTCCTTTGCAAGCTTGCTTGGTTGGCCAAAAAGGGCGTATGCGTTTTTTCCTGAATATATTCAGGAAAAAACGCATACGCCCTTTTTGGCCAAGTGCATCATTGTGGACGTTCTGCCTCTTTTCCTATGCTTTCAATGCAATTCCAGTCTACCTCCTGAAATCGGTTTCCTGCAATTCTGCCCCGCTTTCAAGTCCTCTTGGCAGCCTTACTTCAGTCTATTTTTGGACGATAGCTGTCATTTATAACTCTGCAGGTTTGTGCATTACAGTGCCCCTGAGCTCCTTTCTTCAACTTGCTTTCTTGTGACCTGGCCGCAACACCGCAGGATGGCTTCAGGCCCTAATCTGGTTCCGGCACGGCACGCAGAGCCTTTGGTTATTTCCTCTTCCTGGTGGGAAATGAGAGTTAAATTTGCCCGTCCAGACACCTCCAGCTAGCCTCTCATTGGTTCTCGCTATTCCTGTTCATCTTCCGCAGAAATTGCAAACTGGGCCAAACAGGAGGTTAAAGGCGCTGACTCTCCAAGTGGGGAGAGTGTTAGTAAAGCGTCTGGAATGTTGCACCCGAGTACCAGGGGAGGAAAACTGAGACATATTTGAACACGTCTCCCGTTCACATGGTTGATCATACTTGGGTTCCACATGCATGTTTTAGCTGAAGGAAGAATACCTTAAACCTGGAGAGTTGAGACCCGTGTAATGGGTACCATGCAATATGACTTCAAAGGGTCTTCATTTGCTCACCGAACCTCTCCAATCCTATCACTGCTGCGTTTATGCCCCTGTACACATGCTTGATTCTCTTTTGGAGACATAGCAATCCATAGGTTTTCCGATACTTACTAGTCAGGTACATTCTTAGGCGTTTAATATGCAGTGTTGAGTCCATTTCGTTGAGCAAGGAGTAGCTCTTGTCTATTCCATATTTGACTTAAGGAACTTTATCTGTGCTCATTTCAATCTCTGGTTTTATGCAGCACCCCAACTGACCTTTACCCTTAAGCAAGCATAAGTTGGTTTTCTAAATTTGAGACCCTGTTCTGTTCTGTAATTCAGTTCCTGTGTAGCCAAGTTTACATTCCGTGTATTACTGATATCTTATGATGTTTCTTTTTCTGTGTGACTTATTTCAGGTAGAATCATCATACCTGAATCCACTCATTGTGATGCTAAGGGCCTGATGACATAGATTTCATTGCTGAGTGATATTGCTTTGTAAGTAAATACCACAACTTCTTTATCCATTTTTCACTTTCTGCGATGTTGAACTTGTACTGTAAACGAGGTTCTTGTAAACAGAGGCGTCCCAAACTTTGGGGTGGCTGTGTCTTTTTGATTTTAATTTCCCTAAACTATAGGACCATAAGTGGCAGTGCCCTAGGCTCTGTTGCTTTGTTTTTTAGATGTTTCAGGAAACACCATACACTTCTCCCAATTACCTGTTGGCAATTTACATCCCGCCCATCAGCATAACAAGGCTCCCAGTTCTCAATGGCCTGTTGCCTTTCTGGATTTTACACTTTTTTCAGATGGCCCTTTTGACCGGGGGGAAGTGAGACTTCATTGTAGTGCAGATTTCCTTTGCAAGCTTGCTTGGTTGGCCAAAAAGGGCGTATGCGTTTTTTCCTGAATATATTCAGGAAAAAACGCATACGCCCTTTTTGGCCAAGTGCATCATTGTGGACGTTCTGCCTCTTTTCCTATGCTTTCAATGCAATTCCAGTCTACCTCCTGAAATCGGTTTCCTGCAATTCTGCCCCGCTTTCAAGTCCTCTTGGCAGCCTTACTTCAGTCTATTTTTGGACGATAGCTGTCATTTATAACTCTGCAGGTTTGTGCATTACAGTGCCCCTGAGCTCCTTTCTTCAACTTGCTTTCTTGTGACCTGGCCGCAACACCGCAGGATGGCTTCAGGCCCTAATCTGGTTCCGGCACGGCACGCAGAGCCTTTGGTTATTTCCTCTTCCTGGTGGGAAATGAGAGTTAAATTTGCCCGTCCAGACACCTCCAGCTAGCCTCTCATTGGTTCTCGCTATTCCTGTTCATCTTCCGCAGAAATTGCAAACTGGGCCAAACAGGAGGTTAAAGGCACTGACTCTTCAAGTGCGGAGAATGTTAGTAAAGCGTCTGGAATGTTGCACCCGAGTACCAGGGGAGGAAAACTGAGACATATTTGAACACGTCTCCCGTTCACATGGTTGATCATACTTGGGTTCCACATGCATGTTTTAGCTGAAGGAAGAATACCTTAAACCTGGAGAGTTGAGACCCGTGTAATGGGTACTATGCAATATGACTTCAAAGGGTCTTCATTTGCTCACCGAACCTCTCCAATCCTATCACTGCTGCGTTTATGCCCCTGTACACACGCTTGATTCTCTTTTGGAGACATAGCAATCCATAGGATTTAAGATACTTACAAGTCAGGTACATTCTTAGGCGTTTACTATGGGGTGTTGAGTCCATTTCGTTGAGCAAGGAGTAGCTCTTGTCTATTCCATATTTGGCTTAAGGAACTTTATCTGTGCTCATTTCAATCTCTGGTTTTATGCAGCACCCCAACTCACCTTTCCCCTTAAGCAAGCATAAGTTGGTTTTCTAAATTTGAGACCCTGTTCTGTTTTGGAATGCAGTTCCTGTGTAGCCAAGTTTACATTCCGTGTATTAGTGATATCTTATGATGTTTCTTTTTCTGTGTGACTTATTTCAGTTAGAATAATCGTACCTGAATCCACTCATTATGCTGCTACGGGCATGATGACATAGATTTCATTGCTGAATGATACTGCATTGTACGTAAGTACCACAAGTTCTTTATCCATTTTTCACTTTCTGTGATATTGAACTTGTATGGTAAACAAGGTTCTTGTAAACGGAGGCGTCCCAAACTTTGGGGTGGCTGTGTCTTTTTGATTTTAATTTCCCTAAGCTATAGGACCATAAGTGGAAGTGCCCTAGGCTCTGTTGCTTTGTTTTTTAGATGTTTCAGGAAACACCATACACTTCTCCCGAGTGGTTGTTGGCAATTTACATCCCGCCCATCAGCATAACAAGGCTCCCAGTTGTCCATGGCCTGTCCTGCCTTTCTGGATTTTACACTTTTTTCAGATGGCCCTTTTGACCGGGGGGAAGTGAGACTTCATTGTAGTGCAGATTTCCTTTGCAAGCTTGCTTGGTTGGCCAAAAAGGGCGTATGCGTTTTTTCCTGAATATATTCAGGAAAAAACGCATACGCCCTTTTTGGCCAAGTGCATCATTGTGGACGTTCTGCCTCTTTTCCTATGCTTTCAATACAATTCCAGTCTACCTCCTGAAATCGGTTTCCTGCAATTCTGCCCCGCTTTCAAGTCCTCTTGGCAGCCTTACTTCAGTCTATTTTTGGACGATAGCTGTCATTTATAACTCTGCAGGTTTGTGAATTACAGTGCCCCTGAGCTCCTTTCTTCAACTTGCTTTCTTGTGACCTGGCCGCAACACCGCAGGATGGCTTCAGGCCCTAATCTGGTTCCGGCACGGCACGCTGAGCCTTTGGTTATTTCCTCTTCCTGGTGGGAAATGAGAGTTAAATTTGCCCGTCCAGACACCTCCAGCTAGTCTCTCATTGGTTCTCGCTATTCCTGTTCATCTTCCGCAGAAATTGCAAACTGGGCCAAACAGGAGGTTAAAGGCGCTGACTCTCCAAGTGGGGAGAGTGTTATTAAAGCGTCTGGAATGTTGCACCCGAGTACCAGGGGAGGAAAACTGAGACATATTTGAACACGTCTCCCGTTCACATGGTTGATCATACTTGGGTTCCACATGCATGTTTTAGCTGAAGGAAGAATACCTTAAACCTGGAGAGTTAAGACCCGTGTAATGGGTACCATGCAATATGACTTCAAAGGGTCTTCATTTGCTCACCGAACCTCTCCAATCCTATCACTGCTGCGTTTATGTCCCTGTACACATGCTTGATTCTCTTTCGGAGACATAGCAATCCATAGGTTTTAAGATACTTACTAGTCAGGTACATTCTTAGGCGTTTAATATGCGATGTTGAGTCCATTTCGTTGAGCAAGGAGTAGCTCTTGTCTATTCCATATTTGACTTAAGGAACTTTATCTGTGCTCATTTCAATCTCTGGTTTTATGCAGCACCCCAACTCACCTTTCCCCTTAAGCAAGCATAAGTTGTTTTTCTAAATTTGAGTCCCTGTTCTGTTCTGTAATTCAGTTCCTGTGTAGCCAAGTTTACATTCCGTGTATTACTGATATCTTATGATGTTTCTTTTTCTGTGTGACTTACTTCAGTTAGAATCATCATACCTGAATCCACTCATTGTGCTGCTAAGGGCCTGATGACACAGATTTCATTGCTGAGTGATATTGCTTTGTAAGTAAATACCACAACTTCTTTATCCATTTTTCACTTTCTGCGATGTTGAACTTGTACTGTAAACGAGGTTCTTGTAAACAGAGCCGTTCCAAACTTTGGGGTGGCTGTGTCTTTTTGATTTTAATTTCCCTAAGCTATAGGACCATAAGTGGAAGTGCCCTAGGTTCTGTTGCTTTGTTTTTTAGATGTTTCAGGAAACACCATACACTTCTCCCGAGTGTCTGTTGGCAATTTACATTCTGCCCATCAGTATAACAAGGCTCCCAGTTCTGCATGGCCTGTCCTGCCTTTCTGGATTTTACACTTTTTTCAGATGGCCCTTTTGACCGGGGGGAAGTGAGACTTCATTGTAGTGCAGATTTCCTTTGCAAGCTTGCTTGGTTGGCCAAAAAGGGCGTATGCGTTTTTTCCTGAATATATTCAGGAAAAAACACATACGCCCTTTTTGGCCAAGTGCATCATTGTGGACGTTCTGCCTCTTTTCCTATGCTTTCAATGCAATTCCAGTCTACCTCCTGAAATCGGTTTCCTGCAATTCTGCCCCGCTTTCAAGTCCTCTTGGCAGCCTTACTTCAGTCTATTTTTGGACGATAGCTGTCATTTATAACTCTGCAGGTTTGTGAATTACAGTGCCCCTGAGCTCCTTTCTTCAACTCGCTTTCTTTTGAGCTGGCCGCAACACCGCAGGATGGCTTCAGGCCCTAATCTGGTTCCGGTACGGCACGCTGAGCCTTTGGTTATTTCCTCTTCCTGGTGGGAAATGAGAGTTAAATTTGCCCGTCCAGACACCTCCAGCTAGCCTCTCATTGGTTCTCGCTATTCCTGTTCATCTTCCGCAGAAATTGCAAACCGGGCCAAACAGGAGGTTAAAGGCGCTGACTCTCCAAGTGGGGAGAGTGTTAGTAAAGCGTCTGGAATGTTGCACCCGAGTACCAGGGGAGGAAAACTGAGACATATTTGAACACGTCTCCCGTTCACATGGTTGATCATACTTGGGTTCCACATGCATGTTTTAGCTGAAGGAAGAATACCTTAAACCAGGAGAGTTGAGACCCGTGTAATGGGTACCATGCAATATGACTTCAAAGGGTCTTCATTTGCTCACCGAACCTCTCCAATCCTATCACTGCTGCATTTATGCCCCTGTACACATGCTTGATTCTCTTTCGGAGACATAGCAATCTATAGGTTTTATGATACTTTCTAGTCAGGTACATTCTTAGGCGTTTAATATGCGGTGTTGAGTCCATTTCGTTGAGCAAGGAGTAGCTCTTGTCTATTCCATATTTGACTTAAGGAACTTTATCTGTGCTCATTTCAATCTCTGGTTTTATGCAGCACCCCAACTCACCTTTACCCTTAAGCAAGCATAAGTTGGTTTTCTAAATTTGAGACCCTGTTCTGTTCTGTAATTCAGTTCCTGTGTAGCCAAGTTTACATTCCGTGTATTACTGATATCTTATGATGTTTCTTTTTCTGTGTGACTTACTTCAGTTAGAATCATCATACCTGAATCCACTCATTGTGCTGCTAAGGGCCTGATGACACAGATTTCATTGCTGAGTGATATTGCTTTGTAAGTAAATACCACAACTTCTTTATCCATTTTTCACTTTCTGCGATGTTGAACTTGTACTGTAAACGAGGTTCTTGTAAACAGAGCCGTTCCAAACTTTGGGGTGGCTGTGTCTTTTTGATTTTAATTTCCCTTAGCTATAGGACCATAAGTGGAAGTGCCCTAGGTTCTGTTGCTTTGTTTTTTAGATGTTTCAGGAAACACCATACACTTCTCCCGAGTGGTTGTTGGCAATTTACATCCCGCCCATCAGCATAACAAGGCTCCCAGTTCTCCATGGCCTGTCCTGCGTTTCTGGATTTTACACTTTTTTCAGATGACCCTTTTGACCGGGGGGAAGTGAGACTTCATTGTAGTGCAGATTTCCTTTGCAAGCTTGCTTGGTTGGCCAAAAAGGGCGTATGCGTTTTTTCCTGAATATATTCAGGAAAAAACGCATACGCCCTTTTTGGCCAAGTGCATCATTGTGGACGTTCTGCCTCTTTTCCTATGCTTTCAATGCAATTCCAGTCTACCTCCTGAAATCGGTTTCCTGCAATTCTGCCCCGCTTTCAAGTCCTCTTGGCAGCCATACTTCAGTCTATTTTTGGACGATAGCTGTCATTTATAACTCTGCAGGTTTGTGAATTACAGTGCCCCTGAGCTCCTTTCTTCAACTCGCTTTCTTATGACCTGGCCGCAACACCGCAGGATGTCTTCAGGCCCTAATCTGGTTCTGGCACGGCACGCTGAGCCTTTGGTTGATTCCTCTTCCTGGTGGGAAATGAGAGTTAAATTTGCCCATCCAGACACCTCCAGCTACTCTCTCATTGGTTCTCGTTATTCCTGTTCATCTTCCACAGAAATTGCAAACTGGGCCAAAGAGGAGGTTAAAGGGACTGACTCTCCAAGTGGGGAGAGTGTTAGTAAAGCGTCTGGAATGTTGCACCCGAGTACCAGGGTACGAAAACTGAGACATATTTGAACACGTCTCCCGACCACATGGTTGATCATACTTGGGTTCCACATGCATGTTTTAGCTGAAGGAAGAATACCTTAAACCTGGAGAGTTGAGACCCGTGTAATAGGAACCATGCAATATGACTTCAAAGGGTCTTCATTTGCTCACCGAACCTCTCCAATCCTATCACTGCTGCGTTTATGCCGCTGTACACATGCTTGATTCTCTTTTGGAGACATAGCAATCCACAGGTTTTACGATACTTACTAGTCAGGTACATTCTTAGGCGTTTAATATGCGGTGTTGAGTCCCTTTCGTTGAGCAAGGAGTAGCTCTTGTCTATTCCATATTTGACTTAAGGAACTTTATCTGTGCTCATTTCAATCTCTGGTTTTATGCAGCACCCCAACTCACCTTTACCCTTAAGCAAGCATAAGTTGGTTTTCTAAATTTGAGACCCTGTTCTGTTCTGTAATTCAGTTCCTGTGTAGCCAAGTTTACATTCCGTGTATTACTGATATCTTATGATGTTTCTTTTACTGTGTGACTTATTTCAGTTAGAATCATCGTACCTGAATCCACTCATTATGCTGCTACGGGCCTGATGACATAGATTTCTTTGCTGAGTGATACTGCATTGTATGTAAGTACCACAAGTTCTTTATCCATTTTTCACTTTCTGTGATATTGAACTTGTACGGTAAACGAGGTTCTTGTAAACGGAGGCGTCCCAAACTTTGGGGTGGCTGTGTCTTTTTGATTTTAATTTCCCTAAGCTATAGGACCATAAGTGGAAGTGCCCTAGGCTCTGTTGCTTTGTTTTTTAGATGTTTCAGGAAACACCATACACTTCTCCCGAGTGTCTGTTGGCAATTTACATCCCGCCCATCAGCATAACAAGGCTCCCAGTTCTCCATGGCCTGTCCTGCCTTTCTGGATTTTACACTTTTTTCAGATGGCCCTTTTGACCGGGGGGGAAGTGAGACTTCATTGTAGTGCAGATTTCCTTTGCAAGCTTGCTTGGTTGGCCAAAAGGGGCGTATGCGTTTTTTCCTGAATATAATCAGGAAAAAACGCATACGCCCTTTTTGGCCAAGTGCATCATTGTGGACGTTCTGCCTCTTTTCCTATGCTTTCAATGCAATTCCAGTCTACCTCCTGAAATCTGTTTCCTGCAATTCTGCCCGGCTTTCAAGTCCTCTTGGCAGCCTTACTTCAGTCTATTTTTGGACGATAGCTGTCATTTATAACTCTGCAGGTTTGTGAATTACAGTGCCCCTGAGCTCCTTTCTTCAACTCGCTTTCTTGTGACCTGGCCGCAACACCGCAGGATGTCTTCAGGCCCTAATCTGGTTCTGGCACGGCTGCTGAGCCTTTGGTTAATTCCTCTTCCTGGTGGGAAATGAGAGTTAAATTTGCCCATCCAGACACCTCCAGGTAGTCTCTCATTGATTCTCGCTATTCCTGTTCATCTTCCGCAGAAATTGCAAACTGGGCCAAACAGGAGGTTAAAGGGACTGACTCTCCAAGTGGGGAGAGTGTTAGTAAGCGTCTGGAATGTTGCACCCGAGTACCAGGGTACGGAAACTGAGACATATTTGAACACGTCTCCCGATCACATGGTTGATCATACTCTAGGTTCCACATGCATGTTTTAGCTGAAGGAAGAATACCTTAAACCTGGGTAGTTGAAACCCGTGGAATGGGTACCATGCAATATGACTTCAAAGGGTCTTCATTTGCTCACAGAACCTCTCCAATCCTATCACTGCTGCGTTTATGCCCCTGTACACATGCTTGATTGTCTTTCGGAGACATAGCAATCCATAGGTTTTAAGATACTTACTAGTCAGGTACATTCTTAGGCGTTTAATATGCGATGTTGAGTGCATTTCGTTGAGCAAGGAGTAGCTCTTGTCTATTCCATATTTGACTTAAGGAACTTTATCTGTGCTCATTTCAATCTCTGGTTTTATGCAGCACCCCAACTCACCTTTACCCTTAAGCAAGCATAAGTTGGTTTTCTAAATTTGAGACCCTGTTCTGTTCTGTAATTCATTTCCTGTGTACCCAAGTTTACATTCCGTGTATTACTGATATCTTATGATGTTTCTTTTTCTGTGTGACTTACTTCAGTTAGAATCATCATACCTGAATCCACTCATTGTGCTGCTAAGGGCCTGATGACACAGATTTCATTGCTGAGTGATATTGCTTTGTAAGTATATACCACAACTTCTTTATCCATTCTTCACTTTCTGCGATGTTGAACTTGTACTGTAAACGAGGTTCTTGTAAACAGAGCCGTTCCAAACTTTGGGGTGGCTGTGTCTTTTTGATTTTAATTTCCCTAAGCTATAGGACCATAAGTGGAAGTGCCCTAGGTTCTGTTGCTTTGTTTTTTAGATGTTTCAGGAAACACCATACACTTCTCCCGAGTGTTTGTTGGCAATTTACATCCCGCCCATCAGCATAACAAGGCTCCCAGTTCTCCATGGCCTGTCCTGCCTTTCTGGATTTTACACTTTTTTCAGATGGCCCTTTTGACCGGGGGGAAGTGAGACTTCATTGTAGTGCAGATTTCCTTTGCAAGCTTGCTTGGTTGGCCAAAAAGGGCGTATGCGTTTTTTCCTGAATATATTCAGGAAAAAACGCAGACGCCCTTTTTGGCCAAGTGCATCATTGTGGACGTTCTGCCTCTTTTCCTATGCTTTCAATGCAATTCCAGTCTACCTCCTGAAATCGGTTTCCTGCAATTCTGCCCCGCTTTCAAGTCCTCTTGGCAGCCTTACTTCAGTCTATTTTTGGACGATAGCTGTCATTTATAACTCTGCAGGTTTGTGAATTACAGTGCCCCTGAGCTCCTTTCTTCAACTCGCTTTCTTGTGACCTGGCCGCAACACCGCAGGATGGCTTCAGGCCCTAATCTGGTTCTGGCACGGCACGCTGAACCTTTGGTTATTTCCTCCTCCTGCTGGGAAATGAGAGTTAAATTAGCCCGTCCAGACACCTCCAGCTAGCCTCTCATTGGTTCTCGCTATTCCTGTTCATCTTCCGCAGAAATTGCAAACTGGGCCAAACAGGAGGTTAAAGGCGCTGACTCTCCAAGTGGGGAGAGTGTTAGTAAAGCGTCTGGAATGTTGCACCCGAGTACCAGGGGAGGAAAACTGAGACATATTTGAACACGTCTCCCGATCACATGGTTGATCATACTCTGGGTTCCACATGCATGTTTTATCTGAAGGAAGAATACCTAAAACCTGGGTAGTTGAAACCCGTGGAATGGGTACCATGCAATATGACTTCAAAGGGTCTTCATTTGCTCACCGAACCTCTCCAATCCTATCACTGCTGCGTTTATGCTCCTGTACACATGCTTGATTCTCTTTCGGAGACATAGCAATCCATAGGTTTTAAGATACTTACTAGTCAGGTACATTCTTAGGCGTTTAATATGCGGTGTTGAGTCCATTTCATTGAGCAAGGAGTAGCTCTTGTCTATTCCATATTTGACTTAAGGAAATTTATCTGTGCTCATTTCAATCTCTGGTTTTATGCAGCACCCCAACTCACCTTTACCCTTAAGCAAGCATAAGTTGTTTTTCTAAATTTGAGACCCTGTTCTGTTCTGTAATTCAGTTCCTGTGTAGCCAAGTTTACATTCCGTGTATTACTGATATCTTATGATGTTTCTTTTTCTGTGTGACTTACTTCAGTTAGAATCATCATACCTGAATCCACTCATTGTGCTGCTAAGGGCCTGATGACACAGATTTCATTGCTGAGTGATATTGCTTTGTAAGTAAATACCACAACTTCTTTATCCATTTTTCACTTTCTGCGATGTTGAACTTGTACTGTAAACGAGGTTCTTGTAAACAGAGCCGTTCCAAACTTTGGGGTGGCTGTGTCTTTTTGATTTTAATTTCCCTAAGCTATAGGACCATAAGTGGAAGTGCCCTAGGTTCTGTTGCTTTGTTTTTTAGATGTTTCAGGAAACACCATACACTTCTCCCGAGTGGTTGTTGGCAATTTACATCCCGCCCATCAGCATAACAAGGCTCCCAGTTCTCCATGGCCTGTCCTGCCTTTCTGGATTTTACACTTTTTTCAGATGGCCCTTTTGACCGGGGGGAAGTGAGACTTCATTGTAGTGCAGATTTCCTTTGCAAGCTTGCTTGGTTGGCCAAAAAGGGCGTATGCGTTTTTTCCTGAATATATTCAGGAAAAAACACATACGCCCTTTTTGGCCAAGTGCATTATTGTGGACGTTCTGCCTCTTTTCCTATGCTTTCAATGCAATTCCAGTCTACCTCCTGAAATCGGTTTCCTGCAATTCTGCCCCGCTTTCAAGTCCTCTTGGCAGCCTTACTTCAGTCTATTTTTGGACGATAACTGTCATTTATAACTCTGCAGGTTTGTGAATTACAGTGCCCCTGAGCTCCTTTCTTCAACTCGCTTTCTTGTGACCTGGCCGCAACACCGCAGGATGGCTTCAGGCCCTAATCTTGTTCCGGCCCGGCAGGCTGAGCCTTTGGTTATTTCCTCTTCCTGGTGGGAAATGAGAGTTAAATTTGCCCGTCCAGACACCTCCAGCTAGCCTCTCATTGGTTCTCGCTATTCCTGTTCATCTTCCGCAGAAATTGCAAACTGGGCCAAACAGGAGGTTAAAGGCGCTGACTCTCCAAGTGGGGAGAGTGTTAGTAAAGCGTCTGGAATGTTGCACCCGAGTACCAGGGGAGGAAAACTGAGACATATTTGAACACGTCTCCCGTTCACATGGTTGATCATACTTGGGTTCCACATGCATGTTTTAGCTGAAGGAAGAATACCTTAAACCTGGAGAGTTGAGACCCGTGTAATGGGTACCATGCAATATGACTTCAAAGGGTCTTCATTTGCTCACCGAACCTCTCCAATCCTATCACTGCTGCGTTTATGCCCCTGTACACATGCTTGATTCTCTTTCGGAGACATAGCAATCCATAGGTTTTTAAGATACTTACTAGTCAGGTACATTCTTAGGCCTTTAATATGCGGTGTTGAGTCCATTTCGCTGAGCAAGGAGTATCTCTTGTCTATTCCATATTTGACTTAAGGAACTTTATCTGTGCTCATTTCAATCTCTGGTTTTATGCAGCACCCCAACTCACCTTTCCCCTTAAGCAAGCATAAGTTGGTTTTCTAAATTTGAGACCCTGTTCTGTTCTGTAATTCAGTTCCTGTGTAGCCAAGTTTACATTCCGTGTATTACTGATATCTTATGATGTTTCTTTTTCTGTGTGACTTACTTCAGTTAGAATCATCATACCTGAATCCACTCATTGTGCTGCTAAGGGCCTGATGACACAGATTTCATTGCTGAGTGATATTGCTTTGTAAGTAAATACCACAACTTCTTTATCCATTTTTCACTTTCTGCGATGTTGAACTTGTACTGTAAACGAGGTTCTTGTAAACAGAGCCGTTCCAAACTTTGGGGTGGCTGTGTCTTTTTGATTTTAATTTCCCTAAGCTATAGGACCATAAGTGGAAGTGCCCTAGGTTCTGTTGCTTTGTTTTTTAGATGTTTCAGGAAACACCATACACTTCTCCCGAGTGGTTGTTGGCAATTTACATCCCGCCCATCAGCATAACAAGGCTCCCAGTTCTCCATGGCCTGTCCTGCCTTTCTGGATTTTACACTTTTTTCAGATGGCCCTTTTGACCGGGGGGAAGTGAGACTTCATTGTAGTGCAGATTTCCTTTGCAAGCTTGCTTGGTTGGCCAAAAAGGGCGTATGCGTTTTTTCCTGAATATATTCAGGAAAAAACACATACGCCCTTTTTGGCCAAGTGCATTATTGTGGACGTTCTGCCTCTTTTCCTATGCTTTCAATGCAATTCCAGTCTACCTCCTGAAATCGGTTTCCTGCAATTCTGCCCCGCTTTCAAGTCCTCTTGGCAGCCTTACTTCAGTCTATTTTTGGACGATAGCTGTCATTTATAACTCTGCAGGTTTGTGAATTACAGTGCCCCTGAGCTCCTTTCTTCAACTCGCTTTCTTGTGACCTGGCCGCAACACCGCAGGATGGCTTCAGGCCCTAATCTTGTTCCGGCCCGGCAGGCTGAGCCTTTGGTTATTTCCTCTTCCTGGTGGGAAATGAGAGTTAAATTTGCCCGTCCAGACACCTCCAGCTAGCCTCTCATTGGTTCTCGCTATTCCTGTTCATCTTCCGCAGAAATTGCAAACTGGGCCAAACAGGAGGTTAAAGGCGCTGACTCTCCAAGTGGGGAGAGTGTTAGTAAAGCGTCTGGAATGTTGCACCCGAGTACCAGGGGAGGAAAACTGAGACATATTTGAACACGTCTCCCGTTCACATGGTTGATCATACTTGGGTTCCACATGCATGTTTTATCTGAAGGAAGAATACCTTAAACCTGGAGAGTTGAGACCCGTGTAATGGGTACCATGCAATATGACTTCAAAGGGTCTTCATTTGCTCACCGAACCTCTCCAATCCTATCACTGCTGCGTTTATGCCCCTGTACACATGCTTGATTCTCTTTCGGAGACATAGCAATCCATAGGTTTTTAAGATACTTACTAGTCAGGTACATTCTTAGGGCTTTAATATGCGGTGTTGAGTCCATTTCGCTGAGCAAGGAGTATCTCTTGTCTATTCCATATTTGACTTAAGGAACTTTATCTGTGCTCATTTCAATCTCTGGTTTTATGCAGCACCCCAACTCACCTTTCCCCTTAAGCAAGCATAAGTTGGTTTTCTAAATTTGAGACCCTGTTCTGTTCTGTAATTCAGTTCCTGTGTAGCCAAGTTTACATTCCGTGTATTACTGATATCTTATGATGTTTCTTTTTCTGTGTGACTTACTTCAGTTAGAATCATCATACCTGAATCCACTCATTGTGCTGCTAAGGGCCTGATGACACAGATTTCATTGCTGAGTGATATTGCTTTGTAAGTATATACCACAACTTCTTTATCCATTCTTCACTTTCTGCGATGTTGAACTTGTACTGTAAACGAGGTTCTTGTAAACGGAGCCGTTCCAAACTTTGGGGTGGCTGTGTCTTTTTGATTTTAATTTCCCTAAGCTATAGGACCATAAGTGGAAGTGCCCTAGGTTCTGTTGCTTTGTTTTTTAGATGTCTCAGGAAACACCATACACTTCTCCCAAGTGGTTGTTGGCAATTTACATCCCGCCCATCAGCATAACAAGGCTCCCAGTTCTCCATGGCCTGTCCTGCCTTTCTGGATTTTACACTTTTTTCAGATGGCCCTTTTGACCGGGGGGAAGTGAGACTTCATTGTAGTGCAGATTTCCTTTGCAAGCTTGCTTGGTTGGCCAAAAAGGGCGTATGCGTTTTTTCCTGAATATATTCAGGAAAAAACGCATACGCCCTTTTTGGCCAAGTGCATCATTGTGGACGTTCTGCCTCTTTTCCTATGCTTTCAATGCAATTCCAGTCTACCTCCTGAAATCGGTTTCCTGCAATTCTGCCCCGCTTTCAAGTCCTCTTGGCCGCCTTACTTCAGGCTATTTTTGGACGATAGCTGTCATTTATAACTCTGCAGGTTTGTGAATTACAGTGCCCCTGAGCTCCTTTCTTCAACTCGCTTTCTTTTGAGCTGGCCGCAACACCGCAGGATGGCTTCAGGCCCTAATCTGGTTCCGGTACGGCACGCTGAGCCTTTGGTTATTTCCTCTTCCTGGTGGGAAATGAGAGTTAAATTTGCCCGTCCAGACACCTCCAGCTAGCCTCTCATTGGTTCTCGCTATTCCTGTTCATCTTCCGCAGAAATTGCAAACTGTGCCAAACAGGAGGTTAAAGGCGCTGACTCTCCAAGTGGGGAGAGTGTTAGTAAAGCGTCTGGAATGTTGCACCCGAGTACCAGGGGAGGAAAACTGAGACATATTTGAACACGTCTCCCGATCACATGGTTGATCATACTCTGGGTTCCACATGCATGTTTTATCTGAAGGAAGAATACCTAAAACCTGGGTAGTTGAAACCCGTGGAATGGGTACCATGCAATATGACTTCAAAGGGTCTTCATTTGCTCACCGAACCTCTCCAATCCTATCACTGCTGCCTTTATGCCCCTGTACACATGCTTGATTCTCTTTCGGAGACATAGCAATCCATAGGTTTTAAGATACTTACTAGTCAGGTACATTCTTAGGCGTTTAATATGCGGTGTTGAGTCCATTTCGTTGAGCAAGGAGTAGCTCTTGTCTATTCCATATTTGACTTAAGGAACTTTATCTGTGCTCATTTCAATCTCTGGTTTTATGCAGCACCCCAACTCACCTTTACCCTTAAGCAAGCATAAGTTGGTTTTCTAAATTTGAGACCCTGTTCTGTTCTGTAATTCAGTTCCTGTGTAGCCAAGTTTACATTCCGTGTATTACTGATATCTTATGATGTTTCTTTTTCTGTGTGACTTACTTCAGTTAGAATCATCATACCTGAATCCACTCATTGTGCTGCTAAGGGCCTGATGACACAGATTTCATTGCTGAGTGATATTGCTTTGTAAGTAAATACCACAACTTCTTTATCCATTTTTCACTTTCTGCGATGTTGAACTTGTACTGTAAACGAGGTTCTTGTAAACAGAGCCGTTCCAAACTTTGGGGTGGCTGTGTCTTTTTGATTTTAATTTCCCTAAGCTATAGGACCATAAGTGGAAGTGCCCTAGGTTCTGTTGCTTTGTTTTTTAGATGTTTCAGGAAACACCATACACTTCTCCCGAGTGGTTGTTGGCAATTTGAATCCCGCCCATCAGCAAAACAAGGCTCCCAGTTCTCCATGGCCTGTCCTGCCTTTCTGGATTTTACACTTTTTTCAGATGGCCCTTTTGACCGGGGGGAAGTGAGACTTCATTGTAGTGCAGATTTCCTTTGCAAGCTTGCTTGGTTGGCCAAAAAGGGCGTATGCGTTTTTTCCTGAATATATTCAGGAAAAAACGCATACGCCCTTCTTGGCCAAGTGCATCATTGTGGACGTTCTGCCTCTTTTCCTATGCTTTCAATGCAATTCCAGTCTACCTCCTGAAATCGGTTTCGTGCAATTCTGCCCCGCTTTCAAGTCCTCTTGGCAGCCTTACTTCAGTCTATTTTTGGACGATAGCTGTCATTTATAACTCTGCAGGTTTGTGAATTTCAGTGTCCCTGAGCTCCTTTCTTCAACTCGCTTTCTTTTGAGCTGGCCGCAACACCGCAGGATGGCTTCAGGCCCTAATCTGGTTCTGGTACGGCACGCTGAGCCTTTGGTTAATTCCTCTTCCTGGTGGGAAATGAGAGTTAAATTTGCCCGTCCAGACACCTCCAGCTAGTCTCTCATTGGTTCTCGCTATTCCTGTTCATCTTCCGCAGAAATTGCAAACTGGGCCAAACAGGAGGTTAAAGGGACTGACTCTCCAAGTGGCGAGAGTGTTAGTAAAACGTCTGGAATGTTGCACCCGAGTACCAGGGGAGGAAAACTGAGACATATTTGAACACGTCTCCCGATCACATGGTTGATCATACTCTAGGTTCCACATGCATGTTTTAGCTGAAGGAAGAATACCTTAAACCTGGGTAGTTGAAACCCATGGAATGGGTACCATGCAATATGACTTCAAAGGGTCTTCATTTGCTCACCGAACCTCTCCAATCCTATCACTGCTGCGTTTATGCCCCTGTACACATGCTTGATTCTCTTTTGGAGACATAGCAATCCATAGGTTTTAAGATACTTACTAGTCAGGTACATTCTTAGGCGTTTAATATGGGGTGTTGAGTCCATTTCGTTGAGCAAGGAGTAGCTCTTGTCTATTCCATATTTGGCTTAAGGAACTTTATCTGTGCTCATTTCAATCTCTGGTTTTATGCAGCACCCCAACTCACCTTTACCCTTAAGCAAGAATAAGTTGGTTTTCTAAATTTGAGACACTGTTCTGTTCTGTAATTCAGTTCCTGTGTAGCCAAGTTTACATTCCATGTATTACTGATATCTTATGATGTTTCTTTTTCTGTGTGAGTTATTTCAGTTAGAATCATCATACCTGAATCCACTCATTGTGCTGCTAAGGGCCTGATGACACAGATTTCATTGCTGAGTGATATTGCTTTGTAAGTAAATACCACAACTTCTTTATCCATTTTTCACTTTCTGCGATGTTGAACTTGTACTGTAAACGAGGTTCTTGTAAACAGAGGCGTCCCAAACTTTGGGGTGGCTGTGTCTTTTTGATTTTAATTTCCCTAAGCTATAGGACCATAAGTGGCAGTGCCCTAGGCTCTGTTGCTTTGTTTTTTAGATGTTTCAGGAAACACCATACACTTCTCCCGAGTGGTTGTTGGCAATTTGAATCCCGCCCATCAGCAAAACAAGGCTCCCAGTTCTCCATGGCCTGTCCTGCCTTTCTGGATTTTACACTTTTTTCAGATGGCCCTTTTGACCGGGGGGAAGTGAGACTTCATTGTAGTGCAGATTTCCTTTGCAAGCTTGCTTGGTTGGCCAAAAAGGGCGTATGCGTTTTTTCCTGAATATATTCAGGAAAAAACGCATACGCCCTTTTTGGCCAAGTGCATCATTGTGGACGTTCTGCCTCTTTTCCTATGCTTTCAATACAATTCCAGTCTACCTCCTGAAATCGGTTTCCTGCAATTCTGCCCCGCTTTCAAGTCCTCTTGGCAGCCTTACTTCAGTCTATTTTTGGACGATAGCTGTCATTTATAACTCTGCAGGTTTGTGAATTACAGTGCCCCTGAGCTCCTTACTTCAACTCGCTTTCTTGTGACCTGGCCGCAACACCGCAGGATGGCTTCAGGCCCTAATCTGGTTCCGGCACGGCACGCTGAGCCTTTGGTTAATTCCTCTTCCTGGTGGCAAATGAGAGTTAAATTTGCCCGTCCAGACACCTACAGCTAGTCTCTCATTGGTTCTCGCTATTCCTGTTCATCTTCCGCAGAAATTGCAAACTGGGCCAAACAAGAGGTTAAAGGCGCTGACTCTCCAAGTGGGGAGAGTGTTAGTAAAGCGTCTGGAATGTTGCACCCAAGTACCAGGGGAGGAAAACTGAGACATATTTGAACACGTCTCCCGTTCACATGGTTGATCATACTTGGGTTCCACATGCATGTTTTAGCTGAAGGAAGAATACCTTAAACCTGGAGAGTTGAGACCCGTGGAATGGGTACCATGCAATATGACTTCAAAGGGTCTTCATTTGCTCACCGCACCTCTCCAATCCTATCACTGCTGTGTTTATGCCCCTGTACACACACTTGATTCTCTTTTGGAGACATAGCAATCCATAGGTTTTAAGATACTTACTAGTCAGGTACATTCTTAGGCGTTTAATATGGGGTGTTGAGTCCATTTCGTTGAGCAAGGAGTAGCTCTTGTCTATTCCATATTTGGCTTAAGGAACTTTATCTGTGCTCATTTCAATCTCTGGTTTTATGCAGCACCCCAACTCACCTTTACCCTTAAGCAAGCATAAGTTGGTTTTCTAAATTTGAGACCCTGTTCTGTTTTGGAATTCAGTTCCTGTGTAGCCAAGTTTACATTCCGTGTATTAGTGATATCTTATGATATTTCTTTTTCTGTGTGACTTATTTCAGTTAGAATCATCGTACCTGAATCCACTCATTGTGATGCTAAGGGCCTGATGACACAGATTTCATTGCTGAGTGATATTGCTTTGTAAGTAAATACCACAACTTCTTTATCCATTTTTCACTTTCTGCGATGTTGAACTTGTACTGTAAACGAGGTTCTTGTAAACAGATCCGTTCCAAACTTTGGGGTGGCTGTGTCTTTTTGATTTTAATTTCCCTAAGCTATAGGACCATAAGTGGAAGTGCCCTAGGCTCTGTTGCTTTGTTTTTTAGATGTTTCAGGAAACACCATACACTTCTCCCGAGTGGTTGTTGGCAATTTACATCCCGCCCATCAGCATAACAAGGCTCCCAGTTCTCCATGGCCTGTCTTGTCTTTCTGGATTTTACACTTTTTTCAGATGGCCCTTTTGACCGGGGGGAAGTGAGACTTCATTGTAGTGCAGATTTCCTTTGCAAGCTTGCTTGGTTGGCCAAAAAGGGCGTATGCGTTTTTTCCTGAATATATTCAGGAAAAAACGCATACGCCCTTTTTGGCCAAGTGCATCATTGTGGACGTTCTGCCTCTTTTCCTATGCTTTCAATGCAATTCCAGTCTACCTCCTGAAATCGGTTTCCTGCAATTCTGCCCCGCTTTCAAGTCCTCTTGGCAGCCTTACTTCAGTCTATTTTTGGACGATAGCTGTCATTTATAACTCTGCAGGTTTGTGCATTACAGTGCCCCTGAGCTCCTTTCTTCAACTTGCTTTCTTGTGACCTGGCCGCAACACCGCAGGATGGCTTCAGGCCCTAATCTGGTTCCGGCACGGCACGCAGAGCCTTTGGTTATTTCCTCTTCCTGGTGGGAAATGAGAGTTAAATTTGCCCGTCCAGACACCTCCAGCTAGCCTCTCATTGGTTCTCGCTATTCCTGTTCATCTTCCGCAGAAATTGCAAACTGGGCCAAACAGGAGGTTAAAGGCGCTGACTCTCCAAGTGGGGAGAGTGTTAGTAAAGCGTCTGGAATGTTGCACCCGAGTACCAGGGGAGGAAAACTGAGACATATTTGAACACGTCTCCCGTTCACATGGTTGATCATACTTGGGTTCCACATGCATGTTTTAGCTGAAGGAAGAATACCTTAAACCTGGAGAGTTGAGACCCGTGTAATGGGTACCATGCAATATGACTTCAAAGGGTCTTCATTTGCTCACCGAACCTCTCCAATCCTATCACTGCTGCGTTTATGCCCCTGTACACATGCTTGATTCTCTTTTGGAGACATAGCAATCCATAGGTTTTCCGATACTTACTAGTCAGGTACATTCTTAGGCGTTTAATATGCAGTGTTGAGTCCATTTCGTTGAGCAAGGAGTAGCTCTTGTCTATTCCATATTTGACTTAAGGAACTTTATCTGTGCTCATTTCAATCTCTGGTTTTATGCAGCACCCCAGCTGACCTTTACCCTTAAGCAAGCATAAGTTGGTTTTCTAAATTTGAGACCCTGTTCTGTTCTGTAATTCAGTTCCTGTGTAGCCAAGTTTACATTCCGTGTATTACTGATATCTTATGATGTTTCTTTTTCTGTGTGACTTATTTCAGGTAGAATCATCATACCTGAATCCACTCATTGTGATGCTAAGGGCCTGATGACATAGATTTCATTGCTGAGTGATATTGCTTTGTAAGTAAATACCACAACTTCTTTATCCATTTTTCACTTTCTGCGATGTTGAACTTGTACTGTAAACGAGGTTCTTGTAAACAGAGGCGTCCCAAACTTTGGGGTGGCTGTGTCTTTTTGATTTTAATTTCCCTAAACTATAGGACCATAAGTGGCAGTGCCCTAGGCTCTGTTGCTTTGTTTTTTAGATGTTTCAGGAAACACCATACACTTCTCCCAATTATCTGTTGGCAATTTACATCCCGCCCATCAGCATAACAAGGCTCCCAGTTCTCAATGGCCTGTTGCCTTTCTGGATTTTACACTTTTTTCAGATGGCCCTTTTGACCGGGGGGAAGTGAGACTTCATTGTAGTGCAGATTTCCTTTGCAAGCTTGCTTGGTTGGCCAAAAAGGGCGTATGCGTTTTTTCCTGAATATATTCAGGAAAAAACGCATACGCCCTTTTTGGCCAAGTGCATCATTGTGGACGTTCTGCCTCTTTTCCTATGCTTTCAATGCAATTCCAGTCTACCTCCTGAAATCGGTTTCCTGCAATTCTGCCCCGCTTTCAAGTCCTCTTGGCAGCCTTACTTCAGTCTATTTTTGGACGATAGCTGTCATTTATAACTCTGCAGGTTTGTGCATTACAGTGCCCCTGAGCTCCTTTCTTCAACTTGCTTTCTTGTGACCTGGCCGCAACACCGCAGGATGGCTTCAGGCCCTAATCTGGTTCCGGCACGGCACGCAGAGCCTTTGGTTATTTCCTCTTCCTGGTGGGAAATGAGAGTTAAATTTGCCCGTCCAGACACCTCCAGCTAGCCTCTCATTGGTTCTCGCTATTCCTGTTCATCTTCCGCAGAAATTGCAAACTGGGCCAAACAGGAGGTTAAAGGCACTGACTCTTCAAGTGCGGAGAATGTTAGTAAAGCGTCTGGAATGTTGCACCCGAGTACCAGGGGAGGAAAACTGAGACATATTTGAACACGTCTCCCGTTCACATGGTTGATCATACTTGGGTTCCACATGCATGTTTTAGCTGAAGGAAGAATACCTTAAACCTGGAGAGTTGAGACCCGTGTAATGGGTACCATGCAATATGACTTCAAAGGGTCTTCATTTGCTCACCGAACCTCTCCAATCCTATCACTGCTGCGTTTATGCCCCTGTACACACGCTTGATTCTCTTTTGGAGACATAGCAATCCATAGGATTTAAGATACTTACTAGTCAGGTACATTCTTAGGCGTTTACTATGGGGTGTTGAGTCCATTTCGTTGAGCAAGGAGTAGCTCTTGTCTATTCCATATTTGGCTTAAGGAACTTTATCTGTGCTCATTTCAATCTCTGGTTTTATGCAGCACCCCAACTCACCTTTCCCCTTAAGCAAGCATAAGTTGGTTTTCTAAATTTGAGACCCTGTTCTGTTTTGGAATGCAGTTCCTGTGTAGCCAAGTTTACATTCCGTGTATTAGTGATATCTTATGATGTTTCTTTTTCTGTGTGACTTATTTCAGTTAGAATAATCGTACCTGAATCCACTCATTATGCTGCTACGGGCATGATGACATAGATTTCATTGCTGAATGATACTGCATTGTACGTAAGTACCACAAGTTCTTTATCCATTTTTCACTTTCTGTGATATTGAACTTGTATGGTAAACAAGGTTCTTGTAAACGGAGGCGTCCCAAACTTTGGGGTGGCTGTGTCTTTTTGATTTTAATTTCCCTAAGCTATAGGACCATAAGTGGAAGTGCCCTAGGCTCTGTTGCTTTGTTTTTTAGATGTTTCAGGAAACACCATACACTTCTCCCGAGTGGTTGTTGGCAATTTACATCCCGCCCATCAGCATAACAAGGCTCCCAGTTGTCCATGGCCTGTCCTGCCTTTCTGGATTTTACACTTTTTTCAGATGGCCCTTTTGACCGGGGGGAAGTGAGACTTCATTGTAGTGCAGATTTCCTTTGCAAGCTTGCTTGGTTGGCCAAAAAGGGCGTATGCGTTTTTTCCTGAATATATTCAGGAAAAAACGCATACGCCCTTTTTGGCCAAGTGCATCATTGTGGACGTTCTGCCTCTTTTCCTATGCTTTCAATACAATTCCAGTCTACCTCCTGAAATCGGTTTCCTGCAATTCTGCCCCGCTTTCAAGTCCTCTTGGCAGCCTTACTTCAGTCTATTTTTGGACGATAGCTGTCATTTATAACTCTGCAGGTTTGTGAATTACAGTGCCCCTGAGCTCCTTTCTTCAACTTGCTTTCTTGTGACCTGGCCGCAACACCGCAGGATGGCTTCAGGCCCTAATCTGGTTCCGGCACGGCACGCTGAGCCTTTGGTTATTTCCTCTTCCTGGTGGGAAATGAGAGTTAAATTTGCCCGTCCAGACACCTCCAGCTAGTCTCTCATTGGTTCTCGCTATTCCTGTTCATCTTCCGCAGAAATTGCAAACTGGGCCAAACAGGAGGTTAAAGGCGCTGACTCTCCAAGTGGGGAGAGTGTTATTAAAGCGTCTGGAATGTTGCACCCGAGTACCAGGGGAGGAAAACTGAGACATATTTGAACACGTCTCCCGTTCACATGGTTGATCATACTTGGGTTCCACATGCATGTTTTAGCTGAAGGAAGAATACCTTAAACCTGGGTAGTTGAAACCCGTGGAATGGGTACCATGCAATATGACTTCAAAGGGTCTTCATTTGCTCACCGAACCTCTCCAATCCTATCACTGCTGCGTTTATGCCCCTGTACACATGCTTGATTCTCTTTCGGAGACATAGCAATCCATAGGTTTTAAGATACTTACTAGTCAGGTACATTCTTAGGCGTTTAATATGCGGTGTTGAGTCCATTTCATTGAGCAAGGAGTAGCTCTTGTCTATTCCATATTTGACTTAAGGAACTTTATCTGTGCTCATTTCAATCTCTGGTCTTATGCAGCACCCAAACTCACCTTTACCCTTAAGCAAGCATAAGTTGGTTTTCTAAATTTGAGTCCCTGTTCTGTTCTGTAATTCAGTTCCTGTGTAGCCAAGTTTACATTCCGTGTATTACTGATATCTTATGATGTTTCTTTTTCTGTGTGACTTACTTCAGTTAGAATCATCATACCTGAATCCACTCATTGTGCTGCTATGGGCCTGATGACACAGATTTCATTGCTGAGTGATATTGCTTTGTAAGTAAATACCACAACTTCTTTATCCATTTTTCACTTTCTGCGATGTTGAACTTGTACTGTAAACGAGGTTCTTGTAAACAGAGCCGTTCCAAACTTTGGGGTGGCTGTGTCTTTTTGATTTTAATTTCCCTAAGCTATAGGACCATAAGTGGAAGTGCCCTAGGCTCTGTTGCTTTGTTTTTTAGATGTTTCAGGAAACACCATACACTTCTCCCAAGTGTCTGTTGGCAATTTACATCCCGCCCATCAGCATAACAAGGCTCCCAGTTCTCAATGGCCTGTTGCCTTTCTGGATTTTACACTTTTTTCAGATGGCCCTTTTGGCCGGGGGGAAGTGAGACTTCATTGTAGTGCAGATTTCCTTTGCAAGCTTGCTTGGTTGGCCAAAAAGGGCGTATGCGTTTTTTCCTGAATATATTCAGGAAAAAATGCATACGCCCTTTTTGGCCAAGTGCATCATTGTGGACGTTCTGCCTCTTTTCCTATGCTTTCAATGCAATTGCAGTCTACCTCCTGAAATCGGTTTCCTGCAATTCTGCCCCGCTTTCAAGTCCTCTTGGCAGCCTTACTTCAGTCTATTTTTGGACGATAGCTGTCATTTATAACTCTGCAGGTTTGTGAATTACAGTGCCCCTGAGCTCCTTTCTTCAACTCGCTTTCTTGTGACCTGGCCGCAACACCGCATGATGGCTTCAGGCCCTAATCTGGTTCCGGCCCGGCATGCTGAGGCTTTGGTTAATTCCTCTTCCTGGTGGGAAATGAGAGTTAAATTTGCCCGTCCAGACACCTCCAGCTAGCCTCTCATTGGTTCTCGCTATTCCTGTTCATCTTCCACAGAAATTGCAAACTGGGCCAAACAGGAGATTAAAGGGACTGACTCTCCAAGTGGGGAGAGTGTTAGTAAAGCGTCTGGAGTGTTGCACCCGAGTACCAGGGGAGGAAAACTGAGACATATTTGAACACGTCTCCCGATCACATGGTTGATCATACTCTAGGTTACACATGCATGTTTTAGCTGAAGGAAGAATACCTTAAACCTGGGTAGTTGAAACCCGTGGAATGGGTACCATGCAATATGACTTCAAAGAGTCTTCATTTGCTCACCGCACCTCTCCAATCCTATCACTGCTGCGTTTATGCCCCTGTGCACATGCTTGATTCTCTTTCGGAGACATAGCAATCCATAGGTTTTAAGATACTTACTAGTCAGGTACATTCTTAGGCGTTTAATATGGGGTGTTGAGTCCATTTCGTTGAGCAAGGAGTAGCTCTTGTCTATTCCATATTTGGCTTAAGGAACTTTATCTGTGCTCATTTCAATCTCTGGTTTTATGCAGCACCCCAACTCACCTTTACCCTTAAGCAAGCATAAGTTGGTTTTCTAAATTTGAGACCCTGTTCTGTTCTGTAATTCAGTTCCTGTGTAGCCAAGTTTCCATTCCGTGTATTACTGATATCTTATGATGTTTCTTTTTCTGTGTGACTTATTTCAGTTAGAATCATCATACCTGAATCCACTCATTGTGCTGCTAAGGGCCTGATGACACAGATTTCATTGCTGAGTGATATTGCTTTGTAAGTAAATACCACAACTTCTTTATCCATTTTTCACTTTCTGCGATGTTGAACTTGTACTGTAAACGAGGTTCTTGTAAACAGAGCCTTTCCAAACTTTGGGGTGGCTGTGTCTTTTTTATTTTAATTTCCCTAAGCTATAGGACCATAAGTGGAAGTGCCCTAGGCTCTGTTGCTTTGTTTTTTAGATGTTTCAGGAAACACCATACACTTCTCCCGAGTGTCTGTTGGCAATTTACATCCCGCCCATCAGCATAACAAGGCTCCCAGTTCTCAATGGCCTGTTGCCTTTCTGGATTTTACACTTTTTTCAGATGGCCCTTTTGGCCGGGGGGAAGTGAGACTTCATTGTAGTGCAGATTTCCTTTGCAAGCTTGCTTGGTTGGCCAAAAAGGGCGTATGCGTTTTTTCCTGAATATATTCAGGAGAAAACGCATACGCCCTTTTTGGCCAAGTGCATCATTGTGGACGTTCTGCCTCTTTTCCTATGCTTTCAATGCAATTCCAGTCTACCTCCTGAAATCGGTTTCCTGCAATTCTGCCCCTCTTTCAAGTCCTCTTGGCAGCCTTACTTCAGTCTATTTTTGGACGATAGCTGTCATTTATAACTCTGCAGGTTTGTGCATTACAGTGCCCCTGAGCTCCTTTCTTCAACTTACTTTCTTGTGACCTGGCCGCAACACCGCAGGATGGCTTCAGGCCCTAATCTGGTTCCGGCACGGCACGCTGAGCCTTTGGTTAATTCCTCTTCCTGGTGGGAAATGAGAGTTAAATTTGCCCGTCCAGACACCTCCAGCTAGCCTCTCATTGGTTCTCGCTATTCCTGTTCATCTTCCGCAGAAATTGCAAACTGGGCCAAACAGGAGGTTAAAGGGACTGACTCTCCAAGTGGGGAGAGTGTTAGTAAAGCGTCTGGAATGTTGCACCCGAGTACCAGGGGAGGAAAACTGAGACATATTTGAACACGTCTCCCGATCACATGGTTGATCATACTCTAGGTTCCACATGCATGTTTTAGCTGAAGGAAGAATACCTTAAACCTGGGTAGTTGAAACCCGTGGAATGGGTACCATGCAATATGACTTCAAAGGGTCTTCATTTGCTCACCGAACCTCTCCAATCCTATCACTGCTGCGTTTATGCCCCTGTACACATGCTTTATTCTCTTTCGGAGACATAGCAATCCATAGGTTTTAAGATACTTACTAGTCAGGTACATTCTTAGGCGTTTAATATGGGGTGTTGAGTCCATTTCGTTGAGCAAGGAGTAGCTCTTGTCTATTCCATATTTGGCTTAAGGAACTTTATCTGTGCTCATTTCAATCTCTGGTTTTATGCAGCACCCCAACTCACCTTTACCCTTAAGCAAGAATAAGTTGGTTTTCTAAATTTGAGACCCTGTTCTGTTCTGTAATTCAGTTCCTGTGTAGCCAAGTTTACATTCCGTGTATTACTGATATCTTATGATGTTTCTTTTTCTGTGTGACTTATTTCAGTTAGAATCATCATACCTGAATCCACTCATTGTGCTGCTAAGGGCCTGATGACACAGATTTCATTGCTGAGTGATATTGCTTTGTAAGTAAATACCACAACTTCTTTATCCATTTTTCACTTTCTGCGATGTTGAACTTGTACTGTAAACGAGGTTCTTGTAAACAGAGCCGTTCCAAACTTTGGGGTGGCTGTGTCTTTTTGATTTTAATTTCCCTAAGCTATAGGACCATAAGTGGAAGTGCCCTAGGCTCTGTTGCTTTGTTTTTTAGATGTTTCAGGAAACACCATACACTTCTCCCAAGTGTCTGTTGGCAATTTACATCCCGCCCATCAGCATAACAAGGCTCCCCGTTCTCAATGGCCTGTTGCCTTTCTGGATTTTACACTTTTTTCAGATGACCCTTTTGGCCGGGGGGAAGTGAGACTTCATTGTAGTGCAGATTTCCTTTGCAAGCTTGCTTGGTTGGCCAAAAAGGGCGTATGCGTTTTTTCCTGAATATATTCAGGAAAAAACGCATACGCCCTTTTTGGCCAAGTGCATCATTGTGGACGTTCTGCCTTTTTTCCTATGCTTTCAATGCAATTCCAGTCTACCTCCTGAAATCGGTGTCCTGCAATTCTGCCCCGCTTTCAAGTCCTCTTGGCAGCCTTACTTCAGTCTATTTTTGGACGATAGCTGTCATTTATAACTCTGCAGGTTTGTGAATTACAGTGCCCCTGAGCTCCTTTCTTCAACTCGCTTTCTTGTGACCTGGCCGCAACACCGCAGGATGGCTTCAGGCCCTAATCTGGTTCCGGCCCGGCATGCTGAGCCTTTGGTTAATTCCTCTTCCTGGTGGGAAATGAGAGTTAAATTTGCCCGTCCAGACACCTCCAGCTAGTCTCTCATTGGTTCTCGCTATTCCTGTTCATCTTCCGCAGAAATTGCAAACTGGGCCAAACAGGAGGTTAAAGGGACTGACTCTCCAAGTGGGGAGAGTGTTAGTAAAGCGTCTGGAATGTTGCACCCGAGTACCAGGGGAGGAAAACTGAGACATATTTGAACACGTCTCCCGATCACATGGTTGATCATACTCTAGGTTCCACATGCATGTTTTAGCTGAAGGAAGAATACCTTAAACCTGGGTAGTTGAAACCCGTGGAATGGGTACCATGCAATATGACTTCAAAGGGTCTTCATTTGCTCACCGCACCTCTCCAATCCTATCACTGCTGCGTTTATACCCCTGTACACATGCTTGATTCTCTTTCGGAGACATAGCAATCCATAGGTTTTAAGATACTTACAAGTCAGGTACATTCTTAGGTGTTTAATATGCGGTGTTGAGTCCATTTCGTTGAGCAAGGAGTAGCTCTTGTCTATTCCATATTTGGCTTAAGGAACTTTATCTGTGCTCATTTCAATCTCTGGTTTTATGCAGCACCCCAACTCACCTTTACCCTTAAGCAAGCATAAGTTGGTTTTCTAAATTTGAGACCCTGTTCTGTTCTGTAATTCAGTTCCTGTGTAGCCAAGTTTACATTCCGTGTATTACTGATATCTTATGATGTTTCTTTTTCTGTGTGACTTACTTCAGTTAGAATCATCATACCTGAATCCACTCATTGTGCTGCTAAGGGCCTGATGACACAGATTTCATTGCTGAGTGATATTGTTTTGTAAGTAAATACCACAACTTCTTTATCCATTTTTCACTTTCTGCGATGTTGAACTTGTACTGTAAACGAGGTTCTTGTAAACAGAGCCGTTCCAAACTTTGGGGTGGCTGTGTCTTTTTGATTTTAATTTCCCTAAGCTATAGGACCATAAGTGGAAGTGCCCTAGGTTCTGTTGCTTTGTTTTTTAGATGTTTCAGGAAACACCATACACTTCTCCCGAGTGGTTGTTGGCAATTTACATCCCGCCCATCAGCATAACAAGGCTCCCAGTTCTCCATGGCCTGTCCTGCCTTTCTGGATTTTACACTTTTTTCAGATGGCCCTTTTGACCGGGGGAAGTGAGACTTCATTGTAGTGCAGATTTCCTTTGCAAGCTTGCTTGGTTGGCCAAAAAGGGCGTATGCGTTTTTTCCTGAATATATTCAGGAAAAAACGCATACGCCCTTTTTGGCCAAGTGCATCATTGTGGACGTTCTGCCTCTTTTCCTATGCTTTCAATGCAATTCCAGTCTACCTCCTGAAATCGGTTTCCTGCAATTCTGCCCCGCTTTCAAGTCCTCTTGGCAGCCTTACTTCAGTCTATTTTTGGACGATAGCTGTCATTTATAACTCTGCAGGTTTGTGAATTACAGTGCCCCTGAGCTCCTTTCTTCAACTCGCTTTCTTGTGACCTGGCCGCAACACCGCAGGATGGCTTCAGGCCCTAATCTGGTTCCGGCACGGCACGCTGAGCCTTTGGTTATTTCCTCTTCCTGGTGGGAAATGAGAGTTAAATTTGCCCGTCCAGACACCTCCAGCTAGCCTCTCATTGGTTCTCGCTATTCCTGTTCATCTTCCGCAGAAATTGCAAACTGGGCCAAACAGGAGGTTAAAGGGACTGACTCTCCAAGTGGGGAGAGTGTTAGTAAAGCGTCTGGAATGTTGCACCCGAGTACCAGGGGAGGAAAACTGAGACATATTTGAACACGTCTCCCGATCACATGGTTGATCATACTCTAGGTTCCACATGCATGTTTTAGCTGAAGGAAGAATACCTTAAACCTGGGTAGTTGAAACCCGTGGAATGGGTACCATGCAATATGACTTCAAAGGGTCTTCATTTGCTCACCGAACCTCTCCAATCCTATCACTGCTGCATTTATGCCCCTGTACACATGCTTGATTCTCTTTCGGAGACATAGCAATCCATAGGTTTTAAGATACTTACTAGTCAGGTACATTCTTAGGCGTTTAATATGCGGTGTTGAGTCCATTTCGTTGAGCAAGGAGTAGCTCTTGTCTATTCCATATTTGGCTTAAGGAACTTTATCTGTGCTCATTTCAATCTCTGGTTTTATGCAGCACCCCAACTCACCTTTACCCTTAAGCAAGCATAAGTTGTTTTTCTAAATTTGAGACCCTGTTCTGTTCTGTAATTCAGTTCCTGTGTAGCCAAGTTTACATTCCGTGTATTACTGATATCTTATGATGTTTCTTTTTCTGTGTGACTTATTTCAGTTAGAATCATCGTACCTGAATCTACTCATTATGCTGCTACGGGCCTGATGACATAGATTTCATTGCTGAGTGATACTGCATTGTACGTAAGTACCACAAGTTCTTTATCCATTTTTCACTTTCTGCGATGTTGAACTTGTACTGTAAACGAGGTTCTTGTAAACAGAGCCGTTCCAAACTTTGGGGTGGCTGTGTCTTTTTGATTTTAATTTCCCTAAGCTATAGGACCATAAGTGGAAGTGCCCTAGGCTCTGTTGCTTTGTTTTTTAGATGTTTCAGGAAACACCATACACTTCTCCCAAGTGTCTGTTGGCAATTTACATCCCGCCCATCAGCATAACAAGGCTCCCAGTTCTCAATGGCCTGTAGCCTTTCTGGATTTTACACTTTTTTCAGATGGCCCTTTTGACCGGGGGGAAGTGAGACTTCATTGTAGTGCAGATTTCTTTTGCAAGCTTGCTTGGTTGGCGAAAAAGGGCGTATGCGTTTTTTCCTGAATATATTCAGGAAAAAACGCATACGCCCTTTTTGGCCAAGTGCATCATTGTGGACGTTCTGCCTCTTTTCCTATGCTTTCAATGCAATTCCAGTCTACCTCCTGAAATCGGTTTCCTGCAATTCTGCCCCGCTTTCAAGTCCTCTTGGCAGCCTTACTTCAGTCTATTTTTGGACGATAGCTGTCATTTATAACTCTGCAGGTTTGTGAATTACAGTGCCCCTGAGCTCCTTTCTTCAACTCGCTTTCTTGTGACCTGGCCGCAACACCGCATGATGGCTTCAGGCCCTAATCTGGTTCCGGCACGGCACGCTGAGCCTTTGGTTAATGCCTCTTCCTGGTGGGAAATGAGAGTTAAATTTGCCCGTCCAGACACCTCCAGCTAGCCTCTCATTGGTTCTCGCTATTCCTGTTCATCTTCCGCAGAAATTGCAAACTGGGCCAAACAGGAGGTTAAAGGCGCTGACTCTCCAAGTGGGGAGAGTGTTAGTAAAGCGTCTGGAATGTTGCACCCGAGTACCAGGGGAGGAAAACTGAGACATATTTGAACACGTCTCCCGTTCACATGGTTGATCATACTTGGGTTCCACATGCATGTTTTAGCTGAAGGAAGAATACCTTAAACCTGGAGAGTTGAGACCCGTGTAATGGGTACCATGCCATATGACTTCAAAGGGTCTTCATTTGCTCACCGAACCTCTCCAATCCTATCACTGCTGCGTTTATGCCCCTGTACACATGCTTGATTCTCTTTCGGAGACATAGCAATCCATAGGTTTTACGATACTTACTAGTCAGGTACATTCTTAGGCGTTTAATATGCGGTGTTGAGTCCATTTCGTTGAGCAAGGAGTAGCTCTTGTCTATTCCATATTTGACTTAAGGAACTTTATCTGTGCTCATTTCAATCTCTGGTTTTATGCAGCACCCCAACTCACCTTTACCCTTAAGCAAGCATAAGTTGGTTTTCTAAATTTGAGTCCCTGTTCTGTTCTGTAATTCAGTTCCTGTGTAGCCAAGTTTACATTCCGTGTATTACTGATATCTTATGATGTTTCTTTTTCTGTGTGACTTACTTCAGTTAGAATCATCATACCTGAATCCACTCATTGTGCTGCTAAGGGCCTGATGACACAGATTTCATTGCTGAGTGATATTGCTTTGTAAGTAAATACCACAACTTCTTTATCCATTTTTCACTTTCTGCGATTTTGAACTTGTACTGTAAATGAGGTTCTTGTAAACAGAGCCGTTCCAAACTTTGGGGTGGCTGTGTCTTTTTGATTTTAATTTCCCTAAGCTATAGGACCATAAGTGGAAGTGCCCTAGGTTCTGTTGCTTTGTTTTTTAGATGTTTCAGGAAACACCATACACTTCTCCCGAGTGGTTGTTGGCAATTTACATCCCGCCCATCAGCATAACAAGGCTCCCAGTTCTCCATGGCCTGTCCTGCCTTTCTGGATTTTACACTTTTTTCAGATGGCCCTTTTGACCGGGGGGAAGTGAGACTTCATTGTAGTGCAGATTTCCTTTGCAAGCTTGCTTGGTTGGCCAAAAAGGGCGTATGCGTTTTTTCCTGAATATATTCAGGAAAAAACGCATAGGCCCTTTTTGTCCAAGTGCATCATTGTGGACGTTCTGCCTCTTTTCCTATGCTTTCAATGCAATTCCAGTCTACCTCCTGAAATCGGTTTCCTGCAATTCTGCCCCGCATTGAAGTCCTCTTGGCAGCCTTACTTCAGTCTATTTTTGGACGATAGCTGTCATTTATAACTCTGCAGGTTTGTGAATTACAGTGCCCCTGAGCTCCTTTCTTCAACTCGCTTTCTTGTGACCTGGCCGCAACACCACAGGATGGCTCCAGGCCCTAATCTGGTTCCGGTACGGCACGCTGAGCCTTTGGTTATTTCCTCTTCCTGGTGGGAAATGAGAGTTAAATTTGCCCGTCCAGACACCTCCAGCTAGCCTCTCATTTGTTCTCGCTATTCCTGTTCATCTTCCGCAGAAATTGCAAACTGTGCCAAACAGGAGGTTAAAGGCGCTGACTCTCCAAGTGGGGAGAGTGTTAGTAAAGCGTCTGGAATGTTGCACCCGAGTACCAGGGGAGGAAAACTGAGACATATTTGAACACGTCTCCCGATCACATGGTTGATCATACTTGGGTTCCACATGCATGTTTTAGCTGAAGGAAGAATACCTTAAACCTGGAGAGTTGAGACCCGTGTAATGGGTACCATGCAATATGACTTCAAAGGGTCTTCATTTGCTCACCGAACCTCTCCAATCCTATCACTGCTGCGTTTATGGCCTTGTACACATGCTTGAATCTCTTTCGGAGACATAGCAATCCATAGGTTTTAAGATACTTACTAGTCAGGTACATTCTTAGGTGTTTAATATGCGGTGTTGAGTCAATTTCATTGAGCAAGGAGTAGCTCTTGTCTATTCCATATTTGGCTTAAGGAACTTTATCTGTGCTCATTTCAATCTCTGGTTTTATGCAGCAACCCAACTCACCTTTACCCTTAAGCAAGCATAAGTTGGTTTTCTAAATTTGAGAACCTGTTCTGTTTTGGAATTCAGTTCCTGTGTAGCCAAGTTTACATTCCGTGTATTAGTGATATCTTATGATGTTTCTTTTTCTGTGTGACTTATTTCAGTTAGAATCATCGTACCTGAATCTACTCATTATGCTGCTACGGGCCTGATGACATAGATTTCATTGCTGAGTGACACTGCATTGTACGTAAGTACCACAAGTTCTTTATCCATTTTTCACTTTCTGCGATGTTGAACTTGTACTGTAAACGAGGTTCTTGTAAACAGAGCCGTTCCAAACTTTGGGGTGGCTGTGTCTTTTTGATTTTAATTTTCCTAAGCTATAGGACCATAAGTGGAAGTGCCCTAGGCTCTGTTGCTTTGTTTTTTAGATGTTTCAGGAAACACCATACACTTCTCCCAAGTGTCTGTTGGCAATTTACATCCCGTCCATCAGCATAACAAGGCTCCCAGTTCTCCATGGCCTGTTGCCTTTCTGGATTTTACACTTTTTTCAGATGGCCCTTTTGACCGGGGGGAAGTGAGACTTCATTGTAGTGCAGATTTCCTTTGCAAGCTTGCTTGGTTGGCCAAAAAGGGCGTATGCGTTTTCTCCTGAATATATTCAGGAAAAAAGGAATACGCCCTTTTTGGCCAAGTGCATCATTGTGGACGTTCTGCCTCTTTTCCTATGCTTTCAATGCAATTCCAGTCTACCTCCTGAAATTGGTTTCCTGCAATTCTGCCCCGCTTTCAAGTCCTCTTGGCAGCCTTACTTCAGTCTATTTTTGGACGATAGCTGTCATTTATAACTCTGCAGTTTTGTGAATTACAGTGCCCCTGAGCTCCTTTCTTCAACTCGCTTTCTTGTGACCTGGCCGCAACACCGCAGGATGGCTTCAGGCCCTAATCTGGTTCCGGCCCGGCATGGTGAGCCTTTGGTTAATTCCTCTTCCTGGTGGGAAATGAGAGTTAAATTTGCCCGTCCAGACACCTACAGCTAGTCTCTCATTGGTTCTCGCTATTCCTGTTCATCTTCCGCAGAAATTGCAAACTGGGCCAAACAGGAGGTTAAAGGGACTGACTCTCCAAGTCGGGAGAGTGTTAGTAAAGCGTCTGGAATGTTGCACCCGAGTTCCAGGGTACGAAAACTGAGACATATTTGAACACGTCTCCCGATCACATGGTTGATCATACTCTAGGTTCCACATGCATGTTTTAGCTGAAGGAAGAATACCTTAAACCTGGGTAGTTGAAACCCGAGGAATGGGTACCATGCAATATGACTTCAAAGGGTCTTCATTTGCTCACCGAACCTCTCCAATCCTATCACTGCTGCGTTTATGCCCCTGTACACATGCTTGATTCTCTTTCGGAGACATAGCAATCCATAGGTTTTAAGATACTTACTAGTCAGGAACATTCTTAGGCGTTTAATATGGGATGTTGAGTCCATTTCGTTGAGCAAGGAGTAGCTCTTGTCTATTCCATATTTGGCTTAAGGAACTTTATCTGTGCTCATTTCAATCTCTGGTTTTATGCAGCACCCCAACTCACCTTTACCCTTAAGCAAGCATAAGTTGTTTTTCTAAATTTGAGACCCTGTTCTGTTCTGTAATTCAGTTCCTGTGTAGCCAAGTTTCCATTCCCTGTATTACTGATATCTTATGATGTTTCTTTTTCTGTGTGACTTATTTCAGTTAGAATCATCATACCTGAATCCACTCATTGTGCTGCTAAGGGCCTGATGACACAGATTTCATTGCTGAGTGATATTGCTTTGTAAGTAAATACCACAACTTCTTTATCCATTTTTCACTTTCTGCGATGTTGAACTTGTACTGTAAACGAGGTTCTTGTAAACAGAGCCGTTCCAAACGTTGGGGTGGCTGTGTCTTTTTGATTTTAATTTCCCTAAGCTATAGGACCATAAGTGGCAGTGCCCTAGGCTCTGTTGCTTTGTTTTTTAGATGTTTCAGGAAACACCATACACTTCTCCCGAGTGGTTGTTGGCAATTTACATCCCGCCCATCAGCATAACAAGGCTCCCAGTTCTCCATGGCCTGTCCTGCCTTTCTGGATTTTACACTTTTTTCAGATGGCCCTTTTGACCGGGGGGAAGTGAGACTTCATTGTAGTGCAGATTTCCTTTGCAAGCTTGCTTGGTTGGCCAAAAAGGGCGTATGCGTTTTTTCCTGAATATATTCAGGAAAAAACGCATACGCCCTTTTTGGCCAAGTGCATCATTGTGGACGTTCTGCCTCTTTTCCTATGCTTTCAATGCAATTCCAGTCTACCTCCTGAAATCGGTTTCCTGCAATTCTGCCCTGCTTTCAAGTCCTCTTGGCAGCCTTACTTCCGTCTATTTTTGGACGATAGCTGTCATTTATAACTCTGCAGGTTTGTGAATTACAGTGCCCCTGAGCTCCTTTCTTCAACTCGCTTTCTTGTGACCTGGCCGCAACACCGCAGGATGGCTTCAGGCCATAATCTGGTTCCGGCACGGCACGCTGAGCCTTTCGTTATTTCCTCTTCCTGGTGGGAAATGAGAGTTAAATTTGCCCGTCCAGACACCTCCAGCTAGTCTCTCATTGGTTTTCGCTATTCCTGTTCATCTCCCGCAGAAATTGCAAACTGGGCCAAACAGGAGGTTAAAGGCGCTGACTCTCCAAGTGGGGAGAGTGTTAGTAAAGCGTCTGGAATGTTGCACCCGAGTACCAGGGGAGGAAAACTGAGACATATTTGAACACGTCTCCCGTTCACATGGTTGATCATACTTGGGTTCCACATGCATGTTTTAGCTGAAGGAAGAATACCTTAAACCTGGAGAGTTAAGACCCGTGTAATGGGTGCCATGCAATATGACTTCAAAGGGTCTTCATTTGCTCACCGAACCTCTCCAATCCTATCACTGCTGCGTTTATGCCCCTGTACACATGCTTGATTCTCTTTCGGAGACATAGCAATCCATAGGTTTTAAGATACTTACTAGTCAGGTACATTCTTAGGCGTTTAATATGCGGTGTTGAGTCCATTTCTTTGAGCAAGGAGTAGCTCTTGTCTATTCCATATTTGACTTAAGGAACTTTATCTGTGCTCATTTCAATCTCTGGTTTTATGCAGCACCCCAACTCACCTTTCCCCTTAAGCAAGCATAAGTTGGTTTTCTAAATTTGAGACCCTGTTCTGTTCTGTAATTCAGTTCCTGTGTAGCCAAGTTTACATTCCGTGTATTACTGATATCTTATGATGTTTCTTTTTCTGTGTGACTTACTTCAGTTAGAATCATCATACCTGAATCCACTAATTGTGCTGCTAAGGGCCTGATGACACAGATTTCATTGCTGAGTGATATTTCTTTGTAAGTAAATACCACAACTTCTTTATCCATTTTTCACTTTCTGCGATGTTGAACTTGTACTGTAAACGAGGTTCTTGTAAACAGAGCCGTTCCAAACTTTGGGGTGGCTGTGTCTTTTTGATTTTAATTTCCCTAAGCTATAGGACCATAAGTGGAAGTGCCCTAGGTTCTGTTGCTTTGTTTTTTAGATGTTTCAGGAAACACCATACACTTCTCCCGAGTGGTTGTTGGCAATTTACATCCCGCCCATCAGCATAACAAGGCTCCCAGTTCTCCATGGCCTGTCCTGCCTTTCTGGATTTTACACTTTTTTCAGATGGCCCTTTTGACCGGGGGGAAGTGAGACTTCATTGTAGTGCAGATTTCCTTTGCAAGTTTGCTTGGTTGGCCAAAAAGGGCGTATGCGTTTTTTCCTGAATATATTCAGGAAAAAACGCATACGCCCTTTTTGGCCAAGTGCATCATTGTGGACGTTCTGCCTCTTTTCCTATGCTTTCAATGCAATTCCAGTCTACCTCCTGAAATCGGTTTCCTGCAATTCTGCCCCGCTTTCAAGTCCTCTTGGCAGCCTTACTTCAGTCTATTTTTGGACGATAGCTGTCATTTATAACTCTGCAGGTTTGTGAATTACAGTGCCCCTGAGCTCCTTTCTTCAACTCGCTTTCTTTTGAGCTGGCCGCCACACCGCAGGATGGCTTCAGGCCCTAATCTGGTTCCGGTACGGCACGCTGAGCCTTTGGTTATTTCCTCTTCCTGGTGGGAAATGAGAGTTAAATTTGCCCGTCCAGACACCTCCAGCTACTCTCTCATTGGTTCTCGCTATTCCTGTTCATCTTCCGCAGAAATTGCAAACTGGGCCAAACAGGAGGTTAAAGGCGCTGACTCTCCAAGTGGGGAGAGTGTTAGTAAAGCGTCTGGAATGTTGCACCCGAGTATCAGGGGAGGAAAACTGAGACATATTTGAACACGTCTCCCGATCACATGGTTGATCATTCTTGGGTTCCACATGCATGTTTTAGCTGAAGGAAGAATACCTTAAACCTGGAGAGTTGAGACCTGTGGAATGGGTACCATGCAATATGACTTCAAAGGGTCTTCATTTGCTCACCGAACCTCTCCAATCCTATCACTGCTGCGTTTATGCCCCTGTACACATGCTTGATTCTCTTTTGGAGACATAGCAATCCATAGGTTTTACAATACTTACTAGTCAGGTACATTCTTAGGCGTTTAATATGCGGTGTTGAGTCCATTTCGTTGAGCAAGGAGTAGCTCTTGTCTATTCCATATTTGACTTAAGGAACTTTATCTGTGCTCATTTCAATCTCTGGTTTTATGCAGCACCCCAACTCACCTTTACCCTTAAGCAAGCATAAGTTGGTTTTCTAAATTTGAGACCCTGTTCTGTTCTGTAATTCAGTTCCTGTGTAGCCAAGTTTACATTCCGTGTATTACTGATATCTTATGATGTTTCTTTTTCTGTGTGACTTATTTCAGTTAGAATCATCATACCTGAATCCACTCATTGTGATGCTAAGGGCCTGATGACATAGATTTCATTGCTGAGTGATATTGCTTTGTAAGTAAATACCACAACTTCTTTATCCATTTTTCACTTTCTGCGATGTTGAACTTGTACTGTAAACGAGGTTCTTGTAAACAGAGGCGTCCCAAACTTTGGGGTGGCTGTGTCTTTTTGATTTTAATTTCCCTAAGCTATAGGACCATAAGTGGCAGTGCCCTAGGCTCTGTTGCTTTGTTTTTTAGATGTTTCAGGAAACACCATACACTTCTCCCGAGTGTCTGTTGGCAATTTACATCCCGCCCATCAGCATAACAAGGCTCCCAGTTCTCCATGGCCTGTCCTACCTTTCTGGATTTTACACTTTTTTCAGATGGCCCTTTTGACCGGGGGGAAGTGAGACTTCATTGTAGTGCAGATTTCCTTTGCAAGCTTGCTTGGTTGGCGAAAAAGTGCGTATGCGTTTTTTCCTGAATATATTCAGGAATAATTTGCCCGTCCAGACACCTCCAGCTAGCCTCTCATTGGTTCTCGCTATTCCTGTTCATCTTCCGCAGAAATTGCAAACTGGGCCAAACAGGAGGTTAAAGGCGCTGACTCTCCAAGTGGGGAGAGTGTTAGTAAAGCGTCTGGAATGTTGCACCCGAGTACCAGGGGAGGAAAACTGAGACATATTTGAACATGTCTCCCGTTCACATGGTTGATCATACTTGGGTTCCACATGCATGTTTTAGCTGAAGGAAGAATACCTTAAACCTGGAGAGTTGAGACCCGTGTAATGGGTACCATGAAATATGACTTCAAAGGGTCTTCATTTGCTCACCGAACCTCTCCAATCCTATCACTGCTGCGTTTATGCCCCTGTACACATGCTTGATTCTCTTTTGGAGACATAGCAATCCATAGGTTTTACGATACTTACTAGTCAGGTACATTCTTAGGCGTTTAATATGCGGTGTTGAGTCCATTTCGTTGAGCAAGGAGTAGCTCTTGTCTATTCCATATTTGACTTAAGGAACTTTATCTGTGCTCATTCCAATCTCTGGTTTTATGCAGCACCCCAACTCACCTTTACCCTTAAGCAAGCATAAGTTGGTTTTCTAAATTTGAGACCCTGTTCTGTTCTGTAATTCAGTTCCTGTGTAGCCAAGGTTACATTCCGTGTATTACTGATATTTTATGATGTTTTTTTTCTGTGTGACTTATTTCAGTTAGAATCATCATACCTGAATCCACTCATTGTGATGCTAAGGGCCTGATGACATAGATTTCATTGCTGAGTGATATTGCTTTGTAAGTAAATACCACAAGTTCTTTATCCATTTTTCACTTTCTGCGATGTTGAACTTGTACTGTAAACGAGGTTCTTGTAAACAGAGGCGTCCCAAACTTTGGGGTGGCTGTGTCTTTTTGATTTTAATTTCCCTAAGCTATAGGACCATAAGTGGCAGTGCCCTAGGCTCTGTTGCTTTGTTTTTTAGATGTTTCAGGAAACACCATACACTTCTCCCGAGTGTCTGTTGGCAATTTACATCCCGCCCATCAGCATAACAAGGCTCCCAGTTCTCCATGGCCTGTCCTGCCTTTCTGGATTTTACACTTTTTTCAGATGGCCCTTTTGATCGGGGGGAAGTGAGACTTCATTGTAGTGCAGATTTCCTTTGCAAGCTTGCTTGGTTGGCCAAAAAGGGCGTATGCGTTTTTTCCTGAATATATTCAGGAAAAAACTCATACGCCCTTTTTGGCCAAGTGCATCATTGTGGACGTTCTGCCTCTTTTCCTATGCTTTCAATGCAATTCCAGTCTACCTCCTGAAATCGGTTTCCTGCAATTCTGCCCCACTTTCAAGTCCTCTTGGCAGCCTTACTTCAGTCTATTTTTGGACGATAGCTGTCATTTATAACTCTGCAGTTTTGTGAATTACAGTGCCCCTGAGCTCCTTTCTTCAACTCGCTTTCTTGTGACCTGGCCGCAACACCGCAGGATGGCTTCAGGCCCTAATCTGGTTCCGGCCCGGCATGCTGAGCCTTTGGTTAATTCCTCTTCCTGGTGGGAAATGAGAGTTAATTTTGCCCGTCTAGACACCTCCAGCTAGCCTCTCATTGGTTCTCGCTATTCCTGTTCATCTTCCGCAGAAATTGCAAACTGGGCCAAACAGGAGGTTAAAGGCGCTGACTCTCCAAGTGGGGAGAGTGTTAGTAAAGTGTCTGGAATGTTGCACCCGAGTACCAGGGGAGGAAAACTGAGACATATTTGAACACGTCTCCCGTTCACATGGTTGATCATACTTGGGTTCCACATGCATGTTTTAGCTGAAGGAAGAATACCTTAAACCTGGAGAGTTGAGACCCGTGGAATGGGTACCATGCAATATGACTTCAAAGGGTCTTCATTTGCTCACCGAACCTCTCCAATCCTATCACTGCTGCGTTTATGCCCCTGTACACATGCTTGATTCTCTTTTGGAGACATAGCAATCCATAGGTTTTACGATACTTACTAGTCAGGTACATTCTTAGGCGATTAATATGCGGTGTTGAGTCCATTTCGTTGAGCAAGGAGTAGCTCTTGTCTATTTCATATTTGACTTAAGGAACTTTATCTGTGCTCATTTCAATCTCTGGTTTTATGTAGCACCCCAACTCACCTTTCCCCTTAAGCAAGCATAAGTTGGTTTTCTAAATTTGAGACCCTGTTCTGTTCTGTAATTCAGTTCCTGTGTAGCCAAGTTTACATTCCGTGTATTACTGATATCTTATGATGTTTCTTTTTCTGTGTGACTTATTTCAGTTAGAATCATCATACCTGAATCCACTCATTGTGATGCAAAGGGCCTGATGACATAGATTTCATTGCTGAGTGATATTGCTTTGTAAGTAAATACCACAACTTCTTTATCCATTTTTCACTTTCTGCGATGTTGAACTTGTACTGTAAACGAGGTTCTTGTAAACAGAGCCGTTCCAAACTTTGGGGTGGCTGTGTCTTTTTGATTTTAATTTCCCTAAGCTATAGGACCATAAGTGGAAGTGCCCTAGGCTCTGTTGCTTTGTTTTTTAGATATTTCAGGAAACACCATACACTTCTCCCAAGTGTCTGTTGGCAATTTACATCCCGCCCATCAGCATAACAAGGTTCCCAGTTCTCAATGGCCTGTTGCCTTTCTGGATTTTACACTTTTTTCAGATGGCCCTTTTGACCGGGGGGAAGTGAGACTTCATTGTAGTGCAGATTTCCTTTGCAAGCTTGCTTGGTTGGCCAAAAAGGGCGTATGCGTTTTTTCCTGAATATATTCAGGAAAAAACGCATACGCCCTTTTTGGCCAAGTGCATCATTGTGGACGTTCTGCCTCTTTTCCTATGCTTTCAATGCAATTCCAGTCTACCTCCTGAAATCGGTTTCCTGCAATTCTGCCCCGCTTTCAAGTCCTCTTGGCAGCCTTACTTCAGTCTATTTTTGGACGATAGCTGTCATTTATAACTCTGCAGGTTTGTGAATTACAGTGCCCCTTAGCTCCTTTCTTCAACTCGCTTTCTTGTGACCTGGCCGCAACACCGCAGGATGGCTTCAGGCCCTAATCTGGTTCCGGCCCGGCATGCTGAGCCTTTGGTTAATTCCTCTTCCTGGTGGGAAATGAGAGTTAAATTTGCCCGTCCAGACACCTCCAGCTAGCCTCTCATTGGTTCTCGCTATTCCTGTTCATCTTCCGCAGAAATTGCAAACTGGGCCAAACAGGAGGTTAAAGGCGCTGACTCTCCAAGTGGGGAGAGTGTTAGTAAAGCGTCTGGAATGTTGCACCCGAGTACCAGGGGAGGAAAACTGAGACATATTTGAACACGTCTCCCGTTCACATGGTTGATCATACTTGGGTGCCACATGCATGTTTTAGCTGAAGGAAGAATACCTTAAACCTGGAGAGTTGAGACCCGTGTAATGGGTACCATGCAATATGACTTCAAAGGGTCTTCATTTGCTCACCGAACCTCTCCAATCCTATCACTGCTGCGTTTATGCCCCTGTGCACATGCTTGATTCTCTTTCGGAGACATAGCAATCCATAGGTTTTACGATACTTACTAGTCAGGTACATTCTTAGGCGTTTAATATGCGGTGTTGAGTCCATTTCGTTGAGCAAGGAGTAGCTCTTGTTTATTTCATATTTGACTTAAGGAACTTTATCTGTGCTCATTTCAATCTCTGGTTTTATGCAGCACCCCAACTCACCTTTACCCTTAAGCAAGCATAAGTTGGTTTTCTAAATTTGAGACCCTGTTCTGTTCTGTAATTCAGTTCCTGTGTAGCCAAGTTTACATTCCGTGTATTACTGATATCTTATGATGTTTCTTTTTCTGTGTGACTTATTTCAGTTAGAATCATCATACCTGAATCCACTCATTGTGATGCAAAGGGCCTGATGACATAGATTTCATTGCTGAGTGATATTGCTTTGTAAGTAAATACCACAACTTCTTTATCCATTTTTCACTTTCTGCGATGTTGAACTTGTACTGTAAACGAGGTTCTTGTAAACAGAGGCGTCCCAAACTTTGGGGTGGCTGTGTCTTTTTGATTTTAATTTCCCTAAGCTATAGGACCATAAGTGGCAGTGCCCTAGGCTCTGTTGCTTTGTTTTTTAGATGTTTCAGGAAACACCATACACTTCTCCCGAGTGTCTGTTGGCAATTTACATCCCGCCCATCAGCATAACAAGGCTCCCAGTTCTCCATGGCCTGTCCTGCCTTTCTGGATTTTACACTTTTTTCAGATGGCCCTTTTGACCGGGGGAAGTGAGACTTCATTGTAGTGCAGATTTCCTTTGCAAGCTTGCTTGGTTGGCCAAAAAGGGCGTATGCGTTTTTTCCTGAATATATTCAGGAAAAAACGCATACGCCCTTTTTGGCCAAGTGCATCATTGTGGACGTTCTGCCTCTTTTCCTATGCTTTCAATGCAATTCCAGTCTACCTCCTGAAATCGGTTTCCTGCAATTCTGCCCCGCTTTCAAGTCCTCTTGGCAGCCTTACTTCAGTCTATTTTTGGACGATAGCTGTCATTTATAACTCTGCAGGTTTGTGAATTACAGTGCCCCTGAGCTCCTTTCTTCAACTCGCTTTCTTTTGAGCTGGCCGCAACACCGCAGGATGGCTTCAGGCCCTAATCTCGTTCCGGTACGGCATGCTGAGCCTTTGGTTATTTCCTCTTCCTGGTGGGAAATGAGAGTTAAATTTGCCCGTCCAGACACCTCCAGCTAGCCTCTCATTGGTTCTCGCTATTCCTGTTCATCTTCCGCAGAAATTGCAAACTGGGCCAAACAGGAGGTTAAAGGCGCTGACTCTCCAAGTGGGGAGAGTGTTAGTAAAGCGTCTGGAATGTTGCACCCGAGTACCAGGGGAGGAAAACTGAGACATATTTGAACACGTCTCCCGTTCACATGGTTGATCATACTTGGGTTCCACATGCATGTTTTAGCTGAAGGAAGAATACCTTAAACCTGGAGACTTGAGACCCGTGGAATGGGTACCATGCAATATGACTTCAAAGGGTCTTCATTTGCTCACCGAACCTCTCCAATCCTATCACTGCTGCGTTTATGCCCCTGTACACATGCTTGATTCTCTTTTGGAGACATAGCAATCCATAGGTTTTACGATACTTACTAGTCAGGTACATTCTTAGGCGTTTAATATGCGGTGTTGAGTCCATTTCGTTGAGCAAGGAGTAGCTCTTGTCTATTCCATATTTGACTTAAGGAACTTTATCTGTGCTCATTTCAATCTCTGGTTTTATGCAGCACCCCAACTCACCTTTACCCTTAAGCAAGCATAAGTTGGTTTTCTAAATTTGAGACCCTGTTCTGTTCTGTAATTCAGTTCCTGTGTAGCCAAGTTTACATTCCGTGTATTAGTGATATCTTATGATGTTTCTTTTTCTGTGTGACTTATTTCAGTTAGAGTCATCATACCTGAATCCACTCATTGTGATGCTAAGGGCCTGATGACATAGATTTCATTGCTGAGTGATATTGCTTTGTAAGTAAATACCACAACTTCTTTATCCATTTTTCACTTTCTGCGATGTTGAACTTGTACTGTAAACGAGGTTCTTGTAAACAGAGGCGTCCCAAACTTTGGGGTGGCTGTGTCTTTTTGATTTTAATTTCCCTAAGCTATAGGACCATAAGTGGCAGTGCCCTAGGTTCTGTTGCTTTGTTTTTTAGATGTTTCAGGAAACACCATACACTTCTCCCGAGTGGTTGTTGGCAATTTACATCCCGCCCATCAGCATAACAAGGCTCCCAGTTCTCCATGGCCTGTCCTGCCTTTCTGGATTTTACACTTTTTTCAGATGGCCCTTTTGACCGGGGGGAAGTGAGACTTCATTGTAGTGCAGATTTCCTTTGCAAGCTTGCTTGGTTGGCCAAAAAGGGCGTATGCGTTTTTTCCTGAATATATTCAGGAAAAAACTCATACGCCCTTTTTGGCCAAGTGCATCATTGTGGACGTTCTGCCTCTTTTCCTATGCTTTCAATGCAATTCCAGTCTACCTCCTGAAATCGGTTTCCTGCAATTCTGCCCCGCTTTCAAGTCCTCTTGGCAGCCTTACTTCAGTCTATTTTTGGACGATAGCTGTCATTTATAACTCTGCAGGTTTGTGAATTACAGTGCCCCTGAGCTTTCTTCAACTCGATTTCTTGTGACCTGGCCGCAACACCGCAGGATGGCTTCAGGCCCTAATCTGGTTCCGGCCCGGCACGCTGAGCCTTTGGTTAATTCCTCTTCCTGGTGGGAAATGAGAGTTAAATTTGCCCGTCCAGACACCTCCAGCTAGCCTCTCATTGGTTCTCGCTATTCCTGTTCATCTTCCGCAGAAATTGCAAACTGGGCCAAACAGGAGGTTAAAGGCGCTGACTCTCCAAGTGGGGAGAGTGTTAGTAAAGCGTCTGGAATGTTGCACCCGAGTACCAGGGGAGGAAAACTGAGACATATTTGAACACGTCTCCCGATCACATGGTTGATCATACTCTAGGTTCCACATGCATGTTTTAGCTGAAGGAAGAATACCTTAAACCTGGGTAGTTGAAACCCGTGTAATGGGTACCATGCAATATGACTTCAAAGGGTCTTCATTTGCTCACCGAACCTCTCCAATCCTATCACTGCTGCGTTTATGCCCCTGTACACATGCTTGATTCTCTTTCGGAGACATAGCAATCCATAGGTTTTAAGATACTTACTAGTCAGGTACATTCTTAGGCGTTTAATATGGGGTGTTGAGTCCATTTCGTTGAGCAAGGAGTAGCTCTTGTCTATTCCATATTTCGCTTAAGGAACTTTATCTGTGCTCATTTCAATCTCTGGTTTTATGCAGCACCCCAACTCACCTTTACCCTTAAGCAAGAATAAGTTGGTTTTCTAAATTTGAGACCCTGTTCTGTTCTGTAATTCAGTTCCTGTGTAGCCAAGTTTCCATTCCGTGTATTACTGATATCCTATGATGTTTCTTTTTCTGTGTGACTTATTTCAGTTAGAATCATCATACCTGAATCCACTCATTGTGCTGCTAAGGGCCTGATGACACAGATTTCATTGCTGAGTGATATTGCTTTGTAAGTAAATACCACAACTTCTTTATCCATTTTTCACTTTCTGCGATGTTGAACTTGTACTGTAAACGAGGTTCTTGTAAACAGAGCCGTTCCAAACTTTGGGGTGGCTGTGTCTTTTTGATTTTAATTTCCCTAAGCTATAGGACCATAAGTGGAAGTGCCCTAGGTTCTGTTGCTTTGTTTTTTAGATGTTTCAGGAAACACCATACACTTCTCCCGAGTGGTTGTTGGCAATTTACATCCCGCCCATCAGCATAACAAGGCTCCCAGTTCTCCATGGCCTGTCCTGCCTTTCTGGATTTTACACTTTTTTCAGATGGCCCTTTTGACCGGGGGGAAGTGAGACTTCATTGTAGTGCAGATTTCCTTTGCAAGCTTGCTTGGTTGGCCAAAAAGGGCGTATGCGTTTTTTCCTGAATATATTCAGGAAAAAACGCATACGCCCTTTTTGGCCAAGTGCATCATTGTGGACGTTCTGCCTCTTTTCCTATGCTTTCAATGCAATTCCAGTCTACCTCCTGAAATCGGTTTCCTGCAATTCTGCCCCGCTTTCAAGTCCTCTTGGCAGCCTTACTTCAGTCTATTTTTGGACGATAGCTGTCATTTATAACTCTGCAGGTTTGTGAATTACAGTGCCCCTGAGCTCCTTTCTTCAACTTGCTTTCTTGTGACCTGGCCGCAACACCGCAGGATGGCTTCACGCCCTAATCTGGTTCCAGCACGGCACACTGAGCCTTTGGTTATTTCCTCTTCCTGGTGGGAAATGAGAGTTAAATTTGCCCGTCCAGACACCTCCAGCTAGTCTCTCATTGGTTCTCGCTATTCCTGTTCATCTTCCGCAGAAATTGCAAACTGGGCCAAACAGGAGGTTAAAGGCGCTGACTCTCCAAGTGGGGAGAGTGTTAGTAAAGCGTCTGGAATGTTGCACCCGAGTACCAGGGGGGGAAAACTGAGACATATTTGAACACGTCTCCCGTTCACATGGTTGATCATACTTGGGTTCCACATGCATGTTTTAGCTGAAGGAAGAATACCTTAAACCTGGAGAGTTGAGACCCGTGTAATGGGTACCATGCAATATGACTTCAAAGGGTCTTCATTTGCTCACCGAACCTCTCCAATCCTATCACTGCTGCGTTTATGCCCCTGTACACATGCTTGATTCTCTTTCGGAGACATAGCAATCCATAGGTTTTAAGATACTTACTAGTCAGGTACATTCTTAGGCGTTTAATATGCGGTGTTGAGTCCATTTCGTTGAGCAAGGAGTAGCTCTTGTCTATTCCATATTTGACTTAAGGAACTTTATCTGTGCTCATTTCAATCTCTGGTTTTATGCAGCACCCCAACTCACCTTTACCCTTATGCAAGCATAAGTTGGTTTTCTAAATTTGAGACCCTGTTCTGTTCTGTAATTCAGTTCCTGTGTAGCCAAGTTTACATTCCATGTATTACTGATATCTTATGATGTTTCTTTTTCTGTGTGAATTACTTCAGTTAGAATCATCATACCTGAATCCACTCATTGTGCTGCTAAGGGCCTGATGACACAGATTTCATTGCTGAGTGATATTGCTTTGTAAGTAAATACCACAACTTCTTTATCCATTTTTCACTTTCTGCGATGTTGAACTTGTACTGTAGACGAGGTTCTTGTAAACAGAGCCGTTCCAAACTTTGGGGTGGCTGTGTCTTTTTGATTTTAATTTCCCTAAGCTATAGGACCATAAGTGGAAGTGCCCTAGGTTCTGTTGCTTTGTTTTTTAGATGTTTCAGGAAACACCATACACTTCTCCCGAGTGGTTGTTGGCAATTTACATCCCGCCCATCAGCATAACAAGGCTCCCAGTTCTCCATGGCCTGTCCTGCCTTTCTGGATTTTACACTTTTTTCAGATGGCCCTTTTGACCGGGGGGAAGTGAGACTTCATTGTAGTGCAGATTTCCTTTGCAAGCTTGCTTGGTTGGCCAAAAAGGGCGTATGCGTTTTTTCCTGAATATATTCAGGAAAAAACGCATACGCCCTTTTTGGCCAAGTGCATCATTGTGGACGTTCTGCCTCTTTTCCTATGCTTTCAATGCAATTCCAGTCTACCTCCTGAAATCGGTTTCCTGCAATTCTGCCCCGCTTTCAAGTCCTCTTGGCAGCCTTACTTCAGTCTATTTTTGGACGATAGCTGTCATTTATAACTCTGCAGGTTTGTGAATTACAGTGCCCCTGAGCTCCTTTCTTCAACTTGCTTTCTTGTGACCTGGCCGCAACACCGCAGGATGGCTTCACGCCCTAATCTGGTTCCGGCACGGCACACTGAGCCTTTGGTTATTTCCTCTTCCTGGTGGGAAATGAGAGTTAAATTTGCCCGTCCAGACACCTCCAGCTAGTCTCTCATTGGTTCTCGCTATTCCTGTTCATCTTCCGCAGAAATTGCAAACTGGGCCAAACAGGAGGTTAAAGGCGCTGACTCTCCAAGTGGGGAGAGTGTTAGTAAAGCGTCTGGAATGTTGCACCCGAGTACCAGGGGGGGAAAACTGAGACATATTTGAACACGTCTCCCGTTCACATGGTTGATCATACTTGGGTTCCACATGCATGTTTTAGCTGAAGGAAGAATACCTTAAACCTGGAGAGTTGAGACCCGTGTAATGGGTACCATGCAATATGACTTCAAAGGGTCTTCATTTGCTCACCGAACCTCTCCAATCCTATCACTGCTGCGTTTATGCCCCTGTACACATGCTTGATTCTCTTTCGGAGACATAGCAATCCATAGGTTTTAAGATACTTACTAGTCAGGTACATTCTTAGGCGTTTAATATGCGGTGTTGAGTCCATTTCGTTGAGCAAGGAGTAGCTCTTGTCTATTCCATATTTGACTTAAGGAACTTTATCTGTGCTCATTTCAATCTCTGGTTTTATGCAGCACCCCAACTCACCTTTACCCTTATGCAAGCATAAGTTGGTTTTCTAAATTTGAGACCCTGTTCTGTTCTGTAATTCAGTTCCTGTGTAGCCAAGTTTACATTCCATGTATTACTGATATCTTATGATGTTTCTTTTTCTGTGTGAATTACTTCAGTTAGAATCATCATACCTGAATCCACTCATTGTGCTGCTAAGGGCCTGATGACACAGATTTCATTGCTGAGTGATATTGCTTTGTAAGTAAATACCACAACTTCTTTATCCATTTTTCACTTTCTGCGATGTTGAACTTGTACTGTAGACGAGGTTCTTGTAAACAGAGCCGTTCCAAACTTTGGGGTGGCTGTGTCTTTTTGATTTTAATTTCCCTAAGCTATAGGACCATAAGTGGAAGTGCCCTAGGTTCTGTTGCTTTGTTTTTTAGATGTTTCAGGAAACACCATACACTTCTCCCGAGTGGTTGTTGGCAATTTACATCCCGCCCATCAGCATAACAAGGCTCCCAGTTCTCCATGGCCTGTCCTGCCTTTCTGGATTTTACACTTTTTTCAGATGACCCTTTTGACCGGGGGGAAGTGAGACTTCATTGTAGTGCAGATTTCCTTTGCAAGCTTGCTTGGTTGGCCAAAAAGGGCGTATGCGTTTTTTCCTGAATATATTCAGGAAAAAACGCATACGCCCTTTTTGGCCAAGTGCATCATTGTGGACGTTCTGCCTCTTTTCCTATGCTTTCAATGCAATTCCAGTCTACCTCCTGAAATCGGTTTCCTGCAATTCTGCCCCGCTTTCAAGTCCTCTTGGCAGCCTTACTTCAGTCTATTTTTGGACGATAGCTGTCATTTATAACTCTGCAGGTTTGTGAATTACAGTGCCCCTGAGCTCCTTTCTTCAACTTGCTTTTTTGTGACCTGGCCGCAACACCGCAGGATGGCTTCAGGCCCTAATCTGGTTCCGGCACGGCACGCTGAGCCTTTGGTTATTTCCTCTTCCTGGTGGGAAATGAGAGTTAAATTTGCCCGTCCAGACACCTTCAGCTAGCCTCTCATTGGTTCTCGCTATTCCTGTTCATCTTCCGCAGAAATTGCAAACTGGGCCAAACAGGAGGTTAAAGGCGCTGACTCTCCAAGTGGGGAGAGTGTTAGTAAAGCGTCTGGAATGTTGCACCCGAGTACCAGGGGAGGAAAACTGAGACATATTTGAACACGTCTCCCGTTCACATGGTTGATCATACTTGGGTTCCACATGCATGTTTTAGCTGAAGGAAGAATACCTTAAACCTGGAGAGTTAAGACCCGTGTAATGGGTACCATGCAATATGACTTCAAAGGGTCTTCATTTGCTCACCGAACCTCTCCAATCCTATCACTGCTGCGTTTATGCCCCTGTACACATGCTTGATTCTCTTTTGGAGACATAGCAATCCATAGGTTTTACGATACTTACTAGTCAGGTACATTCTTAGGCGTTTAATATGCGGTGTTGAGTCCATTTCGTTGAGCAAGGAGTAGCTCTTGTCTATTCCGTATTTGACTTAAGGAAGTTTACGTGTGCTCATTTCAATCTCTGGTTTTATGCAGCACCCCAACTCACCTTTACCCTTAAGCAAGCATAAGTTGGTTTTCTAAATTTGAGACCCTGTTCTGTTCTGTAATTCAGTTCCTGTGTAGCCAAGTTTACATTCCGTGTATTACTGATATCTTATGATGTTTCTTTTTCTGTGTGACTTATTTCAGTTAGAATCATCATACCTGAATCCACTCATTGTGATGCTAAGGGCCTGATGACATAGATTTCATTGCTGAGTGATATTGCTTTGTAAGTAAATACCACAACTTCTTTATCCATTTTTCACTTTCTGCGATGTTGAACTTGTACTGTAAACGAGGTTCTTGTAAACAGAGGCGTCCCAAACTTTGGGGTGGCTGTGTCTTTTTGATTTTAATTTCCCTAAGCTATAGGACCATAAGTGGCAGTGCCCTAGGCTCTGTTGCTTTGTTTTTTAGATGTTTCAGGAAACACCATACACTTCTCCCGAGTGTCTGTTGGCAATTTACATCCCGCCCATCAGCATAACAAGGCTCCCAGTTCTCCATGGCCTGTCCTGCCTTTCTGGATTTTACACTTTTTTCAGATGGCCCTTTTGACCGGGGGGAAGTGAGACTTCATTGTAGTGCAGATTTCCTTTGCAAGCTTGCTTGGTTGGCCAAAAAGGGCGTATGCGTTTTTTCCTGAATATATTCAGGAAAAAACGCATACGCCCTTTTTGGCCAAGTGCATCATTGTGGACGTTCTGCCTCTTTTCCTATGCTTTCAATGCAATTCCAGTCTACCTCCTGAAATCGGTTTCCTGCAATTCTGCCCCGCTTTCAAGTCCTCTTGGCAGCCTTACTTCAGTTTATTTTTGGACGATAGCTGTCATTTATAACTCTGCAGGTTTGTGAATTACAACGCCCCTGAGCTCCTTTCTTCAACTCGCTTTCTTTTGAGCTGGCCGCAACACCGCAGGATGACTTCAGGCCCTAATCTGGTTCCGGTACGGCACGCTGAGCCTTTGTTTATTTCCTCTTCCTGGTGGGAAATGAGAGTTAAATTTGCCCGTCCAGACACCTCCAGCTAGCCTCTCATTGGTTCTCGCTATTCCTGTTCATCTTCCGCAGAAATTGCAAACTGGGCCAAACAGGAGGTTAAAGGTACTGACTCTCCAAGTGGGGAGAGTGTTAGTAAAGCGTCTGGAATGTTGCACCCGAGTACCATGGGAGGAAAACTGAGACATATTTGAACACGTCTCCCGATCACATGGTTGATCATACTCTAGGTTCCACATGCATGTTTTAGCTGAAGGAAGAATACCTTAAAACTGGGTAGTTGAAACCCGTGGAATGGGTACCATGCAATATGACTTCAAAGGGTCTTCATTTGCTCACCGAACCTCTCCAATCCTATCACTGCTGCGTTTATGCCCCTGTACACATGCTTGATTCTCTTTCGGAGACATAGCAATCCATAGGTTTTAAGATACTTACTAGTCAGGTACATTCTTAGGCGTTTAATATGGGGTGTTGAGTCCATTTCGTTGAGCAAGGAGTAGCTCTTGTCTATTCCATATTTGGCTTAAGGAACTTTATCTGTGCTCATTTCAATCTCTGGTTTTATGCAGCACCCCAACTCACCTTTACCCTTAAGCAAGAATAAGTTGGTTTTCTAAATTTGAGACCCTGTTCTGTTCTGTAATTCAGTTCCTGTGTAGCCAAGTTTCCATTCCGTGTATTACTGATATCTTATGATGTTTCTTTTTCTGTGTGACTTATTTCAGTTAGAATCATCATACCTGAATCCACTCATTGTGCTGCTAAGGGTCTGATGACACAGATTTCATTGCTGAGTGATATTGCTTTGTAAGTAAATACCACAACTTCTTTATCCATTTTTCACTTTCTGCGATGTTGAACTTGTACTGTAAACGAGGTTCTTGTAAACAGAGCCGTTCCAAACTTTGGGGTGGCTGTGTCTTTTTGATTTTAATTTCCCTAAGCTATAGGACCATAAGTGGAAGTGCCCTAGGTTCTGTTGCTTTGTTTTTTAGATGTTTCAGGAAACACCATACACTTCTCCCGAGTGGTTGTTGGCAATTTACATCCCGCCCATCAGCATAACAAGGCTCCCAGTTCTCCATGGCCTGTCCTGCCTTTCTGGATTTTACACTTTTTTCAGATGGCCCTTTTGACCGGGGGGAAGTGAGACTTCATTGTAGTGCAGATTTCCTTTGCAAGCTTGCTTGGTTGGCCAAAAAGGGCGTATGCGTTTTTTCCTGAATATATTCAGGAAAAAACGCATACGCCCTTTTTGGCCAAGTGCATCATTGTGGACGTTCTGCCTCTTTTCCTATGCTTTCAATGCAATTCCAGTCTACCTCCTGAAATCGGTTTCCTGCAATTCTGCCCCGCTTTCAAGTCCTCTTGGCAGCCTTACTTCAGTCTATTTTTGGACGATAGCTGTCATTTATAACTCTGCAGGTTTGTGAATTACAGTGCCCCTGAGCTCCTTTCTTCAACTTGCTTTCTTGTGACCTGGCCGCAACACCGCAGGATGGCTTCACGCCCTAATCTGGTTCCGGCACGGCACACTGAGCCTTTGGTTATTTCCTCTTCCTGGTGGGAAATGAGAGTTAAATTTGCCCGTCCAGACACCTCCAGCTAGCCTCTCATTGGTTCTCGCTATTCCTGTTCATCTTCCGCAGAAATTGCAAACTGGGCCAAACAGGAGGTTAAAGGCGCTGACTCTCCAAGTGGGGAGAGTGTTAGTAAAGCGTCTGGAATGTTGCACCCGAGTACCAGGGGGGGAAAACTGAGACATATTTGAACACGTCTCCCGTTCACATGGTTGATCATACTTGGGTTCCACATGCATGTTTTAGCTGAAGGAAGAATACCTTAAACCTGGAGAGTTGAGACCCGTGTAATGGGTACCATGCAATATGACTTCAAAGGGTCTTCATTTGCTCACCGAACCTCTCCAATCCTATCACTGCTGCGTTTATGCCCCTGTACACATGCTTGATTCTCTTTCGGAGACATAGCAATCCATAGGTTTTAAGATACTTACTAGTCAGGTACATTCTTAGGCGTTTAATATGCGGTGTTGAGTCCATTTCGTTGAGCAAGGAGTAGCTCTTGTCTATTCCATATTTGACTTAAGGAACTTTATCTGTGCTCATTTCAATCTCTGGTTTTATGCAGCACCCCAACTCACCTTTACCCTTATGCAAGCATAAGTTGGTTTTCTAAATTTGAGACCCTGTTCTGTTCTGTAATTCAGTTCCTGTGTAGCCAAGTTTACATTCCATGTATTACTGATATCTTATGATGTTTCTTTTTCTGTGTGAATTACTTCAGTTAGAATCATCATACCTGAATCCACTCATTGTGCTGCTAAGGGCCTGATGACACAGATTTCATTGCTGAGTGATATTGCTTTGTAAGTAAATACCACAACTTCTTTATCCATTTTTCACTTTCTGCGATGTTGAACTTGTACTGTAGACGAGGTTCTTGTAAACAGAGCCGTTCCAAACTTTGGGGTGGCTGTGTCTTTTTGATTTTAATTTCCCTAAGCTATAGGACCATAAGTGGAAGTGCCCTAGGTTCTGTTGCTTTGTTTTTTAGATGTTTCAGGAAACACCATACACTTCTCCCGAGTGGTTGTTGGCAATTTACATCCCGCCCATCAGCATAACAAGGCTCCCAGTTCTCCATGGCCTGTCCTGCCTTTCTGGATTTTACACTTTTTTCAGATGACCCTTTTGACCGGGGGGAAGTGAGACTTCATTGTAGTGCAGATTTCCTTTGCAAGCTTGCTTGGTTGGCCAAAAAGGGCGTATGCGTTTTTTCCTGAATATATTCAGGAAAAAACGCATACGCCCTTTTTGGCCAAGTGCATCATTGTGGACGTTCTGCCTCTTTTCCTATGCTTTCAATGCAATTCCAGTCTACCTCCTGAAATCGGTTTCCTGCAATTCTGCCCCGCTTTCAAGTCCTCTTGGCAGCCTTACTTCAGTCTATTTTTGGACGATAGCTGTCATTTATAACTCTGCAGGTTTGTGAATTACAGTGCCCCTGAGCTCCTTTCTTCAACTTGCTTTTTTGTGACCTGGCCGCAACACCGCAGGATGGCTTCAGGCCCTAATCTGGTTCCGGCACGGCACGCTGAGCCTTTGGTTATTTCCTCTTCCTGGTGGGAAATGAGAGTTAAATTTGCCCGTCCAGACACCTTCAGCTAGCCTCTCATTGGTTCTCGCTATTCCTGTTCATCTTCCGCAGAAATTGCAAACTGGGCCAAACAGGAGGTTAAAGGCGCTGACTCTCCAAGTGGGGAGAGTGTTAGTAAAGCGTCTGGAATGTTGCACCCGAGTACCAGGGGAGGAAAACTGAGACATATTTGAACACGTCTCCCGTTCACATGGTTGATCATACTTGGGTTCCACATGCATGTTTTAGCTGAAGGAAGAATACCTTAAACCTGGAGAGTTAAGACCCGTGTAATGGGTACCATGCAATATGACTTCAAAGGGTCTTCATTTGCTCACCGCACCTCTCCAATCCTATCACTGCTGCGTTTATGCCCCTGTACACATGCTTGATTCTCTTTTGGAGACATAGCAATCCATAGGTTTTACGATACTTACTAGTCAGGTACATTCTTAGGCGTTTAATATGCGGTGTTGAGTCCATTTCGTTGAGCAAGGAGTAGTTCTTGTCTATTCCGTATTTGACTTAAGGAAGTTTACGTGTGCTCATTTCAATCTCTGGTTTTATGCAGCACCCCAACTCACCTTTACCCTTAAGCAAGCATAAGTTGGTTTTCTAAATTTGAGACCCTGTTCTGTTCTGTAATTCAGTTCCTGTGTAGCCAAGTTTACATTCCGTGTATTACTGATATCTTATGATGTTTCTTTTTCTGTGTGACTTATTTCAGTTAGAATCATCATACCTGAATCCACTCATTGTGATGCTAAGGGCCTGATGACATAGATTTCATTGCTGAGTGATATTGCTTTGTAAGTAAATACCACAACTTCTTTATCCATTTTTCACTTTCTGCGATGTTGAACTTGTACTGTAAACGAGGTTCTTGTAAACAGAGGCGTCCCAAACTTTGGGGTGGCTGTGTCTTTTTGATTTTAATTTCCCTAAGCTATAGGACCATAAGTGGCAGTGCCCTAGGCTCTGTTGCTTTGTTTTTTAGATGTTTCAGGAAACACCATACACTTCTCCCGAGTGTCTGTTGGCAATTTACATCCCGCCCATCAGCATAACAAGGCTCCCAGTTCTCCATGGCCTGTCCTGCCTTTCTGGATTTTACACTTTTTTCAGATGGCCCTTTTGACCGGGGGGAAGTGAGACTTCATTGTAGTGCAGATTTCCTTTGCAAGCTTGCTTGGTTGGCCAAAAAGGGCGTATGCGTTTTTTCCTGAATATATTCAGGAAAAAACGCATACGCCCTTTTTGGCCAAGTGCATCATTGTGGACGTTCTGCCTCTTTTCCTATGCTTTCAATGCAATTCCAGTCTACCTCCTGAAATCGGTTTCCTGCAATTCTGCCCCGCTTTCAAGTCCTCTTGGCAGCCTTACTTCAGTTTATTTTTGGACGATAGCTGTCATTTATAACTCTGCAGGTTTGTGAATTACAGCGCCCCTGAGCTCCTTTCTTCAACTCGCTTTCTTTTGAGCTGGCCGCAACACCGCAGGATGACTTCAGGCCCTAATCTGGTTCCGGTACGGCACGCTGAGCCTTTGTTTATTTCCTCTTCCTGGTGGGAAATGAGAGTTAAATTTGCCCGTCCAGACACCTCCAGCTAGCCTCTCATTGGTTCTCGCTATTCCTGTTCATCTTCCGCAGAAATTGCAAACTGGGCCAAACAGGAGGTTAAAGGTACTGACTCTCCAAGTGGGGAGAGTGTTAGTAAAGCGTCTGGAATGTTGCACCCGAGTACCATGGGAGGAAAACTGAGACATATTTGAACACGTCTCCCGATCACATGGTTGATCATACTCTAGGTTCCACATGCATGTTTTAGCTGAAGGAAGAATACTTTAAAACTGGGTAGTTGAAACCCGTGGAATGGGTACCATGCAATATGACTTCAAAGGGTCTTCATTTGCTCACCGAACCTCTCCAATCCTATCACTGCTGCGTTTATGCCCCTGTACACATGCTTGATTCTCTTTCGGAGACATAGCAATCCATAGGTTTTAAGATACTTACTAGTCAGGTACATTCTTAGGCGTTTAATATGGGGTGTTGAGTCCATTTCGTTGAGCAAGGAGTAGCTCTTGTCTATTCCATATTTGGCTTAAGGAACTTTATCTGTGCTCATTTCAATCTCTGGTTTTATGCAGCACCCCAACTCACCTTTACCCTTAAGCAAGAATAAGTTGGTTTTCTAAATTTGAGACCCTGTTCTGTTCTGTAATTCAGTTCCTGTGTAGCCAAGTTTCCATTCCGTGTATTACTGATATCTTATGATGTTTCTTTTTCTGTGTGACTTATTTCAGTTAGAATCATCATACCTGAATCCACTCATTGTGCTGCTAAGGGTCTGATGACACAGATTTCATTGCTGAGTGATATTGCTTTGTAAGTAAATACCACAACTTCTTTATCCATTTTTCACTTTCTGCGATGTTGAACTTGTACTGTAAACGAGGTTCTTGTAAACAGAGCCGTTCCAAACTTTGGGGTGGCTGTGTCTTTTTGATTTTAATTTCCCTAAGCTATAGGACCATAAGTGGAAGTGCCCTAGGTTCTGTTGCTTTGTTTTTTAGATGTTTCAGGAAACACCATACACTTCTCCCGAGTGGTTGTTGGCAATTTACATCCCGCCCATCAGCATAACAAGGCCCCTTAGTTCTCCATGGCCTGTCCTGCCTTTCTGGATTTTACACTTTTTTCAGATGGCCCTTTTGACCGGGGGGAAGTGAGACTTCATTGTAGTGCAGATTTCCTTTGCAAGCTTGCTTGGTTGGCCAAAAAGGGCGTATGCGTTTTTTCCTGAATATATTCAGGAAAAAACGCATACGCCCTTTTTGGCCAAGTGCATCATTGTGGACGTTCTGCCTCTTTTCCTATGCTTTCAATGCAATTCCAGTCTACCTCCTGAAATCGGTTTCCTGCAATTCTGCCCCGCTTTCAAGTCCTCTTGGCAGCCTTACTTCAGTCTATTTTTGGACGATAGCTGTCATTTATAACTCTGCAGGTTTGTGAATTACAGTGCCCCTGAGCTCCTTTCTTCAACATGCTTTTTTGTGACCTGGCCGCAACACCGCAGGATGGCTTCAGGCCCTAATCTGGTTCCGGCACGGCACGCTGAGCCTTTGGTTATTTCCTCTTCCTGGTGGGAAATGAGAGTTAAATTTGCCCGTCCAGACACCTCCAGCTAGCCTCTCATTGGTTCTCGCTATTCCTGTTCATCTTCCGCTGAAATTGCAAACTGGGCCAAACAGGAGGTTAAAGGCGCTGACTCTCCAAGTTGGGAGAGTGTTAGTAAAGCGTCTGGAATGTTGCACCCGAGTACCAGGGGAGGAAAACTGAGACATATTTGAACACGTCTCCCGTTCACATGGTTGATCATACTTGGGTTCCACATGCATGTTTTAGCTGAAGGAAGAATACCTTAAACCTGGAGAGTTAAGACCCGTGTAATGGGTACCATGCAATATGACTTCAAAGGGTCTTCATTTGCTCACCGAACCTCTCCAATCCTATCACTGCTGCGTTTATGCCCCTGTACACATGCTTGATTCTCTTTTGGAGACATAGCAATCCATAGGTTTTACGATACTTACTAGTCAGGTACATTCTTAGGCGTTTAATATGCGGTGTTGAGTCCATTTCGTTGAGCAAGGAGTAGCTCTTGTCTATTCCATATTTGACTTAAGGAACTTTATCTGTGCTCATTTCAATCTCTGGTTTTATGCAGCACCCCAACTCACCTTTACCCTTAAGCAAGCATAAGTTGGTTTTCTAAATTTGAGAACCTGTTCTGTTCTGTAATTCAGTTCCTGTGTAGCCAAGTTTACATTCCGTGTATTACTGATATCTTATGATGTTTCTTTTTCTGTGTGACTTATTTCAGTTAGAATCATCATACCTGAATCCACTCATTGTGATGCTAAGGGCCTGATGACATAGATTTCATTGCTGAGTGATATTGGTTTGTAAGTAAATACCACAAATTCTTTATCCATTTTTCACTTTCTGCGATGTTGAACTTGTACTGTAAACGAGGTTCTTGTAAACACAGGCGTCCCAAACTTTGGGGTGGCTGTGTCTTTTTGATTTTAATTTCCCTAAGCTATAGGACCATAAGTGGAAGTGCCCTAGGTTCTGTTGCTTTGTTTTTTAGATGTTTCAGGAAACACCATACACTTCTCCCGAGTGGTTGTTGGCAATTTACATCCCGCCCATCAGCATAACAAGGCCCCTTAGTTCTCCATGGCCTGTCCTGCCTTTCTGGATTTTACACTTTTTTCAGATGGCCCTTTTGACCGGGGGGAAGTGAGACTTCATTGTAGTGCAGATTTCCTTTGCAAGCTTGCTTGGTTGGCCAAAAAGGGCGTATGCGTTTTTTCCTGAATATATTCAGGAAAAAACGCATACGCCCTTTTTGGCCAAGTGCATCATTGTGGACGTTCTGCCTCTTTTCCTATGCTTTCAATGCAATTCCAGTCTACCTCCTGAAATCGGTTTCCTGCAATTCTGCCCCGCTTTCAAGTCCTCTTGGCAGCCTTACTTCAGTCTATTTTTGGACGATAGCTGTCATTTATAACTCTGCAGGTTTGTGAATTACAGTGCCCCTGAGCTCCTTTCTTCAACTCGCTTTCTTGTGACCTGGCCGCAACACCGCAGGATGGCTTCTGGCCGTAATCTGGTTCCGGCACGGCACGCTGAGCCTTTGGTTAATTCCTCTTCCTGGTGGGAAATGAGAGTTAAATTTGCCCGTCCAGACACCTCCAGCTAGCCTCTCATTGGTTCTCGCTATTCCTGTTCATCTTCCGCAGAAATTGCAAACTGGGCCAAACAGGAGGTTAAAGGGACTGACTCTCCAAGTGGGGAGAGTGTTAGTAAAGCGTCTGGAATGTTGCACCCGAGTACCAGGGGAGGAAAACTGAGACATATTTGAACATGTCTCCCGATCACATGGTTGATCATACTCTAGGTTCCACATGCATGTTTTAGCTGAAGGAAGAATACCTTAAACCTGGGTAGTTGAAACCCGTGGAATGGGTACCATGCAATATGACTTCAAAGGGTCTTCATTTGCTCACCGAACCTCTCCAATCCTATCACTGCTGCGTTTATGCCCGTGTACACATGCTTGATTCTCTTTCGGAGACATAGCAATCCATAGGTTTTAAGATACTTACAAGTCAGGTACATTCTTAGGCGTTTAATATGCGGTGTTGAGTCCATTTCGTTGAGCAAGGAGTAGCTCTTTTCTATTCCATATTTGGCTTAAGGAACTTTATCTGTGCTCATTTCAATCTCTGGTTTTATGCAGCACCCCAACTCACCTTTACCCTTAAGCAAGCATAAGTTGTTTTTCTAAATTTGAGACCCTGTTCTGTTCTGTAATTCAGTTCCTGTGTAGCCAAGTTTCCATTCCGTGTATTACTGATATCTTATGATGTTGCTTTTTCTGTGTGACTTATTTCAGTTAGAATCATCATACCTGAATCCACTCATTGTGCTGCTAAGGGCCTGATGACATACATTTCATTGCTGAGTGATATTGCTTTGTAAGTGAATACCACAACTTCTTTATCCATTTTTCACTTTCTGCGATGTTGAACTTGTACTGTAAACGAGGTTCTTGTAAACAGAGGCGTCCCAAACTTTGGGGTGGCTGTGTCTTTTTGATTTTAATTTCCCTAAGCTATAGGACCATAAGTGGAAGTGCCCTAGGCTCTGTTGCTTTGTTTTTTAGATGTTTCAGGAAACACCATACACTTCTCGCGAGTGGTTGTTGGCAATTTACATCCCGCCCATCAGCATAACAAGGCTCCCAGTTCTCCATGGCCTGTCCTGCCTTTCTGGATTTTACACTTTTTTCAGATGGCCCTTTTGACCGGGGGGAAGTGAGACTTCATTGTAGTGCAGATTTCCTTTGCAAGCTTGCTTGGTTGGCCAAAAAGGGCGTATGCGTTTTTTCCTGAATATATTCAGGAAAAAACGCATACGCCCTTTTTGGCCAAGTGCATCATTGTGGACGTTCTGCCTCTTTTCCTATGCTTTCAATGCAATTCCAGTCTACCTCCTGAAATCGGTTTCCTGCAATTCTGCCCCGCTTTCAAGTCCTCTTGGCAGCCTTACTTCAGTCTATTTTTGGACGATAGCTGTCATTTATAACTCTGCAGGTTTGTGAATTACAGTGTCCCTGAGCTCCTTTCTTCAACTTGCTTTCTTGTGACCTGGCCGCAACACCGCAGGATGGCTTCACGCCCTAATCTGGTTCCGGCACGGCACGCTGAGCCTTTGGTTATTTCCTCTTCCTGGTGGGAAATGAGAGTTAAATTTGCCCGTCCAGACACCTCCAGCTAGTCTCTCATTGGTTCTCGCTATTCCTGTTCATCTTCCGCAGAAATTGCAAACTGGGCCAAACAGGAGGTTAAAGGCGCTGACTCTCCAAGTGGAGAGAGTGTTAGTAAAGCGTCTGGAATGTTGCACCCGAGTACCAGGGGGGGACAACTGAGACATATTTGAACACGTCTCCCGTTCACATGGTTGATCATACTTGGATTCCACATGCATGTTTTAGCTGAAGGAAGAATACCTTAAACCTGGAGAGTTGAGACCCGTGTAATGGGTACCATGCAATATGACTTCAAAGGGTCTTCATTTGCTCACCGAACCTCTCCAATCCTATCACTGCTGCGTTTATGCCCCTGTACACATGCTTGATTCTCTTTCGGAGACATAGCAATCCATAGGTTTTACGATACTTACTAGTCAGGTACATTCTTAGGCGTTTAATATGCGGTGTTGAGTCCATTTCGTTGAGCAAGGAGTAGCTCTTGTCTATTCCATATTTGACTTAAGGAACTTTATCTGTGCTCATTTCAATCTCTGGTTTTATGCAGCACCCCAACTCACCTTTACCCTTAAGCAAGCGTAAGTTGGTTTTCTAAATTTGAGACCCTGTTCTGTTCTGTAATTCAGTTCCTGTGTAGCCAAGTTTACATTCCGTGTATTACTGATATCTTATGATGTTTCTTTTTCTGTGTGACTTATTTCAGTTAGAATCATCATACCTGAATCCACTCATTGTGATGCTAAGGGCCTGATGACATAGAATTCATTGCTGAGTGATATTGCTTTGTAAGTAAATACCACAACTTCTTTATCCATTTTTCACTTTCTGCGATGTTGAACTTGTACTGTAAACGAGGTTCTTGTAAACAGAGGCGTCCCAAACTTTGGGGTGGCTGTGTCTTTTGGATTTTAATTTCCCTAAGCTATAGGACCATAAGTGGAAGTGCCCTAGGCTCTGTTGCTTTGTTTTTTAGATGTTTCAGGAAACACCATACACTTCTCCCGAGTGTCTGTTGGCAATTTACATCCCGCCCATCAGCATAACAAGGCTCCCAGTTCTCCATGGCCTGTCCTGCCTTTCTGGATTTTACACTTTTTTCAGATGGCCCTTTTGACCTGGGGGAAGTGAGACTTCATTGTAGTGCAGATTTCCTTTGCAAGCTTGCTTGGTTGGCCAAAAAGGGCGTATGCGTTTTTACATCCCGCCCATCAACATAACAAGACTCCCAGTTCTCCATGGCCTGTCCTGCCTTTCTGGATTTTACACTTTTTTCAGATGGCCCTTTTGACCGGGGGGATGTGAGACTTCATTGTAGTGCAGATTTCCTTTGCAAGCTTGCTTGGTTGGCCAAAAAGGGCGTATGCGTTTTTTCCTGAATATATTCAGGAAAAAACGCATACGCCCTTTTTGGCCAAGTGCATCATTGTGGACGTTCTGCCTCTTTTCCTATGCTTTCAATGCAATTCCAGTCTACCTCCTGAAATCGGTTTCCTGCAATTCTGCCCTGCTTTCAAGTCCTCTTGGCAGCCTTACTTCAGTCTATTTTTGGAGGATAGCTGTCATTTATAACTCTGCAGGTTTGTGCATTACAGTGCCCCTGAGCTCCTTTCTTCAACTTGCTTTCTTGTGACCTGGCAGCAACACCGCAGGATGGCTTCAGGCCCTAATCTGGTTTCGGCACGGCACGCTGAGCCTTTGGTTATTTCCTTTTCCTGGTGGGAAATGAGAGTTAAATTTGCCCGTCCAGACACCTTCAGCTAGTCTCTCATTGGTTCTCGCTATTCCTGTTCATCTTCCGCAGAAATTGCAAACTGGGCCAAACAGGAGGTTAAAGGCGCTGACTCTCCAAGTGGGGAGAGTGTTAGTAAAGCGTCTGGAATGTTGCACCCGAGTACCAGGGGAGGAAAACTGAGACATATTTGAACACGTCTCCCGTTCACATGGTTGATCATACTTGGGTTCCACATGCATGTTTTAGTTGAAGGAAGAATACCTTAAACCTGGAGAGTTAAGACCCGTGGAATGGGTACCATGCAATATGACTTCAAAGGGTCTTCATTTGCTCACCGAACCTCTCCAATCCTATCACTGCTGCGTTTATGCCCCTGTACACATGCTTGATTCTCTTTTGGAGACATAGCAATCCATAGGTTTTTAAGATACTTACTAGTCAGGTACATTCTTAGGCATTTAATATGCGGTGTTGAGTCCATTTCGTTGAGCAAGGAGTAGCTCTTGTCTATTCCATATTTGACTTAAGGAACTTTATCTGTGCTCATTTCAATCTCTGGTTTTATGCAGCACCCCAACTCACCTTTACCCTTAAGCAAGCATAAGTTGGTTTTCTAAATTTGAGACCCTGTCCTGTTCTGTAATTCAGTTCCTGTGTAGCCAAGTTTACATTCCGTGTATTACTGATATCTTATGATGTTTCTTTTTCTGTGTGACTTACTTCTGTTAGAATCATCATACCTGAATCCACTCATTGTGCTTCTAAGGGCCTGATGACACAGATTTCATTGCTGAGTGATATTGCTTTGTAAGTAAATACCACAACTTCTTTATCCATTTTTCACTTTCTGCGATGTTGAACTTGTACTGTAAACGAGGTTCTTGTAAACAGAGCCGTTCCAAACTTTGGGGTGGCTGTGTCTTTTTGATTTTAATTTCCCTAAGCTATAGGACCATAAGTGGAAGTGCCCTAGGTTCTGTTGCTTTGTTTTTTAGATGTTTCAGGAAACACCATACACTTCTCCCGAGTGGTTGTTGGCAATTTACATCCCGCCCATCAGCATAACAAGGCTCCCAGTTCTCCATGGCCTGTCCTGCCTTTCTGGATTTTACACTTTTTTCAGATGGCCCTTTTGACCGGGGGGAAGTGAGACTTCATTGTAGTGCAGATTTCCTTTGCAAGCTTGCTTGGTTGGCCAAAAAGGGCGTATGCGTTTTTTCCTGAATATATTCAGGAAAAAACACATACGCCCTTTTTGGCCAAGTGCATCATTGTGGACGTTCTGCCTCTTTTCCTATGCTTTAAATGCAATTCCAGTCTACCTCCTGAAATCGGTTTCCTGCAATTCTGCCCCGCTTTCAAGTCCTCTTGGCAGCCTTACTTCAGTCTATTTTTGGACGATAGCTGTCATTTATAACTCTGCAGGTTTGTGAATTACAGTGCCCCTGAGCTCCTTTCTTCAACTCGCTTTCTTTTGAGCTGGCCGCAACACCGCAGGATGGCTTCAGGCCCTAATCTGGTTCCGGCACGGCACGCTGAGCCTTTGGTTATTTCCTCTTCCTGGTGGGAAATGAGAGTTAAATTTGCCCGTCCAGACACCTCCAGCTAGCCTCTCATTGGTTCTCGCTATTCCTGTTCATCTTCCGCAGAAATTGCAAACTGGGCCAAACAGGAGGTTAAAGGCGCTGACTCTCCAAGTGGGGAGAGTGTTAGTAAAGCGTCTGGAATGCTGCACCCGAGTACCAGGGGCTGAAAACTGAGACATATTTGAACACGTCTCCCGTTCACATGGTTGATCATACTTGGGTTCCACATGCATGTTTTAGCTGAAGGAAGAATACCTAAAACCTGGGTAGTTGAAACCCGTGGAATGGGTACCATGCAATATGACTTCAAAGGGTCTTCATTTGCTCACCGAACCTCTCCAATCCTATCACTGCTGCGTTTATGTCCCTGTACACATGCTTGATTCTCCTTCGGAGACATAGCAATCCATAGGTTTTAAGATACTTACTAGTCAGGTACATTCTTAGGCGTTTAATATGCGGTGTTGAGTCCATTTCGTTGAGCAAGGAGTAGCTCTTGTCTATTCCATATTTGGCTTAAGGAACTTTATCTGTGCTCATTTCAATCTCTGGTTTTATGCAGCACCCCAACTCACCTTTCCCCTTAAGCAAGCATAAGTTGGTTTTCTAAATTTGAGACCCTGTTCTGTTCTGTAATTCAGTTCCTGTGTAGCCAAGTTTACATTCTGTGTATTACTGATATCTTATGATGTTTCTTTTTCTGTGTGACTTATTTCAGGTAGAATCATCATACCTGAATCCACTCATTGTGATGCTAAGGGCCTGATGACATAGAATTCATTGCTGAGTGATATTGCTTTGTAAGTAAATACCACAACTTCTTTATCCATTTTTCACTTTCTGCGATGTTGAACTTGTACGGTAAACGAGGTTCTTGTAAACAGAGGCGTCCCAAACTTTGGGGTGGCTGTGTCTTTTTGATTTTAATTTCCCTAAGCTATAGGACCATAAGTGGCAGTGCCCTAGGCTCTGTTGCTTTGTTTTTTAGATGTTTCAGGAAACACCATACACTTCTCCCGAGTGTCTGTTGGCAATTTACATCCCGCCCATCAGCATAACAAGGCTCCCAGTTCTCCATGGCCTGTCCTGCCTTTCTGGATTTTACACTTTTTTCAGATGGCCCTTTTGACCGGGGGGAAGTGAGACTTCATTGTAGTGCAGATTTCCTTTGCAAGCTTGCTTGGTTGGCCAAAAAGGGCGTATGCGTTTTTTCCTGAATATATTCAGGAAAAAACGCATACGCCCTTTTTGGCCAAGTGCATCATTGTGGACGTTCTGCCTCTTTTCCTATGCTTTAAATGCAATTCCAGTCTACCTCCTGAAATCGGTTTCCTGCAATTCTGCCCCGCTTTCAAGTCCTCTTGGCAGCCTTACTTCAGTTTATTTTTGGACGATAGCTGTCATTTATAACTCTGCAGGTTTGTGAATTACAGTGCCCCTGAGCTCCTTTCTTCAACTCGCTTTCTTGTGACCTGGCCGCAACACCGCAGGATGGCTTCCGGCCCTAATCTGGTTCCGGCACGGCATGCTGAGCCTTTGGTTATTTCCTCTTCCTGGTGGGAAATGAGAGTTAAATTTGCCCGTCCAGACACCTTCAGCTAGTCTCTCATTGGTTCTCGCTATTCCTGTTCATCTTCCGCAGAAATTGCAAACTGGGCCAAACAGGAGGTTAAAGGGACTGACTCTCCAAGTCGGGAGAGTGTTAGTAAAGCGTCTGGAATGTTGCACCCGAGTACCAGGGTACGAAAACTGAGACATATTTGAACACGTCTCCCGTTCACATGGTTGATCATACTTGGGTTCCACATGCATGTTTTAGCTGAAGGAAGAATACCTTAAACCTGGAGAGTTGAGACCCGTGTAATGGGTACCATGCAATATGACTTCAAAGGGTCTTCATTTGCTCACCGAACCTCTCCAATCCTATCACTGCTGCGTTTATGCCCCTGTACACATGCTTGATTCTCTTTCGGAGACATAGCAATCCATAGGTTTTAAGATACTTACTAGTCAGGTACATTCTTAGGCATTTAATATGCGGTGTTGAGTCCATTTCGTTGAGCAAGGAGTAGCTCTTGTCTATTCCATATTTGACTTAAGGAACTTTATCTGTGCTCATTTCAATCTCTGGTTTTATGCAGCACCCCAACTCACCTTTACCCTTAAGCAAGCATAAGTTGGTTTTCTAAATTTGAGTCCCTGTTCTGTTCTGTAATTCAGTTCCTGTGTAGCCAAGTTTACATTCCGTGTATTAGTGATATCTTATGATGTTTCTTTTTCTGTGTGACTTATTTCAGTTAGAATCATCGTACCTGAATCCACTCTTTGTGCTGCTAAGGGCCTGATGACACAGATTTCATTGCTGAGTGATATTGCTTTGTAAGTAAATACCACAACTTCTTTATCCATTTTTCACTTTCTACGATGTTGAACTTGTACTGTAAACGAGGTTCTTGTAAACAGATCCGTTCCAAACTTTGGGGTGGCTGTGTCTTTTTGATTTTAATTTCCCTAAGCTATAGGACCATAAGTGGAAGTGCCCTAGGTTCTGTTGCTTTGTTTTTTACATGTTTCAGGAAACACCATACACTTCTCCCGAGTGGTTGTTGGCAATTTACATCCCGCCCATCAGCATAACAAGGCTCCCAGTTCTCCATGGCCTGTCTTGTCTTTCTGGATTTTACACTTTTTTCAGATGGCCCTTTTGACCGGGGGGAAGTGAGACTTCATTGTAGTGCGGATTTCCTTTGCAAGCTTGCTTGGTTGGCCAAAAAGGGCGTATGCGTTTTTTCCTGAATATATTCAGGAAAAAACGCATACGCCCTTTTTGGCCAAGTGCATCATTGTGGACGTTCTGCCTCTTTTCCTATGCTTTCAATGCAATTCCAGTCTACCTCCTGAAATCGGTTTCCTGCAATTCTGCCCCGCTTTCAAGTCCTCTTGGCAGCCTTACTTCAGTCTATTTTTGGACGATAGCTGTCATTTATAACTCTGCAGGTTTGTGAAATACAGTGCCCCTGAGCTCCTTTCTTCAACTCGCTTTCTTGTGACCTGGCCGCAACACCGCAGGATGGCTTCAGGCCTTAATCTGGTTCCGGCCCGGCATGCTGAGCCTTTGGTTAATTCCTCTTCCTGGTGGGAAATGAGAGTTAAATTTGCCCGTCCAGACACCTCCAGCTAGTCTCTCATTGGTTCTCGCTATTCCTGTTCATCTTCCGCAGAAATTGCAAACTGGGCCAAACAGGAGGTTAAAGGGACTGACTCTCCAAGTCGGGAGAGTGTTAGTAAAGCGTCTGGAATGTTGCACCCGAGTACCAGGGGAGGAAAACTGAGACATATTTGAACACGTCTCCCGATCACATGGTTGATCATACTCTAGGTTCCACATGCATGTTTTAGCTGAAGGAAGAATACCTTAAACCTGGAGAGTTGAGACCCGTGTAATGCGAACCATGCAATATGACTTCAAAGGGTCTTCATTTGCTCACCGAACCTCTCCAATCCTATCACTGCTGCGTTTATGCCCCTGTACACATGCTTGATTCTCTTTCGGAGACATAGCAATCCATAGGTTTTAAGATACTTACTAGTCAGGTACATTCTTAGGCGTTTAATATGCGGTGTTGAGTCAATTTCGCTGAGCAAGGAGTAGCTCTTGTCTATTCCATATTTGGCTTAAGGAACTTTATCTGTGCTCATTTCAATCTCTGTTTTTATGCAGCACCCCAACTCACCTTTACCCTTAAGCAAGAATAAGTTGGTTTTCTAAATTTGAGACCCTGTTCTGTTCTGTAATTCAGTTCCTGTGTAGCCAAGTTTACATTCCGTGTATTACTGATATCTTATGATGTTTCTTTTTCTGTGTGACTTATTTCAGTTAGAATCATCATACCTGAATCCACTCATTGTGCTGTTAAGGTCCTGATGACACAGGTTTCATTGCTGAGTGATATTGCTTTGTAAGTAAATACCACAACTTCTTTATCCATTTTTCACTTTCTGCGATGTTGAACTTGTACTGTAAACGAGGTTCTTGTAAACAGAGCCGTTCCAAACTTTGGGGTGGCTGTGTCTTTTTGATTTTAATTTCCCTAAGCTATAGGACCATAAGTGGAAGTGCCCTAGGCTCTGTTGCTTTGTTTTTTAGATGTTTCAGGAAACACCATACACTTCTCCGGAGTGGTTGTTGGCAATTTACATCCCGCCCATCAGCATAACAAGGCTCCCAGTTCTCCATGGCCTGTCCTGCCTTTCTGGATTTTACACATTTTTCAGATGGCCCTTTTGACCGGGGGGAAGTGAGACTTCATTGTAGTGCAGATTTCCTTTGCAAGCTTGCTTGGTTGGCCAAAAAGGGCGTATGCGTTTTTTCCTGAATATATTCAGGAAAAAACGCATACGCCCTTTTTGGCCAAGTGCATCATTGTGGACGTTCTGCCTCTTTTCCTATGCTTTCAATGCAATTCCAGTCTACCTCCTGAAATCGGTTTCCTGCAATTCTGCCCCGCTTTCAAGTCCTCTTGGCAGCCTTACTTCAGTCTATTTTTGGACGATAGCTGTCATTTATAACTCTGCAGGTTTGTGAATTACAGTGCCCCTGAGCTCCTTTGTTCAACTCGCTTTCTTTTGAGCTGGCCGCAACACCGCAGGATGGCTTCAGGCCCTAATCTGGTTCCGGTACGGCACGCTGAGCCTTTGGTTATTTCCTCTTCCTGGTGGGAAATGAGAGTTAAATTTGCCCGTCCAGACACCTCCAGCTAGACTCTCATTGGTTCTCGCTATTCCTGTTCATCTTCCGCAGAAATTGCAAACTGGGCCAAACAGGAGGTTAAAGGCGCTGACTCTCCAAGTGGGGAGAGTGTTAGTAAAGCGTCTGGAATGTTGCACCCGAGTACCAGGGGAGGAAAACTGAGACATATTTGAACACGTCTCCCGTTCACATGGTTGATCATAGTTGGGTTCCACATGCATGTTTTAGCTGAAGGAAGAATACCTTAAACCTGGAGAGTTGAGACCCGTGTAATGGGTACCATGCAATATGACTTCAAAGGGTCTTCATTTGCTCACCGAACCTCTCCAATCCTATCACTGCTGCGTTTATGCCCCTGTACACATGCTTGATTCTCTTTTGGAGACATAGCAATCCATAGGTTTTACGATACTTACTAGTCAGGTACATTCTTAGGCGTTTAATATGCGGTGTTGAGTCCATTTCGTTGAGCAAGGAGTAGCTCTTGTCTATTCCATATTTGGTTTAAGGAACTTTATCTGTGCTCATTTCAATCTCTGGTTTTATGCAGCACCCCAACTCACCTTTACCCTTAAGCAAGCATAAGTTGGTTTTCTAAATTTGAGACCCTGTTCTGTTCTGTAATTCAGTTCCTGTGTAGCCAAGTTTACATTCCGTGTATTACTGATATCTTATGATGTTTCTTTTTCTGTGTGACTTATTTCAGGTAGAATCATCATACCTGAATCCACTCATTGTGATGCTAAGGGCCTGATGACATAGATTTCATTGCTGAGTGATACTGCTTTGTAAGTAAATACCACAATTTCTTTATCCATTTTTCACTTTCTGCGATGTTGAACTTGTACTGTAAACGAGGTTCTTGTAAACAGAGCCGTTCGAAAGTTTGGGGTGGCTGTGTCTTTTTGATTTTAATTTCCCTAAGCTATAGGACCATAAGTGGCAGTGCCCTAGGCTCTGTTGCTTTGTTTTTTAGATGTTTCAGGAAACACCATACACTTCTCCCGAGTGTCTGTTGGCAATTTACATCCCGCCCATCAGCATAACAAGGCTCCCAGTTCTCCATGGCCTGTCCTCCCTTTCTGGATTTTACACTTTTTTCAGATGGCCCTTTTGACCGGGGGGAAGTGAGACTTCATTGTAGTGCAGATTTCCTTTGCAAGCTTGCTTGGTTGGCCAAAAAGGGCGTATGCGTTTTTTCCTGAATATATTCAGGAAAAAACGCATACGCCCTTTTTGGCCAAGTGCATCATTGTGGACGTTCTGCCTCTTTTCCTATGCTTTCAATGCAATTCCAGTCTACCTCCTGAAATCGGTTTCCTGCAATTCTGCCCTGCTTTCAAGTCCTCTTGGCAGCCTTACTTCAGTCTATTTTTGGACGATAGCTGTCATTTATAACTCTGCAGGTTTGTGAATTACAGTGCCCCTGAGCTCCTTTCTTCAACTCGCTTTCTTTTGAGCTGGCCGCAACACCGCAGGATGGCTTCAGGCCCTAATCTGGTTCCGGTACGGCACGCTGAGCCTTTGGTTATTTCCTCTTCCTGGTGGGAAATGAGAGTTAAATTTGCCCGTCCAGACACCTCCAGCTAGCCTCTCATTGGTTCTCGCTATTCCTGTTCATCTTCCGCAGAAATTGCAAACTGGGCCAAACAGGAGTTTAAAGGCGCTGACTCTCCAAGTGGGGAGAGTGTTAGTAAAGCGTCTGGAATGTTGCACCCGAGTACCAGGGGAGGAAAACTGAGACATATTTGAACACGTCTCCCGTTCACATGGTTGATCATACTTGGGTTCCACATGCATGTTTTAGCTGAAGGAAGAATACCTTAAACCTGGAGAGTTCAGACCCGTGTAATGGGTACCATGCAATATGACTTCAAAGGGTCTTCATTTGCTCACCGAACCTCTCCAATCCTATCACTGCTGCGTTTATGCCCCTGTACACATGCTTGATTCTCTTTTGGAGACATAGCAATCCATAGGTTTTACGATACTTACTAGTCAGGTACATTCTTAGGCGTTTAATATGGGGTGTTGAGTCCATTTCGTTGAGCAAGGAGTAGCTCTTGTCTATTCCATATTTGACTTAAGGAACTTTATCTGTGCTCATTTCAATCTCTGGTTTTATGCAGCACCCCAACTCACCTTTACCCTTAAGCAAGCATAAGTTGGTTTTCTAAATTTGAGACCCTGTTCTGTTTTGGAATTCAGTTCCTGTGTAGCCAAGTTTACATTCCGTGTATTAGTGATATCTTATGATGTTTCTTTTTCTGTGTGACTTATTTCAGTTAGAATCATCGTACCTGAATCCACTCATTATGCTGCTACGGGCCTGATGACAGATTTCATTGCTGAGTGATACTGCATTGTACGTAAGTACCACAAGTTCTTTATCCATTTTTCACTTTCTGTGATATTGAACTTGTATGGTAAACGAGGTTCTTGTAAACGGAGGCGTCCCAAACTTTGGGGTGGCTGTGTCTTTTTGATTTTAATTTCCCTAAGCTATAGGACCATAAGTGGAAGTGCCCTAGGCTCTGTTGCTTTGTTTTTTAGATGTTTCAGGAAACACCATACACTTCTCCCGAGTGGTTGTTGGCAATTTACATCCCGCCCATCAGCATAACAAGGCTCCCAGTTGTCCATGGCCTGTCCTGCCTTTCTGGATTTTACACTTTTTTCAGATGGCCCTTTTGACCGGGGGGAAGTGAGACTTCATTGTAGTGCACATTTCCTTTGCAAGCTTGCTTGGTTGGCCAAAAAGGGCGTATGCGTTTTTTCCTGAATATATTCAGGAAAAAACGCATACGCCCTTTTTGGCCAAGTGCATCATTGTGGACGTTCTGCCTCTTTTCCTATGCTTTCAATGCAATTCCAGTCTACCTCCTGAAATCGGTTTCCTGCAATTCTGCCCCGCTTTCAAGTCCTCTTGGCAGCCTTACTTCAGTCTATTTTTGGACGATAGCTGTCATTTATAACTCTGCAGGTTTGTGAATTACAGTGCCCCTGAGCTCCTTTCTTCAACTTGCTTTCTTGTGACCTGGCCGCAACACCGCAGGATGGCTTCAGGCCCTAATCTGGTTCCGGCACGGCACGCTGAGCCTTTGGTTATTTCCTCTTCCTGGTGGGAAATGAGAGTTAAATTTGCCCGTCCAGACACCTCCAGCTAGTCTCTCATTGGTTCTCGCTATTCCTGTTCATCTTCCGCAGAAATTGCAAACTGGGCCAAACAGGAGGTTAAAGGCGCTGACTCTCCAAGTGGGGAGAGTGTTAGTAAAGCGTCTGGAATGTTGCACCCGAGTACCAGGGGAGGAAAACTGAGACATATTTGAACACGTCTCCCATTCACATGGTTGATCATACTTGGGTTCCACATGCATGTTTTAGCTGAAGGAAGAATACCTTAAACCTGGAGAGTTAAGACCCGTGTAATGGGTACCATGCAATATGACTTCAAAGGGTCTTCATTTGCTCACCGAACCTCTCCAATCCTATCACTGCTGCGTTTATGCCCCTGTACACATGCTTGATTCTCTTTCGGAGACATAGCAATCCATAGGTTTTAAGATACTTACTAGTCAGGTACATTCTTAGGCGTTTAATATGCGGTGTTGAGTCCATTTCGTTGAGCAAGGAGTAGCTCTTGTCTATTCCATATTTGACTTAAGGAACTTTATCTGTGCTCATTTCAATCTCTGGTTTTATGCAGCACCCCAACTCACCTTTCCCCTTAAGCAAGCATAAGTTGTTTTTCTAAATTTGAGACCCTGTTCTGTTCTGTAATTCAGTTCCTGTGTAGCCAAGTTTACATTCCGTGTATTACTGATATCTTATGATGTTTCTTTTTCTGTGTGACTTACTTCAGTTAGAATCATCATACCTGAATCCACTCATTGTGCTGCTAAGGGCCTGATGACACAGATTTCATTGCTGAGTGATATTGCTTTGTAAGTAAATACCACAACTTCTTTATCCATTTTTCACTTTCTGCGATGTTGAACTTGTACTGTAAACGAGGTTCTTGTAAACAGAGCCGTTCCAAACTTTGGGGTGGCTGTGTCTTTTTGATTTTAATTTCCCTAAGCTATAGGACCATAAGTGGAAGTGCCCTAGGTTCTGTTGCTTTGTTTTTTAGATGTTTCAGGAAACACCATACACTTCTCCCGAGTGTCTGTTGGCAATTTACATTCCGCCCATCAGTATAACAAGGCTCCCAGTTCTGCATGGCCTGTCCTGCCTTTCTGGATTTTACACGTTTTTCAGATGGCCCTTTTGACCGGGGGGAAGTGAGACTTCATTGTAGTGCACATTTCCTTTCCAAGCTTGCTTGGTTGGCCAAAAAGGGCGTATGCGTTTTTTCCTGAATATATTCAGGAAAAAACGCATATGCCCTTTTTGGCCAAGTGCATCATTGTGGACGTTCTGCCTCTTTTCCTATGCTTTCAATGCAATTCCAGTCTACCTCCTGAAATCGGTTTCCTGCAATTCTGCCCCGCTTTCAAGTCCTCTTGGCAGCCTTACTTCAGTCTATTTTTGGACGATAGCTGTCATTTATAACTCTGCAGGTTTGTGAATTACAGTGCCCCTGAGCTCCTTTCTTCAACTCGCTTTCTTTTGAGCTGGCCGCAACACCGCAGGATGGCTTCAGGCCCTAATATGGTTCCGGTACGGCACGCTGAGCCTTTGGTTATTTCCTCTTCCTGGTGGGAAATGAGAGTTAAATTGGCCCGTCCAGACACCTCCAGCTAGCCTCTCATTGGTTCTCGCTATTCCTGTTCATCTTCCGCAGAAATTGCAAACTGGGCCAAACAGGAGGTTAAAGGGACTGACTCTCCAAGTTGGGAGAGTGTTAGTAAAACGTCTGGAATGTTGCACCCGAGTACCAGGGTACGAAAACTGACATATTTGAACACGTCTCCCGATCACATGGTTGATCATACTCTAGGTTCCACATGCATGTTTTAGCTGAAGGAAAAATACCTTAAACCTGGGTAGTTGAAACCCGTGGAATGGGTACCATGCAATATGACTTCAAAGGGTCTTCATTTGCTCACCGAACCTCTCCAATCCTATCACTGCTGCGTTTATGCCCCTGTACACATGCTTGATTCTCTTTCGGAGACATAGCAATCCATAGGTTTTAAGATACTTACTAGTCAGGTACATTCTTAGGCGTTTAATATGCGGTGTTGAGTCCATTTCATTGAGCAAGGAGTAGCTCTTGTCTATTCCATATTTGACTTAAGGAACTTTATCTGTGCTCATTTCAATCTCTGGTCTTATGCAGCACCCAAACTCACCTTTACCCTTAAGCAAGCATAAGTTGGTTTTCTAAATTTGAGTCCCTGTTCTGTTCTGTAATTCAGTTCCTGTGTAGCCAAGTTTACATTCCGTGTATTACTGATATCTTATGATGTTTCTTTTTCTGTGTGACTTACTTCAGTTAGAATCATCATACCTGAATCCACTCATTGTGCTGCTACGGGCCTGATGACACATATTTCTTTGCTGAGTGATATTGCTTTGTAAGTAAATACCACAACTTCTTTATCCATTTTTCACTTTCTGCGATGTTGAACTTGTACTGTAAACGAGGTTCTTGTAAACAGAGCCGTTCGAAAGTTTGGGGTGGCTGTGTCTTTTTGATTTTAATTTCCCTAAGCTATAGGACCATAAGTGGAAGTGCCCTAGGTTCTGTTGCTTTGTTTTTTAGATGTTTCAGGAAACACCATACACTTCTCCCGAGTGGTTGTTGGCAATTTACATCCCGCCCATCAGCATAACAAGGCTCCCAGTTCTCCATGGCCTGTCCTGCCTTTCTGGATTTTACACTTTTTTCAGATGGCCCTTTTGACCGGGGGGAAGTGAGACTTCATTGTAGTGCAGATATCCTTTGCAAGCTTGCTTGGTTGGCCAAAAAGGGCGTATGAGTTTTTTCCTGAATATATTCAGGAAAAAACGCATACGCCATTTTTGGCCAAGTGCATCATTGTGGACGTTCTGCCTCTTTTCCTATGCTTTCAATGCAATTCCAGTCTACCTCCTGAAATCGGTTTCCTGCAATTCTGCCCCTCTTTCAAGTCCTCTTGGCAGCCTTACTTCAGTCTATTTTTGGACGATAGCTGTCATTTATAACTCTGCAGGTTTGTGAATTACAGTGCCCCTGAGCTCCTTTCTTCAACTCGCTTTCTTTTGAGCTGGCCGCAACACCGCAGGATGGCTTCAGGCCCTAATATGGTTCCGGTACGGCACGCTGAGCCTTTGGTTATTTCCTCTTCCTGGTGGGAAATGAGAGTTAAATTTGCCCGTCCAGACACCTCCAGCTAGCCTCTCATTGGTTCTCGCTATTCCTGTTCATCTTCCGCAGAAATTGCAAACTGGGCCAAACAGGAGGTTAAAGGCGCTGACTCTCCAAGTGGGGAGAGTGTTAGTAAAGCGTCTGGAATGTTGCACCCGAGTACCAGGGGAGGAAAACTGAGACATATTTGAACACGTCTCCCGTTCACATGGTTGATCATACTTGGGTTCCACATGCATGTTTTAGCTGAAGGAAGAATACCTTAAACCTGGAGAGTTGAGACCCGTGTAATGGGTACCATGCAATATGACTTCAAAGGGTCTTCATTTGCTCACCGAACCTCTCCAATCCTATCACTGCTGCGTTTATGCCCCTGTACACACGCTTGATTCTCTTTTGGAGACATAGCAATCCATAAGTTTTAAGATACTTACTAGTCAGGTACATTCTTAGGCGTTTAATATGGGGTGTTGAGTCCATTTCGTTGAGCAAGGAGTAGCTCTTGTCTATTCCATATTTGGCTTAAGGAACTTTATCTGTGCTCATTTCAATCTCTGGTTTTATGCAGCACCCCAACTCACCTTTACCCTTAAGCAAGCATAAGTTGGTTTTCTAAATTTGAGACACTGTTCCGTTTTGGAATTCAGTTCCTGTGTAGCCAAGTTTACATTCCGTGTATTAGTGATATCTTATGATGTTTCTTTTTCTCTGTGACTTATTTCAGTTAGAATCATCATACCTGAATCCACTCATTGTGCTTCTAAGGGCCTGATGACAGAGATTTCATTGCTGTGTGATATTGCTTTGTAAGTAAATACCACAACTTCTTTATCCATTTTTCAATTTCTGCGATGTTGAACTTGTAGTGTAAACGAGGTTCTTGTAAACAGAGCCGTTCCAAACTTTGGGGTGGCTGTGTCTTTTTGATTTTAATTTCCGTAAGCTATAGGACCATAAGTGGAAGTGCCCTAGGTTCTGTTGCTTTGTTTTTTACATGTTTCAGGAAACACCATACACTTCTCCCGAGTGTTTGTTGGCAATTTACATCCCGCCCATCAGCATAACAAGGCTTCCAGTTGTCCATGGCCTGTCCTGCCTTTCTGGATTTTACACTTTTTTCAGATGGCCCTTTTGACCGGGGGGAAGTGAGACTTCATTGTAGTGCACATTTCCTTTGCAAGCTTGCTTGGTTGGCCAAAAAGGGCGTATGCGTTTTTTCCTGAATATATTCAGGAAAAAACGCATACGCCCTTTTTGGCCAAGTGCATCATTGTGGACGTTCTGCCTCTTTTCCTATGCTTTCAATGCAATTCCAGTCTACCTCCTGAAATCGGTTTCCTGCAATTCTGCCCCGCTTTCAAGTCCTCTTGGCAGCCTTACTTCAGTCTATTTTTGGACGATAGCTGTCATTTATAACTCTGCAGGTTTGTGAATTACAGTGCCCCTGAGCTCCTTTCTTCAACTTGCTTTCTTGTGACCTGGCCGCAACACCGCAGGATGGCTTCAGGCCCTAATCTGGTTCCGGCACGGCACGCTGAGCCTTTTGTTATTTCCTCTTCCTGGTGGGAAATGAGAGTTAAATTTGCCCGTCCAGACACCTCCAGCTAGTCTCTCATTGGTTTTCGCTATTCCTGTTCATCTTCCGCAGAAATTGCAAACTGGGCCAAACAGGAGGTTAAAGGCGCTGACTCTCCAAGTGGGGAGAGTGTTAGTAAAGCGTCTGGAATGTTGCACCCGAGTACCAGGGGAGGAAAACTGAGACATATTTGAACACGTCTCCCATTCACATGGTTGATCATACTTGGGTTCCACATGCATGTTTTAGCTGAAGGAAGAATACCTTAAACCTGGAGAGTTAACACCCGTGTAATGGGTACCATGCAATATGACTTCAAAGGGTCTTCATTTGCTCACCGAACCTCTCCAATCCTATCACTGCTGCGTTTATGCCCCTGTACACATGCTTGATTCTCTTTCGGAGACATAGCAATCCATAGGTTTTAAGATACTTACTAGTCAGGTACATTCTTAGGCGTTTAATATGCGGTGTTGAGTCCATTTCGTTGAGCAAGGAGTAGCTCTTGTCTATTCCATATTTGACTTAAGGAACTTTATCTGTGCTCATTTCAATCTCTGGTTTTATGCAGCACCCCAACTCACCTTTCCCCTTAAGCAAGCATAAGTTGTTTTTCTAAATTTGAGACCCTGTTCTGTTCTGTAATTCAGTTCCTGTGTAGCCAAGTTTACATTCCGTGTATTACTGATATCTTATGATGTTTCTTTTTCTGTGTGACTTACTTCAGTTAGAATCATCATACCTGAATCCACTCATTGTGCTGCTAAGGGCCTGATGACACAGATTTCATTGCTGAGTGATATTGCTTTGTAAGTAAATACCACAACTTCTTTATCCATTTTTCACTTTCTGCGATGTTGAACTTGTACTGTAAACGAGGTTCTTGTAAACAGAGCCGTTCCAAACTTTGGGGTGGCTGTGTCTTTTTGATTTTAATTTCCCTAAGCTATAGGACCATAAGTGGAAGTGCCCTAGGTTCTGTTGCTTTGTTTTTTAGATGTTTCAGGAAACACCATACACTTCTCCCGAGTGTCTGTTGGCAATTTACATTCCGCCCATCAGTATAACAAGGCTCCCAGTTCTGCATGGCCTGTCCTGCCTTTCTGGATTTTACACGTTTTTCAGATGGCCCTTTTGACCGGGGGGAAGTGAGACTTCATTGTAGTGCAGATTTCCTTTCCAAGCTTGCTTGGTTGGGCAAAAAGTGCGTATGCGTTTTTTCCTGAATATATTCAGGAAAAAACGCATATGCCCTTTTTGGCCAAGTGCATCATTGTGGACGTTCTGCCTCTTTTCCTATGCTTTCAATGCAATTCCAGTCTACCTCCTGAAATCGGTTTCCTGCAATTCTGCCCCGCTTTCAAGTCCTCTTGGCAACCTTACTTCAGTCTATTTTTGGACGATAGCTGTCATTTATAACTCTGCAGGTTTGTGAATTACAGTGCCCCTGAGCTCCTTTCTTCAACTCGCTTTCTTTTGAGCTGGCCGCAACACCGCAGGATGGCTTCAGGCCCTAATATGGTTCCGGTACGGCACGCTGAGCCTTTGGTTATTTCCTCTTCCTGGTGGGAAATGAGAGTTAAATTTGCCCGTCCAGACACCTCCAGCTAGCCTCTCATTGGTTCTCGCTATTCCTGTTCATCTTCCGCAGAAATTGCAAACTGGGCCAAACAGGAGGTTAAAGGGACTGACTCTCCAAGTCGGGAGAGTGTTAGTAAAGCGTCTGGAATGTTGCACCCGAGTACCAGGGTACGAAAACTGACATATTTGAACACGTCTCCCGATCACATGGTTGATCATACTCTAGGTTCCACATGCATGTTTTAGCTGAAGGAAAAATACCTTAAACCTGGGTAGTTGAAACCCGTGGAATGGGTACCATGCAATATGACTTCAAAGGGTCTTCATTTGCTCACCGAACCTCTCCAATCCTATCACTGCTGCGTTTATGCCCCTGTACACATGCTTGATTCTCTTTCGGAGACATAGCAATCCATAGGTTTTAAGATACTTACTAGTCAGGTACATTCTTAGGCGTTTAATATGCGGTGTTGAGTCCATTTCATTGAGCAAGGAGTAGCTCTTGTCTATTCCATATTTGACTTAAGGAACTTTATCTGTGCTCATTTCAATCTCTGGTCTTATGCAGCACCCAAACTCACCTTTACCCTTAAGCAAGCATAAGTTGGTTTTCTAAATTTGAGTCCCTGTTCTGTTCTGTAATTCAGTTCCTGTGTAGCCAAGTTTACATTCCGTGTATTACTGATATCTTATGATGTTTCTTTTTCTGTGTGACTTACTTCAGTTAGAATCATCATACCTGAATCCACTCATTGTGCTGCTACGGGCCTGATGACACAGATTTCTTTGCTGAGTGATATTGCTTTGTAAGTAAATACCACAACTTCTTTATCCATTTTTCACTTTCTGCGATGTTGAACTTGTACTGTAAACGAGGTTCTTGTAAACAGAGCCGTTCGAAAGTTTGGGGTGGCTGTGTCTTTTTGATTTTAATTTCCCTAAGCTATAGGACCATAAGTGGAAGTGCCCTAGGTTCTGTTGCTTTGTTTTTTAGATGTTTCAGGAAACACCATACACTTCTCCCGAGTGGTTGTTGGCAATTTACATCCCGCCCATCAGCATAACAAGGCTCCCAGTTCTCCATGGCCTGTCCTGCCTTTCTGGATTTTACACTTTTTTCAGATGGCCCTTTTGACCGGGGGGAAGTGAGACTTCATTGTAGTGCAGATTTCCTTTGCAAGCTTGCTTGGTTGGCCAAAAAGGGCGTATGCGTTTTTTCCTGAATATATTCAGGAAAAAACGCATACGCCCTTTTTGGCCAAGTGCATCATTGTGGACGTTCTGCCTCTTTTCCTATGCTTTCAATGCAATTCCAGTCTACCTCCTGAAATCGGTTTCCTGCAATTCTGCCCCTCTTTCAAGTCCTCTTGGCAGCCTTACTTCAGTCTATTTTTGGACGATAGCTGTCATTTATAACTCTGCAGGTTTGTGAATTACAGTGCCCCTGAGCTCCTTTCTTCAACTCGCTTTCTTTTGAGCTGGCCGCAACACCGCAGGATGGCTTCAGGCCCTAATCTGGTTCCGGTACGGCACGCTGAGCCTTTGGTTATTTCCTCTTCCTGGTGGGAAATGAGAGTTAAATTTGCCCGTCCAGACACCTCCAGCTAGCCTCTCATTGGTTCTCGCTATTCCTGTTCATCTTCCGCAGAAATTGCAAACTGGGCCAAACAGGAGGTTAAAGGCGCTGACTCTCCAAGTGGGGAGAGTGTTAGTAAAGCGTCTGGAATGTTGCACCCGAGTACCAGGGGAGGAAAACTGAGACATATTTGAACACGTCTCCCGATCACATGGTTGATCATACTTGGGTTCCACATGCATGTTTTAGCTGAAGGAAGAATACCTTAAACCTGGAGAGTTGAGACCCGTGTAATGCGTACCATGCAATATGACTTCAAAGGGTCTTCATTTGCTCACTGAACCTCTCCAATCCTATCACTGCTGCGTTTATGCCCCTGTACACATGCTTGATTCTCTTTTGGAGACATAGCAATCCATAGGTTTTCCGATACTTACTAGTAAGGTACATTCTTAGGCGTTTAATATGCGGTGTTGAGTCCATTTCGTTGAGCAAGGAGTAGCTCTTGTCTATTCCATATTTGACTTAAGGAACTTTATGTGTGCTCATTTCAATCTCTGGTTTTATACAGCACCTCAACTCACCTTTACCCTTAAGCAAGCATAAGTTGGTTTTCTAAATTTGAGACCCTGTTCTGTTCTGTAATTCAGTTCCTGTGTAGCCAAGTTTACATTCCGTGTATTACTGATATCTTATGATGTTTCTTTTCTGTGTGACTTATTTCAGTTAGAATCATCATACCTGAATCCACTCATTGTGCTGCTACGGGCCTGATGACACAGATTTCATTGCTGAGTGATATTGCTTTGTAAGTAAATACCACAACTTCTTTATCCATTTTTCACTTTCTGCGATGTTGAACTTGTACTGTAAACGAGGTTCTTGTAAACAGAGCCGTTCGAAAGTTTGGGGTGGCTGTGTCTTTTTGATTTTAATTTCCCTAAGCTATAGGACCATAAGTGACAGTGCCCTAGGCTCTGTTGCTTTGTTTTTTAGATGTTTCAGGAAACACCATACACTTCTCCCGAGTGTCTGTTGGCAATTTACATCCCGCCCATCAGCATAACAAGGCTCCCAGTTCTCCATGGCCTGTCCTGCCTTTCTGGATTTTACACTTTTTTCAGATGGCCCTTTTGACCGGGGGGAAGTGAGACTTCATTGTAGTGCAGATTTCCTTTGCAAGCTTGCTTGGTTGGCCAAAAAGGGCGTATGCGTTTTTTCCTGAATATATTCAGGAAAAACCACATACGCCCTTTTTGGCCAAGTGCATCATTGTGGACGTTCTGCCTCTTTTCCTATGCTTTCAATGCAATTCCAGTCTACCTCCTGAAATCGGTTTCCTGCAATTCTGCCCCGCTTTCAAGTCCTCTTGGCAGCCTTTCTTCAGTCTATTTTTGGACGATAGCTGTCATTTATAACTCTGCAGGTTTGTGAAATACAGTGCCCCTTAACTCCTTTCTTCAACTCGCTTTCTTGTGACCTGGCCGCAACACCGCAGGATGGCTTCAGGCCCTAATCTGGTTCTGGCACGGCACGCTGAGCCTTTGGTTAATTCCTCTTCCTGGTGGGAAATGAGAGTTAAATTTGCCCGTCCAGACACCTCCAACTAGTCTCTCATTGGTTCTCGCTATTCCTGTTCATCTTCTGCAGAAATTGCAAACTGGGCCAAACAGGAGGTTAAAGGGACTGACTCTCCAAGTCGGGAGAGTGTTAGTAAAGCGTCTGGAATGTTGCACCCGAGTACCATGGGAGGAAAACTGAGACATATTTGAACACGTCTCCTGATCACATGGTTGATCATACTCTAGGTTCCACATGCATGTTTTAGCTGAAGGAAGAATACCTTAAACCTGGAGAGTTGAGACCCGTGTAATGCGTACCATGCAATATGACTTCAAAGGGTCTTCATTTGCTCACCGAACCTCTCCAATCCTATCACTGCTGCGTTTATGCCCCTGTACACATGCTTGATTCTCTTTTGGAGACATAGCAATCCATAGGTTTTCCGATACTTACTAGTCAGGTACATTCTTAGGCGTTTAATATGCGGTGTTGAGTCCATTTCGTTGAGCAAGGAGTAGCTCTTGTCTATTCCATATTTGACTTAAGGAACTTTATGTGTGCTCATTTCAATCTCTGGTTTTATGCAGCACCCCAACTCACCTTTACCCTTAAGCAAGCATAAGTTGGTTTTCTAAATTTGAGACCCTGTTCTGTTCTGTAATTCAGTTCCTGTGTAGCCAAGTTTACATTCCGTGTATTACTGATATCTTATGATGTTTCTTTTCTGTGTGACTTATTTCAGTTAGAATCATCATACCTGAATCCACTCATTGTGCTGCTACGGGCCTGATGACACAGATTTCATTGCTGAGTGATATTGCTTTGTAAGTAAATACCACAACTTCTTTATCCATTTTTCACTTTCTGCGATGTTGAACTTGTACTGTAAACGAGGTTCTTGTAAACAGAGCCGTTCGAAAGTTTGGGGTGGCTGTGTCTTTTTGATTTTAATTTCCCTAAGCTATAGGACCATAAGTGGCAGTGCCCTAGGCTCTGTTGCTTTGTTTTTTAGATGTTTCAGGAAACACCATACACTTCTCCCGAGTGTCTGTTGGCAATTTACATCCCGCCCATCAGCATAACAAGGCTCCCAGTTCTCCATGGCCTGTCTTGTCTTTCTGGATTTTACACTTTTTTCAGATGGCCCTTTTGACCGGGGGGAAGTGAGACTTCATTGTAGTGCAGATTTCCTTTGCAAGCTTGCTTGGTTGGCCAAAAAGGGCGTATGCGTTTTTTCCTGAATATATTCAGGAAAAAACGCATACGCCCTTTTTGGCCAAGTGCATCATTGTGGACGTTCTGCCTCTTTTCCTATGCTTTCAATGCAATTCCAGTCTACCTCCTGAAATCGGTTTCCTGCAATTCTGCCCCGCTTTCAAGTCCTCTTGGCAGCCTTACTTCAGTCTATTTTTGGACGATAGCTGTCATTTATAACTCTGCAGGTTTGTGAAATACAGTGCCCCTTAGCTCCTTTCTTCAACTCGCTTTCTTGTGACCTGGCCGCAACACCGCAGGATGGCTTCAGGCCCTAATCTGGTTCTGGCACGGCACGCTGAGCGTTTGGTTAATTCCTCTTCCTGGTGGGAAATGAGAGTTAAATTTGCCCGTCCAGACACCTCCAGCTAGCCTCTCATTGGTTCTCGCTATTCCTGTTCATCTTCCGCAGAAATTGCAAACTGGGCCAAACAGGAGGTTAAAGGGAGTGACTCTCCAAGTCGGGAGAGTGTTAGTAAAGCGTCTGGAATGTTGCACCCGAGTACCAGGGGAGGAAAACTGAGACATATTTGAACACGTCTCCCGATCACATGGTTGATCATACTCTAGGTTCCACATGCATGTTTTAGCTGAAGGAAGAATACCTTAAACCTGGAGAGTTGAGACCCGTGTAATGCGTACCATGCAATATGACTTCAAAGGGTCTTCATTTGCTCACCGAACCTCTCCAATCCTATCACTGCTGCGTTTATGCCCCTGTACACATGCTTGATTCTCTTTTGGAGACATAGCAATCCATAGGTTTTCCGATACTTATTAGTCAGGTACATTCTTAAGCATTTAATATGCGGTGTTGAGTCCATTTCGTTGAGCAAGGAGTAGCTCTTGTCTATTCCATATTTGACTTAAGGAACTTTATGTGTGCTCATTTCAATCTCTGGTTTTATGCAGCACCCCAACTCACCTTTACCCTTAAGCAAGCATAAGTTGGTTTTCTAAATTTGAGACCCTGTTCTGTTCTGTAATTCAGTTCCTGTGTAGCCAAGTTTACATTCCGTGTATTACTGATATCTTATGATGTTTCTTTTTCTGTGTGACTTACTTCAGTTAGAATCATCATACCTGAATCCACTCATTGTGCTGCTACGGGCCTGATGACACAGATTTCATTGCTGAGTGATATTGCTTTGTAAGTAAATACCACAACTTCTTTATCCATTTTTCACTTTCTGCGATGTTGAACTTGTACTGTAAACGAGGTTCTTGTAAACAGAGCCGTTCGAAAGTTTGGGGTGGCTGTGTCTTTTTGATTTTAATTTCCCTAAGCTATAGGACCATAAGTGGCAGTGCCCTAGGCTCTGTTGCTTTGTTTTTTAGATGTTTCAGGAAACACCATACACTTCTCCCGAGTGTCTGTTGGCAATTTACATCCCGCCCATCAGCATAACAAGGCTCCCAGTTCTCCATGGCCTGTCCTGCCTTTCTGGATTTTACACTTTTTTCAGATGGCCCTTTTGACCGGGGGGAAGTGAGACTTCATTGTAGTGCAGATTTCCTTTGCAAGCTTGCTTGGTTGGCCAAAAAGGGCGTATGCGTTTTTTCCTGAATATATTCAGGAAAAAACGCATACGCCCTTTTTGGCCAAGTGCATCATTGTGGACGTTCTGCCTCTTTTCCTATGCTTTCAATGCAATTCCAGTCTACCTCCTGAAATCGGTTTCCTGCAATTCTATCCCGCTTTCAAGTCCTCTTGGCAGCCTTACTTCAGTCTATTTTTGGACGATAGCTCTCATTTATAACTCTGCAGGTTTGTGAATTACAGTGCCCCTGAGCTCCTTTCTTCAACTCGCTTTCTTGTGACCTGGCCGCAAAACCGCAGGATGGCTTCAGGCCCTAATCTGGTTCCGGCACGGCACGCTGAGCCTTTGGTTAATTCCTCTTCCTGGTGGGAAATGAGAGTTAAATTTGCCCGTCCAGACACCTCCAGTTAGTCTCTCATTGGTTCTCGCTATTCTTGTTCATCTTCCGCAGAAATTGCAAACTGGGCCAAACAGGAGGTTAAAGGGACTGACTCTCCAAGTCGGAAGAGTGTTAGTAAAGCGTCTGGAATTTTGCACCAGAGTATCAGGGGAGGAAAACTGAGACATATTTGAACACGTCTCCCGTTCACATGGTTGATCATACTCTGGGTTCCACATGCATGTTTTAGCTGAAGGAAGAATACCTTAAACCTGGAGAGTTGAGACCCGTGTAATGGGTACCATGCAATATGACTTCAAAGGGTCTTCATTTGCTCACCGAACCTCTCCAATCCTATCACTGCTGCGTTTATGCCCCTGTACACATGCTTGATTCTCTTTTGGAGACATAGCAATCCATAGGTTTTAAGATACTTACTAGTCAGGTACATTCTTAGGCGTTTAATATGGGGTGTTGAGTCCATTTCGTTGAGCAAGGAGTAGCTCTTGTCTATTCCATATTTGACTTAAGGAACTTTATCTGTGCTCATTTCAATCTCTGGTTTTATGCAGCACCCCAACTCACCTTTACCCTTAAGCAAGCATAAGTTGGTTTTCTAAATTTGAGACCCTGTTCTGTTCTGTAATTCAGTTCCTGTGTAGCCAAGTTTACATTCCGTGTATTACTGATATCTTATGATGTTTCTTTTTCTGTGTGACTTACTTCAGTTAAAATCATCATACCTGAATCCACTCATTGTGATGCTAAGTGCCTGATGACATAGATTTCATTGCTGAGTGATATTGCTTTGTAAGTAAATACCACAACTTCTTTATCCATTTTTCAATTTCTGCGATGTTGAACTTGTACTCTAAACGAGGTTCTTGTAAACAGAGGCGTCCCAAACTTTGGGGTGGCTGTGTCTTTTTGATTTTAATTTCCCTAAGCTATAGGACCATAAGTGGCAGTGCCCTAGGCTCTGTTGCTTTGTTTTTTAGATGTTTCAGGAAACACCATACACTTCTCCCGATTGTCTGTTGGCAATTTACATCCCGCCCATCAGCATAACAAGGCTCCCAGTTCTCCATGGCCTGTTCTGCCTTTCTGGATTTTACACTTTTTTCAGATGGCCCTTTTGACTGGGGGGAAGTGAGACTTCATTGTAGTGCAGATTTCCTTTGCAAGCTTGCTTGGTTGGCCAAAAAGGGCGTATGCGTTTTTTCCTGAATATATTCAGGAAAAAACGCATACGCCCTTTTTGGCCAAGTGCATCATTGTGGACGTTCTGCCTCTTTTCCTATGCTTTCAATGCAATTCCAGTCTACCTCCTGAAATCGGTTTCCTGCAATTCTGCCCCGCTTTCAAGTCCTCTTCGCAGCCTTACTTCAGTCTATTTTTGGACGATAGCTGTCATTTATAACTCTGCAGGTTTGTGAATTACAGTGCCCCTGAGCTCCTTTCTTCAACTCGCTTTCTTGTGACCTGGCCGCAACACCGCAGGATGGCTTCAGGCCCTAATCTGGTTCCGGCACGGCACGCTGAGCCTTTGGTTATTTCCTCTTCCTGGTGGGAAATGAGAGTTAAATTTGCCCGTCCAGACACCTCCAGCTAGTCTCTCATTGGTTCTCGCTATTCCTGTTCATCTTCCGCAGAGATTGCAAACTGGGCCAAACAGGAGGTTAAAGGCGCTGACTCTCCAAGTGGGGAGAGTGTTAGTAAAGCGTCTGGAATGTTGCACCCGAGTACCAGGGGAGGAAAACTGAGACATATTTGAACACGTCTCCCGATCACATGGTTGATCATACTCTAGGTTCCACATGCATGTTTTAGCTGAAGGAAGAATACCTTAAACCTGGGTAGTTGAAACCCGTGGAATGGGTACCAAGCAATATGACTTCAAAGGGTCTTCATTTGCTCCCCGAACCTCTCCAATCCTATCACTGCTGCGTTTATGCCCCTGTACACATGCTTGATTCTCCTTCGGAGACATAGCAATCCATAGGTTTTAAGATACTTACTAGTCAGGTACATTCTTAGGCGTTTAATATGTGGTGTTGAGTCCATTTCGTTGAGCAAGGAGTAGCTCTTGTCTATTCCATATTTGACTTAAGGAACTTTATCTGTGCTCATTTCAATCTCTGGTTTTATGCAGCACCCCAACTCACCTTTACCCTTAAGCAAGCATAAGTTGGTTTTCTAAATTTGAGACCCTGTTCTGTTCTGTAATTCAGTTCCTGTGTAGCCAAGTTTACATTCCGTGTATTACTGATATCTTATGATGTTTCTTTTTCTGTGTGACTTACTTCAGTTAGAATCATCATACTTGAATCCACTCATTGTGCTGCTAAGGGCCTGATGACACAGATTTCATTGCTGAGTGATATTGCTTTGTAAGTAAATACCACAACTTCTTTATCCATTTTTCACTTTCTGCGATGTTGAACTTGTACTGTAAACGAGGTTCTTGTAAACAGAGCCGTTCCAAACTTTGGGGTGGCTGTGTCTTTTTGATTTTAATTTCCCTAAGCTATAGGACCATAAGTGGAAGTGCCCTAGGTTCTGTTGCTTTGTTTTTTAGATGTTTCAGGAAACACCATACACTTCTCCCGAGTGGTTGTTGGCAATTTACATCCCGCCCATCAGCATAACAAGGCTCCCAGTTCTCCATGGCCTGTCCTGCCTTTCTGGATTTTACACTTTTTTCAGATGGCCCTTTTGACCGGGGGGAAGTGAGACTTCATTGTAGTGCAGATTTCCTTTGCAAGCTTGCTTGGTTGGCCAAAAAGGGCGTGTGCGTTTTTTCCTGAATATATTCAGGAAAAAACGCATACGCCCTTTTTGGCCAAGTGCATCATTGTGGACGTTCTGCCTCTTTTCCTATGCTTTCAATGCAATTCCAGTCTACCTCCTGAAATCGGTTTCCTGCAATTCTGCCCCGCTTTCAAGTCCTCTTGGCAGCCTTACTTCAGTCTATTTTTGGACGATAGCTGTCATTTATAACTCTGCAGGTTTGTGAATTACAGTGCCCCTGAGCTCCTTTCTTCAACTCGCTTTCTTGTGACCTGGCCGCAACACCGCAGGATGGCTTCAGGCCCTAATCTGGTTCCGGCCCGGCACGCTGAGCCTTTGGTTAATTCCTCTTCCTGGTGGGAAATGAGAGTTAAATTTGCCCGTCCAGACACCTCCAGCTAGCCTCTCATTGGTTCTCGCTATTCCTGTTCATCTTCCGCAGAAATTGCAAACTGGGCCAAACAGGAGGTTAAAGGCGCTGACTCTCCAAGTGGGGAGAGTGTTAGTAAAGCGTCTGGAATGTTGCACCCGAGTACCAGGGGAGGAAAACTGAGACATATTTGAACACGTCTCCCGTTCACATGGTTGATCATACTTGGGTTCCACATGCATGTTTTAGCTGAAGGAAGAATACCTTAAACCTGGAGAGTTGAGACCCGTGGAATGGGTACCATGCAATATGACTTCAAAGGGTCTTCATTTGCTCACCGAACCTCTCCAATCCTATCACTGCTGCGTTTATGCCCCTGTACACATGCTTGATTCTCTTTCGGAGACATAGCAATCCATAGGTTTTACGATACTTACTAGTCAGGTACATTCTTAGGCGTTTAATATGCGGTGTTGAGTCTATTTCGTTGAGCAAGGAGTAGCTCTTGTCTATTCCATATTTGACTTAAGGAACTTTATCTGTGCTCATTTCAATCTCTGGTTTTATGCAGCACCCCAACTCACCTTTACCCTTAAGCAAGCATAAGTTGGTTTTCTAAATTTGAGACCCTGTTCTGTTCTGTAATTCAGTTCCTGTGTAGCCAAGTTTACATTCCGTGTATTACTGATATCTTATGATGTTTCTTTTTCTGTGTGACTTATTTCAGTTAGAATCATCATACCTGAATCCACTCATTGTGATGCTAAGGGCCTGCTGACATAGACTTCATTGCTGAGTGATATTGCTTTGTAAGTAAATACCACAACTTCTTTATCCATTTTTCACTTTCTGCGATGTTGAACTTGTACTGTAAACGAGGTTCTTGTAAACAGAGGCGTCCCAAACTTTGGGGTGGCTGTGTCTTTTTGATTTTAATTTCCCTAAGCTATAGGACCATAAGTGGCAGTGCCCTAGGTTCTGTGGCTTTGTTTTTTAGATGTTTCAGGAAACACCATACACTTCTCCCGAGTGTCTGTTGGCAATTTACATCCCGCCCATCAGCATAACAAGGCTCCCAGTTCTCCATGGCCTGTCCTGCCTTTCTGGATTTTACACTTTTTTCAGATGGCCCATTTGACCGGGGGGAAGTGAGACTTCATTGTAGTGCAGATTTCCTTTGCAAGCTTGCTTGGTTGGCCAAAAAGGGCGTATGCGTTTTTTCCTTAATATATTCAGGAAAAAACGCATACGCCCTTTTTGGCCAAGTGCATCATTGTGGACGTTCTGCCTCTTTTCCTATGCTTTCAATGCAATTCCAGTCTACTTCCTGAAATCGGTTTCCTGCAATTCTGCCCCGCTTTCAAGTCCTCTTGGCAGCCTTACTTCAGTCTATTTTTGGACGATAGCTGTCATTTATAACTCTGCAGGTTTGTGAATTACAGTGCCCCTGAGCTCCTTACTTCAACTCGCTTTCTTGTGACCTGGCCGCAACACCGCAGGATGGCTTCAGGCCCTAATCTGGTTCCGGGCCGGCATGCTGAGCCTTTGGTTAATTCCTCTTCCTGGTGGGAAATGAGAGTTAAATTTGCCCGTCCAGACACCTCCAGCTAGCCTCTCATTGGTTCTCGCTATTCCTGTTCATCTTCCGCAGAAATTGCAAACTGGGCCAAACAGGAGGTTAAAGGGACTGACTCTCCACTTAGGGAGAGTGTTAGTAAAGCGTCTGGAATGTTGCACCCGAGTACCAGGGGAGGAAAACTGAGACATATTTGAACACGTCTCCCGATCACATGGTTGATCATACTCTAGGTTCCACATGCATGTTTTAGCTGAAGGAAGAATACCTTAATCCTGGGTAGTTGAAACCCGTGGAATGGGTACCATGCAATATGACTTCAAAGGGTCTTCATTTGCTCACCGAACCTCTCCAATCCTATCACTGCTGTGTTTATGCCCCTGTACACATGCTTGATTCTCTTTCGGAGACATAGCAATTCTTAGGTTTTAAGATACTTACAAGTCAGGTACATTCTTAGGCGTTTAATATGCGGTGTTGAGTCCATTTCGTTGAGCAAGGAGTAGCTCTTGTCTATTCCATATTTGGCTTAAGGAACTTTATCTGTGCTCATTTCAATCTCTGGTTTTATGCAGCACCCCAACTCACCTTTCCCCTTAAGCAAGCATAAGTTGGTTTTCTAAATTTGAGACCCTGTTCTGTTTTGGAATGCAGTTCCTGTGTAGCCAAGTTTACATTCCGTGTATTAGTGATATCTTATGATGTTTCTTTTTCTGTGTGACTTATTTCAGTTAGAATCATCGTACCTGAATCCACTCATTATGCTGCTACGGGCCTGATGACATAGATTTCATTGCTGAGTGATACTGCATTGTACGTAAGTACCACAAGTTCTTTATCCATTTTTCACTTTCTGTGATATTGAACTTGTACGGTAAACGAGGTTCTTGTAAACGGAGGCGTCCCAAACTTTGGGGTGGCTGTGTCTTTTTGATTTTAATTTCCCTAAGCTATAGGACCATAAGTGCCCTAGGCTCTGTTGCTTTGTTTTTTAGATGTTTCAGGAAACACCATACACTTCTCGCGAGTGGTTGTTGGCAATTTACATCCCGCCCATCAGCATAACAAGGCTCCCAGTTCTCCATGGCCTGTCCTGCCTTTCTGGATTTTACACTTTTTTCAGATGGCCCTTTTGACTGGGGGGAAGTGAGACTTCATTGTAGTGCAGATTTCCTTTGCAAGCTTGCTTGGTTGGCCAAAAAGGGCGTATGCGTTTTTTCCTGAATATATTCAGGAAAAAACGCATACGCCCTTTTTGGCCAAGTGCATCATTGTGGACGTTCTGCCTCTTTTCCTATGCTTTCAATGCAATTCCAGTCTACCTCCTGAAATCGGTTTCCTGCAATTCTGCCCCACATTCAAGTCCTCTTGGCAGCCTTACTTCAGTCTATTTTTGGACGATAGCTGTCATTTATAACTCTGCAGGTTTGTGAATTACAGTGCCCCTGAGCTCCTTTCTTCAACTTGCTTTCTTGTGACCTGGCCGCAACACTGCAGGATGGCTTCAGGCCCTAATCTGGTTCCGGCACGGCACGCTGAGCCTTTGGTTATTTCCTCTTCCTGGTGGGAAATGAGAGTTAAATTTGCCCGTCCAGACACCTCCAGCTAGTCTCTCATTGGTTCTCGCTATTCCTGTTCATCTTCCGCAGAAATCGCAAACTGGGCCAAACAGGAGGTTAAAGGCGCTGACTCTCCAAGTGGGGAGAGTGTTAGTAAAGCGTCTGGAATGTTGCACCCGAGTACCAGGGGAGGAAAACTGAGACATATTTGAACACGTCTCCCGATCACATGGTTGATCATACTCTGGGTTCCACATGCATGTTTTAGCTGAAGGAAGAATACCTTAAACCTGGGTAGTTGAAACCCGTGGAATGGGTACCATGCAATATGACTTCAAAGGGTCTTCATTTGCTCACCGAACCTCTCCAATCCTATCACTGCTGCGTTTATGCCCCTGTACACATGCTTGATTCTCTTTTGGAGACATAGCAATCCATAGGTTTTAAGATACTTACAAGTCAGGTACATTCTTAGGCGTTTAATATGCTGTGTTGAGTCCATTTCGTTGAGCAAGGAGTAGCTCTTGTCTATTCCATATTTGGCTTAAGGAACTTTATCTGTGCTCATTTCAATCTCTGGTTTTATGCAACACCCCAACTCACCTTTACCCTTAAGCAAGCATAAGTTGTTTTTCTAAATTTGAGTCCCTGTTCTGTTCTGTAATTCACTTCCTGTGTAGCCAAGTTTACATTCCATGTATTACTGATATCTTATGATGTTTCTTTTTCTGTGTGACTTACTTCAGTTAGAATCATCATACCTGAATCCACTCATTGTGATGCTAAGGGCCTGATGACATAGATTTCATTGCTGAGTGATATTGCTTTGTAAGTAAATACCACAACTTCTTTATCCATTTTTCACTTTCTGCGATGTTGAACTTGTACTGTAAACGAGGTTCTTGTACACAGAGGCGTCCCAAACTTTGGGGTGGCTGTGTCTTTTTGATTTTAATTTCCCTAAGCTATAGGACCATAAGTGGAAGTGCCCTAGGTTCTGTTGCTTTGTTTTTTAGATGTTTCAGGAAACACCATACACTTCTCCCGAGTGGTTGTTGGCAATTTACATCCCGCCCATCAGCATAACAAGGCTCCCAGTTCTCCATGGCCTGTCCTGCCTTTCTGGATTTTACACTTTTTTCAGATGGCCCTTTTGACCGGGGGGAAGTGAGACTTCATTGTAGTGCAGATTTCCTTTGCAAGCTTGCTTGGTTGGCCAAAAAGGGCGTATGCGTTTTTTCCTGAATATATTCAGGAAAAAACGCATACGCCCTTTTTGGCCAAGTGCATCATTGTGGACGTTCTGCCTCTTTTCCTATGCTTTCAATGCAATTCCAGTCTACCTCCTGAAATCGGTTTCCTGCAATTCTGCCCCGCTTTCAAGTCCTCTTGGCAGCCTTACTTCAGTCTATTTTTGGATGATAGCTGTCATTTATAACTCTGCAGGTTTGTGAATTACAGTCCCCCTGAGCTCCTTTCTTCAACTCGCTTTCTTTTGAGCTGGCCGCAACACCGCAGGATGGCTTCAGGCCCTAATCTGGTTCCGGTACGGCACGCTGAGACTTTGGTTATTTCCTCTTCCTGGTGGGAAATGAGAGTTAAATTTGCCCGTCCAGACACCTCCAGCTAGTCTCTCATTGGTTCTCGCTATTATGTTCATCTTCCGCAGAAATTGCAAACTGGGCCAAACAGGAGGTTAAAGGGACTGACTCTCCAAGTCGGGAGAGTGTTAGTAAAGCGTCTGGAATGTTGCACCCGAGTACCAGTGGAGGAAAACTGAGACATATTTGAACACGTCTCCCGTTCACATGGTTGATCATACTCTGGGTTCCACATGCATGTTTTAGCTGAAGGAAGAATACCTTAAACCTGGGTAGTTGAAACCCGTGGAATGGGTACCATGCAATATGACTTCAAAGGGTCTTCATTTGCTCACCGAACCTCTCCAATCCTATCACTGCTGCGTTTATGCCCCTGTACACACGCTTGATTCTCTTTTGGAGACATAGCAATCCATAGGTTTTAAGATACTTACTAGTCAGGTACATTCTTAGGCGTTTAATATGGGGTGTTGAGTCCATTTCGTTGAGCAAGGAGTAGCTCTTGTCTATTCTATATTTGGCTTAAGGAACTTTATCTGTGCTCATTTCAATCTCTGGTTTTATGCAGCACCCCAACTCACCTTTCCCCTTAAGCAAGCATAAGTTGGTTTTCTAAATTTGAGACCCTGTTCTGTTTTGGAATGCAGTTCCTGTGTAGCCAAGTTTACATTCCGTGTATTAGTGATATCTTATGATGTTTCTTTTTCTGTGTGACTTACTTCAGTTAGAATCATCGTACCTGAATCCACTCATTATGCTGCTACGGGCCTGATGACATAGATTTCATTGCTGAGTGATACTGCATTGTACGTAAGTACCAAAAATTCTTTATCCATTTTTCACTTTCTGTGATATTGAACTTGTACGGTAAACGAGGTTCTTGTAAACGGAGGCGTCCCAAACTTTGGGGTGGCTGTGTCTTTTTGATTTTAATTTCCCTAAGCTATAGGACCATAAGAGGAAGTGCCCTAGGCTCTGTTGCTTTGTTTTTTACATGTTTCAGGAAACACCATACACTTCTCCCGAGTGGTTGTTGGCAATTTACATCCCGCCCATCAGCATGACAAGGCTCCCAGTTCTCCATGGCCTGTCCTGCCTTTCTGGATTTTACACTTTTTTCAGATGGCCCTTTTGACTGGGGGGAAGTGAGACTTCATTGTAGTGCAGATTTCCTTTGCAAGCTTGCTTGGTTGGCCAAAAAGGGCGTATGCGTTTTTTCCTGAATATATTCAGGAAAAAACGCATACGCCCTTTTTGGCCAAGTGCATCATTGTGGACGTTCTGCCTCTTTTCCTATGCTTTCAATGCAATTCCAGTCTACCTCCTGAAATCGGTTTCCTGCAATTCTGCCCCGCTTTCAAGTCCTCTTGGCAGCCTTACTTCAGTCTATTTTTGGACGATAGCTGTCATTTATAACTCTGCAGGTTTGTGAATTACAGTGCCCCTGAGCTCCTTTCTTCAACTCGCTTTCTTTTGAGCTGGCCGCAACACCGCAGGATGGCTTCAGGCCCTAATCTGGTTCCGGTACGGCACGTTGAGCCTTTGGTTATTTCCTCTTCCTGGTGGGAAATGAGAGTTAAATTTGCCCGTCCAGACACCTCCAGCTAGCCTCTCATTGGTTCTCGCTATTCCTGTTCATCTTCTGAAGAAATTGCAAACTGGGCCAAACAGGAGGTTAAAGGCGCTGACTCTCCAAGTGGGGAGAGTGTTAGTAAAGCGTCTGGAATGTTGCACCCGAGTACCAGGGGAGGAAAACTGAGACATATTTGAACACGTCTCCCGTTCACATGGTTGATCATACTTGGGTTCCCCATGCATGTTTTAGCTGAAGGAAGAATACCTTAAACCTGGAGAGTTGAGACCCGTGTAATGGGTACCATGCAATATGACTTCAAAGGGTCTTCATTTGCTCACCGAACCTCTCCAATCCTATCACTGCTGCGTTTATGCCCCTGTACACATGCTTGATTCTCTTTTGGAGACATAGCAATCCATAGGTTTTATGATACTTACTAGTCAGGTACATTCTTAGGCGTTTAATATGCGGTGTTGAGTCCATTTTGTTGAGCAAGGAGTAGCTCTTGTCTATTCCATATTTGACTTAAGGAAATTTATCTGTGCTCATTTCAATCTCTGGTTTTATGCAGCACCCCAACTCACCTTTACCCTTAAGCAAGCATAAGTTGGTTTTCTACATTTTAGACCCTGTTCTGTTCTGTAATTCAGTTCCTGTGTAGCCAAGATTACATTCCGTGTATTACTGATATCTTATGATGTTTCTTTTTCTGTGTGACTTACTTCAGTTAGAATCATCATACCTGAATCCACTCATTGTGATGCTAAGGGCCTGATGACATAGATTTCATTGCTGAGTGATATTGCTTTGTAAGTAAATACCACAACTTCTTTATCCATTTTTCACTTTCTGCGATGTTGAACTTGTACTGTAAACGAGGTTCTTGTAAACAGAGGCGTCCCAAACTTTGGGGTGGCTGTGTCTTTTTGATTTTAATTTCCCTAAGCTATAGGACCATAAGTGGCAGTGCCCTAGGCTCTGTTGCTTTGTTTTTTAGATGTTTCAGGAAACACCATACACTTCTCCCGAGTGTCTGTTGGCAATTTACATCCCGCCCATCAACATAACAAGGTTCCCAGTTCTCCATGGCCTGTCCTGGCCTTTCTGGATTTTACACTTTTTTCAGATGGCCCTTTTGACCGGGGGGAAGTGAGACTTCATTGTAGTGCAGATTTCCTTTGCAAGCTTGCTTGGTTGGCCAAAAAGGGCGTATGCGTTTTTTCCTGAATATATTCAGGAAAAAACGCATACGCCCTTTTTGGCCAAGTGCATCATTGTGGACGTTCTGCCTCTTTTCCTATGCTTTCAATGCAATTCCAGTCTACCTCCTGAAATCGGTTTCCTGCAATTCTGCCCCGCTTTCAAGTCCTCTTGGCAGCCTTACTTCAGTTTATTTTTGGATGATAGCTGTCATTTATAACTCTGCAGGTTTGTGAATTACAGTGCCCCTGAGCTCCTTTCTTCAACTCGCTTTCTTTTGAGCTGGCCGCAACACCGCAGGATGGCTTCAGGCCCTAATCTGGTTCCGGTACGGCACGTTGAGCCTTTGTTTATTTCCTCTTCCTGGTGGGAAATGAGAGTTAAATTCGCCCGTCCAGACACCTCCAGCTAGCCTCTCATTGGTTCTCGCTATTCCTGTTCATCTTCCGCAGAAATTGCAAACTGGGCCAAACAGGAGGTTAAAGGGACTGACTCTCCAAGTGGGGAGAGTGTTAGTAAAGCGTCTGGAATGTTGCACCCGAGTACCAGGGGAGGAAAACTGAGACACATTTGAACACGTCTCCCGATCACATGGTTGATCATACTCTAGGTTCCACATTCATGTTTTAGCTGAAGGAAGAATACCTTAAACCTGGGTAGTTGAAACCCGTGGAATGGGTACCATGCAATATGACTTCAAAGGGTCTTCATTTGCTCACCGCACCTCTCCAATCCTATCACTGCTGCGTTTATGCCCCTGTACACATGCTTGATTCTCTTTCGGAGACATAGCAATCCATAGGTTTTAAGATACTTACTAGTCAGGTACATTCTTAGGCGTTTAATATGGGGTGTTCAGTCCATTTCGTTGAGCAAGGAGTAGCTCTTGTCTATTCCATATTTGGCTTAAGGAACTTTATCTGTGCTCATTTCAATCTCTGGTTTTATGCAGCACCCCAACTCACCTTTACCCTTAAGCAAGAATAAGTTGGTTTTCTAAATTTGAGACCCTGTTCTGTTCTGTAATTCAGTTCCTGTGTAGCCAAGTTTCCATTCCGTGTATTACTGATATCTTATGATGTTTCTTTTTCTGTGTGAATTACTTCAGTTAGAATCATCATACCTGAATCCACTCATTGTGCTGCTAAGGGCCTGATGACACAGATTTCATTGCTGAGTGATATTGCTTTGTAAGTAAATACCACAACTTCTTTATCCATTTTTCACTTTCTGCGATGTTGAACTTGTACTGTAAACGAGGTTCTTGTAAACAGAGCCGTTCCAAACTTTGGGGTGGCTGTGTCTTTTTGATTTTAATTTCCCTAAGCTATAGGACCATAAGTGGCAGTGCCCTAGGCTCTGTTGCTTTGTTTTTTAGATGTTTCAGGAAACACCATACACTTCTCCCAAGTGTCTGTTGGCAATTTACATCCCGCCCATCAGCATAACAAGGCTCCCAGTTCTCCATGGCCTGTCCTGCCTTTCTGGATTTTACACTTTTTCCAGATGGCCTTTTTGACCGGGGGAAGTGAGACTTCATTGTAGTGCAGATTTCCTTTGCAAGCTTGCTTGGTTGGCCAAAAAGGGCGTATGCGTTTTTTCCTGAATATATTCAGGAAAAAACGCATACGCCCTTTTTGGCCAAGTGCATCATTGTGGACGTTCTGCCTCTTTTCCTATGCTTTCAATGCAATTCCAGTCTACCTCCTGAAATCGGTTTCCTGCAATTCTGCCCCGCTTTCAAGTCCTCTTGGCAGCCTTACTTCAGTCTATTTTTGGACGATAGCTGTCATTTATAACTCTGCAGGTTTGTGAATTACAGTGCCCCTGAGCTCCTTTCTTCAACTCGCTTTCTTGTGACCTGGCCGCAACACCGCAGGATGGCTTCAGGCCCTAATCTGGTTCCGGCCCGGCATGCTGAGCCTTTGGTTAATTCCTCTTCCTGGTGGGAAATGAGAGTTAAATTTGCCCGTCCAGACACCTCCAGCTAGCCTCTCATTGGTTCTCACTATTCCTGTTCATCTTCCGCAGAAATTGCAAACTGGGCCAAACAGGAGGTTAAAGGGACTGACTCTCCAAGTGGGGAGAGTGTTAGTAAAGCGTCTGGAATGTTGCACCCGAGTACCAGGGGAGGAAAACTGAGACATATTTGAACACGTCTCCCGATCACATGGTTGATCATACTCTAGGTTCCACATGCATGTTTTAGCTGAAGGAAGAATACCTTAAACCTGGGTAGTTGAAACCCGTGGAATGGGTACCATGCAATATGACTTCAAAGGGTCTTCATTTGCTCACCGAACCTCTCCAATCCTATCACTGCTGCGTTTATGCCCCTGTACACATGCTTGATTCTCTTTTGGAGACATAGCAATCCATAGGTTTTAAGATACTTACAAGTCAGGTACATTCTTAGGCGTTTAATATGCGGTGTTGAGTCCATTTCGTTGAGCAAGGAGTAGCTCTTGTCTATTCCATATTTGGCTTAAGGAACTTTATCTGTGCTCATTCCAATCTCTGGTTTTATGCAGCACCCCAACTCACCTTTACCCTTAAGCAAGCATAAGTTGTTTTTCTAAATTTGAGACCCTGTTCTGTTCTGTAATTCAGTTCCTGTGTAGCCAAGTTTCCATTCCGTGTATTACTGATATCTTATGATGTTTCTTTTTCTGTGTGACTTATTTCAGTTAGAATCATCATACCTGAATCCACTCATTGTGCTGCTAAGGGCCTGTTGACATAGATTTCATTGCTGAGTGATATTGCTTTGTAAGTGAATACCACAACTTCTTTATCCATTTTTCACTTTCTGCGATGTTGAACTTGTACTGTAAACGAGGTTCTTGTAAACAGAGCCATTCCAAACTTTGGGGTGGCTGTGTCTTTTTGATTTTAATTTCCCTAAGCTATAGGACCATAAGTGGAAGTGCCCTAGGCTCTGTTGCTTTGTTTTTTAGATGTTTCAGGAAACACCATACACTTCTCCCGAGTGTCTGTTGGCAATTTACATCCCGCCCATCAGCATAACAAGGTTCACAGTTCTCAATGGCCTGTTGCCTTTCTGGATTTTACACTTTTTTCAGATGACCCTTTTGACCGCGGGGAAGTGAGACTTCATTGTAGTGCAGATTTCCTTTGCAAGCTTGCTTGGTTGGCCAAAAAGGGCGTATGCGTTTTTTCCTGAATATATTCAGGAAAAAACGCATACGCCCTTTTTGGCCAAGTGCATCATTGTGGACGTTCTGCCTCTTTTCCTATGCTTTCAATGCAATTCCAGTCTACCTCCTGAAATCGGATTCCTGCATTTCGCCCTGCTTTCAAGTCCTCTTGGCAGCCTTACTTCAGTCTATTTTTGGACGATAGCTGTCATTTATAACTCTGCAGGTTTGTGAATTACAGTGCCCCTGAGCTCCTTTCTTCAACTCGCTTTCTTGTGACCTGGCCGCAACACCGCAGGATGGCTTCAGGCCCTACTCTGGTTCCGGCACGGCACGCTGAGCCTTTGGTTAATTCCTCTTCCTGGTGGCAAATGAGAGTTAAATTTGCCCGTCCAGACACCTCCAGCTAGCCTCTCATTTGTTCTCGCTATTCCTGTTCATGTTCCGCAGAAATTGCAAACTGGGCCAAACAGGAGGTTAAAGGGAATGACTCTCCAAGTCGGGAGAGTGTTAGTAAAGCGTCTGGAATGTTGCACCCGAGTACCAGGGGAGGAAAACTGAGACATATTTGAACATGTCTCCCGATCACATGGTTGATCATACTCTAGGTTCCACATGCATGTTTTAGCTGAAGGAAGAATACCTTAAACCTGGGTAGTTGAAACCCGTGGAATGGGTACCATGCAATATGACTTCAAAGGGTCTTCATTTGCTCACCGAACCTCTCCAATCCTATCACTGCTGTGTTTATACCCCTGTACACATGCTTGATTCTCTTTCGGAGACATAGCAATCCATAGGTTTTAAGATACTTACAAGTCAGGTACATTCTTAGGCGTTTAATATGCGGTGTTGAGTCCATTTCGTTGAGCAAGGAGTAGCTCTTGTCTATTCCATATTTGGCTTAAGGAACTTTATCTGTGCTCATTTCAATCTCTGGTTTTATGCAGCACCCCAACTCACCTTTACCCTTAAGCAAGCATAAGTTGTTTTTCTAAATTTGAGACCCTGTTCTGTTCTGTAATTCAGTTCCTGTGTAGCCAAGTTTCCATTCCGTGTATTACTGATATCTTATGATGTTTCTTTTTCTGTGTGACTTATTTCAGTTAGAATCATCATACCTGAATCCACTCATTGTGCTGCTAAGGGCCTGATGACATAGATTTCATTGCTGAGTGATATTGCTTTGTAAGTGAATACCACAACTTCTTTATCCATTTTTCACTTTCTGCGATGTTGAACTTGTACTGTAAACGAGGTTCTTGTAAACAGAGGCGTCCCAGACTTTGGGGTGGCTGTGTCTTTTTGATTTTAATTTCCCTAAGCTATAGGACCATAAGTGGAAGTGCCCTAGGCTCTGTTGCTTTGTTTTTTAGATGTTTCAGGAAACACCATACACTTCTCCCAAGTGTCTGTTGGCAATTTACATCCCGCCCATCAGCATAACAAGGCTCCCAGTTCTCAATGGCCTGTTGCCTTTCTGGATTTTACACTTTTTTCAGATGGCCCTTTTGACCGGGGGGAAGTGAGACTTCATTGTAGTGCAGATTTCCTTTGCAAGCTTGCTTGGTTGGCCAAAAAGGGCGTATGCGTTTTTTCCTGAATATATTCAGGAAAAAACGCATACGCCCTTTTTGGCCAAGTGCATCATTGTGGACGTTCTGCCTCTTTTCCTATGCTTTCAATGCAATTCCAGTCTACCTCCTGAAATCGGTTTCCTGCAATTCTGCCCCGCTTTCAAGTCCTCTTGGCAGCCTTACTTCAGTCTATTTTTGGACGATAGCTGTCATTTATAACTCTGCAGGTTTGTGAATTACAGTGCCCCCGAGCTCCTTTCTTCAACTTGCTTTCTTGTGACCTGGTCGCAACACCGCAGGATGGCTTCACGCCCTAATCTGGTTCCGGCACGGCACGCTGAGCCTTTGGTTATTTCCTCTTCCTGGTGGGAAATGAGAGTTAAATTTGCCCGTCCAGACACCTTCAGCTAGTCTCTCATTGGTTCTCGCTATTCCTGTTCATCTTCCGCAGAAATTGCAAACTGGGCCAAACAGGAGGTTAAAGGCGCTGACTCTCCAAGTGGGGAGAGTGTTAGTAAAGCGTCTGGAATGTTGCACCCGAGTACCAGGGGAGGAAAACTGAGACATATTTGAACACGTCTCCCGTTCACATGGTTGATCATACTTGGGTTCCACATGCATGTTTTAGCTGAAGGAAGAATACCTTAAACCTGGAGAGTTGAGACCCGTGTAATGGGTACCATGCAATATGACTTCAAAGGGTCTTCATTTGCTCACCGAACCTCTCCAATCCTATCACTGCTGCGTTTATGCCCCTGTACACATGCTTGATTCTCTTTTGGAGACATAGCAATCCATAGGTTTTACGATACTTACTAGTCAGGTACATTCTTAGGCGTTTAATATGCGGTGTTGAGTCCATTTCGTTGAGCAAGGAGTAGCTCTTGTCTATTCCATATTTGACTTAAGGAACTTTATCTGTGCTCATTTCAATCTCTGGTTTTATGCAGCACCCCAACTCACCTTTACACTTAAGCAAGCATAAGTTGGTTTTCTAAATTTGAGACCCTGTTCTGTTCTGTAATTCAGTTCCTGTGTAGCCAAGTTTACATTCCGTGTATTACTGATATCTTATGATGTTTTTTTTCTGTGTGACTTATTTCAGTTAGAATCATCATACCTGAATCCACTCATTGTGATGCTAAGGGCCTGATGACATAGATTTCATTGCTGAGTGATATTGCTTTGTAAGTAAATACCACAACTTCTTTATCCATTTTTCACTTTCTGCGATGTTGAACTTGTACTTCAAACGAGGTTCTTGTAAACAGAGGCGTCCCAAACTTTGGGGTGGCTGTGTCTTTTTGATTTTAATTTCCCTAAGCTATAGGACCATAAGTGGCAGTGCCCTAGGCTCTGTTGCTTTGTTTTTTAGATGTTTCAGGAAACACCATACACTTCTCCCAAGTGTCTGTTGGCAATTTAAATCCCGCCCATCAGCATAACAAGGCTCCCAGTTCTCCATGGCCTGTCCTGCCTTTCTGGATTTTACACTTTTTCCAGATGGCCCTTTTGACCGGGGGAAGTGAGACTTCATTGTAGTGCAGATTTCCTTTGCAAGCTTGCTTGGTTGGCCAAAAAGGGCGTATGCGTTTTTTCCTGAATATATTCAGGAAAAAACGCATACGCCCTTTTTGGCCAAGTGCATCATTGTGGACGTTCTGCCTCTTTTCCTATGCTTTCAATGCAATTGCAGTCTACCTCTTGAAATCGGTTTCCTGCAATTCTGCCCCGCTTTCAAGTCCTCTTGGCAGCCTTACTTCAGTCTATTTTTAGACGATAGCTGTCATTTATAACTCTGCAGGTTTGTGAATTACAGTGCCCCTGAGCTCCTTTCTTCAACTCGCTTTCTTGTGACCTGTCCGCAACACCGCAAGATGGCTTCAGGCCCTAATCTGGTTCCGGCCCGGCATGCTGAGCCTTTGGTTAATTCCTCTTCCTGGTGGGAAATGAGAGTTAAATTTGCCCGTCCAGACACCCCCAGCTAGCCTCTCATTGGTTCTCGCTATTCCTGTTCATCTTCCGCAGAAATTGCAAACTGGGCCAAACAGGAGGTTAAAGAGACTGACTCGCCAAGTGGGGAGAGTGTTAGTAAAGCGTCTGGAATGTTGCACCCGAGTACCAGGGGAGGAAAACGGACATATTTGAACACGTCTCCCGATCACATGGTTGATCATACTCTAGGTTCCACATGCATGTTTTAGCTGAAGGAAGAATAACTTAAACCTGGGTAGTTGAAACCCGTGGAATGGGTACCATGCAATATGATTTCAAAGGGTCTTCATTTGCTCACCGAACCTCTCCAATCCTATCACTGCTGCGTTTATGCCCCTGTACACATGCTTGATTCTCTTTTGGAGACATAGCAATCCATAGGTTTTAAGATACTTACAAGTCAGGTACATTCTTAGGCGTTTAATATGCGGTGTTGAGTCCATTTCATTGAGCAAGGAGTAGCTCTTGTCTATTCCATATTTGGCTTAAGGAACTTTATCTGTGCTCATTTCAATCTCTGGTTTTATGCAGCACCCCAACTCACCTTTACCCTTAAGCAAGAATAAGTTGGTTTTCTAAATTTGAGACCCTGTTCTGTTCTGTAATTCAGTTCCTGTGTAGCCAAGTTTCCATTCCGTGTATTACTGATATCTTATGATGTTTCTTTTTCTGTGTGACTTATTTCAGTTAGAATCATCATACCTGAATCCACTTATTGTGCTGCTAAGGGCCTGATGACACAGATTTCATTGCTGAGTGATATTGCTTTGTAAGTAAATACCACAACTTCTTTATCCATTTTTCACTTTCTGCGATGTTGAACTTGTACTGTAAACGAGGTTCTTGTAAACAGAGCCGTTCCAAACTTTGGGGTGGCTGTGTCTTTTTGATTTTAATTTCCCTAAGCTATAGGACCATAAGTGGAAGTGCCCTAGGTTCTGTTGCTTTGTTTTTTAGATGTTTCAGGAAACACCATACACTTCTCCCGAGTGGTTGTTGGCAATTTACATCCCGCCCATCAGCATAACAAGGCTCCCAGTTCTCCATGGTCTGTCCTGCCTTTCTGGATTTTACACTTTTTTCAGATGGCCCTTTTGACCGGGGGGAAGTGAGACTTCATTGTAGTGCAGATTTCCTTTGCAAGCTTGCTTGGTTGGCCAAAAAGGGCGTATGCGTTTTTTCCTGACGCATACGCCCTTTTTGGCCAAGTGCATCATTGTGGACGTTCTGCCTCTTTTCCTATGCTTTCAATGCAATTCCAGTCTACCTCCTGAAATCGGTTTCCTGCAATTCTGCCCCGCTTTCAAGTCCTCTTGGCAGCCTTACTTCAGTCTATTTTTGGACGATAGCTGTCATTTATAACTCTGCAGGTTTGTGAATTACAGTGCCCCTGAGCTCCTTTCTTCAACTCGCTTTCTTGTGACCTGGCCGCAACACCGCAGGATGGCTTCAGGCCCTAATCTGGTTCCGGCCCGGCATGCTGAGCCTTTGGTTAATTCCTCTTCCTGGTGGGAAATGAGAGTTAAATTTGCCCGTCTAGACACCTCCAGCTAGCCTCTCATTGGTTCTCGCTATTCCTGTTCATCTTCCGCAGAAATTGCAAACTGGGCCAAACAGGAGGTTAAAGGCGCTGACTCTCCAAGTGGGGAGAGTGTTAGTAAAGCGTCTGGAATGTTGCACCCGAGTACCAGGGGAGGAAAACTGAGACATATTTGAACACGTCTCCCGTTCACATGGTTGATCATACTTGGGTTCCACATGCATGTTTTAGCTGAAGGAAGAATACCTTAAACCTGGAGAGTTGAGACCCGTGTAATGGGTACCATGCAATATGACTTCAAAGGGTCTTCATTTGCTCACCGAACCTCTCCAATCCTATCACTGCTGCGTTTATGCCCCTGTACACATGCTTGATTCTCTTTTGGAGACATAGCAATCCATAGGTTTTACGATACTTACTAGTCAGGTACATTCTTAGGCGTTTAATATGCGGTGTTGAGTCCATTTCGTTGAGCAAGGAGTAGCTCTTGTCTATTTCATATTTGACTTAAGGAACTTTATCTGTGCTCATTTCAATATCTGGTTTTATGTAGCACCCCAACTCACCTTTACCCTTAAGCAAGCATAAGTTGGTTTTCTAAATTTGAGACCCTGTTCTGTTCTGTAATTCAGTTCCTGTGTAGCCAAGTTTCCATTCCGTGTATTACTGATATCTTATGATGTTTCTTTTTCTGTGTGACTTATTTCAGTTAGAATCATCATACCTGAATCCACTCATTGTGATGCAAAGGGCCTGATGACATAGATTTCATTGCTGAGTGATATTGCTTTGTAAGTAAATACCACAACTTCTTTATCCATTTTTCACTTTCTGCGATGTTGAACTTGTACTTCAAACGAGGTTCTTGTAAACAGAGCCGTTCCAAACTTTGGGGTGGCTGTGTCTTTTTGATTTTAATTTCCCTAAGCTATAGGACCATAAGTGGAAGTGCCCTAGGCTCTGTTGCTTTGTTTTTTAGATGTTTCAGGAAACACCATACACTTCTCCCAAGTGTCTGTTGGCAATTTACATCCCGCCCATCAGCATAACAAGGCTCCCAGTTCTCAATGGCCTGTTGCCTTTCTGGATTTTACACTTTTTTCAGATGGCCCTTTTGACCGGGGGGAAGTGAGACTTCATTGTAGTGCAGATTTCCTTTGCAAGCTTGCTTGGTTGGCCAAAAAGGGCGTATGCGTTTTTTCCTGAATATATTCAGGAAAAAACGCATACGCCCTTTTTGGCCAAGTGCATCATTGTGGACGTTCTGCCTCTTTTCCTATGCTTTCAATGCAATTGCAGTCTACCTCTTGAAATCGGTTTCCTGCAATTCTGCCCCGCTTTCAAGTCCTCTTGGCAGCCTTACTTCAGTCTATTTTTGGACGATAGCTGTCATTTATAACTCTGCAGGTTTGTGAATTACAGTGCCCGTGAGCTCCTTTCTTCAACGCGCTTTCTTGTGACCTGTCCGCAACACCGCAGGATGGCTTCAGGCCCTAATCTGGTTCCGGCCCGGCATGCTGAGCCTTTGGTTAATTCCTCTTCCTGGTGGGAAATGAGAGTTAAATTTGCCCGTCCAGACACCTCCAGCTAGCCTCTCATTGGTTCTCGCTATTCCTGTTCATCTTCCGCAGAAATTGCAAACTGGGCCAAACAGGAGGTTAAAGAGACTGACTCTCCAAGTGGGGAGAGTGTTAGTAAAGCGTCTGGAATGTTGCACCCGAGTACCAGGGGAGGAAAACGGACATATTTGAACACGTCTCCCGATCACATGGTTGATCATACTCTAGGTTCCACATGCATGTTTTAGCTGAAGGAAGAATAACTTAAACCTGGGTAGTTGAAACCCGTGGAATGGGTACCATGCAATATGATTTCAAAGGGTCTTCATTTGCTCACCGAACCTCTCCAATCCTATCACTGCTGCGTTTATGCCCCTGTACACATGCTTGATTCTCTTTCGGAGACATAGCAATCCATAGGTTTTAAGATACTTAAAGTCAGGTACATTCTTAGGCGTTTAATATGCGGTGTTGAGTCCATTTCATTGAGCAAGGAGTAGCTCTTGTCTATTCCATATTTGGCTTAAGGAACTTTATCTGTGCTCATTTCAATCTCTGGTTTTATGCAGCACCCCAACTCACCTTTACCCTTAAGCAAGAATAAGTTGGTTTTCTAAATTTGAGACCCTGTTCTGTTCTGTAATTCAGTTCCTGTGTAGCCAAGTTTACATTCCGTGTATTACTGATATCTTATGATGTTTCTTTTTCTGTGTGACTTATTTCAGTTAGAATCATCATACCTGAATCCACTTATTGTGCTGCTAAGGGCCTGATGACACAGATTTCATTGCTGAGTGATATTGCTTTGTAAGTAAATACCACAACTTCTTTATCCATTTTTCACTTTCTGCGATGTTGAACTTGTACTGTAAACGAGGTTCTTGTAAACAGAGCCGTTCCAAACTTTGGGGTGGCTGTGTCTTTTTGATTTTAATTTCCCTAAGCTATAGGACCATAAGTGGAAGTGCCCTAGGTTCTGTTGCTTTGTTTTTTAGATGTTTCAGGAAACACCATACACTTCTCCCGAGTGGTTGTTGGCAATTTACATCCCGCCCATCAGCATAACAAGGCTCCCAGTTCTCCATGGTCTGTCCTGCCTTTCTGGATTTTACACTTTTTTCAGATGGCCCTTTTGACCGGGGGGAAGTGAGACTTCATTGTAGTGCAGATTTCCTTTGCAAGCTTGCTTGGTTGGCCAAAAAGGGCGTATGCGTTTTTTCCTGACGCATACGCCCTTTTTGGCCAAGTGCATCATTGTGGACGTTCTGCCTCTTTTCCTATGCTTTCAATGCAATTCCAGTCTACCTCCTGAAATCGGTTTCCTGCAATTCTGCCCCGCTTTCAAGTCCTCTTGGCAGCCTTACTTCAGTCTATTTTTGGACGATAGCTGTCATTTATAACTCTGCAGGTTTGTGAATTACAGTGCCCCTGAGCTCCTTTCTTCAACTCGCTTTCTTGTGACCTGGCCGCAACACTGCAGGATGGCTTCAGGCCCTAATCTGGTTCCGGCACGGCATGATGAGCCTTTCATTATTTCCTTTTCCTGGTGGGAAATGAGAGTTAAATTTGCCCGTCCAGACACCTCCAGCTAGCCTCTCATTGGTTCTCGCTATTCCTGTTCATCTTCCGCAGAAATTGCAAACTGGGCCAAACAGGAGGTTAAAGGCGCTGACTCTCCAAGTGGGGAGAGTGTTAGTAAAGCGTCTGGAATGTTGCACCCGAGTACCAGGGGAGGAAAACGGACATATTTGAACACGTCTCCCGATCACATGGTTGATCATACTCTAGGTTCCACATGCATGTTTTAGCTGAAGGAAGAATAACTTAAACCTGGGTAGTTGAAACCCGTGGAATGGGTACCATGCAATATGATTTCAAAGGGTCTTCATTTGCTCACCGAACCTCTCCAATCCTATCACTGCTGCGTTTATGCCCCTGTACACATGCTTGATTCTCTTTCGGAGACATAGCAATCCATAGGTTTTAAGATACTTAAAGTCAGGTACATTCTTAGGCGTTTAATATGCGGTGTTGAGTCCATTTCATTGAGCAAGGAGTAGCTCTTGTCTATTCCATATTTGGCTTAAGGAACTTTATCTGTGCTCATTTCAATCTCTGGTTTTATGCAGCACCCCAACTCACCTTTACCCTTAAGCAAGAATAAGTTGGTTTTCTAAATTTGAGACCCTGTTCTGTTCTGTAATTCAGTTCCTGTGTAGCCAAGTTTACATTCCGTGTATTACTGATATCTTATGATGTTTCTTTTTCTGTGTGACTTATTTCAGTTAGAATCATCATACCTGAATCCACTTATTGTGCTGCTAAGGGCCTGATGACACAGATTTCATTGCTGAGTGATATTGCTTTGTAAGTAAATACCACAACTTCTTTATCCATTTTTCACTTTCTGCGATGTTGAACTTGTACTGTAAACGAGGTTCTTGTAAACAGAGCCGTTCCAAACTTTGGGGTGGCTGTGTCTTTTTGATTTTAATTTCCCTAAGCTATAGGACCATAAGTGGAAGTGCCCTAGGTTCTGTTGCTTTGTTTTTTAGATGTTTCAGGAAACACCATACACTTCTCCCGAGTGGTTGTTGGCAATTTACATCCCGCCCATCAGCATAACAAGGCTCCCAGTTCTCCATGGTCTGTCCTGCCTTTCTGGATTTTACACTTTTTTCAGATGGCCCTTTTGACCGGGGGGAAGTGAGACTTCATTGTAGTGCAGATTTCCTTTGCAAGCTTGCTTGGTTGGCCAAAAAGGGCGTATGCGTTTTTTCCTGACGCATACGCCCTTTTTGGCCAAGTGCATCATTGTGGACGTTCTGCCTCTTTTCCTATGCTTTCAATGCAATTCCAGTCTACCTCCTGAAATCGGTTTCCTGCAATTCTGCCCCGCTTTCAAGTCCTCTTGGCAGCCTTACTTCAGTCTATTTTTGGACGATAGCTGTCATTTATAACTCTGCAGGTTTGTGAATTACAGTGCCCCTGAGCTCCTTTCTTCAACTCGCTTTCTTGTGACCTGGCCGCAACACTGCAGGATGGCTTCAGGCCCTAATCTGGTTCCGGCACGGCATGATGAGCCTTTCATTATTTCCTTTTCCTGGTGGGAAATGAGAGTTAAATTTGCCCGTCCAGACACCTCCAGCTAGCCTCTCATTGGTTCTCGCTATTCCTGTTCATCTTCCGCAGAAATTGCAAACTGGGCCAAACAGGAGGTTAAAGGCGCTGACTCTCCAAGTGGGGAGAGTGTTAGTAAAGCGTCTGGAATGTTGCACCCGAGTACCAGGGGAGGAAAACTGAGACATATTTGAACACGTCTCCCGTTCACATGGTTGATCATACTCTAGGTTCCACATGCATGTTTTAGCTGAAGGAAGAATACCTTAAACCTGGAGAGTTGAGACCCGTGTAATGGGTACCATGCAATATGACTTCAAAGGGTCTTCATTTGCTCACCGAACCTCTCCAATCCTATCACTGCTGCGTTTATGCCCCTGTACACATGCTTGATTCTCTTTTGGAGACATAGCAATCCATAGGTTTTACGATACTTACTAGTCAGGTACATTCTTAGGCGTTTAATATGCGGTGTTGAGTCCATTTCGTTGAGCAAGGAGTAGCTCTTGTCTATTCCATATTTGACTTAAGGAACTTTATCTGTGCTCATTTCAATCTCTGGTTTTATGCAGCACCTCAACTCACCTTTACCCTTAAGCAAGCATAAGTTGGTTTTCTAAATTTGATACCCTGTTCTGTTCTGTAATTCAGTTCCTGTGTAGCCAAGTTTACATTCCGTGTATTACTGATATCTTATGATGTTTCTTTTTCTGTGTGACTTATTTCAGTTAGAATCAACATACCTGAATCCACTCATTGTGATGCTAAGGGCCTGATGACATAGATTTCATTGCTGAGTGATATTGCTTTGTAAGTAAATACCACAACTTCTTTATCCATTTTTCACTTTCTGCGATGTTGAACTTGTACTGTAAACGAGGTTCTTGTAAACAGAGGCGTCCCAAACATTGGGGTGGCTGTGTCTTTTTGATTTTAATTTCCCTAAGCTATAGGACCATAAGTGGCAGTGCCCTAGGCTCTGTTGCTTTGTTTTTTAGATGTTTCAGGAAACACCATACACTTCTCCCGAGTGTCTGTTGGCAATTTACATCCCGCCCATCAGCATAACAAGGCTCCCAGTTCTCCATGGCCTGTCCTGCCTTTCTGGATTTTACACTTTTTTCAGATGGCCCTTTTGACCGCGGGGAAGTGAGACTTCATTGTAGTGCAGATTTCCTTTGCAAGCTTGCTTGGTTGGCCAAAAAGGGCGTATGCGTTTTTTCCTGAATATATTCAGGAAAAAACGCATACGCCCTTTTTGGCCAAGTGCATCATTGTGGACGTTCTGCCTCTTTTCCTATGCTTTCAATGCAATTCCAGTCTACCTCCTGAAATCGGTTTCCTGCAATTCTGCCCCGCTTTCAAGTCCTCTTGGCAGCCTTACTTCAGTCTATTTTTGGATGATAGCTGTCATTTATAACTCTGCAGGTTTGTGAATTACAGTGCCCCTGAGCTCCTTTCTTCAACTCGCTTTCTTGTGACCTGGCCGCAACACCGCAGGATGGCTTCAGGCCCTAATCTGGTTCCGGCCCGGCATGCTGAGCCTTTGGTTAATTCCTCTTCCTGGTGGGAAATGAGAGTTAAATTTGCCCGTCCAGACACCTCCAGCTAGCCTCTCATTGGTTCTCGCTATTCCTGTTCATCTTCCGCAGAAATTGCAAACTGGGCCAAACAGGAGGTTAAAGGGACTGACTCTCCAAGTGGGGAGAGTGTTAGTAAAGCGTGTGGAATGTTGCACCCGAGTACCAGGGGAGGAAAACTGAGACATATTTGAACACGTCTCCCGATCACATGGTTGATCATACTCTAGGTTCCACATGCATGTTTTAGCTGAAGGAAGAATACCTTAAACCTGGGTAGTTGAAACCCGTGGAATGGGTACCATGCAACATGACTTCAAAGGGTCTTCATTTGCTCAGCGAACCTCTCCAATCCTATCACTGCTGCGTTTATGCCCCTGTACACATGCTTGATTCTCTTTCGGAGACATAGCAATCCATAGGTTTTAAGATACTTACAATTCAGGTACATTCTTAGGCGTTTAATATGCGGTGTTGAGTCCATTTCGTTGAGCAAGGAGTAGCTCTTGTCTATTCCATATTTGGCTTAAGGAACTTTATCTGTGCTCATTTCAATCTCTGGTTTTATGCAGCACCCCAACTCACCTTTACCCTTAAGCAAGCATAAGTTGTTTTTCTAAATTTGAGACCCTGTTCTGTTCTGTAATTCAGTTCCTGTGTAGCCAAGTTTCCATTCCGTGTATTACTGATATCTTATGATGTTTCTTTTTCTGTGTGACTTATTTCAGTTAGAATCATCATACCTGAAGCCACTCATTGTACAGCTAAGGGCCTGATGACATGGATTTCATTGCTGAGTGATATTGCTTTGTAAGTAAATACCACAACTTCTTTATCCATTTTTCACTTTCTGCGATGTTGAACTTGTACTGTAAACGAGGTTCTTGTAAACAGAGCCGTTCCAAACTTTGGGGTGACTGTGTCTTTTTGATTTTAATTTCCCTAAGCTATAGGACCATAAGTGGAAGTGCCCTAGGCTCTGTTGCTTTGTTTTTTAGATGTTTCAGGAAACACCATACACTTCTCCCAAGTGTCTGTTGGCAATTTACATCCCGCCCATCAGCATAACAAGACTCCGAGTTCTCCATGGCCTGTTGCCTTTCTGGATTTTACCCTTTTTTCAGATGGCCCTTTTGACCGGGGGGAAGTGAGACTTCATTGTAGTGCAGATTTCCTTTGCAAGCTTGCTTGGTTGGCCAAAAAGGGCGTATGCGTTTTTTCCTGAATATATTCAGGAAAAAACGCATACGCCCTTTTTGGCCAAGTGCATCATTGTGGACGTTCTGCCTCTTTTCCTATGCTTTCAATGCAATTCCAGTCTACCTCCTGAAATCGGTTTCCTGCAATTCTGCCCCGCTTTCAAGTCCTCTTGGCAGCCTTACTTCAGTCTATTTTTGGACGATAGCTGTCATTTATAACTCTGCAGGTTTGTGAATTACAGTGCCCCTGAGCTCCTTTCTTCAACTCGCTTTCTTTTGAGCTGGACGCAACACTGCAGGATGGCTTCAGGCCCTAATCTGGTTCCGGTACGGCACGCTGAGCCTTTGGTTATTTCCTCTTCCTGGTGGGAAATGAGAGTTAAATTTGCCCGTCCAGACAACTCCAGCTAGGCTCTCATTGGTTCTCGCTATTCCTGTTCATCTTCCGCAGAAATTGCAAACTGGGCCAAACAGGAGGTTAAAGGCGCTGACTCTCCAAGTGGGGAGAGTGTTAGTAAAGCGTCTGGAATGTTGCACCCGAGTACCAGGGGAGGAAAACTGAGACATATTTGAACACGTCTCCCGTTCACATGGTTGATCATACTTGGGTTCCACATGCATGTTTTAGCTGAAGGAAGAATACCTTAAACCTGGAGAGTTGAGACCCGTGGAATGGGTACCATGCAATATGACTTCAAAGGGTCTTCATTTGCTCACCGAACCTCTCCAATCCTATCACTGCTGCGTTTATGCCCCTGTACACATGCTTGATTCTCTTTCGGAGACATAGCAATCCATAGGTTTTAAGATACTTACTAGTCAGGTACATTCTTAGGCGTTTAATATGCGGTGTTGAGTCCATTTCGTTGAGCAAGGAGTAGCTCTTGTCTATTCCATATTTGACTTAAGGAACTTTATCTGTGCTCATTTCAATCTCTGGTTTTATACAGCACCCCAACTCACCTTTACCCTTAAGCAAGCATAAGTTGGTTTTCTAAATTTGAGACCCTGTTCTGTTCTGTAATTCAGTTCCTGTGTAGCCAAGTTTACATTCCATGTATTACTGATATCTTATGATGTTTCTTTTTCTGTGTGAATTACTTCAGTTAGAATCATCATACCTGAATCCACTCATTGTGCTGCTAAGGGCCTGATGACACAGATTTCATTGCTGAGTGATATTGCTTTGTAAGTAAATACCACAACTTCTTTATCCATTTTTCACTTTCTGCGATGTTGAACTTGTACTGTAGACGAGGTTCTTGTAAACAGAGCCGTTCCAAACTTTGGGGTGGCTGTGTCTTTTTGATTTTAATTTCCCTAAGCTATAGGACCATAAGTGGAAGTGCCCTAGGTTCTGTTGCTTTGTTTTTTAGATGTTTCAGGAAACACCATACACTTCTCCCGAGTGGTTGTTGGCAATTTACATCCCGCCCATCAGCATAACAAGGCTCCCAGTTCTCCATGGCCTGTCCTGCCTTTCTGGATTTTACACTTTTTTCAGATGGCCCTTTTGACCGGGGGAAAGTGAGACTTCATTGTAGTGCAGATTTCCTTTGCAAGCTTGCTTGGTTGGCCAAAAAGGGCGTATGCGTTTTTTCCTGAATATATTCAGGAAAAAACGCATACGCCCTTTTTGGCCAAGTGCATCATTGTGGACGTTCTGCCTCTTTTCCTATGCTTTCAATGCAATTCCAGTCTACCTCCTGAAATCGGTTTCCTGCAATTCTGCCCCGCTTTCAAGTCCTCTTGGCAGCCTTACTTCAGTCTATTTTTGGACGATAGCTGTCATTTATAACTCTGCAGGTTTGTGAATTACAGTGCCCCTGAGCTCCTTTCTTCAACTCGCTTTCTTTTGAGCTGGCCGCAACACCGCAGGATGGCTTCAGGCCCTAATCTGGTTCCGGCCCGGCACGCTGAGCCTTTGGTTAATTCCTCTTCCTGGTGGGAAATGAGAGTTAAATTTGCCCGTCCAGACACCTCCAGCTAGCCTCTCATTGGTTCTCGCTATTCCTGTTCATCTTCCGCAGAAATTGCAAACTGGGCCAAACAGGAGGTTAAAGGGACTGACTCTCCAAGTGGGGAGAGTGTTAGTAAAGCATCTGGAATGTTGCACCCGAGTACCAGGGGAGGAAAACTGAGACATATTTGAACACGTCTCCCGATCACATGGTTGATCATACTTGGGTTCCACATGCATGTTTTAGCTGAAGGAAGAATACCTTAAACCTGGGTAGTTGAAACCCGTGGAATGGGTACCATGCAATATGACTTCAAAGGGTCTTCATTTGCTCACCGAACCTCTCCAATCCTATCACTGCTGCGTTTATGCCCCTGTACACATGCTTGATTCTCTTTCGGAGACATAGCAATCCATAGGTTTTAAGATACTTACTAGTCAGGTACATTCTTAGGCGTTTAATATGGGGTGTTGAGTCCATTTCGTTGAGCAAGGAGTAGCTCTTGTCTATACCATATTTGGCTTAAGGAACTTTATCTGTGCTCATTTCAATCTCTGGTTTTATGCAGCACCCCAACTCACCTTTACCCTTAAGCAAGAATAAGTTGGTTTTCTAAATTTGAGACCCTGTTCTGTTCTGTAATTCAGTTCCTGTGTAGCCAAGTTTCCATTCCGTGTATTACTGATATCTTATGATGTTTCTTTTTCTGTGTGACTTATTTCAGTTAGAATCATCATACCTGAATCCACTCATTGTGCTGCTAAGGGCCTGATGACACAGATTTCATTGCTGAGTGATATTGCTTTGTAAGTAAATACCACAACTTCTTTATCCATTTTTCACTTTCTGCGATGTTGAACTTGTACTGTAAACGAGGTTCTTGTAAACAGAGCCGTTCCAAACTTTGGTGTGGCTGTGTCTTTTTGATTTTAATTTCCCTAAGCTATAGGACCATAAGTGGAAGTGCCCTAGGTTCTGTTGCTTTGTTTTTTAGATGTTTCAGGAAACACCATACACTTCTCCCGAGTGGTTGTTGGCAATTTACATCCCGCCCATCAGCATAACAAGGCTCCCAGTTCTCCATGGCCTGTCCTGCCTTTCTGGATTTTACACTTTTTTCAGATGGCCCTTTTGACCGGGGGGAAGTGAGACTTCATTGTAGTGCAGATTTCCTTTGCAAGCTTGCTTGGTTGGCCAAAAAGGGCGTATGCGTTTTTTCCTGAATATATTCAGGAAAAAACGCATACGCCCTTTTTGGCCAAGTGCATCATTGTGGACGTTCTGCCTCTTTTCCTATGCTTTCAATGCAATTCCAGTCTACCTCCTGAAATCGGTTTCCTGCAATTCTGCCCCGCTTTCAAGTCCTCTTGGCAGCCTTACTTCAGTCTATTTTTGGACGATAGCTGTCATTTATAACTCTGCAGGTTTGTGAATTACAGTGCCCCTGAGCTCCTTTCTTCAACTTGCTTTCTTGTGACCTGGCCGCAACACCGCAGGATGGCTTCAGGCCCTAATCTGGTTCCGGCACGGCACGCTGAGCCTTTTGTTATTTCCTCTTCTTGGTGGGAAATGAGACTTAAATTTGCCCGTCCAGACACCTCCAGCTAGTCTCTCATTGGTTCTCGCTATTCCTGTTCATCTTCCGCAGAAATTGCAAACTGGGCCAAACAGGAGGTTAAAGGCGCTGACTCTCCAAGTGGGGATTGTGTTAGTAAAGCGTCTGGAATGTTGCACCCGAGTACCAGGGGAGGAAAACTGAGACATATTTGAACACGTCTCCCGTTCACATGGTTGATCATACTTGGGTTCCACATGCATGTTTTAGCTGAAGGAAGAATACCTTAAACCTGGAGAGTTGAGACCCGTGTAATGGGTACCATGCAATATGACTTCAAAGGGTCTTCATTTGCTCACCGAACCTCTCCAATCCTATCACTGCTGCGTTTATGCCCCTGTACACATGCTTGATTCTCTTTCGGAGTCATAGCAACCCATAGGTTTTAAGATACTTACTAGTCAGGTACATTCTTAGGCGTTTAATATGCGGTGTTGAGTCCATTTCGTTGAGCAAGGAGTAGCTCTTGTCTATTCCATATTTGACTTAAGGAACTTTATCTGTGCTCATTTCAATCTCTGGTTTTATACAGCACCCCAACTCACCTTTACCCTTAAGCAAGCATAAGTTGGTTTTCTAAATTTGAGACCCTGTTCTGTTCTGTAATTCAGTTCCTGTGTAGCCAAGTTTACATTCCATGTATTACTGATATCTTATGATGTTTCTTTTTCTGTGTGAATTACTTCAGTTAGAATCATCATACCTGAATCCACTCATTGTGCTGCTAAGGGCCTGATGACACAGATTTCATTGCTGAGTGATATTGCTTTGTAAGTAAATACCACAACTTCTTTATCCATTTTTCACTTTCTGCGATGTTGAACTTGTACTGTAGACGAGGTTCTTGTAAACAGAGCCGTTCCAAACTTTGGGGTGGCTGTGTCTTTTTGATTTTAATTTCCCTAAGCTATAGGACCATAAGTGGAAGTGCCCTAGGTTCTGTTGCTTTGTTTTTTAGATGTTTCAGGAAACACCATACACTTCTCCCGAGTGGTTGTTGGCAATTTACATCCCGCCCATCAGCATAACAAGGCTTCCAGTTCTCCATGGCCTGTCCTGCCTTTCTGGATTTTACACTTTTTTCAGATGGCCCTTTTGACCGGGGGGAAGTGAGACTTCATTGTAGTGCAGATTTCCTTTGCAAGCTTGCTTGGTTGGCCAAAAAGGGCGTATGCGTTTTTTCCTGAATATATTCAGGAAAAAACGCATACGCCCTTTTTGGCCAAGTGCATCATTGTGGACGTTCTGCCTCTTTTCCTATGCTTTCAATGCAATTCCAGTCTACCTCCTGAAATCGGTTTCCTGCAATTCTGCCCCGCTTTCAAGTCCTCTTGGCAGCCTTACTTCAGTTTATTTTTGGACGATAGCTGTCATTTATAACTCTGCAGGTTTGTGAATTACAGTGCCCCTGAGCTCCTTTCTTCAACTCGCTTTCTTTTGAGCTGGCCGCAACACCGCAGGATGGCTTCAGGCCCTAATCTGGTTCCGGTACGGCACGCTGAGCCTTTGTTTATTTCCTCTTCCTGGTGGGAAATGAGAGTTAAATTTGCCCGTCCAGACACCTCCAGCTAGCCTCTCATTGGTTCTCGCTATTCCTGTTCATCTTCCGCAGAAATTGCAAACTGGGCCAAACAGGAGGTTAAAGGGACTGACTCTCCAAGTGGGGAGAGTGTTAGTAAAGCGTCTGGAATGTTGCACCCGAGTACCATGGGAGGAAAACTGAGACATATTTGAACACGTCTCCCGATCACATGGTTGATCATACTCTAGGTTCCACATGCATGTTTTAGCTGAAGGAAGAATACCTTAAACCTGGGTAGTTGAAACCCGTGGAATGGGTAGCATGCAATATGACTTCAAAGGGTCTTCATTTGCTCACCGAACCTCTCCAATCCTATCACTGCTGCGTTTATGCCCCTGTACACATGCTTGATTCTCTTTCGGAGACATAGCAATCCATAGGTTTTAAGATACTTATTAGTCAGGTACATTCTTAGGCGTTTAATATGGGGTGTTGAGTCCATTTCGTTGAGCAAGGAGTAGCTCTTGTCTATTCCATATTTGGCTTAAGGAACTTTATCTGTGCTCATTTCAATCTCTGGTTTTATGCAGCACCCCAACTCACCTTTACCCTTAAGCAAGAATAAGTTGGTTTTCTAAATTTGAGACCCTGCTCTGTTCTGTAATTCAGTTCCTGTGTAGCCAAGTTTACATTCCGTGTATTACTGATATCTTATGATGTTTCTTTTTCTGTGTGACTTATTTCAGTTAGAATCATCATACCTGAATCCACTCATTGTGCTGCTAAGGGCCTGATGACACAGATTTCATTGCTGAGTGATATTGCTTTGTAAGTAAATACCACAACTTCTTTATCCATTTTTCACTTTCTGCGATGTTGAACTTGTACTGTAAACGAGGTTCTTGTAAACAGAGCCGTTCCAAACTTTGGGGTGGCTGTGTCTTTTTGATTTTAATTTCCCTAAGCTATAGGACCATAAGTGGAAGTGCCCTAGGTTCTGTTGCTTTGTTTTTTAGATGTTTCAGGAAACACCATACACTTCTCCCGAGTGGTTGTTGGCAATTTACATCCCGCCCATCAGCATAACAAGGCTCCCAGTTCTCCATGGCCTGTCCTAACTTTCTGGATTTTACACTTTTTTCAGATGGCCCTTTTGACCGGGGGGAAGTGAGACTTCATTGTAGTGCAGATTTCCTTTGCAAGCTTGCTTGGTTGGCCAAAAAGGGCGTATGCGTTTTTTCCTGAATATATTCAGGAAAAAACGCATACGCCCTTTTTGGCCAAGTGCATCATTGTGGACGTTCTGCCTCTTTTCCTATGCTTTCAATGCAATTCCAGTCTACCTCCTGAAATCGGTTTCCTGCAATTCTGCCCCGCTTTCAAGTCCTCTTGGCAGCCTTACTTCAGTCTATTTTTGGACGATAGCTGTCATTTATAACTCTGCAGGTTTGTGAATTACAGTGCCCCTGAGCTCCTTTCTTCAACTTGCTTTCTTGTGACCTGGCCGCAACACCGCAGGATGGCTTCAGGCCCTAATCTGGTTCCGGCACGGCATGCTGAGCCTTTGGTTATTTCCTCTTCCTGGTGGGAAATGAGAGTTAAATTTGCCCGTCCAGACACCTTCAGCTAGCCTCTCATTGGTTCTCGCTATTCCTGTTCATCTTCCGCAGAAATTGCAAACTGGGCCAAACAGGAGGTTAAAGGCGCTGACTCTCCAAGTGGGGAGAGTGTTAGTAAAGCGTCTGGAATGTTGCACCCGAGTACCAGGGGAGGAAAACTGAGACATATTTGAACACGTCTCCCGTTCACATGGTTGATCATACTTGGGTTCCACATGCATGTTTTAGCTGAAGGAAGAATACCTTAAACCTGGAGAGTTAAGACCCGTGTAATGGGTACCATGCAATATGACTTCAAAGGGTCTTCATTTGCTCACCGAACCTCTCCAATCCTATCACTGCTGCGTTTATGCCCCTGTACACATGCTTGATTCTCTTTTGTAGACATAGCAATCCATAGGTTTTACGATACTTACTAGTCAGGTACATTCTTAGGCGTTTAATATGCGGTGTTGAGTCCATTTCTTTGAGCAAGGAGTAGCTCTTGTCTATTCCGTATTTGACTTAAGGAACTTTATGTGAGCTCATTTCAATCTCTGGTTTTATGCAGCACCCCAACTCACCTTTCCCCTTAAGCAAGCATAAGTTGGTTTTCTAAATTTGAGAACCTGTTCTGTTCTGTAATTCAGTTCCTGTGTAGCCAAGTTTCCATTCCGTGTATTACTGATATCTTATGATGTTTCTTTTTCTGTGTGACTTATTTCAGTTAGAATCATCATACCTGAATCCACTCATTGTGCTGCTAAGGGCCTGATGACACAGATTTCATTGCTGAGTGATATTGCTTTGTAAGTAAATACCACAACTTCTTTATCCATTTTTCACTTTCTGCGATGTTGAACTTGTACTGTAAAGAGGTTCTTGTAAACAGAGCCGTTCCAAACTTTGGGGTGGCTGTGTCTTTTTGATTTTAATTTCCCTAAGCTATAGGACCATAAGTGGAAGTGCCCTAGGTTCTGTTGCTTTGTTTTTTAGATGTTATAGGAAACACCATACACTTCTCCCTAGTGTCTGTTGGCAATTTACATCCCGCCCATCAGCATAACAAGGCTGCCAGTTCTCCATGGCCTGTCCTGCCTTTCTGGATTTTACACTTTTTTCAGATGGCCCTTTTGACCGGGGGGAAGTGAGACTTCATTGTAGTGCAGATTTCCTTTGCAAGCTTGCTTGGTTGGCCATAAAGGGCGTATGCGTTTTTTCCTGAATATATTCAGGAAAAAACGCATACGCCCTTTTTGGCCAAGTGCATCATTGTGGACGTTCTGCCTCTTTTCCTATGCTTTCAATGCAATTCCAGTCTACCTCCTGAAATCGGTTTCCTGCAATTCTGCCCCGCTTTCAAGTCCTCTTGGCAGCCTTACTTCAGTCTATTTTTGGACGATAGCTGTCATTTATAACTCTGCAGGTTTGTGAATTACAGTGCCCCTGAGCTCCTTTCTTCAACTCGCTTTCTTGTGACCTGGCCGCAACACCGCAGGATGGCTTCAGGCCCCAATCTGGTTCCGGCACGGCACGCTGAGCCTTTGGTTATTTCCTCTTCCTGGTGGGAAATGAGAGTTAAATTTGCCCGTCCAGACACCTCCAGCTAGTCTCTCATTGGTTCTCGCTATTCCTGTTCATCTTCCGCAGAAATTGCAAACTGGGCCAAACAGGAGGTTAAAGGCGCTGACTCTCCAAGTGGGGAGAGTGTTAGTAAAGCATCTGGAATGTTGCACCCGAGTACCAGGGGAGGAAAACTGAGACATATTTGAACACGTCTCCCGTTCACATGGTTGATCATACTTGGGTTCCACATGCATGTTTTAGCTGAAGGAAGAATACCTTAAACCTGGAGAGTTAAGACCCGTGTAATGGGTACCATGCAATATGACTTCAAAGGGTCTTCATTTTCTCACCGAACCTCTCCAATCCTATCACTGCTGCGTTTATGCCCCTGTACACATGCTTGATTCTCTTTCGGAGACATAGCAATCCATAGGTTTTAAGATACTTACTAGTCAGGTACATTCTTAGGCGTTTAATATGCGGTGTTGAGTCCATTTCGTTGAGCAAGGAGTAGCTCTTGTCTATTCCATATTTGACTTAAGGAACTTTATCTGTGCTCATTTCAATCTCTGGTTTTATGCAGCACCCCAACTCACCTTTACCCTTAAGCAAGCATATGTTGGTTTTCTAAATTTGAGACCCTGTTCTGTTCTGTAATTCAGTTCCTGTGTAGCCAAGTTTACATTCCGTGTATTACTGATATCTTATGATGTTTCTTTTTCTGTGTGACTTACTTCAGTTAGAATCATCATACCTGAATCCACTCATTGTGCTGCTAAGGGCCTGATGACACAGATTTCATTGCTGAGTGATATTGCTTTGTAAGTAAATACCACAACTTCTTTATCCATTTTTCACTTTCTGCGATGTTGAACTTGTACTGTAAACGAGGTTCTTGTAAACAGAGCCGTTCCAAACTTTGGGGTGGCTGTGTCTTTTTTATTTTAATTTCCCTAAGCTATAGGACCATAAGTGGAAGTGCCCTAGGTTCTGTTGCTTTGTTTTTTAGATGTTTCAGGAAACACCATACACTTCTCCCGAGTGTCTGTTGGCAATTTACATCCCGCCCATCAGCATAACAAGGCTGCCAGTTCTCCATGGCCTGTCCTGCCTTTCTGGATTTTACACTTTTTTCAGATGGCCCTTTTGACCGGGGGGAAGTGAGACTTCATTGTAGTGCAGATTTCCTTTGCAAGCTTGCTTGGTTGGCCAAAAAGGGCGTATGCGTTTTTTCCTGAATATATTCAGGAAAAAACGCATACGCCCTTTTTGGCCAAGTGCATCATTGTGGACGTTCTGCCTCTTTTCCTATGCTTTCAATGCAATTCCAGTCTACCTCCTGAAATCGGTTTCCTGCAATTCTGCCCCGCTTTCAAGTCCTCTTGGCAGCCTTACTTCAGTCTATTTTTGGACGATAGCTGTCATTTATAACTCTGCAGGTTTGTGAATTACAGTGCCCCTGAGCTCCTTTCTTCAACTCGCTTTCTTGTGACCTGGCCGCAACACCGCAGGATGGCTTCAGGCCCCAATCTGGTTCCGGCACGGCACGCTGAGCCTTTGGTTATTTCCTCTTCCTGGTGGGAAATGAGAGTTAAATTTGCCCGTCCAGACACCTCCAGCTAGTCTCTCATTGGTTCTCGCTATTCCTGTTCATCTTCCGCAGAAATTGCAAACTGGGCCAAACAGGAGGTTAAAGGCGCTGACTCTCCAAGTGGGGAGAGTGTTAGTAAAGCATCTGGAATGTTGCACCCGAGTACCAGGGGAGGAAAACTGAGACATATTTGAACACGTCTCCCGTTCACATGGTTGATCATACTTGGGTTCCACATGCATGTTTTAGCTGAAGGAAGAATACCTTAAACCTGGAGAGTTAAGACCCGTGTAATGGGTACCATGCAATATGACTTCAAAGGGTCTTCATTTTCTCACCGAACCTCTCCAATCCTATCACTGCTGCGTTTATGCCCCTGTACACATGCTTGATTCTCTTTCGGAGACATAGCAATCCATAGGTTTTAAGATACTTACTAGTCAGGTACATTCTTAGGCGTTTAATATGCGGTGTTGAGTCCATTTCGTTGAGCAAGGAGTAGCTCTTGTCTATTCCATATTTGACTTAAGGAACTTTATCTGTGCTCATTTCAATCTCTGGTTTTATGCAGCACCCCAACTCACCTTTACCCTTAAGCAAGCATATGTTGGTTTTCTAAATTTGAGACCCTGTTCTGTTCTGTAATTCAGTTCCTGTGTAGCCAAGTTTACATTCCGTGTATTACTGATATCTTATGATGTTTCTTTTTCTGTGTGACTTACTTCAGTTAGAATCATCATACCTGAATCCACTCATTGTGCTGCTAAGGGCCTGATGACACAGATTTCATTGCTGAGTGATATTGCTTTGTAAGTAAATACCACAACTTCTTTATCCATTTTTCACTTTCTGCGATGTTGAACTTGTACTGTAAACGAGGTTCTTGTAAACAGAGCCGTTCCAAACTTTGGGGTGGCTGTGTCTTTTTTATTTTAATTTCCCTAAGCTATAGGACCATAAGTGGAAGTGCCCTAGGTTCTGTTGCTTTGTTTTTTAGATGTTTCAGGAAACACCATACACTTCTCCCGAGTGTCTGTTGGCAATTTACATCCCGCCCATCAGCATAACAAGGCTCCCAGTTCTCCATGGCCTGTCCTGCCTTTCTGGATTTTACACTTTTTTCAGATGGCCCTTTTGACCGGGGGGAAGTGAGACTTCATTGTAGTGCAGATTTCCTTTGCAAGCTTGCTTGGTTGGCCAAAAAGGGCGTATGCGTTTTTTCCTGAATATATTCAGGAAAAAACGCATACGCCCTTTTTGGCCAAGTGCATCATTGTGGACGTTCTGCCTCTTTTCCTATGCTTTCAATGCAATTCCAGTCTACCTCCTGAAATCGGTTTCCTGCAATTCTGCCCCGCTTTCAAGTCCTCTTGGCAGCCTTACTTCAGTCTATTTTTGGACGATAGCTGTCATTTATAACTCTGCAGGTTTGTGAATTACAGTGCCCCTGAGCTCCTTTCTTCAACTCGCTTTCTTGTGACCTGGCCGCAACACCACAGGATGGCTTCAGGCCCTAATCTGGTTCCGGTACGGTACGCTCAGCCTTTGGTTATTTCCTCTTCCTGGTGGGAAATGAGAGTTAAATTTGCCCGTCCAGACACCTCCAGCTAGCCTCTCATTGGTTCTCGCTATTCCTGTTCATCTTCCACAGAAATTGCAAACTGGGCCAAACAGGAGGTTAAAGGCGCTGACTCTCCAAGTGGGGAGAGTGTTAGTAAAGCGTCTGGAATGTTGCACCCGAGTACCAGGGGAGGAAAACTGAGACATATTTGAACACGTCTCCCGTTCACATGGTTGATCATACTTGGGTTCCACATGCATGTTTTAGCTGAAGGAAGAATACCTTAAACCTGGAGAGTTGAGACCCGTGTAATGGGTACCATGCAATATGACTTCAAAGGGTCTTCATTTGCTCACCGAACCTCTCCAATCCTATCACTGCTGCGTTTATGCCCCTGTACACATGCGTGATTCTCTTTCGGAGACATAGCAATCCATAGGTTTTACGATACTTACTAGTCAGGTACATTCTTAGGCGTTTAATATGCGGTGTTGAGTCCATTTCGTTGAGCAAGGAGTAGCTCTTGTCTATTCCATATTTGACTTAAGGAACTTTATCTGTGCTCATTTCAATCTCTGGTTTTATGCAGCACCCCAACTCACCTTTCCCCTTAAGCAAGCATAAGTTGGTTTTCTAAATTTGAGAACCTGTTCTGTTCTGTAATTCAGTTCCTGTGTAGCCAAGTTTCCATTCCGTGTATTACTGATATCTTATGATGTTTCTTTTTCTGTGTGACTTATTTCAGTTAGAATCATCATACCTGAATCCACTCATTGTGCTGCTAAGGGCCTGATGACACAGATTTCATTGCTGAGTGATATTGCTTTGTAAGTAAATACCACAACTTCTTTATCCATTTTTCACTTTCTGCGATGTTGAACTTGTACTGTAAAGAGGTTCTTGTAAACAGAGCCGTTCCAAACTTTGGGGTGGCTGTGTCTTTTTGATTTTAATTTCCCTAAGCTATAGGACCATAAGTGGAAGTGCCCTAGGTTCTGTTGCTTTGTTTTTTAGATGTTATAGGAAACACCATACACTTCTCCCTAGTGTCTGTTGGCAATTTACATCCCGCCCATCAGCATAACAAGGCTGCCAGTTCTCCATGGCCTGTCCTGCCTTTCTGGATTTTACACTTTTTTCAGATGGCCCTTTTGACCGGGGGGAAGTGAGACTTCATTGTAGTGCAGATTTCCTTTGCAAGCTTGCTTGGTTGGCCATAAAGGGCGTATGCGTTTTTTCCTGAATATATTCAGGAAAAAACGCATATGCCCTTTTTGGCCAAGTGCATCATTGTGGACGTTCTGCCTCTTTTCCTATGCTTTCAATGCAATTCCAGTCTACCTCCTGAAATCGGTTTCCTGCAATTCTGCCCCGCTTTCAAGTCCTCTTGGCAGCCTTACTTCAGTCTATTTTTGGACGATAGCTGTCATTTATAACTCTGCAGGTTTGTGAATTACAGTGCCCCTGAGCTCCTTTCTTCAACTCGCTTTCTTGTGACCTGGCCGCAACACCGCAGGATGGCTTCAGGCCCCAATCTGGTTCCGGCACGGCACGCTGAGCCTTTGGTTATTTCCTCTTCCTGGTGGGAAATGAGAGTTAAATTTGCCCGTCCAGACACCTCCAGCTAGTCTCTCATTGGTTCTCGCTATTCCTGTTCATCTTCCGCAGAAATTGCAAACTGGGCCAAACAGGAGGTTAAAGGCGCTGACTCTCCAAGTGGGGAGAGTGTTAGTAAAGCATCTGGAATGTTGCACCCGAGTACCAGGGGAGGAAAACTGAGACATATTTGAACACGTCTCCCGTTCACATGGTTGATCATACTTGGGTTCCACATGCATGTTTTAGCTGAAGGAAGAATACCTTAAACCTGGAGAGTTAAGACCCGTGTAATGGGTACCATGCAATATGACTTCAAAGGGTCTTCATTTTCTCACCGAACCTCTCCAATCCTATCACTGCTGCGTTTATGCCCCTGTACACATGCTTGATTCTCTTTCGGAGACATAGCAATCCATAGGTTTTAAGATACTTACTAGTCAGGTACATTCTTAGGCGTTTAATATGCGGTGTTGAGTCCATTTCGTTGAGCAAGGAGTAGCTCTTGTCTATTCCATATTTGACTTAAGGAACTTTATCTGTGCTCATTTCAATCTCTGGTTTTATGCAGCACCCCAACTCACCTTTACCCTTAAGCAAGCATATGTTGGTTTTCTAAATTTGAGACCCTGTTCTGTTCTGTAATTCAGTTCCTGTGTAGCCAAGTTTACATTCCGTGTATTACTGATATCTTATGATGTTTCTTTTTCTGTGTGACTTACTTCAGTTAGAATCATCATACCTGAATCCACTCATTGTGCTGCTAAGGGCCTGATGACACAGATTTCATTGCTGAGTGATATTGCTTTGTAAGTAAATACCACAACTTCTTTATCCATTTTTCACTTTCTGCGATGTTGAACTTGTACTGTAAACGAGGTTCTTGTAAACAGAGCCGTTCCAAACTTTGGGGTGGCTGTGTCTTTTTTATTTTAATTTCCCTAAGCTATAGGACCATAAGTGGAAGTGCCCTAGGTTCTGTTGCTTTGTTTTTTAGATGTTTCAGGAAACACCATACACTTCTCCCGAGTGTCTGTTGGCAATTTACATCCCGCCCATCAGCATAACAAGGCTCCCAGTTCTCCATGGCCTGTCCTGCCTTTCTGGATTTTACACTTTTTTCAGATGGCCCTTTTGACCGGGGGGAAGTGAGACTTCATTGTAGTGCAGATTTCCTTTGCAAGCTTGCTTGGTTGGCCAAAAAGGGCGTATGCGTTTTTTCCTGAATATATTCAGGAAAAAACGCATACGCCCTTTTTGGCCAAGTGCATCATTGTGGACGTTCTGCCTCTTTTCCTATGCTTTCAATGCAATTCCAGTCTACCTCCTGAAATCGGTTTCCTGCAATTCTGCCCCGCTTTCAAGTCCTCTTGGCAGCCTTACTTCAGTCTATTTTTGGACGATAGCTGTCATTTATAACTCTGCAGGTTTGTGAATTACAGTGCCCCTGAGCTCCTTTCTTCAACTCGCTTTCTTGTGACCTGGCCGCAACACCGCAGGATGGCTTCAGGCCCTAATCTGGTTCCGGTACGGTACGCTCAGCCTTTGGTTATTTCCTCTTCCTGGTGGGAAATGAGAGTTAAATTTGCCCGTCCAGACACCTCCAGCTAGCCTCTCATTGGTTCTCGCTATTCCTGTTCATCTTCCGCAGAAATTGCAAACTGGGCCAAACAGGAGGTTAAAGGCGCTGACTCTCCAAGTGGGGAGAGTGTTAGTAAAGCGTCTGGAATGTTGCACCCGAGTACCAGGGGAGGAAAACTGACACATATTTGAACACATCTCCCGTTCACATGGTTGATCATACTTGGGTTCCACATGCATGTTTTAGCTGAAGGAAGAATACCTTAAACCTGGAGAGTTGAGACCCGTGTAATGGGTACCATGCAATATGACTTCAAAGGGTCTTCATTTGCTCACCGCACCTCTCCAATCCTATCACTGCTGCGTTTATGCCCCTGTACACATGCTTGATTCTCTTTCGGAGACATAGCAATCCATAGGTTTTACGATACTTACTAGTCAGGTACATTCTTAGGCGTTTAATATGCGGTGTTGAGTCCATTTCGTTGAGCAAGGAGTAGCTCTTGTCTATTCCATATTTGACTTAAGGAAATTTATCTGTGCTCATTTCAATCTCTGGTTTTATGCAGCACCCTAACTCACCTTTACCCTTAAGCAAGCATAAGTTGGTTTTCTAAATTTGAGACCCTGTTCTGTTCTGTAATTCAGTTCCTGTGTAGCCAAGTTTACATTCCGTGTATTACTGATATCTTATGATGTTTCTTTTTCTGTGTGACTTATTTCAGTTAGAATCATCATACCTGAATCCACTCATTGTGATGCTAACGGCCTGATGACATAGATTTCATTGCTGAGTGATATTGCTTTGTAAGTAAATACCACAACTTCTTTATCCATTTTTCACTTTCTGCGATGTTGAACTTGTACTGTAAACGAGGTTCTTGTAAACAGAGGCGTCCCAAACTTTGGGGTGGCTGTGTCTTTTTGATTTTAATTTCCCTAAGCTATAGGACCATAAGTGGAAGTGCCCTAGGCTCTGTTGCTTTGTTTTTTAGATGTTTCAGGAAACACCATACACTTCTCCCAAGTGTCTGTTGGCAATTTACATCCCGCCCATCAGCATAACAAGGCTCCCAGTTCTCAATGGCCTGTTGCCTTTCTGGATTTTACACTTTTTTCAGATGGCCCTTTTGACCGGGGGGTAAGTGAGACTTCATTGTAGTGCAGATTTCCTTTGCAAGCTTGCTTGGTTGGCCAAAAAGGGCGTATGCATTTTTTCCTGAATATATTCAGGAAAAAACGCATACGCCCTTTTTGGCCAAGTGCATCATTGTGGACGTTCTGCCTCTTTTCCTATGCTTTCAATGCAATTCCAGTCTACCTTCTGAAATTGGTTTCCTGCAATTCTGCCCCGCATTCAAGTCCTCTTGGCAGCCTTACTTCAGTCTATTTTTGGACGATAGCTGTCATTTATAACTCTGCAGGTTTGTGAATTACAGTGCCCCTGAGCTCCTTTCTTCAACTCGATTTCTTGTGACCTGGCCGCAACACCGCAGGATGGCTTCAGGCCCTAATCTGGTTCCAGCCCGGCACGCTGAGCCTTTGGTTAATTCCTCTTCCTGGTGGGAAATGAGAGTTAAATTTGCCCGTCCAGACACCTCCAGCTAGCCTCTCATTGGTTCTCGCTATTCCTGTTCATCTTCCGCAGAAATTGCAAACTGGGCCAAACAGGAGGTTAAAGGGACTGACTCTCCAAGTGGGGAGAGTGTTAGTAAAGCGTCTGGAATGTTGCACCCGAGTACCAGGGGAGGAAAACTGAGACATATTTGAACACGTCTCCCGTTCACATGGTTGATCATACTTGGGTTCCACATGCATGTTTTAGCTGAAGGAAGAATACCTTAAACCTGGAGAGTTAAGACCCGTGTAATGGGTACCATGCAATATGACTTCAAAGGGTCTTCATTTGCTCACCGAACCTCTCCAATCCTATCACTGCTGCGGTTATGCCCCTGTACACATGCTTGATTCTCCTTCGGAGACATAGCAATCCATAGGTTTTAAGATACTTACTAGTCAGGTACATTCTTAGGCGTTTAATATGTGGTGTTGAGTCCATTTCGTTGAGCAAGGAGTAGCTCTTGTCTATTCCATATTTGACTTAAGGAACTTTATCTGTGCTCATTTCAGTCTCTGGTTTTATGCAGCACCCCAACTCACCTTTACCCTTAAGCAAGCATAAGTTGGTTTTCTAAATTTGAGACCCTGTTCTGTTCTGTAATTCAGTTCCTGTGTAGCCAAGTTTACATTCCGTGTATTACTGATATCTTATGATGTTTCTTTTTCTGTGTGACTTACTTCAGTTAGAATCATCATACCTGAATCCACTCATTGTGCTGTTAAGGGCCTGATGACACAGATTTCATTGCTGAGTGATATTGCTTTGTAAGTAAATACCACAACTTCTTTATCCATTTTTCACTTTCTGCGATGTTGAACTTGTACTGTAAACGAGGTTCTTGTAAACAGAGCCGTTCCAAACTTTGGGGTGGCTGTGTCTTTTTTATTTTAATTTCCCTAAGCTATAGGACCATAAGTGGAAGTGCCCTAGGTTCTGTTGCTTTGTTTTTTAGATGTTTCAGGAAACACCATACACTTCTCCCAAGTGTCTGTTGGCAATTTACATCCCGCCCATCAGCATAACAAGGCTCCCAGTTCTCAATGGCCTGTTGCCTTTCTGGATTTTACACTTTTTTCAGATGGCCCTTTTGACCGGGGGGGAAGTGAGACTTCATTGTAGTGCAGATTTCCTTTGCAAGCTTGCTTGGTTGGCCAAAAAGGGCGTATGCGTTTTTTCCTGAATATATTCAGGAAAAAACGCATACGCCCTTTTTGGCCAAGTGCATCATTGTGGACGTTCTGCCTCTTTTCCTATGCTTTCAATGCAATTCCAGTCTACCTTCTGAAATTGGTTTCCTGCAATTCTGCCCCGCTTTCAAGTCCTCTTGGCAGCCTTACTTCAGTCTATTTTTGGACGATAGCTGTCATTTATAACTCTGCAGGTTTGTGAATTACAGTGCCCCTGAGCTCCTTTCTTCAACTCGATTTCTTGTGACCTGGCCGCAACACCGCAGGATGGCTTCAGGCCCTAATCTGGTTCCAGCCCGGCACGCTGAGCCTTTGGTTAATTCCTCTTCCTGGTGGGAAATGAGAGTTAAATTTGCCCGTCCAGACACCTCCAGCTAGCCTCTCATTGGTTCTCGCTATTCCTGTTCATCTTCCGCAGAAATTGCAAACTGGGCCAAACAGGAGGTTAAAGGGACTGACTCTCCAAGTGGGGAGAGTGTTAGTAAAGCGTCTGGAATGTTGCACCCGAGTACCAGGGGAGGAAAACTGAGACATATTTGAACACGTCTCCCGATCACATGGTTGATCATACTCTAGGTTCCACATGCATGTTTTAGCTGAAGGAAGAATACCTTAAACCTGGGTAGTTGAAATCCGTGGAATGGGTACCATGCAATATGACTTCAAAGGGTCTTCATTTGCTCACCGAACCTCTCCAATCCTATCACTGCTGCGTTTATGCCCCTGTACACATGCTTGATTCTCTTTCGGAGACATAGCAATCCATAGGTTTTAAGATACTTACTAGTCAGGTACATTCTTAGGCGTTTAATATGGGGTGTTGAGTCCATTTCGTTGAGCAAGGAGTAGCTCTTGTCTATTCCATATTTGGCTTAAGGAACTTTATCTGTGCTCATTTCAATCTCTGGTTTTATGCAGCACCCCAACTCACCTTTCCCCTTAAGCAAGCATAAGTTGGTTTTCTAAATTTGAGACCCTGTTCTGTTCTGTAATTCAGTTCCTGTGTAGCCAAGTTTCCATTCCGTGTATTACTGATATCTTATGATGTTTCTTTTTCTGTGTGACTTATTTCCGTTAGAATCATCATACCTGAATCCACTCATTGTGCTGCTAAGGGCCTGATGACATAGATTTCATTGCTGAGTGATATTGCTTTGTAAGTGAATACCACAACTTCTTTATCCATTTTTCACTTTCTGCGATGTTGAACTTGTACTGTAAACGAGGTTCTTGTAAACAGAGGCGTCCCAAACTTTGGGGTGGCTGTGTCTTTTTGATTTTAATTTCCCTAAGCTATAGGACCATAAGTGGAAGTGCCCTAGGCTCTGTTGCTTTGTTTTTTAGATGTTTCAGGAAACACCATACACTTCTCCCAAGTGTCTGTTGGCAATTTACATCCCGCCCATCAGCATAACAAGGCTCCCAGTTCTCAATGGCCTGTTGCCTTTCTGGATTTTACACTTTTTTCAGATGGCCCATTTGACCGGGGGGGAAGTGAGACTTCATTGTAGTGCAGATTTCCTTTGCAAGCTTGCTTGGTTGGCCAAAAAGGGCGTATGCGTTTTTTCCTGAATATATTCAGGAAAAAACGCATACGCCCTTTTTGGCCAAGTGCATCATTGTGGACGTTCTGCCTCTTTTCCTATGCTTTCAATGCAATTCCAGTCTACCTTCTGAAATTGGTTTCCTGCAATTCTGCCCCGCTTTCAAGTCCTCTTGGCAGCCTTACTTCAGTCTATTTTTGGACGATAGCTGTCATTTATAACTCTGCAGGTTTGTGCATTACAGTGCCCCTGAGCTCCTTTCTTCAACTTGCTTTCTTGTGACCTGGCCGCAACACCTCATAATGGCTTCAGGCCCTAATCTGGTTCCGTCACGGCACGCTGAGCCTTTGGTTATTTCCTCTTCCTGGTGGGAAATGAGAGTTAAATTTGCCCGTCCAGACACCTTCAGCTAGCCTCTCATTGGTTCTCGCTATTCCTGTTCATCTTCCACAGAAATTGCAAACTGGGCCAAACAGGAGGTTAAAGGCGCTGACTCTCCAAGTGGGGAGAGTGTTAGTAAAGCGTCTGGAATGTTGCACCCGAGTACCAGGGGAGGAAAACTGAGACATATTTGAACACGTCTCCCGTTCACATGGTTGATCATACTTGGGTTCCACATGCATGTTTTAGCTGAAGGAAGAATACCTTAAACCTGGAGAGTTGAGACCCGTGTAATGGGTACCATGCAATATGACTTCAAAGGGTCTTCATTTGCTCACCGAACCTCTCCAATCCTATCACTGCTGCGTTTATGCCCCTGTACACATGCGTGATTCTCTTTCGGAGACATAGCAATCCATAGGTTTTACGATACTTACTAGTCAGGTACATTCTTAGGCGTTTAATATGCGGTGTTGAGTCCATTTCGTTGAGCAAGGAGTAGCTCTTGTCTATTCCATATTTGACTTAAGGAACTTTATCTGTGCTCATTTCAATCTCTGGTTTTATGCAGCACCCCAACTCACCTTTCCCCTTAAGCAAGCATAAGTTGGTTTTCTAAATTTGAGAACCTGTTCTGTTCTGTAATTCAGTTCCTGTGTAGCCAAGTTTCCATTCCGTGTATTACTGATATCTTATGATGTTTCTTTTTCTGTGTGACTTATTTCAGTTAGAATCATCATACCTGAATCCACTCATTGTGCTGCTAAGGGCCTGATGACATAGATTTCATTGCTGAGTGATATTGCTTTGTAAGTAAATACCACAACTTCTTTATCCATTTTTCACTTTCTGCGATGTTGAACTTGTACTGTAAAGAGGTTCTTGTAAACAGAGCCGTTCCAAACTTTGGTGTGGCTGTGTCTTTTTTATTTTAATTTCCCTAAGCTATAGGACCATAAGTGGAAGTGCCCTAGGTTCTGTTGCTTTGTTTTTTAGATGTTATAGGAAACACCATACACTTCTCCCTAGTGTCTGTTGGCAATTTACATCCCGCCCATCAGCATAACAAGGCTCCCAGTTCTCAATGGCCTGTTGCCTTTCTGGATTTTACACTTTTTTCAGATGGCCCTTTTGACCGGGGGGGAAGTGAGACTTCATTGTAGTGCAGATTTCCTTTGCAAGCTTGCTTGGTTGGCCAAAAAGGGCGTATGCGTTTTTTCTTGAATATATTCAGGAAAAAACGCATACGCCCTTTTTGGCCAAGTGCATCATTGTGGACGTTCTGCCTCTTTTCCTATGCTTTCAATGCAATTCCAGTCTACCTTCTGAAATTGGTTTCCTGCAATTCTGCCCCGCTTTCAAGTCCTCTTGGCAGCCTTACTTCAGTCTATTTTTGGACGATAGCTGTCATTTATAACTCTGCAGGTTTGTGAATTACAGTGCCCCTGAGCTCCTTTCTTCAACTCGATTTCTTGTGACCTGGCCGCAACACCGCAGGATGGCTTCAGGCCCTAATCTGGTTCCAGCCCGGCACGCTGAGCCTTTGGTTAATTCCTCTTCCTGGTGGGAAATGAGAGTTAAATTTGCCCGTCCAGACACCTCCAGCTAGCCTCTCATTGGTTCTCGCTATTCCTGTTCATCTTCCGCAGAAATTGCAAACTGGGCCAAACAGGAGGTTAAAGGGACTGACTCTCCAAGTGGGGAGAATGTTAGTAAAGCGTCTGGAATGTTGCACCCGAGTACCAGGGGAGGAAAACTGAGACATATTTGAACACGTCTCCCGATCACATGGTTGATCATACTCTAGGTTCCACATGCATGTTTTAGCTGAAGGAAGAATACCTTAAACCTGGGTAGTTGAAACCCGTGGAATGGGTACCATGCAATATGACTTCAAAGGGTCTTCATTTGCTCACCGAACCTCTCCAATCCTATCACTGCTGCGTTTATGCCCCTGTACACATGCTTGATTCTCTTTCGGAGACATAGCAATCCATAGGTTTTAAGATACTTACTAGTCAGGTACATTCTTAGGCGTTTAATATGGGGTGTTGAGTCCATTTCGTTGAGCAAGGAGTAGCTCTTGTCTATTCCATATTTGGCTTAAGGAACTTTATCTGTGCTCATTTCAATCTCTGGTTTTATGCAGCACCCCAACTCACCTTTACCCTTAAGCAAGAATAAGTTGGTTTTCTAAATTTGAGACCCTGTTCTGTTCTGTAATTCAGTTCCTGTGTAGCCAAGTTTCCATTCCGTGTATTACTGATATCCTATGATGTTTCTTTTTCTGTGTGACTTATTTCAGTTAGAATCATCATACCTGAATCCACTCATTGTGCTGCTAAGGGCCTGATGACACAGATTTCATTGCTGAGTGATATTGCTTTGTAAGTAAATACCACAACTTCTTTATCCATTTTTCACTTTCTGCGATGTTGAACTTGTACTGTAAACGAGGTTCTTGTAAACAGAGCCGTTCCAAACTTTGGTGTGGCTGTGTCTTTTTTATTTTAATTTCCCTAAGCTATAGGACCATAAGTGGAAGTGCCCTAGGTTCTGTTGCTTTGTTTTTTAGATGTTTCAGGAAACACCATACACTTCTCCCGAGTGGTTGTTGGCAATTTACATCCCGCCCATCAGCATAACAAGGCTCCCAGTTCTCCATGGCCTGTCCTGCCTTTCTGGATTTTACACTTTTTTCAGATGGCCCTTTTGACCGGGGGGAAGTGAGACTTCATTGTAGTGCAGATTTCCTTTGCAAGCTTGCTTGGTTGGCCAAAAAGGGCGTATGCGTTTTTTCCTGAATATATTCAGGAAAAAACGCATACGCCCTTTTTGGCCAAGTGCATCATTGTGGACGTTCTGCCTCTTTTCCTATGCTTTCAATGCAATTCCAGTCTACCTCCTGAAATCGGTTTCCTGCAATTCTGCCCCGCTTTCAAGTCCTCTTGGCAGCCTTACTTCAGTCTATTTTTGGACGATAGCTGTCATTTATAACTCTGCAGGTTTGTGAATTACAGTGCCCCTGAACTCCTTTCTTCAACTTGCTTTCTTGTGACCTGGCCGCAACACCGCAGGATGGCTTCACGCCCTAATCTGGTTCCGGCACGGCACGCTGAGCCTTTGGTTATTTCCTCTTCCTGGTGGGAAATGAGAGTTAAATTTGCCCGTCCAGACACCTCCAGCTAGTCTCTCATTGGTTCTCGCTATTCCTGTTCATCTTCCGCAGAAATTGCAAACTGGACCAAACAGGAGGTTAAAGGCGCTGACTCTCCAAGTGGGGAGAGTGTTAGTAAAGCGTCTGGAATGTTGCACCCGAGTACCAGGGGAGGAAAACTGAGACATATTTGAACACGTCTCCCGTTCACATGGTTGATCATACTTGGGTTCCACATGCATGTTTTAGCTGAAGGAAGAATACCTTAAACCTGGAGAGTTGAGACCCGTGTAATGGGTACCATGCAATATGACTTCATAGGGTCTTCATTTGCTCACCGAACCTCTCCAATCCTATCACTGCTGCGTTTATGCCCCTGTACACATGCTTCATTCTCTTTCGGAGACACAGCAATCCATAGGTTTTAAGATACTTACTAGTCAGGTACATTCTTAGGCGTTTAATATGCGGTGTTGAGTCCATTTCGTTGAGCAAGGAGTAGCTCTTGTCTATTCCATATTTGACTTAAGGAACTTTATCTGTGCTCATTTCAATCTCTGGTTTTATACAGCACCCCAACTCACCTTTACCCTTAAGCAAGCATAAGTTGGTTTTCTAAATTTGAGACCCTGTTCTGTTCTGTAATTCAGTTCCTGTGTAGCCAAGTTTACATTCCATGTATTACTGATATCTTATGATGTTTCTTTTTCTGTGTGACTTATTTCAGTTAGAATCATCATACCTGAATCCACACATTGTGCTGCTAAGGGCCTGATGACACAGATTTCATTGCTGAGTGATATTGCTTTGTAAGTAAATACCACAACTTTTTTATCCATTTTTCACTTTCTGCGATGTTGAACTTGTACTGTAGACGAGGTTCTTGTAAACAGAGACGTCCCAAACTTTGGGGTGGCTGTGTCTTTTTGATTTTAATTTCCCTAAGCTATAGGACCATAAGTGGAAGTGCCCTAGGTTCTGTTGCTTTGTTTTTTAGATGTTTCAGGAAACACCATACACTTCTCCCGAGTGGTTGTTGGCAATTTACATCCCGCCCATCAGCATAACAAGGCTCCCAGTTCTCCATGGCCTGTCCTGCCTTTCTGGATTTTACACTTTTTTCAGATGGCCCTTTTGACCGGGGGGAAGTGAGACTTCATTGTAGTGCAGATTTCCTTTGCAAGCTTGCTTGGTTGGCCAAAAAGGGCGTATGCGTTTTTTCCTGAATATATTCAGGAAAAAACGCATACTCCCTTTTTGGCCAAGTGCATCATTGTGGACGTTCTGCCTCTTTTCCTATGCTTTCAATGCAATTCCAGTCTACCTCCTGAAATCGGTTTCCTGCAATTCTGCCCCGCTTTCAAGTCCTCTTGGCAGCCTTACTTCAGTTTATTTTTGGACGATAGCTGTCATTTATAACTCTGCAGGTTTGTGAATTACAGTGCCCCCGAGCTCCTTTCTTCAACTCGCTTTCTTTTGAGCTGGCCGCAACACCGCAGGATGGCTTCAGGCCCTAATCTGGTTCCGGTACGGCACGCTGAGCCTTTGTTTATTTCCTCTTCCTGGTGGGAAATGAGAGTTAAATTTGCCCGTCCAGACACCTCCAGCTAGCCTCTCATTGGTTCTCGCTATTCCTGTTCATCTTCCGCAGAAATTGCAAACTGGGCCAAACAGGAGGTTAAAGGCACTGACTCTCCAAGTGGGGAGAGTGTTAGTAAAGCGTCTGGAATGTTGCACCCGAGTACCATGGGAGGAAAACTGAGACATATTTGAACACGTCTCCCGTTCACATGGTTGATCATACTTGGGTTCCACATGCATGTTTTAGCTGAAGAAAGAATACCTTAAACCTGGAGAGTTCAGACCCGTGTAATGGGTACCATGCAATATGACTTCAAAGGGTCTTCATTTGCTCACCGAACCTCTCCAATCCTATCACTGCTGCGTTTATGCCCCTGTACACATGCTTGATTCTCTTTTGGAGACATAGAAATCCATAGGTTTTACGATACTTACTAGTCAGGTACATTCTTAGGCGTTTAATATGCGGTGTTGAGTCCATTTCGTTGAGCAAGGAGTAGCTCTTGTCTATTCCATATTTGACTTAAGGAACTTTATCTGTGCTCATTTCAATCTCTGGTTTTATGCAGCACCCCAACTCACCTTTACCCTTAAGCAAGCATAAGTTGGTTTTCTAAATTTGAGACCCTGTTCTGTTCTGTAATTCAGTTCCTGTGTAGCCAAGTTTACATTCCGTGTATTACTGATATCTTATGATGTTTCTTTTTCTGTGTGACTTATTTCAGTTAGAATCATCATACCTGAATCCACTCATTGTGATGCTAAGGGCCTGATGACATAGATTTCATTGCTCAGTGATATTGCTTTGTAAGTAAATACCACAACTTCTTTATCCATTTTTCACTTTCTGGGATGTTGAACTTGTACTGTAAACGAGGTTCTTGTAAACAGAGACGTCCCAAACTTTGGGGTGGCTGTGTCTTTTTTATTTTAATTTCCCTAAGCTATAGGACCATAAGTGGCAGTGCCCTAGGCTCTGTTGCTTTGTTTTTTAGATGTTTCAGGAAACACCATACACTTCTCCCTAGTGTCTGTTGGCAATTTACATCCCGCCCATCAGCATAACAAGGCTCCCAGTTCTCCATGGCCTGTCCTGCCTTTCTGGATTTTACACTTTTTTCAGATGGCCCTTTTGACCGGGGGGAAGTGAGACTTCATTGTAGTGCAGATTTCCTTTGCAAGCTTGCTTGGTTGGCCAAAAAGGGCGTATGCGTTTTTTCCTGAATATATTCAGGAAAAAACGCATACGCCCTTTTTGGCCAAGTGCATCATTGTGGACGTTCTGCCTCTTTTCCTATGCTTTCAATGCAATTCCAGTCTACCTCCTGAAATCGGTTTCCTGCAATTCTGCCCCGCTTTCAAGTCCTCTTGGCAGCCTTACTTCAGTCTATTTTTGGACGATAGCTGTCATTTATAACTCTGCAGCTTTGTGAATTACAGTGCCCCTGAGCTCCTTTCTTCAACTCGCTTTCTTGTGACCTGGCCGCAACACCGCAGGATGGCTTCAGGCCCTAATCTGGTTCTGGCACGGCACGCTGAGCCTTTGGTTATTTCCTCCTCATGGTGGGAAATGAGAGTTAAATTTGCCCGTCCAGACACCTCCAGCTAGCCTCTCATTGGTTCTCACTATTCCTGTTCATCTTCCGCAGAAATTGCAAACTGTGCCAAACAGGAGGTTAAAGGCGCTGACTCTCCAAGTGGGGAGAGTGTTAGTAAAGCGTCTGGAATGTTGCACCCGAGTACCAGGGGAGGAAAACTGAGACATATTTGAACACGTCTCCCGATCACATGGTTGATCATACTCTGGGTTCCACATGCATGTTTTAGCTGAAGGATGAATACCTAAAACCTGGGTAGTTGAAACCCGTGGAATGGGTACCATGCAATATGACTTCAAAGGGTCTTCATTTGCTCACCGAACCTCTCGAATCCTATCACTGCTGCGTTTATGCCCCTGTACACATGCTTGATTCTCTTTCGGAGACATAGCAATCTATAGGTTTTAAGATACTTACTAGTCAGGTACATTCTTAGGCGTTTAATATGCGGTGTTGAGTCCATTTCGTTGAGCAAGGAGTAGCTCTTGTCTATTCCATATTTGGCCTAATGAACTTTATCTGTGCTCATTTCAATCTCTGGTTTTATGCAGCACCCCAACTCACCTTTCCCCTTAAGCAAGCATAAGTTGGTTTTCTAAATTTGAGACCCTGTTCTGTTCTGTAATTCAGTTCCTGTGTAGCCAAGTTTACATTCCGTGTATTACTGATATCTTATGATGTTTCTTTTTCTGTGTGACTTATTTCAGTTAGAATCATCATACCTGAATCCACTCATTGTGCTGCTAAGGGCCTGATGACACAGATTTCATTGCTGAGTGATATTGCTTTGTAAGTAAATACCACAACTTCTTTATCCATTTTTCACTTTCTGCGATGTTGAACTTGTACTGTAAACGAGGTTCTTGTAAACAGAGCCGTTCCAAACTTTGGGGTGGCTGTGTCTTTTTGATTTTAATTTCCCTAAGCTATAGGACCATAAGTGGAAGTGCCCTAGGTTCTGTTGCTTTGTTTTTTAGATGTTTCAGGAAACACCATACACTTCTCCCGAGTGGTTGTTGGCAATTTACATCCCGCCCATCAGCATAACAAGGCTCCCAGTTCTCCATGGCCTGTCCTGCCTTTCTGGATTTTACACTTTTTTCAGATGGCCCTTTTGACCTGGGGGAAGTGAGACTTCATTGTAGTGCAGATTTCCTTTGCAAGCTTGCTTGGTTGGCCAAAAAGGGCGTATGCGTTTTTACATCCCGCCCATCAGCATAACAAGACTCCGAGTTCTCCATGGCCTGTCCTGCCTTTCTGGATTTAAACTTTTTTCAGATGGCCCTTTTGACCTGGGGGAAGTGAGACTTCATTGTAGTGCAGATTTCCTTTGCAAGCTTGCTTGGTTGGCCAAAAAGGGCGTATGCGTTTTTTCCTGAATATATTCAGGAAAAAACGCATACGCCCTTTTTGGCCAAGTGCATCATTGTGGACATTCTGCCTCTTTTCCTATGCTTTCAATGCAATTCCAGTCTACCTCCTGAAATCGGTTTCCTGCAATTCTGCCCCGCTTTCAAGTCCTCTTGGCAGCCTTACTTCAGTCTATTTTTGGACGATAGCTGTCATTTATAACTCTGCAGGTTTGTGAATTAAAGTGCCCCTGAGCTCCTTTCTTCAACTCGCTTTCTTTTGAGCTGGCCGCAACACCGCAGGATGGCTTCAGGCCCTAATCTGGTTCCGGTACGGCACGCTGAGCCTTTGGTTATTTCCTCTTCCTGGTGGGAAATGAGAGTTAAATCTGCCCGTCCAGACACCTCCAGCTAGCCTCTCATTGGTTCTCGCTATTCCTGTTCATCTTCCGCAGAAATTGCAAACTGGGCCAAACAGGAGGTTAAAGGCGCTGACTCTCCAAGTGGGGAGAGTGTTAGTAAAGCATCTGGAATGTTGCACCCGAGTACCAGGGGAGGAAAACTGAGACATATTTGAACACGTCTCCCGTTCACATGGTTGATCATACTCTAGGTTCCACATGCATGTTTTAGCTGAAGGAAGAATACCTAAAACCTGGGTAGTTGAAACCGTGGAATGGGTACCATGCAATATGACTTCAAAGGGTCTTCATTTGCTCACCGAACCTCTCCAATCCTATCACTGCTGCGTTTATGCCCCTGTACACATGCTTGATTCTCTTTTGGAGACATAGCAATCCATAGGTTTTACGATACTTACTAGTCAGGTACATTCTTAGGCGTTTAATATGCGGTGTTGAGTCCATTTCGTTGAGCAAGGAGTAGCTCTTGTCTATTCCATATTTGACTTAAGGAACTTTATCTGTGCTCATTTCAATCTCTGGTTTTATGCAGCACCCCAACTCACCTTTACCCTTAAGCAAGCATAAGTTGGTTTTCTAAATTTGAGACCCTGTTCTGTTCTGTAATTCAGTTCCTGTGTAGCCAAGTTTACATTCCGTGTATTACTGATATCTTATGATGTTTCTTTTTCTGTGTCACTTATTTCAGGTAGAATCATCATACCTGAATCCACTCATTGTGATGCTAAGGGCCTGATGACATAGATTTCATTGCTGAGTGATATTGCTTTGTAAGTAAATACCACAACTTCTTTATCCATTTTTCACTTTCTGCGATGTTGAACTTGTACTGTAAACGAGGTTCTTGTAAACAGAGGCGTCCCAAACTTTGGGGTGGCTGTGTCTTTTTGATTTTAATTTCCCTAAGCTATAGGACCATAAGTGGCAGTGCCCTAGGCTCTGTTGCTTTGTTTTTTAGATGTTTCAGGAAACACCATACACTTCTCCCGAGTGTCTGTTGGCAATTTACATCCCGCCCATCAGCATAACAAGGCTCCCAGTTCTCCATGACCTGTCCTCCCTTTCTGGATTTTACACTTTTTTCAGATGGCCCTTTTGACCGGGGGGAAGTGAGACTTCATTGTAGTGCAGATTTCCTTTGCAAGCTTGCTTGGTTGGCCAAAAAGGGCGTATGCGTTTTTTCCTGAATATATTCAGGACAAAACGCATACGCCCTTTTTGGCCAAGTGCATCATTGTGGACGTTCTGCCTCTTTTCCTATGCTTTCAATGCAATTCCAGTCTACCTCCTGAAATCGGTTTCCTGCAATTCTGCCCCGCTTTCAAGTCCTCTTGGCAGCCTTACTTCAGTCTATTTTTGGACGATAGCTGTCATTTATAACTCTGCAGGTTTGTGAATTACAGTGCCCCTGAGCTCCTTTCTTCAACTCGCTTTCTTGTGACCTGGCCGCAACACCGCAGGATGGCTTCAGGCCCTAATCTGGTTCCGGCACGGCACGCTGAGCCTTTGGTTAATTCCTCTTCCTGGTGGGAAATGAGAGTTAAATTTGCCCGTCCAGACACCTCCAGCTAGTCTCTCATTGGTTCTCGCTATTCCTGTTCATCTTCCGCAGAAATTGCAAACTGGGCCAAACAGGAGGTTAAAGGCGCTGACTCTCCAAGTGGGGAGAGTGTTAGTAAAGCGTCTGGAATGTTGCACCCGAGTACCAGGGGAGGAAAACTGAGACATATTTGAACACGTCTCCCGTTCACATGGTTGATCATACTTGGGTTCCACATGCATGTTTTAGCTGAAGGAAGAATACCTTAAACCTGGAGAGTTGAGACCCGTGTAATGCGTACCATACAATATGACTTCAAAGGGTCTTCATTTGCTCACCGAACCTCTCCAATCCTATCACTGCTGCGTTTATGCCCCTGTACACACGCTTGATTCTCTTTTGGAGACATAGCAATCCATAGGTTTTAAGATACTTACTAGTCAGGTACATTCTTAGGCGTTTAATATGGGGTGTTGAGTCCATTTCGTTGAGCAAGGAGTAGCTCTTGTCTATTCCATATTTGGCTTAAGGAACTTTATCTGTGCTCATTTCAATCTCTCGTTTTATGCAGCACCCCAACTCACCTTTACCCTTAAGCAAGCATAAGTTGGTTTTCTAAATTTGAGACCCTGTTCTGTTTTGGAATTCAGTTCCTGTGTAGCCAAGTTTACATTCCGTGTATTAGTGATATCTTATGATGTTTCTTTTTCTGTGTGACTTATTTCAGTTAGAATCATCGTACCTGAATCCACTCATTGTGCTGCTAAGGGCCTGATGACACAGATTTCATTGCTGAGTGATATTGCTTTGTAAGTAAATACCACAACTTCTTTATCCATTTTTCACTTTCTGCGATGTTGAACTTGTACTGTAAACGAGGTTCTTGTAAACAGATCCGTTCCAAACTTTGGGGTGGCTGTGTCTTTTTGATTTTAATTTCCCTAAGCTATAGGACCATAAGTGGAAGTGCCCTAGGTTCTGTTGCTTTGTTTTTTAGATGTTTCAGGAAACACCATACACTTTTCCCGAGTGGTTGTTGGCAATTTACATCCCGCCCATCAGCATAACAAGGCTCCCAGTTCTCCATGGCCTGTCTTGTCTTTCTGGATTTTACACTTTTTTCAGATGGCCCTTTTGACCGGGGGGAAGTGAGACTTCATTGTAGTGCAGATTTCCTTTGCAAGCTTGCTTGGTTGGCCAAAAAGGGCGTATGCGTTTTTTCCTGAATATATTCAGGAAAAAACGCATACGCCCTTTTTGGCCAAGTGCATCATTGTGGACGTTCTGCCTCTTTTCCTATGCTTTCAATGCAATTCCAGTCTACCTCCTGAAATCGGTTTCCTGCAATTCTGCCCCGCTTTCAAGTCCTCTTGGCAGCCTTACTTCAGTCTATTTTTGGACGATAGCTGTCATTTATAACTCTGCAGGTTTGTGAATTACAGTGCCCCTGAGCTCCTTTCTTCAACTCGCTTTCTTTTGAGCTGGCCGCAACACTGCAAGATGGCTTCAGGCCCTAATCTGGTTCTGGTACGGCACGCTGAGCCTTTGGTTATTTCCTCTTCCTGGTGGGAAATGAGAGTTAAATTTGCCCGTCCAGACACCTCCAGCTAGCCTCTCATTGGTTCTCGCTATTCCTGTTCATCTTCCGCAGAAATTGCAAACTGGGCCAAACAGGAGGTTAAAGGCGCTGACTGTCCAAGTGGGGAGAGTGTTAGTAAAGCGTCTGGAATGTTGCACCCGAGTACCAGGGGAGGAAAACTGAGACATATTTGAACACGTCTCCCGTTCACATGGTTGATCATACTTGGGTTCCACATGCATGTTTTAGCTGAAGGAAGAATACCTTAAACCTGGAGAGTTGAGACCCGTGTAATGGGTACCATGCAATATGACTTCAAAGGGTCTTCATTTGCTCACCGAACCTCTCCAATCCTATCACTGCTGCGTTTATGCCCCTGTACACACGCTTGATTCTCTTTTGGAGACATAGCAATCCATAGGTTTTAAGATACTTACTAGTCAGGTACATTCTTAGGCGTTTAATATGGGGTGTTGAGTCCATTTCGTTGAGCAAGGAGTAGCTCTTGTCTATTCCATATTTGGCTTAAGGAACTTTATCTGTGCTCATTTCAATCTCTCGTTTTATGCAGCACCCCAACTCACCTTTACCCTTAAGCAAGCATAAGTTGGTTTTCTAAATTTGAGACCCTGTTCTGTTTTGGAATTCAGTTCCTGTGTAGCCAAGTTTACATTCCGTGTATTAGTGATATCTTATGATATTTCTTTTTCTGTGTGACTTATTTCAGTTAGAATCATCGTACCTGAATCCACTCATTGTGCTGCTAAGGGCCTGATGACACAGATTTCATTGCTGAGTGATATTGCTTTGTAAGTAAATACCACAACTTCTTTATCCATTTTTCACTTTCTGCGATGTTGAACTTGTACTGTAAACGAGGTTCTTGTAAACAGATCCGTTCCAAACTTTGGGGTGGCTGTGTCTTTTTGATTTTAATTTCCCTAAGCTATAGGACCATAAGTGGAAGTGCCCTAGGTTCTGTTGCTTTGTTTTTTAGATGTTTCAGGAAACACCATACACTTTTCCCGAGTGGTTGTTGGCAATTTACATCCCGCCCATCAGCATAACAAGGCTCCCAGTTCTCCATGGCCTGTCTTGTCTTTCTGGATTTTACACTTTTTTCAGATGGCCCTTTTGACCGGGGGGAAGTGAGACTTCATTGTAGTGCAGATTTCCTTTGCAAGCTTGCTTGGTTGGCCAAAAAGGGCGTATGCGTTTTTTCCTGAATATATTCAGGAAAAAACGCATATGCCCTTTTTGGCCAAGTGCATCATTGTGGACGTTCTGCCTCTTTTCCTATGCTTTCAATGCAATTCCAGTCTACCTCCTGAAATCGGTTTCCTGCAATTCTGCCCCGCTTTCAAGTCCTCTTGGCAGCCTTACTTCAGTCTATTTTTGGACGATAGCTGTCATTTATAACTCTGCAGGTTTGTGAATTACAGTGCCCCTGAGCTCCTTTCTTCAACTCGCTTTCTTTTGAGCTGGCCGCAACACTGCAGGATGGCTTCAGGCCCTAATCTGGTTCCGGTACGGCACGCTGAGCCTTTGGTTATTTCCTCTTCCTGGTGGGAAATGAGAGTTAAATTTGCCCGTCCAGACACCTCCAGCTAGCCTCTCATTGGTTCTCGCTATTCCTGTTCATCTTCCGCAGAAATTGCAAACTGGGCCAAACAGGAGGTTAAAGGCGCTGACTCTCCAAGTGGGGAGAGTGTTAGTAAAGCGTCTGGAATGTTGCACCCGAGTACCAGGGGAGGAAAACTGAGACATATTTGAACACGTCTCCCGTTCACATGGTTGATCATACTTGGGTTCCACATGCATGTTTTAGCTGAAGGAAGAATACCTTAAACCTGGAGAGTTGAGACCCGTGTAATGGGTACCATGCAATATGACTTCAAAGGGTCTTCATTTGCTCACCGAACCTCTCCAATCCTATCACTGCTGCGTTTATGCCCCTGTACACATGCTTGATTCTCTTTTGGAGACATAGCAATCCATAGGTTTTACGATACTTACTAGTCAGGTACATTCTTAGGCGTTTAATATGCGGTGTTGAGTCCATTTCGTTGAGCAAGGAGTAGCTCTTGTCTATTCCATATTTGACTTAAGGAACTTTATCTGTGCTCATTTCAATCTCTGGTTTTATGCAGCACCCCAACTCACCTTTACCCTTAAGCAAGCATAAGTTGGTTTTCTAAATTTGAGACCCTGTTCTGTTCTGTAATTCAGTTCCTGTGTAGCCAAGTTTACATTCCGTGTATTACTGATATCTTATGATGTTTCTTTTTCTGTGTGACTTATTTCAGGTAGAATCATCATACCTGAATCCACTCATTGTGATGCTAAGGGCCTGATGACATAGATTTCATTGCTGAGTGATATTGCTTTGTAAGTAAATACCACAACTTCTTTATCCATTTTTCACTTTCTGCGATGTTGAACTTGTACTGTAAACGAGGTTCTTGTAAACAGAGGCGTCCCAAACTTTGGGGTGGCTGTGTCTTTTTGATTTTAATTTCCCTAAGCTATAGGACCATAAGTGGCAGTGCCCTAGGCTCTGTTGCTTTGTTTTTTAGATGTTTCAGGAAACACCATACACTTCTCCCGAGTGTCTGTTGGCAATTTACATCCCGCCCATCAGCATAACAAGGCTCCCAGTTCTCCATGGCCTGTCCTGCCTTTCTGGATTTTACACTTTTTTCAGATGGCCCTTTTGACCGGGGGGAAGTGAGACTTCATTGTAGTGCAGATTCCCTTTGCAAGCTTGCTTGGTTGGCCAAAAAGTGTGTATGCGTTTTTTCCTGAATATATTCAGGAAAAAACGCATACGCCCTTTTTGGCCAAGTGCATCATTGTGGACGTTCTGCCTCTTTTCCTATGCTTTCAATGCAATTCCAGTCTACCTCCTGAAATCGGTTTCCTGCAATTCTGCCCCGCTTTCAAGTCCTCTTGGCAGCCTTACTTCAGTCTATTTTTGGACGATAGCTGTCATTTATAACTCTGCAGGTTTGTGCATTACAGTGCCCCTGAGCTCCTTTCTTCAACTTGCTTTCTTGTGACCTGGCCGCAACACCGCAGGATGGCTTCAGGCCCTAATCTGGTTCCGGTACGGCACGCTGAGCCTTTGGTTATTTCCTCTTCCTGGTGGGAAATGAGAGTTAAATTTGCCCGTCCAGACACCTCCAGCTAGCCTCTCATTGGTTCTCGCTATTCCTGTTCATCTTCCGCAGAAATTGCAAACTGGGCCAAACAGGAGGTTAAAGGCGCTGACTCTCCAAGTGGGGAGAGTGTTAGTAAAGCGTCTGGAATGTTGCACCCGAGTACCAGGGGAGGAAAACTGAGACATATTTGAACACGTCTCCCGTTCACATGGTTGATCATACTTGGGTTCCACATGCATGTTTTAGCTGAAGGAAGAATACCTTAAACCTGGAGAGTTGAGACCCGTGTAATGGGTACCATGCAATATGACTTCAAAGGGTCTTCATTTGCTCACCAAACCTCTCCAATCCTATCACTGCTTCGTTTATGCCCCTGTACACACGCTTGATTCTCTTTTGGAGACATAGCAATCCATAGGTTTTAAGATACTTACTAGTCAGGTACATTCTTAGGCGTTTAATATGGGGTGTTGAGTCCATTTCGTTGAGCAAGGAGTAGCTCTTGTCTATTCCATATTTGGCTTAAGGAACTTTATCTGTGCTCATTTCAATCTCTGGTTTTATGCAGCACCCCAACTCACCTTTACCCTTAAGCAAGCATAAGTTGGTTTTCTAAATTTGAGACCCTGTTCTGTTCTGTAATTCAGTTCCTGTGTAGCCAAGTTTACATTCCGTGTATTACTGATATCTTATGATGTTTCTTTTTCTGTGTGACTTATTTCAGTTAGAATCATCGTACCTGAATCCACTCATTGTGCTGCTAAGGGCCTGATGACACAGATTTCATTGCTGAGTGATATTGCTTTGTAAGTAAATACCACAACTTCTTTATCCATTTTTCACTTTCTGCGATGTTGAACTTGTACTGTAAACGAGGTTCTTGTAAACAGATCCGTTCCAAACTTTGGGGTGGCTGTGTCTTTTTGATTTTAATTTCCCTAAGCTATAGGACCATAAGTGGAAGTGCCCTAGGTTCTGTTGCTTTGTTTTTTAGATGTTTCAGGAAACACCATATACTTCTCCCGAGTGGTTGTTGGCAGTTTACATCCCGCCCATCAGCATAACAAGGCTCCCAGTTCTCCATGGCCTGTCTTGTCTTTCTGGATTTTACACTTTTTTCAGATGGCCCTTTTGACCGGGGGGAAGTGAGACTTCATTGTAGTGCAGATTTCCTTTGCAAGCTTGCTTGGTTTGCCAAAAAGGGCGTATGCGTTTTTTCCTGAATATATTCAGGAAAAAACGCATACGCCCTTTTTGGCCAAGTGCATCATTGTGGACGTTCTGCCTCTTTTCCTATGCTTTCAATGCAATTCCAGTCTACCTCCTGAAATCGGTTTCCTGCAATTCTGCCCCGCTTTCAAGTCCTCTTGGCAGCCTTACTTCAGTCTATTTTTGGACGATAGCTGTCATTTATAACTCTGCAGGTTTGTGCATTACAGTGCCCCTGAGCTCCTTTCTTCAACTTGCTTTCTTGTGACCTGGCCGCAACACCGCAGGATGGCTTCAGGCCCTAATCTGGTTCCGGCACGGCACGCTGAGCCTTTGGTTATTTCCTCTTCCTGGTGGGAAATGAGAGTTAAATTTGCCCGTCCAGACACCTCCAGCTAGCCTCTCATTGGTTCTCGCTATTCCTGTTCATCTTCCGCAGATATTGCAAACTGGGCCAAACAGGAGGTTAAAGGCGCTGACTCTCCAAGTGGGGAGAGTGTTATTAAAGCATCTGGAATGTTGCACCCGAGTACCAGGGGAGGAAAACTGAGACATATTTGAACACGTCTCCCGTTCACATGGTTGATCATACTTGGGTTCCACATGCATGTTTTAGCTGAAGGAAGAATACCTTAAACCTGGGTAGTTGAAACCCGTGGAATGGGTACCATGCAATATGACTTCAAAGGGTCTTCATTTGCTCACCGAACCTCTCCAATCCTATCACTGCTGCGTTTATGCCCCTGTACACATGCTTGATTCTCTTTCGGAGACATAGCAATCCATAGGTTTTAAGATACTTACTAGTCAGGTACATTCTTAGGCGTTTAATATGCGATGTTGAGTCCATTTCGTTGAGCAAGGAGTAGCTCTTGTCTATTCCATATTTGACTTAAGGAACTTTATCTGTGCTCATTTCAATCTCTGGTTTTATGCAGCACCCCAACTCACCTTTCCCCTTAAGCAAGCATAAGTTGTTTTTCTAAATTTGAGACCCTGTTCTGTTCTGTAATTCAGTTCCTGTGTAGCCAAGTTTCCATTCCGTGTATTACTGATATCTTATGATGTTTCTTTTTCTGTGTGACTTACTTCAGTTAGAATCATCATACCTGAATCCACTCATTGTGCTGCTAAGGGCCTGATGACACAGATTTCATTGCTGAGTGATATTGCTTTGTAAGTAAATACCACAACTTCTTTATCCATTTTTCACTTTCTGCGATGTTGAACTTGTACTGTAAACGAGGTTCTTGTAAACAGAGCCGTTCCAAACTTTGGGGTGGCTGTGTCTTTTTGATTTTAATTTCCCTAAGCTATAGGACCATAAGTGGAAGTGCCCTAGGTTCTGTTGCTTTGTTTTTTAGATGTTTCAGGAAACACCATACACTTCTCCCGAGTGTCTGTTGGCAATTTACATTCCGCCCATCAGTATAACAAGGCTCCCAGTTCTGCATGGCCTGTCCTGCCTTTCTGGATTTTACACTTTTTTCAGATGGCCCTTTTGACCGGGGGGAAGTGAGACTTCATTGTAGTGCAGATTTCCTTTGCAAGCTTGCTTGGTTGGCCAAAAAGGGCGTATGCGTTTTTTCCTGAATATATTCAGGAAAAAACGCATACGCCCTTTTTGGCCAAGTGCATCATTGTGGACGTTCTGCCTCTTTTCCTATGCTTTCAGTGCAATTCCAGTCTACCTCCTGAAATCGGTTTCCTGCAATTCTGCCCCGCTTTCAAGTCCTCTTGGCAGCCTTACTTCAGTCTATTTTTGGACGATAGCTGTCATTTATAACTCTGCAGGTTTGTGAATTACAGTGCCCCTGAGCTCCTTTCTTCAACTCGCTTTCTTTTGAGCTGGCCGCAACACCGCAGGATGGCTTCAGGCCCTAATCTGGTTCCGGTACGGCACGCTGAGCCTTTGGTTATTTCCTCTTCCTGGTGGGAAATGAGAGTTAAATTTGCCCGTCCAGACACCTCCAGCTAGCCTCTCATTGGTTCTCGCTATTCCTGTTCATCTTCCGCAGAAATTGCAAACTGGGCCAAACAGGAGGTTAAAGGGACTGACTCTCCAAGTCGGGAGAGTGTTAGTAAAGCGTCTGGAATGTTGCACCCGAGTACCAGGGTACGAAAACTGACATATTTGAACACGTCTCCCGATCACATGGTTGATCATACTCTAGGTTCCACATGCATGTTTTAGCTGAAGGAAGAATACCTTAAACCTGGGTAGTTGAAACCCGTGGAATGGGTACCATGCAATATGACTTCAAAGGGTCTTCATTTGCTCACCGAACCTCTCCAATCCTATCACTGCTGCGTTTATGCCCCTGTACACATGCTTGATTCTCTTTCGGAGACATAGCAATCCATAGGTTTTAAGATACTTAGTAGTCAGGTACATTCTTAGGCGTTTAATATGCGGTGTTGAGTCCATTTCGTTGAGCAAGGAGTAGCTCTTGTCTATTCCATATTTGACTTAAGGAACTTTATCTGTGCTCATTTCAATCTCTGGTCTTATGCAGCACCCAAACTCACCTTTACCCTTAAGCAAGCATAAGTTGGTTTTCTAAATTTGAGTCCCTGTTCTGTTCTGTAATTCAGTTCCTGTGTAGCCAAGTTTACATTCCGTGTATTACTGATATCTTATGATGTTTCTTTTTCTGTGTGACTTACTTCAGTTAGAATCATCATACCTGAATCCACTCATTGTGCTGCTACGGGCCTAATGACACAGATTTCATTGCTGAGTGATATTGCTTTGTAAGTAAATACCACAACTTCTTTATCCATTTTTCACTTTCTGCGATGTTGAACTTGTACTGTAAACGAGGTTCTTGTAAACAGAGCCGTTCCAAACTTTGGGGTGGCTGTGTCTTTTTGATTTTAATTTCCCTAAGCTATAGGACCATAAGTGGCAGTGCCCTAGGCTCTGTTGCTTTGTTTTTTAGATGTTTCAGGAAACACCATACACTTCTCCCGAGTGTCTGTTGGCAATTTACATCCCGCCCATCAGCATAACAAGGCTCCCAGTTCTCCATGGCCTGTCCTGCCTTTCTGGATTTTACACTTTTTTCAGATGGCCCTTTTGACCGGGGGGAAGTGAGACTTCATTGTAGTGCAGATTCCCTTTGCAAGCTTGCTTGGTTGGCCAAAAAGTGTGTATGCGTTTTTTCCTGAATATATTCAGGAAAAAACGCATACGCCCTTTTTGGCCAAGTGCATCATTGTGGACGTTCTGCCTCTTTTCCTATGCTTTCAATGCAATTCCAGTCTACCTCCTGAAATCGGTTTCCTGCAATTCTGCCCCGCTTTCAAGTCCTCTTGGCAGCCTTACTTCAGTCTATTTTTGGACGATAGCTGTCATTTATAACTCTGCAGGTTTGTGAATTACAGTGCCCCTGAGCTCCTTTCTTCAACTCGCTTTCTTTTGAGCTGGCCGCAACACCGCAGGATGGCTTCAGGCCCTAATCTGGTTCCGGTACGGCACGCTGAGCCTTTGGTTATTTCCTCTTCCTGGTGGGAAATGAGAGTTAAATTTGCCCGTCCAGACACCTCCAGCTAGCCTCTCATTGGTTCTCGCTATTCCTGTTCATCTTCCGCAGAAATTGCAAACTGGGCCAAACAGGAGGTTAAAGGCGCTGACTCTCCAAGTGGGGAGAGTGTTAGTAAAGCGTCTGGAATGTTGCACCCGAGTACCAGGGGAGGAAAACTGAGACATATTTGAACACGTCTCCCGTTCACATGGTTGATCATACTTGGGTTCCACATGCATGTTTTAGCTGAAGGAAGAATACCTTAAACCTGGAGAGTTGAGACCCGTGTAATGGGTACCATGCAATATGATTTCAAAGGGTCTTCATTTGCTCACCAAACCTCTCCAATCCTATCACTGCTTCGTTTATGCCCCTGTACACACGCTTGATTCTCTTTTGGAGACATAGCAATCCATAGGTTTTAAGATACTTACTAGTCAGGTACATTCTTAGGCGTTTAATATGGGGTGTTGAGTCCATTTCGTTGAGCAAGGAGTAGCTCTTGTCTATTCCATATTTGGCTTAAGGAACTTTATCTGTGCTCATTTCAATCTCTGGTTTTATGCAGCACCCCAACTCACCTTTACCCTTAAGCAAGCATAAGTTGGTTTTCTAAATTTGAGACCCTGTTCTGTTCTGTAATTCAGTTCCTGTGTAGCCAAGTTTACATTCCGTGTATTACTGATATCTTATGATGTTTCTTTTTCTGTGTGACTTATTTCAGTTAGAATCATCGTACCTGAATCCACTCATTGTGCTGCTAAGGGCCTGATGACACAGATTTCATTGCTGAGTGATATTGCTTTGTAAGTAAATACCACAACTTCTTTATCCATTTTTCACTTTCTGCGATGTTGAACTTGTACTGTAAACGAGGTTCTTGTAAACAGATCCGTTCCAAACTTTGGGGTGGCTGTGTCTTTTTGATTTTAATTTCCCTAAGCTATAGGACCATAAGTGGAAGTGCCCTAGGTTCTGTTGCTTTGTTTTTTAGATGTTTCAGGAAACACCATATACTTCTCCCGAGTGGTTGTTGGCAGTTTACATCCCGCCCATCAGCATAACAAGGCTCCCAGTTCTCCATGGCCTGTCTTGTCTTTCTGGATTTTACACTTTTTTCAGATGGCCCTTTTGACCGGGGGGAAGTGAGACTTCATTGTAGTGCAGATTTCCTTTGCAAGCTTGCTTGGTTTGCCAAAAAGGGCGTATGCGTTTTTTCCTGAATATATTCAGGAAAAAACGCATACGCCCTTTTTGGCCAAGTGCATCATTGTGGACGTTCTGCCTCTTTTCCTATGCTTTCAATGCAATTCCAGTCTACCTCCTGAAATCGGTTTCCTGCAATTCTGCCCCGCTTTCAAGTCCTCTTGGCAGCCTTACTTCAGTCTATTTTTGGACGATAGCTGTCATTTATAACTCTGCAGGTTTGTGCATTACAGTGCCCCTGAGCTCCTTTCTTCAACTTGCTTTCTTGTGACCTGGCCGCAACACCGCAGGATGGCTTCAGGCCCTAATCTGGTTCCGGCACGGCACGCTGAGCCTTTGGTTATTTCCTCTTCCTGGTGGGAAATGAGAGTTAAATTTGCCCGTCCAGACACCTCCAGCTAGCCTCTCATTGGTTCTCGCTATTCCTGTTCATCTTCCGCAGATATTGCAAACTGGGCCAAACAGGAGGTTAAAGGCGCTGACTCTCCAAGTGGGGAGAGTGTTATTAAAGCATCTGGAATGTTGCACCCGAGTACCAGGGGAGGAAAACTGAGACATATTTGAACACGTCTCCCGTTCACATGGTTGATCATACTTGGGTTCCACATGCATGTTTTAGCTGAAGGAAGAATACCTTAAACCTGGAGAGTTAAGACCCGTGTAATGGGTACCATGCAATATGACTTCAAAGGGTCTTCATTTGCTCACCGAACCTCTCCAATCCTATCACTGCTGCGTTTATGCCCCTGTACACATGCTTGATTCTCTTTCGGAGACATAGCAATCCATAGGTTTTAAGATACTTAGTAGTCAGGTACATTCTTAGGCGTTTAATATGCGGTGTTGAGTCCATTTCGTTGAGCAAGGAGTAGCTCTTGTCTATTCCATATTTGACTTAAGGAACTTTATCTGTGCTCATTTCAATCTCTGGTCTTATGCAGCACCCAAACTCACCTTTACCCTTAAGCAAGCATAAGTTGGTTTTCTAAATTTGAGTCCCTGTTCTGTTCTGTAATTCAGTTCCTGTGTAGCCAAGTTTACATTCCGTGTATTACTGATATCTTATGATGTTTCTTTTTCTGTGTGACTTACTTCAGTTAGAATCATCATACCTGAATCCACTCATTGTGCTGCTACGGGCCTAATGACACAGATTTCATTGCTGAGTGATATTGCTTTGTAAGTAAATACCACAACTTCTTTATCCATTTTTCACTTTCTGCGATGTTGAACTTGTACTGTAAACGAGGTTCTTGTAAACAGAGCCGTTCCAAACTTTGGGGTGGCTGTGTCTTTTTGATTTTAATTTCCCTAAGCTATAGGACCATAAGTGGCAGTGCCCTAGGCTCTGTTGCTTTGTTTTTTAGATGTTTCAGGAAACACCATACACTTCTCCCAAGTGTCTGTTGGCAATTTACATCCCGCCCATCAGCATAACAAGGCTCCCAGTTCTCAATGGCCTGTTGCCTTTCTGGATTTTACACTTTTTTCAGATGGCCCTTTTGGCCGGGGGGAAGTGAGACTTCATTGTAGTGCAGATTTCCTTTGCAAGCTTGCTTGGTTGGCCAAAAAGGGCGTATGCGTTTTTTCCTGAATATATTCAGGAAAAAACGCATATGCCCTTTTTGGCCAAGTGCATCATTGTGGACGTTCTGCCTCTTTTCCTATGCTTTCAATGCAATTCCAGTCTACCTCCTGAAATCGGTTTCCTGCAATTCTGCCCCGCTTTCAAGTCCTCTTGGCAGCCTTACTTCAGTCTATTTTTGGACGATAGCTGTCATTTATAACTCTGCAGGTTTGTGAATTACAGTGCCCCTGAGCTCCTTTCTTCAACTCGCTTTCTTGTGACCTGGCCGCAACACCGCAGGATGGCTTCAGGCCCTAATCTGGTTCCGGCCCGGCATGCTGAGCCTTTGGTTAATTCCTCTTCCTGGTGGGAAATGAGAGTTAAATTTGCCCGTCCAGACACCTCCAGCTAGCCTCTCATTGGTTCTCGCTATTCCTGTTCATCTTCCACAGAAATTGCAAACTGGGCCAAACAGGAGGTTAAAGGGACTGACTCTCCAAGTGGGGAGAGTGTTAGTAAAGCGTCTGGAATGTTGCACCCGAGTACCAGGGGAGGAAAACTGAGACATATTTGAACACGTCTCCCGATCACATGGTTGATCATACTCTAGGTTCCACATGCATGTTTTAGCTGAAGGAAGAATACCTTAAACCTGGGTAGTTGAAACCCGTGGAATGGGTACCATGCAATATGACTTCAAAGGGTCTTCATTTGCTCACCGCACCTCTCCAATCCTATCACTGCTGCGTTTATGCCCCTGTACACATGCTTGATTCTCTTTCGGAGACATAGCAATCCATAGGTTTTAAGATACTTACTAGTCAGGTACATTCTTAGGCGTTTAATATGGGGTGTTGAGTCCATTTCGTTGAGCAAGGAGTAGCTCTTGTCTATTCCATATTTGACTTAAGGAACTTTATCTGTGCTCATTTCAATCTCTGGTTTTATGCAGCACCCCAACTCACCTTTACCCTTAAGCAAGCATAAGTTGGTTTTCTAAATTTGAGACCCTGTTCTGTTCTGTAATTCAGTTCCTGTGTAGCCAAGTTTCCATTCCGTGTATTACTGATATCTTATGATGTTTCTTTTTCTGTGTGACTTATTTCAGTTAGAATCATCATACCTGAATCCACTCATTGTGCTGCTACGGGCCTGATGACACAGATTTCATTGCTGAGTGATATTGCTTTGTAAGTAAATACCACAACTTCTTTATCCATTTTTCACTTTCTGCGATGTTGAACTTGTACTGTAAACGAGGTTCTTGTAAACAGAGCCTTTCCAAACTTTGGGGTGGCTGTGTCTTTTTTATTTTAATTTCCCTAAGCTATAGGACCATAAGTGGAAGTGCCCTAGGCTCTGTTGCTTTGTTTTTTAGATGTTTCAGGAAACACCATACACTTCTCCCGAGTGTCTGTTGGCAATTTACATCCCGCCCATCAGCATAACAAGGCTCCCAGTTCTCAATGGCCTGTTGCCTTTCTGGATTTTACACTTTTTTCAGATGGCCCTTTTGGCCGGGGGGAAGTGAGACTTCATTGTAGTGCAGATTTCCTTTGCAAGCTTGCTTGGTTGGCCAAAAAGGGCGTATGCGTTTTTTCCTGAATATATTCAGGAAAAAACGCATACGCCCTTTTTGGCCAAGTGCATCATTGTGGACGTTCTGCCTCTTTTCCTATGCTTTCAATGCAATTCCAGTCTACCTCCTGAAATCGGTTTCCTGCAATTCTGCCCCGCTTTCAAGTCCTCTTGGCAGTCTTACTTCAGTCTATTTTTGGACGATAGCTGTCATTTATAACTCTGCAGGTTTGTGCATTACAGTGCCCCTGAGCTCCTTTCTTCAACTTGCTTTCTTGTGACCTGGCCGCAACACCGCAGGATGGCTTCAGGCCCTAATCTGGTTCCGGCACGGCACGCTGAGCCTTTGGTTAATTCCTCTTCCTGGTGGGAAATGAGAGTTAAATTTGCCCGTCCAGACACCTCCAGCTAGTCTCTCATTGGTTCTCGCTATTCCTGTTCATCTTCCGCAGAAATTGCAAACTGGGCCAAACAGGAGGTTAAAGGGACTGACTCTCCAAGTGGGGAGAGTGTTCGTAAAGCGTCTGGAATGTTGCACCCGAGTACCAGGGGAGGAAAACTGAGACATATTTGAACACATCTCCCGATCACATGGTTGATCATACTCTAGGTTCCACATGCATGTTTTAGCTGAAGGAAGAATACCTTAAACCTGGGTAGTTGAAACCCGTGGAATGGGTACCATGCAATATGACTTCAAAGGGTCTTCATTTGCTCACCGAACCTCTCCAATCCTATCACTGCTGCATTTATGCCCCTGTATACATGCTTTATTCTCTTTCGGAGACATAGCAATCCATAGGTTTTAAGATACTTACTAGTCAGGTACATACTTAGGCGTTTAATATGGGGTGTTGAGTCCATTTCGTTGAGCAAGGAGTAGCTCTTGTCTATTCCATATTTGGCTTAAGGAACTTTATCTGTGCTCATTTCAATCTCTGGTTTTATGCAGCACCCCAACTCACCTTTACCCTTAAGCAAGAATAAGTTGGTTTTCTAAATTTGAGACCCTGTTCTGTTCTGTAATTCAGTTCCTGTGTAGCCAAGTTTACATTCCGTGTATTACTGATATCTTATGATGTTTCTTTTTCTGTGTGACTTATTTCAGTTAGAATCATCATACCTGAATCCACTCATTGTGCTGCTAAGGGCCTGATGACACAGATTTCATTGCTGAGTGATATTGCTTTGTAAGTAAATACCACAACTTCTTTATCCATTTTTCACTTTCTGCGATGTTGAACTTGTACTGTAAACGAGGTTCTTGTAAACAGAGCCGTTCCAAACTTTGGGGTGGCTGTGTCTTTTTGATTTTAATTTCCCTAAGCTATAGGACCATAAGTGGCAGTGCCCTAGGCTCTGTTGCTTTGTTTTTTAGATGTTTCAGGAAACACCATACACTCCTCCGGAGTGTCTGTTGGCAATTTACATCCCGCCCATCAGCATAACAAGGCTCCCAGTTCTCCATGGCCTGTCCTGCCTTTCTGGATTTTACACTTTTTTCAGATGGCCCTTTTGACCGGGGGGAAGTGAGACTTCATTGTAGTGCAGATTCCCTTTGCAAGCTTGCTTGGTTGGCCAAAAAGTGCGTATGCGTTTTTTCCTGAATATATTCAGGAAAAAACGCATACGCCCTTTTTGGCCAAGTGCATCATTGTGGACGTTCTGCCTCTTTTCCTATGCTTTCAATGCAATTCCAGTCTACCTCTTGAAATCGGTGTCCTGCAATTCTGCCCCGCTTTCAAGTCCTCTTGGCAGCCTTACTTCAGTCTATTTTTGGACGATAGCTGTCATTTATAACTCTGCAGGTTTGTGAATTACAGTGCCCCTGAGCTCCTTTCTTCAACTCGCTTTCTTGTGACCTGGCCGCAACACCGCAGGATGGCTTCAGGCCCTAATCTGGTTCCGGCCCGGCATGCTGAGCCTTTGGTTAATTCCTCTTCCTGGTGGGAAATGAGAGTTAAATTTGCCCGTCCAGACACCCCCAGCTAGTCTCTCATTGGTTCTCGCTATACCTGTTCATCTTCCGCAGAAATTGCAAACTGGGCCAAACAGGAGGTTAAAGGGACTGACTCTCCAAGTGGGGAGAGTGTTAGTAAAGCGTCTGGAATGTTGCACCCGAGTACCAGGGGAGGAAAACTGAGACATATTTAAACACGTCTCCCGATCACATGGTTGATCATACTCTAGGTTCCACATGCATGTTTTAGCTGAAGGAAGAATACCTTAAACCTGGGTAGTTGAAACCCGTGTAATGGGTACCATGCAATATGACTTCAAAGGGTCTTCATTTGCTCACCGAACCTCTCCAATCCTATCACTGCTGCGTTTATGCCCCTGTACACATGCTTGATTCTCTTTCGGAGACATAGCAATCCATAGGTTTTAAGATACTTACTAGTCAGGTACATTCTTAGGCGTTTAATATGGGGTGTTGAGTCCATTTCGTTGAGCAAGGAGTAGCTCTTGTCTATTCCATATTTGGCTTAAGGAACTTTATCTGTGCTCATTTCAATCTCTGGTTTTATGCAGCACCCCAACTCACCTTTACCCTTAAGCAAGCATAAGTTGGTTTTCTAAATTTGAGACCCTGTTCTGTTCTGTAATTCAGTTCCTGTGTAGCCAAGTTTCCATTCCGTGTATTACTGATATCTTATGATGTTTCTTTTTCTGTGTGACTTATTTCAGTTAGAATCATCATACCTGAATCCACTCATTGTGCTGCTACGGGCCTGATGACACAGATTTCATTGCTGAGTGATATTGCTTTGTAAGTAAATACCACAACTTCTTTATCCATTTTTCACTTTCTGCGATGTTGAACTTGTACTGTAAACGAGGTTCTTGTAAACAGAGCCTTTCCAAACTTTGGGGTGGCTGTGTCTTTTTGATTTTAATTTCCCTAAGCTATAGGACCATAAGTGGCAGTGCCCTAGGCTCTGTTGCTTTGTTTTTTAGATGTTTCAGGAAACACCATACACTTCTCCCGAGTGTCTGTTGGCAATTTACATCCCGCCCATCAGCATAACAAGGCTCCCAGTTCTCAATGGCCTGTTGCCTTTCTGGATTTTACACTTTTTTCAGATGGCCCTTTTGGCCGGGGGGAAGTGAGACTTCATTGTAGTGCAGATTTCCTTTGCAAGCTTGCTTGGTTGGCCAAAAAGGGCGTATGCGTTTTTTCCTGAATATATTCAGGAGAAAACGCATACGCCCTTTTTGGCCAAGTGCATCATTGTGGACGTTCTGCCTCTTTTCCTATGCTTTCAATGCAATTCCAGTCTACCTCCTGAAATCGGTTTCCTGCAATTCTGCCCCTCTTTCAAGTCCTCTTGGCAGTCTTACTTCAGTCTATTTTTGGACGATAGCTGTCATTTATAACTCTGCAGGTTTGTGCATTACAGTGCCCCTGAGCTCCTTTCTTCAACTTGCTTTCTTGTGACCTGGCCGCAACACCGCAGGATGGCTTCAGGCCCTAATCTGGTTCCGGCACGGCACGCTGAGCCTTTGGTTAATTCCTCTTCCTGGTGGGAAATGAGAGTTAAATTTGCCCGTCCAGACACCTCCAGCTAGCCTCTCATTGGTTCTCGCTATTCCTGTTCATCTTCCGCAGAAATTGCAAACTGGGCCAAACAGGAGGTTAAAGGGACTGACTCTCCAAGTGGGGAGAGTGTTAGTAAAGCGTCTGGAATGTTGCACCCGAGTACCAGGGGAGGAAAACTGAGACATATTTGAACACATCTCCCGATCACATGGTTGATCATACTCTAGGTTCCACATGCATGTTTTAGCTGAAGGAAGAATACCTTAAACCTGGGTAGTTGAAACCCGTGGAATGGGTACCATGCAATATGACTTCAAAGGGTCTTCATTTGCTCACCGAACCTCTCCAATCCTATCACTGCTGCATTTATGCCCCTGTATACATGCTTTATTCTCTTTTGGAGACATAGCAATCCATAGGTTTTAAGATACTTACTAGTCAGGTACATACTTAGGCGTTTAATATGCGGTGTTGAGTCCATTTCGTTGAGCAAGGAGTAGCTCTTGTCTATTCCATATTTGGCTTAAGGAACTTTATCTGTGCTCATTTCAATCTCTGGTTTTATGCAGCACCCCAACTCACCTTTACCCTTAAGCAAGAATAAGTTGGTTTTCTAAATTTGAGACCCTGTTCTGTTCTGTAATTCAGTTCCTGTGTAGCCAAGTTTACATTCCGTGTATTACTGATATCTTATGATGTTTCTTTTTCTGTGTGACTTATTTCAGTTAGAATCATCATACCTGAATCCACTCATTGTGCTGCTAAGGGCCTGATGACACAGATTTCATTGCTGAGTGATATTGCTTTGTAAGTAAATACCACAACTTCTTTATCCATTTTTCACTTTCTGCGATGTTGAACTTGTACTGTAAACGAGGTTCTTGTAAACAGAGCCGTTCCAAACTTTGGGGTGGCTGTGTCTTTTTGATTTTAATTTCCCTAAGCTATAGGACCATAAGTGGCAGTGCCCTAGGCTCTGTTGCTTTGTTTTTTAGATGTTTCAGGAAACACCATACACTCCTCCCGAGTGTCTGTTGGCAATTTACATCCCGCCCATCAGCATAACAAGGCTCCCAGTTCTCCATGGCCTGTCCTGCCTTTCTGGATTTTACACTTTTTTCAGATGGCCCTTTTGACCGGGGGGAAGTGAGACTTCATTGTAGTGCAGATTCCCTTTGCAAGCTTGCTTGGTTGGCCAAAAAGAGCGTATGCGTTTTTTCCTGAATATATTCAGGAAAAAACGCATACGCCCTTTTTGGCCAAGTGCATCATTGTGGACGTTCTGCCTCTTTTCCTATGCTTTCAATGCAATTCCAGTCTACCTCTTGAAATCGGTGTCCTGCAATTCTGCCCCGCTTTCAAGTCCTCTTGGCAGCCTTACTTCAGTCTATTTTTGGACGATAGCTGTAATTTATAACTCTGCAGGTTTGTGAATTACAGTGCCCCTGAGCTCCTTTCTTCAACTCGCTTTCTTGTGACCTGGCCGCAACACCGCAGGATGGCTTCAGGCCCTAATCTGGTTCCGGCCCGGCATGCTGAGCCTTTGGTTAATTCCTCTTCCTGGTGGGAAATGAGAGTTAAATTTGCCCGTCCAGACACCTCCAGCTAGTCTCTCATTGGTTCTCGCTATTCCTGTTCATCTTCCGCAGAAATTGCAAACTGGGCCAAACAGGAGGTTAAAGGGACTGACTCTCCAAGTGCGGAGAGTGTTAGTAAAGCGTCTGGAATGTTGCACCCGAGTACCAGGGGAGGAAAACTGAGACATATTTAAACACGTCTCCCGATCACATGGTTGATCATACTCTAGGTTCCACATGCATGTTTTAGCTGAAGGAAGAATACCTTAAACCTGGGTAGTTGAAACCCGTGTAATGGGTACCATGCAATATGACTTCAAAGGGTCTTCATTTGCTCACCGAACCTCTCCAATCCTATCACTGCTGCGTTTATGCCCCTGTACACATGCTTGATTCTCTTTCGGAGACATAGCAATCCATAGGTTTTAAGATACTTACTAGTCAGGTACATTCTTAGGCGTTTAATATGGGGTGTTGAGTCCATTTCGTTGAGCAAGGAGTAGCTCTTGTCTATTCCATATTTGGCTTAAGGAACTTTATCTGTGGTCATTTCAATCTCTGGTTTTATGCAGCACCCCAACTCACCTTTACCCTTACGCAAGAATAAGTTGGTTTTCTAAATTTGAGACCCTGTTCTGTTCTGTAATTCAGTTCCTGTGTAGCCAAGTTTACATTCTGTGTATTACTGATATCTTATGATGTTTCTTTTTCTGTGTGACTTACTTCAGTTAGAATCATCATACCTGAATCCACTCATTGTGCTGCTAAGGGCCTGATGACACAGATTTCATTGCTGAGTGATATTGCTTTGTAAGTAAATACCACAACTTCTTTATCCATTTTTCACTTTCTGCGATGTTGAACTTGTACTGTAAACGAGGTTCTTGTAAACAGAGCCGTTCCAAACTTTGGGGTGGCTGTGTCTTTTTGATTTTAATTTCCCTAAGCTATAGGACCATAAGTGGCAGTGCCCTAGGCTCTGTTGCTTTGTTTTTTAGATGTTTCAGGAAACACCATACACTTCTCCCATGTGTCTGTTGGCAATTTACATCCCGCCCATCAGCATAACAAGGCTCCCAGTTCTCAATGGCCTGTTGCCTTTCTGGATTTTACACTTTTTTCAGATGGCCCTTTTGACCGGGGGGAAGTGAGCCTTCATTGTAGTGCAGATTTCCTTTGCAAGCTTGCTTGGTTGGCCAAAAAGCGCGTATGCGTTTTTTCCTGAATATATTCAGGAAAAAACGCGTACGCCCTTTTTGGCCAAGTGCATCATTGTGGACGTTCTGCCTCTTTTCCTATGCTTTCAATGCAATTCCAGTCTACCTCCTGAAATCGGTTTCCTGCAATTCTGCCCCGCTTTCAAGTCCTCTTGGCAGCCTTACTTCAGTCTATTTTTGGACGATAGCTGTCATTTATAACTCTGCAGGTTTGTGAATTACAGTGCCCCTGAGCTCCTTTCTTCAACTCGCTTTCTTGTGACCTGGCCGCAACACCGCAGGATGGCTTCAGGCCCTAATCTGGTTCCGGCCCGGCATGCTGAGCCTTTGGTTAATTCCTCTTCCTGGTGGGAAATGAGAGTTAAATTTGCCCGTTCAGACACCTCCAGCTAGCCTCTCATTGGTTCTCGCTATTCCTGTTCATCTTCCGCAGAAATTGCAAACTGGGCCAAACAGGAGGTTAAAGGGACTGACTCTCCAAGTGGGGAGAGTGTTAGTAAAGCGTCTGGAATGTTGCACCCGAGTACCAGGGGAGGAAAACTGAGACATATTTGAACACGTCTCCCGATCACATGGTTGATCATACTCTAGGTTCCACATGCATGTTTTAGCTGAAGGAAGAATACCTTAAACCTGGGTAGTTGAAACCCGTGTAATGGGTACCATGCAATATGACTTCAAAGGGTCTTCATTTGCTCACCGCACCTCTCCAATCCTATCACTGCTGCGTTTATGCCCCTGTACACATGCTTGATTCTCTTTCGGAGACATAGCAATCCATAGGTTTTAAGATACTTACAAGTCAGGTACATTCTTAGGTGTTTAATATGCGGTGTTGAGTCCATTTCGTTGAGCAAGGAGTAGCTCTTGTCTATTCCATATTTGGCTTAAGGAACTTTATCTGTGCTCATTTCAATCTCTGGTTTTATGCAGCACCCCAACTCACCGTTACTCTTAAGCAAGCATAAGTTGTTTTTCTAAATTTGAGACCCTGTTCTGTTCTGTAATTCAGTTCCTGTGTAGCCAAGTTTCCATTCCGTGTATTACTGATATCTTATGATGTTTCTTTTTCTGTGTGACTTATTTCAGTTAGAATCATCATACCTGAATCCACTCATTGTGCTGCTAAGGGCCTGATGACACAGATTTCATTGCTGAGTGATATTGCTTTGTAAGTAAATACCACAACTTATTTATCCATTTTTCACTTTCTGCGATGTTGAACTTGTACTGTAAACGAGGTTCTTGTAAACAGAGCCGTTCCAAACTTTGGGGTGGCTGTGTCTTTTTGATTTTAATTTCTCTAAGCTATAGGACCATAAGTGGAAGTGCCCTAGGCTCTGTTGCTTTGTTTTTTAGATGTTTCAGGAAACACCATACAAGTCTCCCGAGTGGTTGTTGGCAATTTACATCCCGCCCATCAGCATAACAAGGCTCCCAGTTCTCCATGGCCTGTCCTGCCTTTCTGGATTTTACACATTTTTCAGATGGCCCTTTTGACCGGGGGGAAGTGAGACTTCATTGTAGTGCAGATTTCCTTTGCAAGCTTGCTTGGTTGGCCAAAAAGGGCGTATGCGTTTTTTCCTGAATATATTCAGGAAAAAACGCATACGCCCTTTTTGGCCAAGTGCATCATTGTGGACGTTCTGCCTCTTTTCCTATGCTTTCAATGCAATTCCAGTCTACCTCCTGAAATCGGTTTCCTGCAATTCTGCCCCGCTTTCAAGTCCTCTTGGCAGCCTTACTTCAGTCTATTTTTGGACGATAGCTGTCATTTATAACTCTGCAGGTTTGTGAATTACAGTGCCCCTGAGCTCCTTTCTTCAACTCGCTTTCTTTTGAGCTGGCCGCAACACAGCAGGATGGCTTCAGGCCCTAATCTGGTTCCGGTACGGCATGCTGAGCCTTTGGTTATTTCCTCTTCCTGGTGGGAAATGAGAGTTAAATTTGCCCGTCCAGACACCTCCAGCTAGCCTCTCATTGGTTCTCGCTATTCCTGTTCATCTTCCGCAGAAATTGCAAACTGGGCTAAACAGGAGGTTAAAGGCGCTGACTCTCCAAGTGGGGAGAGTGTTAGTAAAGCATCTGTAATGTTGCACCCGAGTACCAGGGGAGGAAAACTGAGACATATTTGAACACCTCTCCCGTTCACATGGTTCATCATACTTGGGTTCCACATGCATGTTTTAGCTGAAGGAAGAATACCTTAAACCTGGAGAGTTGAGACCCGTGTAATGCGTACCATGCAATATGACATCAAAGGGTCTTCACTTGCTCACCAAACCTCTCCAATCCTATCACTGCTTCGTTTATGCCCCTGTACACATGCTTGATTCTCTTTCGGAGACATAGCAATCCATAGGTTTTACGATACTTACTAGTCAGGTACATTCTTAGGCGTTTAATATGCGGTGTTGAGTCCATTTCGTTGAGCAAGGAGTAGCTCTTGTCTATTCCATATTTGACTTAAGGAACTTTATCTGTGCTCATTTCAATCTCTGGTTTTATGCAGCACCCCAACTCACCTTTACCCTTAAGCAAGCATAAGTTGGTTTTCTAAATTTGAGACCCTTTTCTGTTCTGTAATTCAGTTCCTGTGTAGCCAAGTTTACATTCCGTGTATTACTGATATCTTATGATGTTTCTTTTTCTGTGTGACTTACTTCAGTTAGAATCATCATACCTGAATCCACTCATTGTGCTGCTAAGGGCCTGATGACACAGATTTCATTGCTGAGTGATATTGCTTTGTAAGTAAATACCACAACTTCTTTATCCATTTTTCACTTTCTGCGATGTTGAACTTGTACTGTAAACGAGGTTCTTGTAAACAGAGCCGTTCCAAACTTTGGGGTGGCTGTGTCTTTTTGATTTTAATTTCCCTAAGCTATAGGGCCATAAGTGGAAGTGCCCTAGGTTCTGTTGCTTTGTTTTTTACATGTTTCAGAAAACACCATACACTTCTCCCGAGTGGTTGTTGGCAATTTACATCCCGCCCATCAGCATAACAAGGCTCCCAGTTCTCCATGGCCTGTCCTGCCTTTCTGGATTTTACACTTTTTTCAGATGGCCCTTTTGACCGGGGGGAAGTGAGACTTCATTGTAGTGCAGATTTCCTTTGCAAGCTTGCTTGGTTGGCCAAAAAGGGCGTATGCGTTTTTTCCTGAATATATTCAGGAAAAAACGCATACGCCCTTTTTGGCCAAGTGCATCATTGTGGACGTTCTGCCTCTTTTCCTATGCTTTCAATGCAATTCCAGTCTACCTCTTGAAATCGGTGTCCTGCAATTCTGCCCCGCTTTCAAGTCCTCTTGGCAGCCTTACTTCAGTCTATTTTTGGACGATAGCTGTCATTTATAACTCTGCAGGTTTGTGAATTACAGTGCCCCTGAGCTCCTTTCTTCAACTCGCTTTCTTGTGACCTGGCCGCAACACCGCAGGATGGCTTCAGGCCCTAATCTGGTTCCGGCAAGGCACGCTGAGCCTTTGGTTATTTCCTCTTCCTGGTGGGAAATGAGAGTTAAATTTGCCCGTCCAGACACCTCCAGCTAGCCTCTCATTGGTTCTCGCTATTCCTGTTCATCTTCCGCAGAAATTGCAAACTGGGCCAAACAGGAGGTTAAAGGGACTGACTCTCCAAGTGGGGAGAGTGTTAGTAAAGCGTCTGGAATGTTGCACCCGAGTACCAGGGGAGGAAAACTGAGACATATTTGAACACGTCTCCCGATCACATGGTTGATCATACTCTAGGTTCCACATGCATGTTTTAGCTGAAGGAAGAATACCTTAAACCTGGGTAGTTGAAACCCGTGGAATGGGTACCATGCAATATGACTTCAAAGGGTCTTCATTTGCTCACCGAACCTCTCCAATCCTATCACTGCTGCATTTATGCCCCTGTACACATGCTTGATTCTCTTTCGGAGACATAGCAATCCATAGGTTTTAAGATACTTACTAGTCAGGTACATTCTTAGGCGTTTAATATGCGGTGTTGAGTCCATTTCGTTGAGCAAGGAGTAGCTCTTGTCTATTCCATATTTGGCTTAAGGAACTTTATCTGTGCTCATTTCAATCTCTGGTTTTATGCAGCACCCCAACTCACCTTTACCCTTTAGCAAGCATAAGTTGTTTTTCTAAATTTGAGACCCTGTTCAGTTCTGTAATTCAGTTCCTGTGTAGCCAAGTTTACATTCCGTGTATTACTGATATCTTATGATGTTTCTTTTTCTGTGTGACTTATTTCAGTTAGAATCATCATACCTGAATCCACTCATTGTGCTGCTAAGGGCCTGATGACACAGATTTCATTGCTGAGTGATATTGCTTTGTAAGTAAATACCACAACTTCTTTATCCATTTTTCACTTTCTGCGATGTTGAACTTGTACTGTAAACGAGGTTCTTGTAAACAGAGCCGTTCCAAACTTTGGGGTGGCTGTGTCTTTTTGATTTTAATTTCCCTAAGCTATAGGACCATAAGTGGAAGTGCCCTAGGTTCTGTTGCTTTGTTTTTTACATGTTTCAGAAAACACCATACACTTCTCCCGAGTGGTTGTTGGCAATTTACATCCCGCCCATCAGCATAACAAGGCTCCCAGTTCTCCATGGCCTGTCCTGCCTTTCTGGATTTTACACTTTTTTCAGATGGCCCTTTTGACCGGGGGGAAGTGAGACTTCATTGTAGTGCAGATTTCCTTTGCAAGCTTGCTTGGTTGGCCAAAAAGGGCGTATGCGTTTTTTCCTGAATATATTCAGGAAAAAACGCATACGCCCTTTTTGGCCAAGTGCATCATTGTGGACGTTCTGCCTCTTTTCCTATGCTTTCAATGCAATTCCAGTCTACCTCTTGAAATCGGTGTCCTGCAATTCTGCCCCGCTTTCAAGTCCTCTTGGCAGCCTTACTTCAGTCTATTTTTGGACGATAGCTGTCATTTATAACTCTGCAGGTTTGTGAATTACAGTGCCCCTGAGCTCCTTTCTTCAACTCGCTTTCTTGTGACCTGGCCGCAACACCGCAGGATGGCTTCAGGCCCTAATCTGGTTCCGGCCCGGCATGCTGAGCCTTTGGTTAATTCCTCTTCCTGGTGGGAAATGAGAGTTAAATTTGCCCGTCCAGACACCTCCAGCTAGTCTCTCATTGGTTCTCGCTATTCCTGTTCATCTTCCGCAGAAATTGCAAATTGGGCCAAACAGGAGGTTAAAGGGACTGACTCTCCAAGTGGGGAGAGTGTTAGTAAAGCGTCTGGAATGTTGCACCCGAGTACCAGGGGAGGAAAACTGAGACATATTTAAACACGTCTCCCGATCACATGGTTGATCATACTCTAGGTTCCACATGCATGTTTTAGCTGAAGGAAGAATACCTTAAACCTGGGTAGTTGAAACCCGTGGAATGGGTACCATGCAATATGACTTCAAAGGGTCTTCATTTGCTCACCGCACCTCTCCAATCCTATCACTGCTTCGTTTATGCCCCTGTACACATGCTTGATTCTCTTTCGGAGACATAGCAATCCATAGGTTTTAAGATACTTACTAGTCAGGTACATTCTTAGGCGTTTAATATGGGGTGTTGAGTCCATTTCGTTGAGCAAGGAGTAGCTCTTGTCTATTCCATATTTGGCTTAAGGAACTTTATCTGTGCTCATTTCAATCTCTGGTTTTATGCAGCACACCAACTCACCTTTACCCTTAAGCAAGAATAAGTTGGTTTTCTAAATTTGAGACCCTTTTCTGTTCTGTAATTCAGTTCCTGTGTAGCCAAGTTTACATTCCGTGTATTACTGATATCTTATGATGTTTCTTTTTCTGTGTGACTTACTTCAGTTAGAATCATCATACCTGAATCCACTCATTGTGCTGCTAAGGGCCTGATGACACAGATTTCATTGCTGAGTGATATTGCTTTGTAAGTAAATACCACAACTTCTTTATCCATTTTTCAATTTCTGCGATGTTGAACTTGTACTGTAAACGAGGTTCTTGTAAACAGAGCCGTTCCAAACTTTGGGGTGGCTGTGTCTTTTTGATTTTAATTTCCCTAAGCTATAGGACCATAAGTGGAAGTGCCCTAGGTTCTGTTGCTTTGTTTTTTACATGTTTCAGGAAACACCATACACTTCTCCCGAGTGGTTGTTGGCAATTTACATCCCGCCCATCAGCATAACAAGGCTCCCAGTTCTCCATGGCCTGTCCTGCCTTTCTGGATTTTACACTTTTTTCAGATGGCCCTTTTGACCGGGGGGAAGTGAGACTTCATTGTAGTGCAGATTTCCTTTGCAAGCTTGCTTGGTTGGCCAAAAAGGGCGTATGCGTTTTTTCCTGAATATATTCAGGAAAAAACGCATACGCCCTTTTTGGCCAAGTGCATCATTGTGGACGTTCTGCCTCTTTTCCTATGCTTTCAATGCAATTCCAGTCTACCTCCTGAAATCGGTTTCCTGCAATTCTGCCCCGCTTTCAAGTCCTCTTGGCAGCCTTACTTCAGTCTATTTTTGGACGATAGCTGTCATTTATAACTCTGCAGGTTTGTGAATTACAGTGCCCCTGAGCTCCTTTCTTCAACTCGCTTTCTTGTGACCTGGCCGCAACACCGCAGGATGGCTTCAGGCCCTAATCTGGTTCCGGCAAGGCACGCTGAGCCTTTGGTTATTTCCTCTTCCTGGTGGGAAATGAGAGTTAAATTTGCCCGTCCAGACACCTCCAGCTAGCCTCTCATTGGTTCTCGCTATTCCTGTTCATCTTCCGCAGAAATTGCAAACTGGGCCAAACAGGAGGTTAAAGGGACTGACTCTCCAAGTGGGGAGAGTGTTAGTAAAGCGTCTGGAATGTTGCACCCGAGTACCAGGGGAGGAAAACTGAGACATATTTGAACACGTCTCCCGATCACATGGTTGATCATACTCTAGGTTCCACATGCATGTTTTAGCTGAAGGAAGAATACCTTAAACCTGGGTAGTTGAAACCCGTGGAATGGGTACCATGCAATATGACTTCAAAGGGTCTTCATTTGCTCACCGAACCTCTCCAATCCTATCACTGCTGCATTTATGCCCCTGTACACATGCTTGATTCTCTTTCGGAGACATAGCAATCCATAGGTTTTAAGATACTTACTAGTCAGGTACATTCTTAGGCGTTTAATATGCGGTGTTGAGTCCATTTCGTTGAGCAAGGAGTAGCTCTTGTCTATTCCATATTTGGCTTAAGGAACTTTATCTGTGCTCATTTCAATCTCTGGTTTTATGCAGCACACCAACTCACCTTTACCCTTAAGCAAGAATAAGTTGGTTTTCTAAATTTGAGACCCTGTTCTGTTCTGTAATTCAGTTCCTGTGTAGCCAAGTTTACATTCCGTGTATTACTGATATCTTATGATGTTTCTTTTTCTGTGTGACTTATTTCAGTTAGAATCATCATACCTGAATCCACTCATTGTGCTGCTAAGGGCCTGATGACACAGATTTCATTGCTGAGTGATATTGCTTTGTAAGTAAATACCACAACTTCTTTATCCATTTTTCACTTTCTGCGATGTTGAACTTGTACTGTAAACGAGGTTCTTGTAAACAGAGCCGTTCCAAACTTTGGGGTGGCTGTGTCTTTTTGATTTTAATTTCCCTAAGCTATAGGACCATATGTGGAAGTGCCCTAGGCTCTGTTGCTTTGTTTTTTAGATGTTTCAGGAAACACCATACACTTCTCCCAAGTGTCTGTTGGCAATTTACATCCCGCCCATCAGCATAACAAGGCTCCCAGTTCTCAATGGCCTGTTGCCTTTCTGGATTTTACACTTTTTTCAGATGGCCCTTTTGGCCGGGGGGAAGTGAGACTTCATTGTAGTGCAGATTTCCTTTGCAAGCTTGCTTGGTTGGCCAAAAAGGGCGTATGCGTTTTTTCCTGAATATATTCAGGAAAAAACGCATACGCCCTTTTTGGCCAAGTGCATCATTGTGGACGTTCTGCCTCTTTTCCTATGCTTTCAATGCAATTCCAGTCTACCTCCTGAAATCGGTTTCCTGCAATTCTGCCCCGCTTTCAAGTCCTCTTGGCAGCCTTACTTCAGTCTATTTTTGGACGATAGCTGTCATTTATAACTCTGCAGGTTTGTGAATTACAGTGCCCCTGAGCTCCTTTCTTCAACTCGCTTTCTTGTGACCTGGCCGCAACACCGCAGGATGGCTTCAGGCCCTAATCTGGTTCCGGCCCGGCATGCTGAGCCTTTGGTTAATTCCTCTTCCTGGTGGGAAATGAGAGTTAAATTTGCCCGTCCAGACACCTCCAGCTAGCCTCTCATTGGTTCTCGCTATTCCTGTTCATCTTCCGCAGAAATTGCAAACTGGGCCAAACAGGAGGTTAAAGGGACTGACTCTCCAAGTGGGGAGAGTGTTAGTAAAGCGTCTGGAATGTTGCACCCGAGTACCAGGGGAGGAAAACTGAGACATATTTGAACACGTCTCCCGATCACATGGTTGATCATACTCTAGGTTCCACATGCATGTTTTAGCTGAAGGAAGAATACCTTAAACCTGGGTAGTTGAAACCCGTGTAATGGGTACCATGCAATATGACTTCAAAGGGTCTTCATTTGCTCACCGCACCTCTGCAATCCTATCACTGCTGCGTTTATGCCCCTGTACACATGCTTGATTCTCTTTCGGAGACATAGCAATCCATAGGTTTTACGATACTTACTAGTCAGGTACATTCTTAGGCGTTTAATATGCGGTGTTGAGTCCATTTCGTTGAGCAAGGAGTAGCTCTTGTCTATTCCATATTTGACTTAAGGAACTTTATCTGTGCTCATTTCAATCTCTGGTTTTATGCAGCACCCCAACTCACCTTTACCCTTAAGCAAGCATAAGTTGGTTTTCTAAATTTGAGACCCTGTTCTGTTCTGTAATTCAGTTCCTGTGTAGCCAAGTTTCCATTCCGTGTATTACTGATATCTTATGATGTTTCTTTTTCTGTGTGACTTATTTCAGTTAGAATCATCATACCTGAATCCACTCATTGTGATGCTAAGGGCCTGATGACATAGATTTCATTGCTGAGTGATATTGCTTTGTAAGTAAATACCACAACTTCTTTATCCATTTTTCACTTTCTGCGATGTTGAACTTGTACTGTAAACGAGGTTCTTGTAAACAGAGGCGTCCCAAACTTTGGGGTGGCTGTGTCTTTTTGATTTTAATTTCCCTAAGCTATAGGACCATAAGCGGCAGTGCCCTAGGCTCTGTTGCTTTGTTTTTTAGATGTTTCAGGAAACACCATACACTTCTCCCGAGTGTCTGTTGGCAATTTACATCCCGCCCATCAGCATAACAAGGCTCCCAGTTCTCCATGGCCTGTCCTGCCTTTCCGGATTTTACACTTTTTTCAGATGGCCCTTTTGACCGGGGGGAAGTGAGACTTCATTGTAGTGCAGATTTCCTTTGCAAGCTTGCTTGGTTGGCCAAAAAGGGCGTATGCGTTTTTTCCTGAATATATTCAGGAATAATTTGCCCGTCCAGACACCTCCAGCTAGCCTCTCATTGGTTCTCGCTATTCCTGTTCATCTTCCGCAGAAATTGCAAACTGGGCCAAACAGGAGGTTAAAGGCGCTGACTCTCCAAGTGGGGAGAGTGTTAGTAAAGCGTCTGGAATGTTGCACCCGAGTACCAGGGGAGGAAAACTGAGACATATTTGAACACGTCTCCCGTTCACATGGTTGATCATACTTGGGTTCCACATGCATGTTTTAGCTGAAGGAAGAATACCTTAAACCTGGAGAGTTGAGACCCGTGGAATGGGTACCATGCAATATGACTTCAAAGGGTCTTCATTTGCTCACCGAACCTCTCCAATCCTATCACTGCTGCGTTTATGCCCCTGTACACATGCTTGGTTCTCTTTTGGAGACATAGCAATCCATAGGTTTTACGATACTTACTAGTCAGGTACATTCTTAGGCGTTTAATATGCGGTGTTGAGTCCATTTCGTTGAGCAAGGAGTAGCTCTTGTCTATTCCATATTTGACTTAAGGAACTTTATCTGTGCTCATTTCAATCTCTGGTTTTATGCAGCACCCCAACTCACCTTTACCCTTAAGCAAGCATAAGTTGGTTTTCTAAATTTGAGACCCTGTTCTGTTCTGTAATTCAGTTCCTGTGTAGCCAAGTTTACATTCCGTGTATTACTGATATCTTATGATGTTTCTTTTTCTGTGTGACTTATTTCAGTTAGAATCATCATACCTGAATCCACTCATTGTGATGCTAAGGGCCTGATGACATAGATTTCATTGCTGAGTGATATTGCTTTGTAAGTAAATACCACAACTTCTTTATCCATTTTTCACTTTCTGCGATGTTGAACTTGTACTGTAAACGAGGTTCTTGTAAACAGAGGCGTCCCAAACTTTGGGGTGGCTGTGTCTTTTTGATTTTAATTTCCCTAAGCTATAGGACCATAAGTGGCAGTGCCCTAGGCTCTGTTGCTTTGTTTTTTAGATGTTTCAGGAAACACCATACACTTCTCCCGAGTGTCTGTTGGCAATTTACATCCCGCCCATCAGCATAACAAGGCTCCCAGTTCTCCATGGCCTGTCCTACCTTTCTGGATTTTACACTTTTTTCAGATGGCCCTTTTGACTGGGGGGAAGTGAGACTTCATTGTAGTGCAGATTTCCTTTGCAAGCTTGCTTGGTTGGCCAAAAAGGGCGTATGCGTTTTTTCCTGAATATATTCAGGAAAAAACGCATACGCCCTTTTTGGCCAAGTGCATCATTGTGGACGTTCTGCCTCTTTTCCTATGCTTTCAATGCAATTCCAGTCTACCTCCTGAAATCGGTTTCCTGCAATTCTGCCCCGCTTTCAAGTCCTCTTGGCAGCCTTACTTCAGTCTATTTTTGGACGATAGCTGTCATTTATAACTCTGCAGGTTTGTGAATTACAGTGCCCCTGAGCTCCTTTCTTCAACTCGCTTTCTTGTGACCTGGCCGCAACACCGCAGGATGGCTTCAGGCCCTAATCTGGTTCCGGCCCGGCATGCTGAGCCTTTGGTTAATTCCTCTTCCTGGTGGGAAATGAGAGTTAAATTTGCCCGTCCAGACACCTCCAGCTAGCCTCTCATTGGTTCTCACTATTCCTGTTCATCTTCCGCAGAAATTGCAAACTGGGCCAAACAGGAGGTTAAAGGGACTGACTCTCCAAGTGGGGAGAGTGTTAGTAAAGCGTCTGGAATGTTGCACCCGAGTACCAGGGGAGGAAAACTGAGACATATTTGAACACGTCTCCCGATCACATGGTTGATCATACTCTAGGTTCCACATGCATGTTTTAGCTGAAGGAAGAATACCTTAAACCTGGGTAGTTGAAACCCGTGGAATGGGTACCATGCAATATGACTTCAAAGGGTCTTCATTTGCTCACCGAACCTCTCCAATCCTATCACTGCTGCGTTTATGCCCCTGTACACATGCTTGATTCTCTTTTGGAGACATAGCAATCCATAGGTTTTAAGATACTTACAAGTCAGGTACATTCTTAGGCGTGTAATATGCGGTGTTGAGTCCATTTCGTTGAGCAAGGAGTAGCTCTTGTCTATTCCATATTTGACTTAAGGAACTTTATCTGTGCTCATTCCAATCTCTGGTTTTATGCAGCACCCCAACTCACCTTTACCCTTAAGCAAGCATAAGTTGTTTTTCTAAATTTGAGACCCTGTTCTGTTCTGTAATTCAGTTCCTGTGTAGCCAAGTTTCCATTCCGTGTATTACTGATATCTTATGATGTTTCTTTTTCTGTGTGACTTATTTCAGTTAGAATCATCATACCTGCATCCACTCATTGTGCTGCTAAGGGCCTGTTGACATAGATTTCATTGCTGAGTGATATTGCTTTGTAAGTGAATACCACAACTTCTTTATCCATTTTTCACTTTCTGCGATGTTGAACTTGTACTGTAAACGAGGTTCTTGTAAACAGAGCCGTTCCAAACTTTGGGGTGGCTGTGTCTTTTTGATTTTAATTTCCCTAAGCTATAGGACCATAAGTGGAAGTGCCCTAGGCTCTGTTGCTTTGTTTTTTAGATGTTTCAGGAAACACCATACACTTCTCCCAAGTGTCTGTTGGCAATTTACATCCCGCCCATCAGCATAACAAGGTTCCCAGTTCTCAATGGCCTGTTGCCTTTCTGGATTTTACACTTTTTTCAGATGGCCCTTTTGACCGGGGGGAAGTGAGACTTCATTGTAGTGCAGATTTCCTTTGCAAGCTTGCTTGGTTGGCCAAAAAGGGCGTATGCGTTTTTTCCTGAATATATTCAGGAAAAAACGCATACGCCCTTTTTGGCCAAGTGCATCATTGTGGACGTTCTGCCTCTTTTCCTATGCTTTCAATGCAATTCCAGTCTACCTCCTGAAATCGGATTCCTGCAATTCTGCCCCGCTTTCAAGTCCTCTTGGCAGCCTTACTTCAGTCTATTTTTGGACGATAGCTGTCATTTATAACTCTGCAGGTTTGTGAATTACAGTGCCCCTGAGCTCCTTTCTTCAACTCGCTTTCTTGTGACCTGGCCGCAACACCGCAGGATGGCTTCAGGCCCTAATCTGGTTCCGGCCCGGCATGCTGAGCCTTTGGTTAATTCCTCTTCCTGGTGGGAAATGAGAGTTAAATTTGCCCGTCTAGACACCTCCAGCTAGCCTCTCATTGGTTCTCGCTATTCCTGTTCATCTTCCGCAGAAATTGCAAACTGGGCCAAACAGGAGGTTAAAGGCGCTGACTCTCCAAGTGGGGAGAGTGTTAGTAAAGCGTCTGGAATGTTGCACCCGAGTACCAGGGGAGGAAAACTGAGACATATTTGAACACGTCTCCCGTTCACATGGTTGATCATATTTGGGTTCCACATGCATGTATTAGCTGAAGGAAGAATACCTTAAACCTGGGTAGTTGAAACCCGTGGAATGGGTACCATGCAATATGACTTCAAAGGGTCTTCATTTGCTCACCGAACCTCTCCAATCCTATCACTGCTGCGTTTATGCCCCTGTACACATGGTTGATTCTCTTTTGGAGACATAGCAATCCATAGGTTTTAAGATACTTAAAAGTCAGGTACATTCTTAGGCGTGTAATATGCGGTGTTGAGTCCATTTCGTTGAGCAAGGAGTAGCTCTTGTCTATTCCATATTTGACTTAAGGAACTTTATCTGTGCTCATTCCAATCTCTGGTTTTATGCAGCACCCCAACTCACCTTTACCCTTAAGCAAGCATAAGTTGTTTTTCTAAATTTGAGACCCTGTTCTGTTCTGTAATTCAATTCCTGTGTAGCCAAGTTTCCATTCCGTGTATTACTGATATCTTATGATGTTTCTTTTTCTGTGTGACTTATTTCAGTTAGAATCATCATACCTGAATCCACTCATTGTGCTGCTAAGGGCCTGTTGACATAGATTTCATTGCTGAGTGATATTGCTTTGTAAGTGAATACCACAACTTCTTTATCCATTTTTCACTTTCTGCGATGTTGAACTTGTACTGTAAACGAGGTTCTTGTAAACAGAGCCGTTCCAAACTTTGGGGTGGCTGTGTCTTTTTGATTTTAATTTCCCTAAGCTATAGGACCATAATTGGAAGTGCCCTAGGCTCTGTTGCTTTGTTTTTTAGATGTTTCAGGAAACACCATACACTTCTCCCAAGTGTCTGTTGGCAATTTACATCCCGCCCATCAGCATAACAAGGTTCCCAGTTCTCAATGGCCTGTTGCCTTTCTGGATTTTACACTTTTTTCAGATGGCCCTTTTGACCGGGGGGAAGTGAGACTTCATTGTAGTGCAGATTTCCTTTGCAAGCTTGCTTGGTTGGCCAAAAAGGGCGTATGCGTTTTTTCCTGAATATATTCAGGAAAAAATGCATACGCCCTTTTTGGCCAAGTGCATCATTGTGGACGTTCTGCCTCTTTTCCTATGCTTTCAATGCAATTCCAGTCTACCTCCTGAAATCGGTTTCCTGCAATTCTGCCCCGCTTTCAAGTCCTCTTGGCAGCCTTACTTCAGTCTATTTTTGGACGATAGCTGTCATTTATAACTCTGCAGGTTTGTGAATTACAGTGCCCCTGAGCTCCTTTCTTCAACTCGCTTTCTTGTGACATGGCCGCAACACCGCAGGATGGCTTCAGGCCCTAATCTGGTTCCGGCACGGCACGCTGAGCCTTTGGTTATTTCCTCTTCCTGGTGGGAAATGAGAGTTAAATTTGCCCGTCCAGACACCTCCAGCTAGCCTCTCATTGGTTCTCGCTATTCCTGTTCATCTTCCGCAGAAATTGCAAACTGGGCCAAACAGGAGGTTAAAGGCGCTGACTCTCCAAGTGGGGAGAGTGTTAGTAAAGCATCTGTAATGTTGCACCCGAGTACCAGGGGAGGAAAACTGAGACATATTTGAACACCTCTCCCGTTCACATGGTTCATCATACTTGGGTTCCACATGCATGTTTTAGCTGAAGGAAGAATACCTTAAACCTGGAGAGTTGAGACCCGTGTAATGGGTACCATGCAATATGACATCAAAGGGTCTACACTTGCTCACCAAACCTCTCCAATCCTATCACTGCTTCGTTTATGCCCCTGTACACATGCTTGATTCTCTTTCGGAGACATAGCAATCCATAGGTTTTACGATACTTACTAGTCAGGTACATTCTTAGGCGTTTAATATGCGGTGTTGAGTCCATTTCGTTGAGCAAGGAGTAGCTCTTGTCTATTCCATATTTGACTTAAGGAACTTTATCTGTGCTCATTTCAATCTCTGGTTTTATGCAGCACCCCAACTCACCTTTACCCTTAAGCAAGCATAAGTTGGTTTTCTAAATTTGAGACCCTTTTCTGTTCGGTAATTCAGTTCCTGTGTAGCCAAGTTTACATTCCGTGTATTACTGATATCTTATGATGTTTCTTTTTCTGTGTGACTTACTTCAGTTAGAATCATCATACCTGAATCCACTCATTGTGCTGCTAAGGGCCTGATGACACAGATTTCATTGCTGAGTGATATTGCTTTGTAAGTAAATACCACAACTTCTTTATCCATTTTTCACTTTCTGCGATGTTGAACTTGTACTGTAAACGAGGTTCTTGTAAACAGAGCCGTTCCAAACTTTGGGGTGGCTGTGTCTTTTTGATTTTAATTTCCCTAAGCTATAGGACCATAAGTGGAAGTGCCCTAGGTTCTGTTGCTTTGTTTTTTAGATGTTTCAGGAAACACCATACACTTCTCCCGAGTGGTTGTTGGCAATTTACATCCCGCCCATCAGCATAACAAGGCTCCCAGTTCTCCATGGCCTGTCCTGCCTTTCTGGATTTTACACTTTTTTCAGATGGCCCTTTTGACCGGGGGGAAGTGAGACTTCATTGTAGTGCAGATTTCCTTTGCAAGCTTGCTTGGTTGGCCAAAAAGGGCGTATGCGTTTTTTCCTGAATATATTCAGGAAAAAACGCATACGCCCTTTTTGGCCAAGTGCATCATTGTGGACGTTCTGCCTCTTTTCCTATGCTTTCAATGCAATTCCAGTCTACCTCCTGAAATCGGTTTCCTGCAATTCTGCCCCGCTTTCAAGTCCTCTTGGCAGCCTTACTTCAGTCTATTTTTGGACGATAGCTGTCATTTATAACTCTGCAGGTTTGTGAATTACAGTGCCCCTGAGCTCCTTTCTTCAACTCGCTTTCTTTTGAGCTGGCCGCAACACCGCAGGATGGCTTCAGGCCCTAATCTGGTTCCGGCACGGCACGCTGAGCCTTTGGTTATTTCCTCTTCCTGGTGGGAAATGAGAGTTAAATTTGCCCGTCCAGACACCTCCAGCTAGCCTCTCATTGGTTCTCGCTATTCCTGTTCATCTTCCGCAGAAATTGCAAACTGGGCCAAACAGGAGGTTAAAGGCGCTGACTCTCCAAGTGGGGAGAGTGTTAGTAAAGCGTCTGGAATGTTGCACCCGAGTATCAGGGGAGGAAAACTGAGACATATTTGAACACGTCTCCCTTTCACATGGTTGATCATTCTTGGGTTCCACATGCATGTTTTAGCTGAAGGAAGAATACCTTAAACCTGGAGAGTTGAGACCCGTGGAATGGGTACCATGCAATATGACTTCAAAGGGTCTTCATTTGCTCACCGAACCTCTCCAATCCTATCACTGCTGCGTTTATGCCCCTGTACACATGCTTGATTCTCTTTTGGAACATAGCAATCCATAGGTTTTACAATACTTACTAGTCAGGTACATTCTTAGGCGTTTAATATGCGGTGTTGAGTCCATTTCGTTGAGCAAGGAGTAGCTCTTGTCTATTCCATATTTGACTTAAGGAACTTTATCTGTGCTCATTTCAATCTCTGGTTTTATGCAGCACCCCAACTCACCTTTACCCTTAAGCAAGCATAAGTTGGTTTTCTAAATTTGAGACCCTGTTCTGTTCTGTAATTCAGTTCCTGTGTAGCCAAGTTTCCATTCCGTGTATTACTGATATCTTATGATGTTTCTTTTTCTGTGTGACTTATTTCAGTTAGAATCATCATACCTGAATCCACTCATTGTGATGCTAAGGGCCTGATGACATAGATTTCATTGCTGAGTGATATTGCTTTGTAAGTAAATACCACAACTTCTTTATCCATTTTTCACTTTCTGCGATGTTGAACTTGTACTGTAAACGAGGTTCTTGTAAACAGAGGCGTCCCAAACTTTGGGGTGGCTGTGTCTTTTTGATTTTAATTTCCCTAAGCTATAGGACCATAAGCGGCAGTGCCCTAGGCTCTGTTGCTTTGTTTTTTAGATGTTTCAGGAAACACCATACACTTCTCCCGAGTGTCTGTTGGCAATTTACATCCCGCCCATCAGCATAACAAGGCTCCCAGTTCTCCATGGCCTGTCCTGCCTTTCCGGATTTTACACTTTTTTCAGATGGCCCTTTTGAACGGGGGGAAGTGAGACTTCATTGTAGTGCAGATTTCCTTTGCAAGCTTGCTTGGTTTGCCAAAAAGGGCGTATGCGTTTTTTCCTGAATATATTCAGGAATAATTTGCCCGTCCAGACACCTCCAGCTAGCCTCTCATTGGTTCTCGCTATTCCTGTTCATCTTCCGCAGAAATTGCAAACTGGGCCAAACAGGAGGTTAAAGGCGCTGACTCTCCAAGTGGGGAGAGTGTTAGTAAAGCGTCTGGAATGTTGCACCCGAGTACCAGGGGAGGAAAACTGAGACATATTTGAACACGTCTCCCGTTCACATGGTTGATCATACTTGGGTTCCACATGCATGTTTTAGCTGAAGGAAGAATACCTTAAACCTGGAGAGTTGAGACCCGTGGAATGGGTACCATGCAATATGACTTCAAAGGGTCTTCATTTGCTCACCGAACCTCTCCAATCCTATCACTGCTGCGTTTATGCCCCTGTACACATGCTTGGTTCTCTTTTGGAGACATAGCAATCCATAGGTTTTACGATACTTACTAGTCAGGTACATTCTTAGGCGTTTAATATGCGGTGTTGAGTCCATTTCGTTGAGCAAGGAGTAGCTCTTGTCTATTCCATATTTGACTTAAGGAACTTTATCTGTGCTCATTTCAATCTCTGGTTTTATGCAGCACCCCAACTCACCTTTACCCTTAAGCAAGCATAAGTTGGTTTCTAAATTTGAGACCCTGTTCTGTTCTGTAATTCAGTTCCTGTGTAGCCAAGTTTACATTCCGTGTATTACTGATATCTTATGATGTTTCTTTTTCTGTGTGACTTATTTCAGTTAGAATCATCATACCTGAATCCACTCATTGTGATGCTAAGGGCCTGATGACATAGATTTCATTGCTGAGTGATATTGCTTTGTAAGTAAATACCACAACTTCTTTATCCATTTTTCACTTTCTGCGATGTTGAACTTGTACTGTAAACGAGGTTCTTGTAAACAGAGGCGTCCCAAACTTTGGGGTGGCTGTGTCTTTTTGATTTTAATTTCCCTAAGCTATAGGACCATAAGTGGCAGTGCCCTAGGCTCTGTTGCTTTGTTTTTTAGATGTTTCAGGAAACACCATACACTTCTCCCGAGTGTCTGTTGGCAATTTACATCCCGCCCATCAGCATAACAAGGTTCCCAGTTCTCAATGGCCTGTTGCCTTTCTGGATTTTACACTTTTTTCAGATGGCCCTTTTGACCGGGGGGAAGTGAGACTTCATTGTAGTGCAGATTTCCTTTGCAAGCTTGCTTGGTTGGCCAAAAAGGGCGTATGCGTTTTTTCCTGAATATATTCAGGAAAAAACGCATACGCCCTTTTTGGCCAAGTGCATCATTGTGGACGTTCTGCCTCTTTTCCTATGCTTTCAATGCAATTCCAGTCTACCTCCTGAAATCGGATTCCTGCAATTCTGCCCCGCTTTCAAGTCCTCTTGGCAGCCTTACTTCAGTCTATTTTTGGACGATAGCTGTCATTTATAACTCTGCAGGTTTGTGAATTACAGTGCCCCTGAGCTCCTTTCTTCAACTCGCTTTCTTGTGACCTGGCCGCAACACCGCAGGATGGCTTCAGGCCCTAATCTGGTTCCGGCCCGGCATGCTGAGCCTTTGGTTAATTCCTCTTCCTGGTGGGAAATGAGAGTTAAATTTGCCCGTCTAGACACCTCCAGCTAGCCTCTCATTGGTTCTCGCTATTCCTGTTCATCTTCCGCAGAAATTGCAAACTGGGCCAAACAGGAGGTTAAAGGCGCTGACTCTCCAAGTGGGGAGAGTGTTAGTAAAGCGTCTGGAATGTTGCACCCGAGTACCAGGGGAGGAAAACTGAGACATATTTGAACACGTCTCCCGTTCACATGGTTGATCATATTTGGGTTCCACATGCATGTTTTAGCTGAAGGAAGAATACCTTAAACCTGGGTAGTTGAAACCCGTGGAATGGGTACCATGCAATATGACTTCAAAGGGTCTTCATTTGCTCACCGAACCTCTCCAATCCTATCACTGCTGCGTTTATGCCCCTGTACACATGGTTGATTCTCTTTTGGAGACATAGCAATCCATAGGTTTTAAGATACTTACAAGTCAGGTACATTCTTAGGCGTGTAATATGCGGTGTTGAGTCCATTTCGTTGAGCAAGGAGTAGCTCTTGTCTATTCCATATTTGACTTAAGGAACTTTATCTGTGCTCATTCCAATCTCTGGTTTTATGCAGCACCCCAACTCACCTTTACCCTTAAGCAAGCATAAGTTGTTTTTCTAAATTTGAGACCCTGTTCTGTTCTGTAATTCAATTCCTGTGTAGCCAAGTTTCCATTCCGTGTATTACTGATATCTTATGATGTTTCTTTTTCTGTGTGACTTATTTCAGTTAGAATCATCATACCTGAATCCACTCATTGTGCTGCTAAGGGCCTGTTGACATAGATTTCATTGCTGAGTGATATTGCTTTGTAAGTGAATACCACAACTTCTTTATCCATTTTTCACTTTCTGCGATGTTGAACTTGTACTGTAAACGAGGTTCTTGTAAACAGAGCCGTTCCAAACTTTGGGGTGGCTGTGTCTTTTTGATTTTAATTTCCCTAAGCTATAGGACCATAATTGGAAGTGCCCTAGGCTCTGTTGCTTTGTTTTTTAGATGTTTCAGGAAACACCATACACTTCTCCCAAGTGTCTGTTGGCAATTTACATCCCGCCCATCAGCATAACAAGGTTCCCAGTTCTCAATGGCCTGTTGCCTTTCTGGATTTTACACTTTTTTCAGATGGCCCTTTTGACCGGGGGGAAGTGAGACTTCATTGTAGTGCAGATTTCCTTTGCAAGCTTGCTTGGTTGGCCAAAAAGGGCGTATGCGTTTTTTCCTGAATATATTCAGGAAAAAATGCATACGCCCTTTTTGGCCAAGTGCATCATTGTGGACGTTCTGCCTCTTTTCCTATGCTTTCAATGCAATTCCAGTCTACCTCCTGAAATCGGTTTCCTGCAATTCTGCCCCGCTTTCAAGTCCTCTTGGCAGCCTTACTTCAGTCTATTTTTGGACGATAGCTGTCATTTATAACTCTGCAGGTTTGTGAATTACAGTGCCCCTGAGCTCCTTTCTTCAACTCGCTTTCTTGTGACATGGCCGCAACACCGCAGGATGGCTTCAGGCCCTAATCTGGTTCCGGCACGGCACGCTGAGCCTTTGGTTATTTCCTCTTCCTGGTGGGAAATGAGAGTTAAATTTGCCCGTCCAGACACCTCCAGCTAGCCTCTCATTGGTTCTCGCTATTCCTGTTCATCTTCCGCAGAAATTGCAAACTGGGCCAAACAGGAGGTTAAAGGCGCTGACTCTCCAAGTGGGGAGAGTGTTAGTAAAGCATCTGTAATGTTGCACCCGAGTACCAGGGGAGGAAAACTGAGACATATTTGAACACCTCTCCCGTTCACATGGTTCATCATACTTGGGTTCCACATGCATGTTTTAGCTGAAGGAAGAATACCTTAAACCTGGAGAGTTGAGACCCGTGTAATGGGTACCATGCAATATGACATCAAAGGGTCTACACTTGCTCACCAAACCTCTCCAATCCTATCACTGCTTCGTTTATGCCCCTGTACACATGCTTGATTCTCTTTCGGAGACATAGCAATCCATAGGTTTTACGATACTTACTAGTCAGGTACATTCTTAGGCGTTTAATATGCGGTGTTGAGTCCATTTCGTTGAGCAAGGAGTAGCTCTTGTCTATTCCATATTTGACTTAAGGAACTTTATCTGTGCTCATTTCAATCTCTGGTTTTATGCAGCACCCCAACTCACCTTTACCCTTAAGCAAGCATAAGTTGGTTTTCTAAATTTGAGACCCTTTTCTGTTCGGTAATTCAGTTCCTGTGTAGCCAAGTTTACATTCCGTGTATTACTGATATCTTATGATGTTTCTTTTTCTGTGTGACTTACTTCAGTTAGAATCATCATACCTGAATCCACTCATTGTGCTGCTAAGGGCCTGATGACACAGATTTCATTGCTGAGTGATATTGCTTTGTAAGTAAATACCACAACTTCTTTATCCATTTTTCACTTTCTGCGATGTTGAACTTGTACTGTAAACGAGGTTCTTGTAAACAGAGCCGTTCCAAACTTTGGGGTGGCTGTGTCTTTTTGATTTTAATTTCCCTAAGCTATAGGACCATAAGTGGAAGTGCCCTAGGTTCTGTTGCTTTGTTTTTTAGATGTTTCAGGAAACACCATACACTTCTCCCGAGTGGTTGTTGGCAATTTACATCCCGCCCATCAGCATAACAAGGCTCCCAGTTCTCCATGGCCTGTCCTGCCTTTCTGGATTTTACACTTTTTTCAGATGGCCCTTTTGACCGGGGGGAAGTGAGACTTCATTGTAGTGCAGATTTCCTTTGCAAGCTTGCTTGGTTGGCCAAAAAGGGCGTATGCGTTTTTTCCTGAATATATTCAGGAAAAAACGCATACGCCCTTTTTGGCCAAGTGCATCATTGTGGACGTTCTGCCTCTTTTCCTATGCTTTCAATGCAATTCCAGTCTACCTCCTGAAATCGGTTTCCTGCAATTCTGCCCCGCTTTCAAGTCCTCTTGGCAGCCTTACTTCAGTCTATTTTTGGACGATAGCTGTCATTTATAACTCTGCAGGTTTGTGAATTACAGTGCCCCTGAGCTCCTTTCTTCAACTCGCTTTCTTTTGAGCTGGCCGCAACACCGCAGGATGGCTTCAGGCCCTAATCTGGTTCCGGCACGGCACGCTGAGCCTTTGGTTATTTCCTCTTCCTGGTGGGAAATGAGAGTTAAATTTGCCCGTCCAGACACCTCCAGCTAGCCTCTCATTGGTTCTCGCTATTCCTGTTCATCTTCCGCAGAAATTGCAAACTGGGCCAAACAGGAGGTTAAAGGCGCTGACTCTCCAAGTGGGGAGAGTGTTAGTAAAGCGTCTGGAATGTTGCACCCGAGTATCAGAGGAGGAAAACTGAGACATATTTGAACACGTCTCCCTTTCACATGGTTGATCATTCTTGGGTTCCACATGCATGTTTTAGCTGAAGGAAGAATACCTTAAACCTGGAGAGTTGAGACCCGTGGAATGGGTACCATGCAATATGACTTCAAAGGGTCTTCATTTGCTCACCGAACCTCTCCAATCCTATCACTGCTGCGTTTATGCCCCTGTACACATGCTTGATTCTCTTTTGGAACATAGCAATCCATAGGTTTTACAATACTTACTAGTCAGGTACGTTCTTAGGCGTTTAATATGCGGTGTTGAGTCCATTTCGTTGAGCAAGGAGTAGCTCTTGTCTATTCCATATTTGACTTAAGGAACTTTATCTGTGCTCATTTCAATCTCTGGTTTTATGCAGCACCCCAACTCACCTTTACCCTTAAGCAAGCATAAGTTGGTTTTCTAAATTTGAGACCCTGTTCTGTTCTGTAATTCAGTTCCTGTGTAGCCAAGTTTCCATTCCGTGTATTACTGATATCTTATGATGTTTCTTTTTCTGTGTGACTTATTTCAGTTAGAATCATCATACCTGAATCCACTCATTGTGATGCTAAGGGCCTGATGACATAGATTTCATTGCTGAGTGATATTGCTTTGTAAGTAAATACCACAACTTCTTTATCCATTTTTCACTTTCTGCGATGTTGAACTTGTACTGTAAACGAGGTTCTTGTAAACAGAGGCGTCCCAAACTTTGGGGTGGCTGTGTCTTTTTGATTTTAATTTCCCTAAGCTATAGGACCATAAGCGGCAGTGCCCTAGGCTCTGTTGCTTTGTTTTTTAGATGTTTCAGGAAACACCATACACTTCTCCCGAGTGTCTGTTGGCAATTTACATCCCGCCTATCAGCATAACAAGGCTCCCAGTTCTCCATGGCCTGTCCTGCCTTTCCGGATTTTACACTTTTTTCAGATGGCCCTTTTGACCGGGGGGAAGTGAGACTTCATTGTAGTGCAGATTTCCTTTGCAAGCTTGCTTGGTTTGCCAAAAAGGGCGTATGCGTTTTTTCCTGAATATATTCAGGAATAATTTGCCCGTCCAGACACCTCCAGCTAGCCTCTCATTGGTTCTCGCTATTCCTGTTCATCTTCCGCAGAAATTGCAAACTGGGCCAAACAGGAGGTTAAAGGCGCTGACTCTCCAAGTGGGGAGAGTGTTAGTAAAGCGTCTGGAATGTTGCACCCGAGTACCAGGGGAGGAAAACTGAGACATATTTGAACACGTCTCCCGTTCACATGGTTGATCATACTTGGGTTCCACATGCATGTTTTAGCTGAAGGAAGAATACCTTAAACCTGGAGAGTTGAGACCCGTGGAATGGGTACCATGCAATATGACTTCAAAGGGTCTTCATTTGCTCACCGAACCTCTCCAATCCTATCACTGCTGCGTTTATGCCCCTGTACACATGCTTGGTTCTCTTTTGGAGACATAGCAATCCATAGGTTTTACGATACTTACTAGTCAGGTACATTCTTAGGCGTTTAATATGCGGTGTTGAGTCCATTTCGTTGAGCAAGGAGTAGCTCTTGTCTATTCCATATTTGACTTAAGGAACTTTATCTGTGCTCATTTCAATCTCTGGTTTTATGCAGCACCCCAACTCACCTTTACCCTTAAGCAAGCATAAGTTGGTTTTCTAAATTTGAGACCCTGTTCTGTTCTGTAATTCAGTTCCTGTGTAGCCAAGTTTACATTCCGTGTATTACTGATATCTTATGATGTTTCTTTTTCTGTGTGACTTATTTCAGTTAGAATCATCATACCTGAATCCACTCATTGTGATGCTAAGGGCCTGATGACATAGATTTCATTGCTGAGTGATATTGCTTTGTAAGTAAATACCACAACTTCTTTATCCATTTTTCACTTTCTGCGATGTTGAACTTGTACTGTAAACGAGGTTCTTGTAAACAGAGGCGTCCCAAACTTTGGGGTGGCTGTGTCTTTTTGATTTTAATTTCCCTAAGCTATAGGACCATAAGTGGCAGTGCCCTAGGCTCTGTTGCTTTGTTTTTTAGATGTTTCAGGAAACACCATACACTTCTCCCGAGTGGTTGTTGGCAATTTACATCCCGCCCATCAGCATAACAAGGCTCCCAGTTCTCCATGGCCTGTCCTGCCTTTCTGGATTTTACACTTTTTTCAGATGGCCCTTTTGACCGGGGGGAAGTGAGACTTCATTGTAGTGCAGATTTCCTTTGCAAGCTTGCTTGGTTGGCCAAAAAGGGCGTATGCGTTTTTTCCTGAATATATTCAGGAAAAAACGCATACGCCCTTTTTGGCCAAGTGCATCATTGTGGACGTTCTGCCTCTTTTCCTATGCTTTCAATGCAATTCCAGTCTACCTCCTGAAATCGGTTTCCTGCAATTCTGCCCCGCTTTCAAGTCCTCTTGGCAGCCTTACTTCAGTCTATTTTTGGACGATAGCTGTCATTTATAACTCTGCAGGTTTGTGAATTACAGTGCCCCTGAGCTCCTTTCTTCAACTCGCTTTCTTTTGAGCTGGCCGCAACACCGCAGGATGGCTTCAGGCCCTAATCTGGTTCCGGCACGGCACGCTGAGCCTTTGGTTATTTCCTCTTCCTGGTGGGAAATGAGAGTTAAATTTGCCCGTCCAGACACCTCCAGCTAGCCTCTCATTGGTTCTCGCTATTCCTGTTCATCTTCCGCAGAAATTGCAAACTGGGCCAAACAGGAGGTTAAAGGCGCTGACTCTCCAAGTGGGGAGAGTGTTAGTAAAGCGTCTGGAATGTTGCACCCGAGTATCAGGGGAGGAAAACTGAGACATATTTCAACACGTCTCCCTTTCACATGGTTGATCATTCTTGGGTTCCACATGCATGTTTTAGCTGAAGGAAGAATACCTTAAACCTGGAGAGTTGAGACCCGTGGAATGGGTACCATGCAATATGACTTCAAAGGGTCTTCATTTGCTCACCGAACCTCTCCAATCCTATCACTGCTGCGTTTATGCCCCTGTACACATGCTTGATTCTCTTTTGGAACATAGCAATCCATAGGTTTTACAATACTTACTAGTCAGGTACATTCTTAGGCGTTTAATATGCGGTGTTGAGTCCATTTCGTTGAGCAAGGAGTAGCTCTTGTCTATTCCATATTTGACTTAAGGAACTTTATCTGTGCTCATTTCAATCTCTGGTTTTATGCAGCACCCCAACTCACCTTTACCCTTAAGCAAGCATAAGTTGGTTTTCTAAATTTGAGACCCTGTTCTGTTCTGTAATTCAGTTCCTGTGTAGCCAAGTTTCCATTCCGTGTATTACTGATATCTTATGATGTTTCTTTTTCTGTGTGACTTATTTCAGTTAGAATCATCATACCTGAATCCACTCATTGTGATGCTAAGGGCCTGATGACATAGATTTCATTGCTGAGTGATATTGCTTTGTAAGTAAATACCACAACTTCTTTATCCATTTTTCACTTTCTGCGATGTTGAACTTGTACTGTAAACGAGGTTCTTGTAAACAGAGGCGTCCCAAACTTTGGGGTGGCTGTGTCTTTTTGATTTTAATTTCCCTAAGCTATAGGACCATAAGCGGCAGTGCCCTAGGCTCTGTTGCTTTGTTTCTTAGATGTTTCAGGAAACACCATACACTTCTCCCGAGTGTCTGTTGGCAATTTACATCCCACCCATCAGCATAACAAGGCTCCCAGTTCTCCATGGCCTGTCCTGCCTTTCCGGATTTTACACTTTTTTCAGATGGCCCTTTTGACCGGGGGGAAGTGAGACTTCATTGTAGTGCAGATTTCCTTTGCAAGCTTGCTTGGTTGGCCAAAAAGGGCGTATGCGTTTTTTCCTGAATATATTCAGGAATAATTTGCCCGTCCAGACACCTCCAGCTAGCCTCTCATTGGTTCTCGCTATTCCTGTTCATCTTCCGCAGAAATTGCAAACTGGGCCAAACAGGAGGTTAAAGGCGCTGACTCTCCAAGTGGGGAGAGTGTTAGTAAAGCGTCTGGAATGTTGCACCCGAGTACCAGGGGAGGAAAACTGAGACATATTTGAACACGTCTCCCGTTCACATGGTTGATCATACTTGGGTTCCACATGCATGTTTTAGCTGAAGGAAGAATACCTTAAACCTGGAGAGTTGAGACCCGTGGAATGGGTACCATGCAATATGACTTCAAAGGGTCTTCATTTGCTCACCGAACCTCTCCAATCCTATCACTGCTGCGTTTATGCCCCTGTACACATGCTTGGTTCTCTTTTGGAGACATAGCAATCCATAGGTTTTACGATACTTACTAGTCAGGTACATTCTTAGGCGTTTAATATGCGGTGTTGAGTCCATTTCGTTGAGCAAGGAGTAGCTCTTGTCTATTCCATATTTGACTTAAGGAACTTTATCTGTGCTCATTTCAATCTCTGGTTTTATGCAGCACCCCAACTCACCTTTACCCTTAAGCAAGCATAAGTTGGTTTTCTAAATTTGAGACCCTGTTCTGTTCTGTAATTCAGTTCCTGTGTAGCCAAGTTTACATTCCGTGTATTACTGATATCTTATGATGTTTCTTTTTCTGTGTGACTTATTTCAGTTAGAATCATCATACCTGAATCCACTCATTGTGATGCTAAGGGCCTGATGACATAGATTTCATTGCTGAGTGATATTGCTTTGTAAGTAAATACCACAACTTCTTTATCCATTTTTCACTTTCTGCGATGTTGAACTTGTACTGTAAACGAGGTTCTTGTAAACAGAGGCGTCCCAAACTTTGGGGTGGCTGTGTCTTTTTGAATTTAATTTCCCTAAGCTATAGGACCATAAGTGGCAGTGCCCTAGGCTCTGTTGCTTTGTTTTTTAGATGTTTCAGGAAACACCATACACTTCTCCCGAGTGTCTGTTGGCAATTTACATCCCGCCCATCAGCATAACAAGGCTCCCAGTTCTCCATGGCCTGTCCTACCTTTCTGGATTTTACACTTTTTTCAGATGGCCCTTTTGACTGGGGGGAAGTGAGACTTCATTGTAGTGCAGATTTCCTTTGCAAGCTTGCTTGGTTGGCCAAAAAGGGCGTATGCGTTTTTTCCTGAATATATTCAGGAAAAAACGCATACGCCCTTTTTGGCCAAGTGCATCATTGTGGACGTTCTGCCTCTTTTCCTATGCTTTCAATGCAATTCCAGTCTACCTCCTGAAATCGGTTTCCTGCAATTCTGCCCCGCTTTCAAGTCCTCTTGGCAGCCTTACTTCAGTCTATTTTTGGACGATAGCTGTCATTTATAACTCTGCAGGTTTGTGAATTACAGTGCCCCTGAGCTCCTTTCTTCAACTCGCTTTCTTGTGACCTGGCCGCAACACCGCAGGATGGCTTCAGGCCCTAATCTGGTTCCGGCCCGGCATGCTGAGCCTTTGGTTAATTCCTCTTCCTGGTGGGAAATGAGAGTTAAATTTGCCCGTCCAGACACCTCCAGCTAGCCTCTCATTGGTTCTCACTATTCCTGTTCATCTTCCGCAGAAATTGCAAACTGGGCCACACAGGAGGTTAAAGGGACTGACTCTCCAAGTGGGGAGAGTGTTAGTAAAGCGTCTGGAATGTTGCACCCGAGTACCAGGGGAGGAAAACTGAGACATATTTGAACACGTCTCCCGATCACATGGTTGATCATACTCTAGGTTCCACATGCATGTTTTAGCTGAAGGAAGAATACCTTAAACCTGGGTAGTTGAAACCCGTGGAATGGGTACCATGCAATATGACTTCAAAGGGTCTTCATTTGCTCACCGAACCTCTCCAATCCTATCACTGCTGCGTTTATGCCCCTGTACACATGCTTGATTCTCTTTTGGAGACATAGCAATCCATAGGTTTTAAGATACTTACAAGTCAGGTACATTCTTAGGCGTGTAATATGCGGTGTTGAGTCCATTTCGTTGAGCAAGGAGTAGCTCTTGTCTATTCCATATTTGACTTAAGGAACTTTATCTGTGCTCATTCCAATCTCTGGTTTTATGCAGCACCCCAACTCACCTTTACCCTTAAGCAAGCATAAGTTGTTTTTCTAAATTTGAGACCCTGTTCTGTTCTGTAATTCAGTTCCTGTGTAGCCAAGTTTCCATTCCGTGTATTACTGATATCTTATGATGTTTCTTTTTCTGTGTGACTTATTTCAGTTAGAATCATCATACCTGCATCCACTCATTGTGCTGCTAAGGGCCTGTTGACATAGATTTCATTGCTGAGTGATATTGCTTTGTAAGTGAATACCACAACTTCTTTATCCATTTTTCACTTTCTGCGATGTTGAACTTGTACTGTAAACGAGGTTCTTGTAAACAGAGCCGTTCCAAACTTTGGGGTGGCTGTGTCTTTTTGATTTTAATTTCCCTAAGCTATAGGACCATAAGTGGAAGTGCCCTAGGCTCTGTTGCTTTGTTTTTTAGATGTTTCAGGAAACACCATACACTTCTCCCAAGTGTCTGTTGGCAATTTACATCCCGCCCATCAGCATAACAAGGTTCCCAGTTCTCAATGGCCTGTTGCCTTTCTGGATTTTACACTTTTTTCAGATGGCCCTTTTGACCGGGGGGAAGTGAGACTTCATTGTAGTGCAGATTTCCTTTGCAAGCTTGCTTGGTTGGCCAAAAAGGGCGTATGCGTTTTTTCCTGAATATATTCAGGAAAAAACGCATACGCCCTTTTTGGCCAAGTGCATCATTGTGGACGTTCTGCCTCTTTTCCTATGCTTTCAATGCAATTCCAGTCTACCTCCTGAAATCGGATTCCTGCAATTCTGCCCCGCTTTCAAGTCCTCTTGGCAGCCTTACTTCAGTCTATTTTTGGACGATAGCTGTCATTTATAACTCTGCAGGTTTGTGAATTACAGTGCCCCTGAGCTCCTTTCTTCAACTCGCTTTCTTGTGACCTGGCCGCAACACCGCAGGATGGCTTCAGGCCCTAATCTGGTTCCGGCCCGGCATGCTGAGCCTTTGGTTAATTCCTCTTCCTGGTGGGAAATGAGAGTTAAATTTGCCCGTCTAGACACCTCCAGCTAGCCTCTCATTGGTTCTCGCTATTCCTGTTCATCTTCCGCAGAAATTGCAAACTGGGCCAAACAGGAGGTTAAAGGCGCTGACTCTCCAAGTGGGGAGAGTGTTAGTAAAGCGTCTGGAATGTTGCACCCGAGTACCAGGGGAGGAAAACTGAGACATATTTGAACACGTCTCCCGTTCACATGGTTGATCATATTTGGGTTCCACATGCATGTTTTAGCTGAAGGAAGAATACCTTAAACCTGGGTAGTTGAAACCCGTGGAATGGGTACCATGCAATATGACTTCAAAGGGTCTTCATTTGCTCACCGAACCTCTCCAATCCTATCACTGCTGCGTTTATGCCCCTGTACACATGGTTGATTCTCTTTTGGAGACATAGCAATCCATAGGTTTTAAGATACTTACAAGTCAGGTACATTCTTAGGCGTGTAATATGCGGTGTTGAGTCCATTTCGTTGAGCAAGGAGTAGCTCTTGTCTATTCCATATTTGACTTAAGGAACTTTATCTGTGCTCATTCCAATCTCTGGTTTTATGCAGCACCCCAACTCACCTTTACCCTTAAGCAAGCATAAGTTGTTTTTCTAAATTTGAGACCCTGTTCTGTTCTGTAATTCAGTTCCTGTGTAGCCAAGTTTCCATTCCGTGTATTACTGATATCTTATGATGTTTCTTTTTCTGTGTGACTTATTTCAGTTAGAATCATCATACCTGAATCCACTCATTGTGCTGCTAAGGGCCTGTTGACATAGATTTCATTGCTGAGTGATATTGCTTTGTAAGTGAATACCACAACTTCTTTATCCATTTTTCACTTTCTGCGATGTTGAACTTGTACTGTAAACGAGGTTCTTGTAAACAGAGCCGTTCCAAACTTTGGGGTGGCTGTGTCTTTTTGATTTTAATTTCCCTAAGCTATAGGACCATAATTGGAAGTGCCCTAGGCTCTGTTGCTTTGTTTTTTAGATGTTTCAGGAAACACCATACACTTCTCCCAAGTGTCTGTTGGCAATTTACATCCCGCCCATCAGCATAACAAGGTTCCCAGTTCTCAATGGCCTGTTGCCTTTCTGGATTTTACACTTTTTTCAGATGGCCCTTTTGACCGGGGGGAAGTGAGACTTCATTGTAGTGCAGATTTCCTTTGCAAGCTTGCTTGGTTGGCCAAAAAGGGCGTATGCGTTTTTTCCTGAATATATTCAGGAAAAAATGCATACGCCCTTTCTGGCCAAGTGCATCATTGTGGACGTTCTGCCTCTTTTCCTATGCTTTCAATGCAATTCCAGTCTACCTCCTGAAATCGGTTTCCTGCAATTCTGCCCCGCTTTCAAGTCCTCTTGGCAGCCTTACTTCAGTCTATTTTTGGACGATAGCTGTCATTTATAACTCTGCAGGTTTGTGAATTACAGTGCCCCTGAGCTCCTTTCTTCAACTCGCTTTCTTGTGACCTGGCCGCAACACCGCAGGATGGCTTCAGGCCCTAATCTGGTTCCGGCCCGGCATGCTGAGCCTTTGGTTAATTCCTCTTCCTGGTGGGAAATGAGAGTTAAATTTGCCCGTCTAGACACCTCCAGCTAGCCTCTCATTGGTTCTCGCTATTCCTGTTCATCTTCCGCAGAAATTGCAAACTGGGCCAAACAGGAGGTTAAAGGCGCTGACTCTCCAAGTGGGGAGAGTGTTAGTAAAGCGTCTGGAATGTTGCACCCGAGTACCAGGGGAGGAAAACTGAGACATATTTGAACACGTCTCCCGTTCACATGGTTGATCATACTTGGGTTCCACATGCATGTTTTAGCTGAAGGAAGAATACCTTAAACCTGGAGAGTTGAGACCCGTGTAATGGGTACCATGCAATATGACTTCAAAGGGTCTTCATTTGCTCACCGAACCTCTCCAATCCTATCACTGCTGCGTTTATGCCCCTGTACACATGCTTGATTCTCTTTTGGAGACATAGCAATCCATAGGTTTTACGATACTTACTAGTCAGGTACATTCTTAGGCGTTTAATATGCGGTGTTGAGTCCATTTCGTTGAGCAAGGAGTAGCTCTTGTCTATTTCATATTTGACTTAAGGAACTTTATCTGTGCTCATTTCAATCTCTGGTTTTATGTAGCACCCCAACTCACCTTTACCCTTAAGCAAGCATAAGTTGGTTTTCTAAATTTGAGACCCTGTTCTGTTCTGTAATTCAGTTCCTGTGTAGCCAAGTTTACATTCCGTGTATTACTGATATCTTATGATGTTTCTTTTTCTGTGTGACTTATTTCAGTTAGAATCATCATACCTGAATCCACTCATTGTGATGCTAAGGGCCTGATGACATAGATTTCATTGCTGAGTGATATTGCTTTGTAAGTAAATACCACAACTTCTTTATCCATTTTTCACTTTCTGCGATGTTGAACTTGTACTGTAAACGAGGTTCTTGTAAACAGAGCCGTTCCAAACTTTGGGGTGGCTGTGTCTTTTTGATTTTAATTTCCCTAAGCTATAGGACCATAAGTGGCAGTGCCCTAGGCTCTGTTGCTTTGTTTTTTAGATGTTTCAGGAAACACCATACACTTCTCCCAAGTGTCTGTTGGCAATTTACATCCCGCCCATCAGCATAACAAGGTTCCCAGTTCTCAATGGCCTGTTGCCTTTCTGGATTTTACACTTTTTTCAGATGGCCCTTTTGACCGGGGGGAAGTGAGACTTCATTGTAGTGCAGATTTCCTTTGCAAGCTTGCTTGGTTGGCCAAAAAGGGCGTATGCGTTTTTTCCTGAATATATTCAGGAAAAAACGCATACGCCCTTTTTGGCCAAGTGCATCATTGTGGACGTTCTGCCTCTTTTCCTATGCTTTCAATGCAATTCCAGTCTACCTCCTGAAATCGGTTTCCTGCAATTCTGCCCCGCTTTCAAGTCCTCTTGGCAGCCTTACTTCAGTCTATTTTTGGACGATAGCTGTCATTTATAACTCTGCAGGTTTGTGAATTACAGTGCCCCTGAGCTCCTTTCTTCAACTCGCTTTCTTGTGACCTGGCCGCAACACCGCAGGATGGCTTCAGGCCCTAATCTGGTTCCGGCCCGGCATGCTGAGCCTTTGGTTAATTCCTCTTCCTGGTGGGAAATGAGTTAAATTTGCCCGTCCAGACACCTCCAGCTAGTCTCTCATTGGTTCTCGCTATTCCTGTTCATCTTCCGCAGAAATTGCAAACTGGGCCAAACAGGAGGTTAAAGGCGCTGACTCTCCAAGTGGGGATTGTGTTAGTAAAGCGTCTGGAATGTTGCACCCGAGTACCAGGGGAGGAAAACTGAGACATATTTGAACACGTCTCCCGTTCACATGGTTGATCATACTTGGGTTCCACATGCATGTTTTAGCTGAAGGAAGAATACCTTAAACCTGGAGAGTTGAGACCCGTGTAATGGGTACCATGCAATATGACTTCAAAGGGTCTTCATTTGCTCACCGAACCTCTCCAATCCTATCACTGCTGCGTTTATGCCCCTGTACACATGCTTGATTCTCTTTCGGAGTCATAGCAACCCATAGGTTTTAAGATACTTACTAGTCAGGTACATTCTTAGGCGTTTAATATGCGGTGTTGAGTCCATTTCGTTGAGCAAGGAGTAGCTCTTGTCTATTCCATATTTGACTTAAGGAACTTTATCTGTGCTCATTTCAATCTCTGGTTTTATGCAGCCCCTCAACTCACCTTTACCCTTAAGCAAGCATAAGTTGGTTTTCTAAATTTGAGACCCTGTTCTGTTCTGTAATTCAGTTCCTGTGTAGCCAAGTTTACATTCCGTGTATTACTGATATCTTATGATGTTTCTTTTTCTGTGTGACTTATTTCAGTTAGAATCATCATACCTGAATCCACTCATTGTGCTGCTAAGGGCCTGATGACATAGATTTCATTGCTGAGTGATATTGCTTTGTAAGTAAATACCACAACTTCTTTATCCATTTTTCACTTTCTGCGATGTTGAACTTGTACTGTAAACGAGGTTCTTGTAAACAGAGGCGTCCCAAACTTTGGGGTGGCTGTGTCTTTTTGATTTTAATTTCCCTAAGCTATAGGACCATAAGTGGCAGTGCCCTAGGCTCTGTTGCTTTGTTTTTTAGATGTTTCAGGAAACACCATACACTTCTCCCGAGTGGTTGTTGGCAATTTACATCCCACCCATCAGCATAACAAGGCTCCCAGTTCTCCATGGCCTGTCCTGCCTTTCTGGATTTTACACTTTTTTCAGATGGCCCTTTTGACCGGGGGAAGTGAGACTTCATTGTAGTGCAGATTTCCTTTGCAAGCTTGCTTGGTTGGCCAAAAAGGGCGTATGCGTTTTTTCCTGAATATATTCAGGAAAAAACGCATACGCCCTTTTTGGCCAAGTGCATCATTGTGGACGTTCTGCCTCTTTTCCTATGCTTTCAATGCAATTCCAGTCTACCTCCTGAAATCGGTTTCCTGCAATTCTGCCCCGCTTTCAAGTCCTCTTGGCAGCCTTACTTCAGTCTATTTTTGGACGATAGCTGTCATTTATAACTCTGCAGGTTTGTGAATTACAGTGCCCCTGAGCTCCTTTCTTCAACTCGCTTTCTTGTGACCTGGCCGCAACACCGCAGGATGGCTTCAGGCCCTAATCTGGTTCCGGCCCGGCATGCTGAGCCTTTGGTTAATTCCTCTTCCTGGTGGGAAATGAGAGTTAAATTTGCCCGTCCAGACACCTCCAGCTAGCCTCTCATTGGTTCTCGCTATTCCTGTTCATCTTCCGCAGAAATTGCAAACTGGGCCAAACAGGAGGTTAAAGGGACTGACTCTCCAAGTGGGGAGAGTGTTAGTAAAGCGTCTGGAATGTTGCACCCGAGTACCAGGGGAGGAAAACTGAGACATATTTGAACACGTCTCCCGATCACATGGTTGATCATACTCTAGGTTCCACATGCATGTTTTAGCTGAAGGAAGAATACCTTAAACCTGGGTAGTTGAAACCCGTGGAATGGGTACCATGCAATATGACTTCAAAGGGTCTTCATTTGCTCACCGAACCTCTCCAATCCTATCACTGCTGCGTTTATGCCCCTGTACACATGCTTGATTCTCTTTCGGAGACATAGCAATCCATAGGTTTTAAGATACTTACAAGTCAGGTACATTCTTAGGCGTTTAATATGCGGTGTTGAGTCCATTTCATTGAGCAAGGAGAAGCTCTTGTCTATTCCATATTTGGCTTAAGGAACTTTATCTGTGCTCATTTCAATCTCTGGTTTTATGCAGCACCCCAACTCACCTTTACCCTTAAGCAAGAATAAGTTGGTTTTCTAAATTTGAGACCCTGTTCTGTTCTGTAATTCAGTTCCTGTGTAGCCAAGTTTCCATTCCGTGTATTACTGATATCCTATGATGTTTCTTTTTCTGTGTGACTTATTTCAGTTAGAATCATCATACCTGAATCCACTCATTGTGCTGCTAAGGGCCTGATGACACAGATTTCATTGCTGAGTGATATTGCTTTGTAAGTAAATACCACAACTTCTTTATCCATTTTTCACTTTCTGCGATGTTGAACTTGTACTGTAAACGAGGTTCTTGTAAACAGAGCCGTTCCAAACTTTGGGGTGGCTGTGTCTTTTTGATTTTAATTTCCCTAAGCTATAGGACCATAAGTGGCAGTGCCCTAGGTTCTGTTGCTTTGTTTTTTAGATGTTTCAGGAAACACCATACACTTCTCCCGAGTGGTTGTTGGCAATTTACATCCCGCCCATCAGCATAACAAGGCTCCCAGTTCTCCATGGCCTGTCCTGCCTTTCTGGATTTTACACTTTTTTCAGATGGCCCTTTTGACCGGGGGGAAGTGAGACTTCATTGTAGTGCAGATTTCCTTTGCAAGCTTGCTTGGTTGGCCAAAAAGGGCGTATGCGTTTTTTCCTGAATATATTCAGGAAAAAACGCATACGCCCTTTTTGGCCAAGTGCATCATTGTGGACGTTCTGCCTCTTTTCCTATGCTTTCAATGCAATTCCAGTCTACCTCCTGAAATCGGTTTCCTGCAATTCTGCCCCGCTTTCAAGTCCTCTTGGCAGCCTTACTTCAGTCTATTTTTGGACGATAGCGGTCATTTATAACTCTGCAGGTTTGTGAATTACAGTGCCCCTGAGCTCCTTTCTTCAACTCGCTTTCTTGTGACCTGGCCGCAACACCGCAGGATGGCTTCACGCCCTAATCTGGTTCCGGCACGGCACGCTGAGCCTTTGGTTAATTCCTCTTCCTGGTGGGAAATGAGAGTTAAATTTGCCCGTCCAGACACCTCCAGCTAGCCTCTCATTGGTTCTCGCTATTCCTGTTCATCTTCCGCAGAAATTGCAAACTGGGCCAAACAGGAGGTTAAAGGGACTGACTCTGCAAGTGGGGAGAGTGTTAGTAAAGCGTCTGGAATGTTGCACCCGAGTACCAGGGGAGGAAAACTGAGACATATTTGAACACATCTCCCGATCACATGGTTGATCATACTCTAGGTTCCACATGCATGTTTTAGCTGAAGGAAGAATACCTTAAACCTGGGTAGTTGAAACCCGTGGAATGGGTACCATGCAATATGACTTCAAAGGGTCTTCATTTGCTCACCGAACCTCTCCAATCCTATCACTGCTGCGTTTATGCCCCTGTACACATGCTTGATTCTCTTTTGGAGACATAGCAATCCATAGGTTTTAAGATACTTACTAGTCAGGTACATTCTTAGGCGTTTAATATGGGGTGTTGAGTCCATTTCGTTGAGCAAGGAGTAGCTCTTGTCTATACCATATTTGGCTTAAGGAACTTTATCTGTGCTCATTTCAATCTCTGGTTTTATGCAGCACCCCAACTCACCTTTACCCTTAAGCAAGAATAAGTTGGTTTTCTAAATTTGAGACCCTGTTCTGTTCTGTAATTCAGTTCCTGTGTAGCCAAGTTTCCATTCCGTGTATTACTGATATCTTATGATGTTTCTTTTTCTGTGTGACTTATTTCAGTTAGAATCATCATACCTGAATCCACTCATTGTACTGCTAAGGGCCTGATGACACAGATTTCATTGCTGAGTGATATTGCTTTGTAAGTAAATACCACAACTTCTTTATCCATTTTTCACTTTCTGCGATGTTGAACTTGTACTGTAAACGAGGTTCTTGTAAACAGAGCCGTTCCAAACTTTGGTGTGGCTGTGTCTTTTTGATTTTAATTTCCCTAAGCTATAGGACCATAAGTGGAAGTGCCCTAGGTTCTGTTGCTTTGTTTTTTAGATGTTTCAGGAAACACCATACACTTCTCCCGAGTGGTTGTTGGCAATTTACATCCCGCCCATCAGCATAACAAGGCTCCCAGTTCTCCATGGCCTGTCCTGCCTTTCTGGATTTTACACTTTTTTCAGATGGCCCTTTTGACCGGGGGGGAAGTGAGACTTCATTGTAGTGCAGATTTCCTTTGCAAGCTTGCTTGGTTGGCCAAAAAGGGCGTATGCGTTTTTTCCTGAATATATTCAGGAAAAAACGCATACGCCCTTTTTGGCCAAGTGCATCATTGTGGACGTTCTGCCTCTTTTCCTATGCTTTCAATGCAATTCCAGTCTACCTCCTGAAATCGGTTTCCTGCAATTCTGCCCCGCTTTCAAGTCCTCTTGGCAGCCTTACTTCAGTCTATTTTTGGACGATAGCTGTCATTTATAACTCTGCAGGTTTGTGAATTACAGTGCCCCTGAGCTCCTTTCTTCAACTTGCTTTCTTGTGACCTGGCCGCAACACCGCAGGATGGCTTCAGGCCCTAATCTGGTTCCGGCACGGCACGCTGAGCCTTTGGTTATTTCCTCTTCCTGGTGGGAAATGAGAGTTAAATTTGCCCGTCCAGACACCTTCAGCTAGCCTCTCATTGGTTCTCGCTATTCCTGTTCATCTTCCGCAGAAATTGCAAACTGGGCCAAACAGGAGGTTAAAGGCGCTGACTCTCCAAGTGGGGAGAGTGTTAGTAAAGCGTCTGGAATGTTGCACCCGAGTACCAGGGGAGGAAAACTGAGACATATTTGAACACGTCTCCCGTTCACATGGTTGATCATACTTGGGTTCCACATGCATGTTTTAGCTGAAGGAAGAATACCTTAAACCTGGAGAGTTGAGACCCGTGGAATGGGTACCATGCAATATGACTTCAAAGGGTCTTCATTTGCTCACCGAACCTCTCCAATCCTATCACTGCTGCGTTTATGCCCCTGTACACATGCTTGATTCTCTTTCGGAGACATAGCAATCCATAGGTTTTACGATACTTACTAGTCAGGTACATTCTTAGGCGTTTAATATGCGGTGTTGAGTCCATTTCGTTGAGCAAGGAGTAGCTCTTGTCTATTCCATATTTGACTTAAGGAACTTTATCTGTGCTCATTTCAATCTCTGGTTTTATGCAGCACCCCAACTCACCTTTCCCCTTAAGCAAGCATAAGTTGGGTTTCTAAATTTGAGACCCTGTTCTGTTCTGTAATTCAGTTCCTGTGTAGCCAAGTTTCCATTCCGTGTATTACTGATATCTTATGATGTTTCTTTTTCTGTGTGACTTATTTCAGTTAGAATCATCATACCTGAATCTACTCATTGTGATGCTAAGGGCCTGATGACATAGATTTCATTGCTGAGTGATATTGCTTTGTAAGTAAATACCACAAATTCTTTATCCATTTTTCACTTTCTGCGATGTTGAACTTGTACTGTAAACGAGGTTCTTGTAAACAGAGGCGTCCCAAACATTGGGGTGGCTGTGTCTTTTTGATTTTAATTTCCCTAATCTATAGGACCATAAGTGGCATTGCCCTAGGCTCTGTTGCTTTGTTTTTTAGATGTTTCAGGAAACACCATACACTTCTCCCGAGTGTCTGTTGGCAATTTACATCCCGCCCATCAGCATAACAAGGCTCCCAGTTCTCCATGGCCTGTCCTGCCTTTCTGGATTTTACACTTTTATCAGATGGCCCTTTTGACCAGGGGGAAGTGAGACTTCATTGTAGTGCAGATTTCCTTTGCAAGCTTGCTTGGTTGGCCAAAAAGGGCGTATGCGTTTTTTCCTGAATATATTCAGGAAAAAACGCATACGCCCTTTTTGGCCAAGTGCATCATTGTGGACGTTCTACCTCTTTTCCTATGCTTTCAATGCAATTCCAGTCTACCTCCTGAAATCGGATTCCTGCAATTCTGCTCCGCTTTCAAGTCCTCTTGGCAGCCTTACTTCAGTCTATTTTTGGACGATAGCTGTCATTTATAACTCTGCAGGTTTGTGAATTACAGTGCCCCTGAGCTCCTTTCTTCAACTCGCTTTCTTGTGACCTGGCCGCAACACCGCAGGATGGCTTCAGGCCCTAATCTGGTTCCGGCACGGCACGCTGAGCCTTTGGTTAATTCCTCTTCCTGGTGGCAAATGAGAGTTAAATTTGCCCGTCCAGACACCTCCAGCTAGCCTCTCATTGTTTCTCGCTATTCCTGTTCATGTTCCGCAGAAATTGCAAACTGGGCCAAACAGGAGGTTAAAGGGACTGACTCTCCAAGTGGGGAGAGTGTTAGTAAAGCGTCTGGAATGTTGCACCCGAGGACCAGGGGAGGAAAACTGAGACATATTTGAACATGTCTCCCGATCACATGGTTGATCATACTCTAGGTTCCACATGCATGTTTTAGCTGAAGGAAGAATACCTTAAACCTGGGTAGTTGGAACCCGTGTAATGGGTACCATGCAATATGACTTCAAAGGGTCTTCATTTGCTCACCGCACCTCTCCAATCCTATCACTGCTGCGTTTATGCCCCTGTACACATGCTTGATTCTCTTTCGGAGACATAGCAATCCATAGGTTTTAAGATACTTACAAGTCAGGTACATTCTTAGGCGTTTAATATGCGGTGTTGAGTCCATTTCGTTGAGCAAGGAGTAGCTCTAGTCTATTCCATATTTGGCTTAAGGAACTTCATCTGTGCTCATTTCAATCTCTGGTTTTATGCAGCACCCCAACTCACCTTTACCCTTAAGCAAGCATAAGTTGTTTTTCTAAATTTGAGACCCTGTTCTGTTCTGTAATTCAGTTCCTGTGTAGCCAAGTTTCCATTCCGTGTATTACTGATATCTTATGATGTTTCTTTTTCTGTGTGACTTATTTCAGTTAGAATCATCATACCTGAATCCACTCATTGTGCTGCTAAGGGCCTGATGACATAGATTTCATTGCTGAGTGATATTGCTTTGTAAGTGAATACCACAACTTCTTTATCCATTTTTCACTTTCTGCGATGTTGAACTTGTACTGTAAATGAGGTTCTTGTAAACAGAGGCGTCCCAAACTTTGGGGTGGCTGTGTCTTTTTGATTTTAATTTCCCTAAGCTATAGGACCATAAGTGGAAGTGCCCTAGGCTCTGTTGCTTTGTTTTTTAGATGTTTCAGGAAACACCATACACTTCTCCCAAGTGTCTGTTGGCAATTTACATCCCGCCCATCAGCATAACAAGGCTCCCAGTTGTCCATGGCCTGTCCTGCCTTTCTGGATTTTACACTTTTTTCAGATGGCCCTTTTGACCGGGGGGAAGTGAGACTTCATTGTAGTGCAGATTTCCTTTGCAAGCTTGCTTGGTTGGCCAAAAAGGGCGTATGCGTTTTTTCCTGAATATATTCAGGAAAAAACGCATACGCCCTTTTTGGCCAAGTGCATCATTGTGGACGTTCTGCCTCTTTTCCTATGCTTTCAATGCAATTCCAGTCTACCTCCTGAAATCGGTTTCCTGCAATTCTGCCCCGCTTTCAAGTCCTCTTGTCAGCCTTACTTCAGTCTATTTTTGGACGATAGCTGTCATTTATAACTCTGCAGGTTTGTGAATTACAGTGCCCCTGAGCTACTTTCTTCAATTTGCTTTCTTGTGACCTGGCCGCAACACCGCAGGATGGCTTCACGCCCTAATCTGGTTCCGGCACGGCACGCTGAGCCTTTGGTTATTTCCTCTTCCTGGTGGGAAATGAGAGTTAAATTTGCCCGTCCAGACACCTCCAGCTAGTCTCTCATTGGTTCTCGCTATTCCTGTTCATCTTCCGCAGAAATTGCAAACTGGGCCAAACAGGAGGTTAAAGGCGCTGACTCTCCAAGTGGGGAGAGTGTTAGTAAAGCGTCTGGAATGTTGCACCCGAGTACCAGGGGGGGAAAACTGAGACATATTTGAACAGGTCTCCCGTTCACATGGTTGATCATACTTGGGTTCCACATGCATGTTTTAGCTGAAGGAAGAATACCTTAAAGCTGGAGAGTTGAGACCCGTGTAATGGGTACCATGCAATATGACTTCAAAGGGTCTTCATTTGCTCACCGAACCTCTCCAATCCTATCACTGCTGCGTTTATGCCCCTGTACACATGCTTGATTCTCTTTCGGAGACATAGCAATCCATAGGTTTTAAGATACTTACTAGTCAGGTACATTCTTAGGCGTTTAATATGGGGTGTTGAGTCCATTTCGTTGAGCAAGGAGTAGCTCTTGTCTATTCCATATTTGGCTTAAGGAACTTTATCTGTGCTCATTTCAATCTCTGGTTTTATGCAGCACCCCAACTCACCTTTACCCTTAAGCAAGAATAAGTTGGTTTTCTAAATTTGAGACCCTGTTCTGTTCTGTAATTCAGTTCCTGTGTAGCCAAGTTTCCATTCCGTGTATTACTGATATCTTATGATGTTTCTTTTTCTGTGTGACTTATTTCAGTTAGAATCATCATACCTGAATCCACTCATTGTGCTGCTAAGGGCCTGATGACACAGATTTCATTGCTGAGTGATATTGCTTTGTAAGTAAATACCACAACTTCTTTATCCATTTTTCACTTTCTGCGATGTTGAACTTGTACTGTAAACGAGGTTCTTGTAAACAGAGCCGTTCCAAATTTTGGGGTGGCTGTGTCTTTTTGATTTTAATTTCCCTAAGCTATAGGACCATAAGTGGAAGTGCCCTAGGTTCTGTTGCTTTGTTTTTTAGATGTTTCAGGAAACACCATACACTTCTCCCGAGTGGTTGTTGGCAATTTACATCCCGCCCATCAGCATAACAAGGCTCCCAGTTCTCCATGGCCTGTCCTGCCTTTCTGGATTTTACACTTTTTTCAGATGGCCCTTTTGACCGGGGGGAAGTGAGACTTCATTGTAGTGCAGATTTCCTTTGCAAGCTTGCTTGGTTGGCCAAAAAGGGCGTATGCGTTTTTTCCTGAATATATTCAGGAAAAAACGCATACGCCCTTTTTGGCCAAGTGCATCATTGTGGACGTTCTGCCTCTTTTCCTATGCTTTCAATGCAATTCCAGTCTACCTCCTGAAATCGGTTTCCTGCAATTCTGCCCCGCTTTCAAGTCCTCTTGGCAGCCTTACTTCAGTCTATTTTTGGACGATAGCTGTCATTTATAACTCTGCAGGTTTGTGAATTACAGTGCCCCTGAGCTCCTTTCTTCAACTTGCTTTCTTGTGACCTGGCCGCAACACCGCAGGATGGCTTCAGGCCCTAATCTGGTTCCGGCACGGCACGCTGAACATTTGGTTAATTCCTCTTCCTGGTGGGAAATGAGAGTTAAATTTGCCCGTCCAGACACCTTCAGCTAGCCTCTCATTGGTTCTCGCTATTCCTGTTCATCTTCCGCAGAAATTGCAAACTGGGCCAAACAGGAGGTTAAAGGCGCTGACTCTCCAAGTGGGGAGAGTGTTAGTAAAGCGTCTGGAATGTTGCACCCGAGTACCAGGGGAGGAAAACTGAGACATATTTGAACACGTCTCCCGTTCACATGGTTGATCATACTTGGGTTCCACATGCATGTTTTAGCTGAAGGAAGAATACCTTAAACCTGGAGAGTTGAGACCCGTGTAATGGGTACCATGCAATATGACTTCAAAGGGTCTTCATTTGCTCACCGAACCTCTCCAATCCTATCACTGCTGCGTTTATGCCCCTGTACACATGCTTGATTCTCTTTCGGAGACATAGCAATCCATAGGTTTTACGATACTTACTAGTCAGGTACATTCTTAGGCGTTTAATATGCGGTGTTGAGTCCATTTCGTTGAGCAAGGAGTAGCTCTTGTCTATTCCATATTTGACTTAAGGAACTTTATCTGTGCTCATTTCAATCTCTGGTTTTATGCAGCACCCCAACTCACCTTTACCCTTAAGCAAGCATAAGTTGGTTTTCTAAATTTGAGACCCTGTTCTGTTCTGTAATTCAGTTCCTGTGTAGCCAAGTTTACATTCCGTGTATTACTGATATCTTATGATGTTTCTTTTTCTGTGTGACTTATTTCAGTTAGAATCATCATACCTGAATCCACTCATTGTGCTGCTAAGGGCCTGATGACACAGATTTCATTGCTGAGTGATATTGCTTTGTAAGTAAATACCACAACTTCTTTATCCATTTTTCACTTTCTGCGATGTTGAACTTGTACTGTAAACGAGGTTCTTGTAAACAGAGGCGTCCCAAACTTTGGGGTGGCTGTGTCTTTTTGATTTTAATTTCCCTAAGCTATAGGACCATAAGTGGCAGTGCCCTAGGCTCTGTTGCTTTGTTTTTTAGATGTTTCAGGAAACACCATACACTTCTCCCGAGTGGTTGTTGGCAATTTACATCCCGCCCATCAGCATAACAAGGCTCCCAGTTCTCCATGGCCTGTCCTGCCTTTCTGGATTTTATACTTTTTTCAGATGGCCCTTTTGACCTGGGGGAAGTGAGACTTCATTGTAGTGCAGATTTCCTTTGCAAGCTTGCTTGGTTGACCAAAAAGGGCGTATGCGTTTTTACATCCCGCCCATCAGCATAACAAGACTCCCAGTTCTCCATGGCCTGTCCTGCCTTTCTGGATTTTACACTTTTTTCAGATGGCCCTTTTGACCGGGGGGATGTGAGACTTCATTGTAGTGCAGATTTCCTTTGCAAGCTTGCTTGGTTGGCCAAAAAGGGCGTATGCGTTTTTTCCTGAATATATTCAGGAAAAAACGCATACGCCCTTTTTGGCCAAGTGCATCATTGTGGACGTTCTGCCTCTTTTCCTATGCTTTCAGTGCAATTCCAGTCTACCTCCTGAAATCGGTTTCCTGCAATTCTGCCCTGCTTTCAAGTCCTCTTGGCAGCCTTACTTCAGTCTATTTTTGGAGGATAGCTGTCATTTATAACTCTGCAGGTTTGTGCATTACAGTGCCCCTGAGCTCCTTTCTTCAACTTGCTTTCTTGTGACCTGGCCGCAACACCGCAGGATGGCTTCAGGCCCTAATCTGGTTCCGGCACGGCACGCTGAGCCTTTGGATATTTCCTTTTCCTGGTGGGAAATGAGAGTTAAATTTGCCCGTCCAGACACCTTCAGCTAGTCTCTCATTGGTTCTCGCTATTCCTGTTCATCTTCCGCAGAAATTGCAAACTGGGCCAAACAGGAGGTTAAAGGCGCTGACTCTCCAAGTGGGGAGAGTGTTAGTAAAGCGTCTGGAATGTTGCACCCGAGTACCAGGGGAGGAAAACTGAGACATATTTGAACACGTCTCCCGTTCACATGGTTGATCATACTTGGGTTCCACATGCATGTTTTAGTTGAAGGAAGAATACCTTAAACCTGGAGAGTTAAGACCCGTGTAATGGGTACCATGCAATATGACTTCAAAGGGTCTTCATTTGCTCACCGAACCTCTCCAATCCTATCACTGCTGCGTTTATGCCCCTGTACACATGCTTGATTCTCTTTCGGAGACATAGCAATCCATAGGTTTTTAAGATACTTACTAGTCAGGTACATTCTTAGGCATTTAATATGCGGTGTTGAGTCCATTTCGTTGAGCAAGGAGTAGCTCTTGTCTATTCCATATTTGACTTAAGGAACTTTATCTGTGCTCATTTCAATCTCTGGTTTTATGCAGCACCCCAACTCACCTTTACCCTTAAGCAAGCATAAGTTGGTTTTCTAAATTTGAGACCCTGTCCTGTTCTGTAATTCAGTTCCTGTGTAGCCAAGTTTACATTCCGTGTATTACTGATATCTTATGATGTTTCTTTTTCTGTGTGACTTACTTCTGTTAGAATCATCATACCTGAATCCACTCATTGTGCTTCTAAGGGCCTGATGACACAGATTTCATTGCTGAGTGATATTGCTTTGTAAGTAAATACCACAACTTCTTTATCCATTTTTCACTTTCTGCGATGTTGAACTTGTACTGTAAACGAGGTTCTTGTAAACAGAGGCGTCCCAAACTTTGGGGTGGCTGTGTCTTTTTGATTTTAATTTCCCTAAGCTATAGGACCATAAGTGGCAGTGCCCTAGGCTCTGTTGCTTTGTTTTTTAGATGTTTCAGGAAACACCATACACTTCTCCCGAGTGTCTGTTGGCAATTTACATCCCGCCCATCAGCATAACAAGGCTCCCAGTTGTCCATGGCCTGTCCTGCCTTTCGGGATTTTACACTTTTTTCAGATGGCCCTTTTGACCGGGGGGAAGTGAGACTTCATTGTAGTGCAGATTTCCTTTGCAAGCTTGCTTGGTTGGCCAAAAAGGGCGTATGCGTTTTTTCCTGAATATATTCAGGAAAAAACGCATACGCCCTTTTTGGCCAAGTGCATCATTGTGGACGTTCTGCCTCTTTTCCTATGCTTTCAATGCAATTCCAGTCTACCTCCTGAAATCGGTTTCCTGCAATTCTGCCCCGCTTTCAAGTCCTCTTGGCAGCCTTACTTCAGTCTATTTTTGGATGATAGCTGTCATTTATAACTCTGCAGGTTTGTGAATTACAGTGCCCCTGAGCTCCTTTCTTCAACTCGCTTTCTTGTGACCTGGCCGCAACACCGCAGGATGGCTTCAGGCCCTAATCTGGTTCCGGCCCGGCACACTGAGCCTTTGGTTAATTCCTCTTCCTGGTGACAAATGAGAGTTAAATTTGCCCGTCCAGACACCTCCAGCTAGCCTCTCATTGGTTCTCGCTATTCCTGTTCATCTTCCGCAGAAATTGCAAACTGGGCCAAACAGGAGGTTAAAGGGACTGACTCTCCAAGTGGGGAGAGTGTTAGTAAAGCGTCTGGAATGTTGCACCCGAGTACCAGGGGAGGAAAACTGAGACATATTTGAACACGTCTCCCGATCACATGGTTGATCATACTCTAGGTTCCACATGCATGTTTTAGCTGAAGGAAGAATACCTTAAACCTGGGTAGTTGAAACCCGTGGAATGGGTACCTTGCAATATGACTTCAAAGGGTCTTCATTTGCTCACCGAACCTCTCCAATCCTATCACTGCTGCGTTTATGCCCCTGTACACATGCTTGATTCTCTTTCGGAGACATAGCAATCCATAGGTTTTAAGATACTTACTAGTCAGGTACATTCTTAGGCGTTTAATATGGGGTGTTGAGTCCATTTCGTTGAGCAAGGAGTAGCTCTTGTCTATACCATATTTGGCTTAAGGAACTTTATCTGTGCTCATTTCAATCTCTGGTTTTATGCAGCACCCCAACTCACCTTTACCCTTAAGCAAGAATAAGTTGGTTTTCTAAATTTGAGACCCTGTTCTGTTCTGTAATTCAGTTCCTGTGTAGCCAAGTTTACATTCCGTGTATTACTGATATCTTATGATGTTTCTTTTTCTGTGTGACTTATTTCAGTTAGAATCATCATACCTGAATCCACTCATTGTGCTGCTAAGGGCCTGATGACACAGATTTCATTGCTGAGTGATATTGCTTTGTAAGTAAATACCACAACTTCTTTATCCATTTTTCAATTTCTGCGATGTTGAACTTGTACTGTAAACGAGGTTCTTGTAAACAGAGCCGTTCCAAACTTTGGTGTGGCTGTGTCTTTTTGATTTTAATTTCCCTAAGCTATAGGACCATAAGTGGCAGTGCCCTAGGCTCTGTTGCTTTGTTTTTTAGATGTTTCAGGAAACACCATACACTTCTCCCGAGTGTCTGTTGGCAATTTACATCCCGCCCATCAGCATAACAAGGCTCCCAGTTCTCCATGGCCTGTCCTGCCTTTCGGGATTTTACACTTTTTTCAGATGGCCCTTTTGACCGGGGGGAAGTGAGACTTCATTGTAGTGCAGATTTCCTTTGCAAGCTTGCTTGGTTGGCCAAAAAGGGCGTATGCGTTTTTTCCTGAATATATTCAGGAAAAAACGCATACGCCCTTTTTGGCCAAGTGCATCATTGTGGACGTTCTGCCTCTTTTCCTATGCTTTCAATGCAATTCCAGTCTACCTCCTGAAATCGGTTTCCTGCAATTCTGCCCCGCTTTCAAGTCCTCTTGTCAGCCTTACTTCAGTCTATTTTTGGACGATAGCTGTCATTTATAACTCTGCAGGTTTGTGAATTACAGTGCCCCTGAGCTACTTTCTTCAATTTGCTTTCTTGTGACATGGCCGCAACACCGCAGGATGGCTTCACGCCCTAATCTGGTTCCGGCACGGCACGCTGAGCCTTTGGTTATTTCCTCTTCCTGGTGGGAAATGAGAGTTAAATTTGCCCGTCCAGACACCTCCAGCTAGTCTCTCATTGGTTCTCGCTATTCCTGTTCATCTTCCGCAGAAATTGCAAACTGGGCCAAACAGGAGGTTAAAGGCGCTGACTCTCCAAGTGGGGAGAGTGTTAGTAAAGCGTCTGGAATGTTGCACCCGAGTACCAGGGGGGGAAAACTGAGACATATTTGAACAGGTCTCCCGTTCACATGGTTGATCATACTTGGGTTCCACATGCATGTTTTAGCTGAAGGAAGAATACCTTAAAGCTGGAGAGTTGAGACCCGTGTAATGGGTACCATGCAATATGACTTCAAAGGGTCTTCATTTGCTCACCGAACCTCTCCAATCCTATCACTGCTGCGTTTATGCCCCTGTACACATGCTTGATTCTCTTTCGGAGACATAGCAATCCATAGGTTTTAAGATACTTACTAGTCAGGTACATTCTTAGGCGTTTAATATGGGGTGTTGAGTCCATTTCGTTGAGCAAGGAGTAGCTCTTGTCTATTCCATATTTGGCTTAAGGAACTTTATCTGTGCTCATTTCAATCTCTGGTTTTATGCAGCACCCCAACTCACCTTTACCCTTAAGCAAGAATAAGTTGGTTTTCTAAATTTGAGACCCTGTTCTGTTCTGTAATTCAGTTCCTGTGTAGCCAAGTTTCCATTCCGTGTATTACTGATATCTTATGATGTTTCTTTTTCTGTGTGACTTATTTCAGTTAGAATCATCATACCTGAATCCACTCATTGTGCTGCTAAGGGCCTGATGACACAGATTTCATTGCTGAGTGATATTGCTTTGTAAGTAAATACCACAACTTCTTTATCCATTTTTCACTTTCTGCGATGTTGAACTTGTACTGTAAACGAGGTTCTTGTAAACAGAGCCGTTCCAAATTTTGGGGTGGCTGTGTCTTTTTGATTTTAATTTCCCTAAGCTATAGGACCATAAGTGGAAGTGCCCTAGGTTCTGTTGCTTTGTTTTTTAGATGTTTCAGGAAACACCATACACTTCTCCCGAGTGGTTGTTGGCAATTTACATCCCGCCCATCAGCATAACAAGGCTCCCAGTTCTCCATGGCCTGTCCTGCCTTTCTGGATTTTACACTTTTTTCAGATGGCCCTTTTGACCGGGGGGAAGTGAGACTTCATTGTAGTGCAGATTTCCTTTGCAAGCTTGCTTGGTTGGCCAAAAAGGGCGTATGCGTTTTTTCCTGAATATATTCAGGAAAAAACGCATACGCCCTTTTTGGCCAAGTGCATCATTGTGGACGTTCTGCCTCTTTTCCTATGCTTTCAATGCAATTCCAGTCTACCTCCTGAAATCGGTTTCCTGCAATTCTGCCCCGCTTTCAAGTCCTCTTGGCAGCCTTACTTCAGTCTATTTTTGGACGATAGCTGTCATTTATAACTCTGCAGGTTTGTGAATTACAGTGCCCCTGAGCTCCTTTCTTCAACTTGCTTTCTTGTGACCTGGCCGCAACACCGCAGGATGGCTTCAGGCCCTAATCTGGTTCCGGCACGGCACGCTGAGCCTTTGGTTATTTCCTCTTCCTGGTGGGAAATGAGAGTTAAATTTGCCCGTCCAGACACCTTCAGCTAGCCTCTCATTGGTTCTCGCTATTCCTGTTCATCTTCCGCAGAAATTGCAAACTGGGCCAAACAGGAGGTTAAAGGCGCTGACTCTCCAAGTGGGGAGAGTGTTAGTAAAGCGTCTGGAATGTTGCACCCGAGTACCAGGGGAGGAAAACTGAGACATATTTGAACACGTCTCCCGTTCACATGGTTGATCATACTTGGGTTCCACATGCATGTTTTAGCTGAAGGAAGAATACCTTAAACCTGGAGAGTTAAGACCCGTGTAATGGGTACCATGCAATATGACTTCAAAGGGTCTTCATTTGCTCACCGAACCTCTCCAATCCTATCACTGCTGCGTTTATGCCCCTGTACACATGCTTGATTCTCTTTTGGAGACATAGCAATCCATAGGTTTTATGATACTTACTAGTCAGGTACATTCTTAGGCGTTTAATATGCGGTGTTGAGTCCATTTCGTTGAGCAAGGAGTAGCTCTTGTCTATTCCGTATTTGACTTAAGGAACTTTACGTGTGCTCATTTCAATCTCTGGTTTTATGCAGCACCCCAACTCACCTTTACCCTTAAGCAAGCATAAGTTGGTTTTCTAAATTTGAGACCCTGTTCTGTTCTGTAATTCAGTTCCTGTGTAGCCAAGTTTACATTCCGTGTATTACTGATATCTTATGATGTTTCTTTTTCTGTGTGACTTATTTCAGTTAGAATCATCATACCTGAATCCACTCATTGTGATGCTAAGGGCCTGATGACATAGATTTCATTGTTGAGTGATATTGCTTTGTAAGTAAATACCACAACTTCTTTATCCATTTTTCACTTTCTGCGATGTTGAACTTGTACTGTAAACGAGGTTCTTGTAAACAGAGGCGTCCCAAACTTTGGGGTGGCTGTGTCTTTTTGATTTTAATTTCCCTAAGCTATAGGACCATAAGTGGCAGTGCCCTAGGCTCTGTTGCTTTGTTTTTTAGATGTTTCAGGAAACACCATACACTTCTCCCGAGTGTCTGTTGGCAATTTACATCCCGCCCATCAGCATAACAAGGCTCCCAGTTCTCCATGGCCTGTCCTGCCTTTCGGGATTTTACACTTTTTTCAGATGGCCCTTTTGACCGGGGGGAAGTGAGACTTCATTGTAGTGCAGATTTCCTTTGCAAGCTTGCTTGGTTGGCCAAAAAGGGCGTATGCGTTTTTTCCTGAATATATTCAGGAAAAAACGCATACGCCCTTTTTGGCCAAGTGCATCATTGTGGACGTTCTGCCTCTTTTCCTATGCTTTCAATGCAATTCCAGTCTACCTCCTGAAATCGGTTTCCTGCAATTCTGCCCCGCTTTCAAGTCCTCTTGGCAGCCTTACTTCAGTCTATTTTTGGACGATAGCTGTCATTTATAACTCTGCAGGTTTGTGAATTACAGTGCCCCTGAGCTCCTTTCTTCAACTCGCTTTCTTGTGACCTGGCCGCAACACCGCAGGATGGCTTCAGGCCCTAATCTGGTTCCGGCCCGGCACGCTGAGCCTTTGGTTAATTCCTCTTCCTGGTGGCAAATGAGAGTTAAATTTGCCCGTCCAGACACCTCCAGCTAGCCTCTCATTGGTTCTCGCTATTCCTGTTCATCTTCCGCAGAAATTGCAAACTGGGCCAAACAGGAGGTTAAAGGGACTGACTCTCCAAGTGGGGAGAGTGTTAGTAAAGCGTCTGGAATGTTGCACCCGAGTACCAGGGGAGGAAAACTGAGACATATTTGAACACGTCTCCCGATCACATGGTTGATCATACTCTAGGTTCCACATGCATGTTTTAGCTGAAGGAAGAATACCTTAAACCTGGGTAGTTGAAACCCGTGGAATGGGTACCTTGCAATATGACTTCAAAGGGTCTTCATTTGCTCACCGAACCTCTCCAATCCTATCACTGCTGCGTTTATGCCCCTGTACACATGCTTGATTCTCTTTCGGAGACATAGCAATCCATAGGTTTTAAGATACTTACTAGTCAGGTACATTCTTAGGCGTTTAATATGGGGTGTTGAGTCCATTTCGTTGAGCAAGGAGTAGCTCTTGTCTATACCATATTTGGCTTAAGGAACTTTATCTGTGCTCATTTCAATCTCTGGTTTTATGCAGCACCCCAACTCACCTTTACCCTTAAGCAAGAATAAGTTGGTTTTCTAAATTTGAGACCCTGTTCTGTTCTGTAATTCAGTTCCTGTGTAGCCAAGTTTACATTCCGTGTATTACTGATATCTTATGATGTTTCTTTTTCTGTGTGACTTATTTCAGTTAGAATCATCATACCTGAATCCACTCATTGTGCTGCTAAGGGCCTGATGACACAGATTTCATTGCTGAGTGATATTGCTTTGTAAGTAAATACCACAACTTCTTTATCCATTTTTCAATTTCTGCGATGTTGAACTTGTACTGTAAACGAGGTTCTTGTAAACAGAGCCGTTCCAAACTTTGGTGTGGCTGTGTCTTTTTGATTTTAATTTCCCTAAGCTATAGGACCATAAGTGGAAGTGCCCTAGGTTCTGTTGCTTTGTTTTTTAGATGTTTCAGGAAACACCATACACTTCTCCCGAGTGGTTGTTGGCAATTTACATCCCGCCCATCAGCATAACAAGGCTCCCAGTTCTCCATGGCCTGTCCTGCCTTTCTGGATTTTACACTTTTTTCAGATGGCCCTTTTGACCGGGGGGAAGTGAGACTTCATTGTAGTGCAGATTTCCTTTGCAAGCTTGCTTGGTTGGCCAAAAAGGGCGTATGCGTTTTTTCCTGAATATATTCAGGAAAAAACGCATACGCCCTTTTTGGCCAAGTGCATCATTGTGGACGTTCTGCCTCTTTTCCTATGCTTTCAATGCAATTCCAGTCTACCTCCTGAAATCGGTTTCCTGCAATTCTGCCCCGCTTTCAAGTCCTCTTGGCAGCCTTACTTCAGTCTATTTTTGGACGATAGCTGTCATTTATAACTCTGCAGGTTTGTGAATTACAGTGCCCCTGAGCTCCTTTCTTCAACTTGCTTTCTTGTGACCTGGCCGCAACACCGCAGGATGGCTTCAGGCCCTAATCTGGTTCCGGCACGGCACGCTGAACATTTGGTTAATTCCTCTTCCTGGTGGGAAATGAGAGTTAAATTTGCCCGTCCAGACACCTTCAGCTAGCCTCTCATTGGTTCTCGCTATTCCTGTTCATCTTCCGCAGAAATTGCAAACTGGGCCAAACAGGAGGTTAAAGGCGCTGACTCTCCAAGTGGGGAGAGTGTTAGTAAAGCGTCTGGAATGTTGCACCCGAGTACCAGGGGAGGAAAACTGAGACATATTTGAACACGTCTCCCGTTCACATGGTTGATCATACTTGGGTTCCACATGCATGTTTTAGCTGAAGGAAGAATACCTTAAACCTGGAGAGTTGAGACCCGTGTAATGGGTACCATGCAATATGACTTCAAAGGGTCTTCATTTGCTCACCGAACCTCTCCAATCCTATCACTGCTGCGTTTATGCCCCTGTACACATGCTTGATTCTCTTTCGGAGACATAGCAATCCATAGGTTTTACGATACTTACTAGTCAGGTACATTCTTAGGCGTTTAATATGCGGTGTTGAGTCCATTTCGTTGAGCAAGGAGTAGCTCTTGTCTATTCCATATTTGACTTAAGGAACTTTATCTGTGCTCATTTCAATCTCTGGTTTTATGCAGCACCCAAACTCACCTTTACCCTTAAGCAAGCATAAGTTGGTTTTCTAAATTTGAGACCCTGTTCTGTTCTGTAATTCAGTTCCTGTGTAGCCAAGTTTACATTCCGTGTATTACTGATATCTTATGATGTTTCTTTTTCTGTGTGACTTATTTCAGTTAGAATCATCATACCTGAATCCACTCATTGTGCTGCTAAGGGCCTGATGACACAGATTTCATTGCTGAGTGATATTGCTTTGTAAGTAAATACCACAACTTCTTTATCCATTTTTCACTTTCTGCGATGTTGAACTTGTACTGTAAACGAGGTTCTTGTAAACAGAGGCGTCCCAAACTTTGGGGTGGCTGTGTCTTTTTGATTTTAATTTCCCTAAGCTATAGGACCATAAGTGGCAGTGCCCTAGGCTCTGTTGCTTTGTTTTTTAGATGTTTCAGGAAACACCATACACTTCTCCCGAGTGGTTGTTGGCAATTTACATCCCGCCCATCAGCATAACAAGGCTCCCAGTTCTCCATGGCCTGTCCTGCCTTTCTGGATTTTATACTTTTTTCAGATGGCCCTTTTGACCTGGGGGAAGTGAGACTTCATTGTAGTGCAGATTTCCTTTGCAAGCTTGCTTGGTTGACCAAAAAGGGCGTATGCGTTTTTACATCCCGCCCATCAGCATAACAAGACTCCCAGTTCTCCATGGCCTGTCCTGCCTTTCTGGATTTTACACTTTTTTCAGATGGCCCTTTTGACCGGGGGGATGTGAGACTTCATTGTAGTGCAGATTTCCTTTGCAAGCTTGCTTGGTTGGCCAAAAAGGGCGTATGCGTTTTTTCCTGAATATATTCAGGAAAAAACGCATACGCCCTTTTTGGCCAAGTGCATCATTGTGGACGTTCTGCCTCTTTTCCTATGCTTTCAGTGCAATTCCAGTCTACCTCCTGAAATCGGTTTCCTGCAATTCTGCCCTGCTTTCAAGTCCTCTTGGCAGCCTTACTTCAGTCTATTTTTGGAGGATAGCTGTCATTTATAACTCTGCAGGTTTGTGCATTACAGTGCCCCTGAGCTCCTTTCTTCAACTTGCTTTCTTGTGACCTGGCCGCAACACCGCAGGATGGCTTCAGGCCCTAATCTGGTTCCGGCACGGCACGCTGAGCCTTTGGATATTTCCTTTTCCTGGTGGGAAATGAGAGTTAAATTTGCCCGTCCAGACACCTTCAGCTAGTCTCTCATTGGTTCTCGCTATTCCTGTTCATCTTCCGCAGAAATTGCAAACTGGGCCAAACAGGAGGTTAAAGGCGCTGACTCTCCAAGTGGGGAGAGTGTTAGTAAAGCGTCTGGAATGTTGCACCCGAGTACCAGGGGAGGAAAACTGAGACATATTTGAACACGTCTCCCGTTCACATGGTTGATCATACTTGGGTTCCACATGCATGTTTTAGTTGAAGGAAGAATACCTTAAACCTGGAGAGTTAAGACCCGTGTAATGGGTACCATGCAATATGACTTCAAAGGGTCTTCATTTGCTCACCGAACCTCTCCAATCCTATCACTGCTGCGTTTATGCCCCTGTACACATGCTTGATTCTCTTTCGGAGACATAGCAATCCATAGGTTTTTAAGATACTTACTAGTCAGGTACATTCTTAGGCATTTAATATGCGGTGTTGAGTCCATTTCGTTGAGCAAGGAGTAGCTCTTGTCTATTCCATATTTGACTTAAGGAACTTTATCTGTGCTCATTTCAATCTCTGGTTTTATGCAGCACCCCAACTCACCTTTACCCTTAAGCAAGCATAAGTTGGTTTTCTAAATTTGAGACCCTGTCCTGTTCTGTAATTCAGTTCCTGTGTAGCCAAGTTTACATTCCGTGTATTACTGATATCTTATGATGTTTCTTTTTCTGTGTGACTTACTTCTGTTAGAATCATCATACCTGAATCCACTCATTGTGCTTCTAAGGGCCTGATGACACAGATTTCATTGCTGAGTGATATTGCTTTGTAAGTAAATACCACAACTTCTTTATCCATTTTTCACTTTCTGCGATGTTGAACTTGTACTGTAAACGAGGTTCTTGTAAACAGAGGCGTCCCAAACTTTGGGGTGGCTGTGTCTTTTTGATTTTAATTTCCCTAAGCTATAGGACCATAAGTGGCAGTGCCCTAGGCTCTGTTGCTTTGTTTTTTAGATGTTTCAGGAAACACCATACACTTCTCCCGAGTGTCTGTTGGCAATTTACATCCCGCCCATCAGCATAACAAGGCTCCCAGTTCTCCATGGCCTGTCCTGCCTTTCGGGATTTTACACTTTTTTCAGATGGCCCTTTTGACCGGGGGGAAGTGAGACTTCATTGTAGTGCAGATTTCCTTTGCAAGCTTGCTTGGTTGGCCAAAAAGGGCGTATGCGTTTTTTCCTGAATATATTCAGGAAAAAACGCATACGCCCTTTTTGGCCAAGTGCATCATTGTGGACGTTCTGCCTCTTTTCCTATGCTTTCAATGCAATTCCAGTCTACCTCCTGAAATCGGTTTCCTGCAATTCTGCCCCGCTTTCAAGTCCTCTTGGCAGCCTTACTTCAGTCTATTTTTGGATGATAGCTGTCATTTATAACTCTGCAGGTTTGTGAATTACAGTGCCCCTGAGCTCCTTTCTTCAACTCGCTTTCTTGTGACCTGGCCGCAACACCGCAGGATGGCTTCAGGCCCTAATCTGGTTCCGGCCCGGCACACTGAGCCTTTGGTTAATTCCTCTTCCTGGTGACAAATGAGAGTTAAATTTGCCCGTCCAGACACCTCCAGCTAGCCTCTCATTGGTTCTCGCTATTCCTGTTCATCTTCCGCAGAAATTGCAAACTGGGCCAAACAGGAGGTTAAAGGGACTGACTCTCCAAGTGGGGAGAGTGTTAGTAAAGCGTCTGGAATGTTGCACCCGAGTACCAGGGGAGGAAAACTGAGACATATTTGAACACGTCTCCCGATCACATGGTTGATCATACTCTAGGTTCCACATGCATGTTTTAGCTGAAGGAAGAATACCTTAAACCTGGGTAGTTGAAACCCGTGGAATGGGTACCTTGCAATATGACTTCAAAGGGTCTTCATTTGCTCACCGAACCTCTCCAATCCTATCACTGCTGCGTTTATGCCCCTGTACACATGCTTGATTCTCTTTCGGAGACATAGCAATCCATAGGTTTTAAGATACTTACTAGTCAGGTACATTCTTAGGCGTTTAATATGGGGTGTTGAGTCCATTTCGTTGAGCAAGGAGTAGCTCTTGTCTATACCATATTTGGCTTAAGGAACTTTATCTGTGCTCATTTCAATCTCTGGTTTTATGCAGCACCCCAACTCACCTTTACCCTTAAGCAAGAATAAGTTGGTTTTCTAAATTTGAGACCCTGTTCTGTTCTGTAATTCAGTTCCTGTGTAGCCAAGTTTACATTCCGTGTATTACTGATATCTTATGATGTTTCTTTTTCTGTGTGACTTATTTCAGTTAGAATCATCATACCTGAATCCACTCATTGTGCTGCTAAGGGCCTGATGACACAGATTTCATTGCTGAGTGATATTGCTTTGTAAGTAAATACCACAACTTCTTTATCCATTTTTCAATTTCTGCGATGTTGAACTTGTACTGTAAACGAGGTTCTTGTAAACAGAGCCGTTCCAAACTTTGGTGTGGCTGTGTCTTTTTGATTTTAATTTCCCTAAGCTATAGGACCATAAGTGGAAGTGCCCTAGGTTCTGTTGCTTTGTTTTTTAGATGTTTCAGGAAACACCATACACTTCTCCCGAGTGGTTGTTGGCAATTTACATCCCGCCCATCAGCATAACAAGGCTCCCAGTTCTCCATGGCCTGTCCTGCCTTTCTGGATTTTACACTTTTTTCAGATGGCCCTTTTGACCGGGGGGAAGTGAGACTTCATTGTAGTGCAGATTTCCTTTGCAAGCTTGCTTGGTTGGCCAAAAAGGGCGTATGCGTTTTTTCCTGAATATATTCAGGAAAAAACGCATACGCCCTTTTTGGCCAAGTGCATCATTGTGGACGTTCTGCCTCTTTTCCTATGCTTTCAATGCAATTCCAGTCTACCTCCTGAAATCGGTTTCCTGCAATTCTGCCCCGCTTTCAAGTCCTCTTGGCAGCCTTACTTCAGTCTATTTTTGGACGATAGCTGTCATTTATAACTCTGCAGGTTTGTGAATTACAGTGCCCCTGAGCTCCTTTCTTCAACTTGCTTTCTTGTGACCTGGCCGCAACACCGCAGGATGGCTTCAGGCCCTAATCTGGTTCCGGCACGGCACGCTGAACATTTGGTTAATTCCTCTTCCTGGTGGGAAATGAGAGTTAAATTTGCCCGTCCAGACACCTTCAGCTAGCCTCTCATTGGTTCTCGCTATTCCTGTTCATCTTCCGCAGAAATTGCAAACTGGGCCAAACAGGAGGTTAAAGGCGCTGACTCTCCAAGTGGGGAGAGTGTTAGTAAAGCGTCTGGAATGTTGCACCCGAGTACCAGGGGAGGAAAACTGAGACATATTTGAACACGTCTCCCGTTCACATGGTTGATCATACTTGGGTTCCACATGCATGTTTTAGCTGAAGGAAGAATACCTTAAACCTGGAGAGTTGAGACCCGTGTAATGGGTACCATGCAATATGACTTCAAAGGGTCTTCATTTGCTCACCGAACCTCTCCAATCCTATCACTGCTGCGTTTATGCCCCTGTACACATGCTTGATTCTCTTTCGGAGACATAGCAATCCATAGGTTTTACGATACTTACTAGTCAGGTACATTCTTAGGCGTTTAATATGCGGTGTTGAGTCCATTTCGTTGAGCAAGGAGTAGCTCTTGTCTATTCCATATTTGACTTAAGGAACTTTATCTGTGCTCATTTCAATCTCTGGTTTTATGCAGCACCCAAACTCACCTTTACCCTTAAGCAAGCATAAGTTGGTTTTCTAAATTTGAGACCCTGTTCTGTTCTGTAATTCAGTTCCTGTGTAGCCAAGTTTACATTCCGTGTATTACTGATATCTTATGATGTTTCTTTTTCTGTGTGACTTATTTCAGTTAGAATCATCATACCTGAATCCACTCATTGTGCTGCTAAGGGCCTGATGACCCAGATTTCATTGCTGAGTGATATTGCTTTGTAAGTAAATACCACAACTTATTTATCCATTTTTCACTTTCTGCGATGTTGAACTTGTACTGTAAACGAGGTTCTTGTAAACAGAGGCGTCCCAAACTTTGGGGTGGCTGTGTCTTTTTGATTTTAATTTCCCTAAGCTATAGGACCATAAGTGGCAGTGCCCTAGGCTCTGTTGCTTTGTTTTTTAGATGTTTCAGGAAACACCATACACTTCTCCCGAGTGTCTGTTGGCAATTTACATCCCGCCCATCAGCATAACAAGGCTCCCAGTTCTCCATGGCCTGTCCTGCCTTTCTGGATTTTATACTTTTTTCAGATGGCCCTTTTGACCTGGGGGAAGTGAGACTTCATTGTAGTGCAGATTTCCTTTGCAAGCTTGCTTGGTTGACCAAAAAGGGCGTATGCGTTTTTACATCCCGCCCATCAGCATAACAAGACTCCCAGTTCTCCATGGCCTGTCCTGCCTTTCTGGATTTTACACTTTTTTCAGATGGCCCTTTTGACCGGGGGGATGTGAGACTTCATTGTAGTGCAGATTTCCTTTGCAAGCTTGCTTGGTTGGCCAAAAAGGGCGTATGCGTTTTTTCCTGAATATATTCAGGAAAAAACGCATACGCCCTTTTTGGCCAAGTGCATCATTGTGGACGTTCTGCCTCTTTTCCTATGCTTTCAATGCAATTCCAGTCTACCTCCTGAAATCGGTTTCCTGCAATTCTGCCCTGCTTTCAAGTCCTCTTGGCAGCCTTACTTCAGTCTATTTTTGGAGGATAGCTGTCATTTATAACTCTGCAGGTTTGTGCATTACAGTGCCCCTGAGCTCCTTTCTTCAACTTGCTTTCTTGTGACCTGGCAGCAACACCGCAGGATGGCTTCAGGCCCTAATCTGGTTCCGGCACGGCACGCTGAGCCTTTGGATATTTCCTTTTCCTGGTGGGAAATGAGAGTTAAATTTGCCCGTCCAGACACCTTCAGCTAGTCTCTCATTGGTTCTCGCTATTCCTGTTCATCTTCCGCAGAAATTGCAAACTGGGCCAAACAGGAGGTTAAAGGCGCTGACTCTCCAAGTGGGGAGAGTGTTAGTAAAGCGTCTGGAATGTTGCACCCGAGTACCAGGGGAGGAAAACTGAGACATATTTGAACACGTCTCCCGTTCACATGGTTGATCATACTTGGGTTCCACATGCATGTTTTAGTTGAAGGAAGAATACCTTAAACCTGGAGAGTTAAGACCCGTGTAATGGGTACCATGCAATATGACTTCAAAGGGTCTTCATTTGCTCACCGAACCTCTCCAATCCTATCACTGCTGCGTTTATGCCCCTGTACACATGCTTGATTCTCTTTCGGAGACATAGCAATCCATAGGTTTTTAAGATACTTACTAGTCAGGTACATTCTTAGGCATTTAATATGCGGTGTTGAGTCCATTTCATTGAGCAAGGAGTAGCTCTTGTCTATTCCATATTTGACTTAAGGAACTTTATCTGTGCTCATTTCAATCTCTGGTTTTATGCAGCACCCCAACTCACCTTTACCCTTAAGCAAGCATAAGTTGGTTTTCTAAATTTGAGAACCTGTCCTGTTCTGTAATTCAGTTCCTGTGTAGCCAAGTTTACATTCCGTGTATTACTGATATCTTATGATGTTTCTTTTTCTGTGTGACTTACTTCTGTTAGAATCATCATACCTGAATCCACTCATTGTGCTTCTAAGGGCCTGATGACACAGATTTCATTGCTGAGTGATATTGCTTTGTAAGTAAATACCACAACTTCTTTATCCATTTTTCACTTTCTGCGATGTTGAACTTGTACTGTAAACGAGGTTCTTGTAAACAGAGCCGTTCCAAACTTTGGGGTGGCTGTGTCTTTTTGATTTTAATTTCCCTAAGCTATAGGACCATAAGTGGAAGTGCCCTAGGTTCTGTTGCTTTGTTTTTTAGATGTTTCAGGAAACACCATACACTTCTCCCGAGTGGTTGTTGGCAATTTACATCCCGCCCATCAGCATAACAAGGCTCCCAGTTCTCCATGGCCTGTCCTGCCTTTCTGGATTTTACACTTTTTTCAGATGGCCCTTTTGACCGGGGGGAAGTGAGACTTCATTGTAGTGCAGATTTCCTTTGCAAGCTTGCTTGGTTGGCCAAAAAGGGCGTATGCGTTTTTTCCTGAATATATTCAGGAAAAAACGCATACGCGCTTTTTGGCCAAGTGCATCATTGTGGACGTTCTGCCTCTTTTCCTATGCTTTCAATGCAATTCCAGTCTACCTCCTGAAATCGGTTTCCTGCAATTCTGCCCCGCTTTCAAGTCCTCTTGGCAGCCTTACTTCAGTCTATTTTTGGACGATAGCTGTCATTTATAACTCTGCAGGTTTGTGAATTACAGTGCCCCTGAGCTCCTTTGTTCAACTCACTTTCTTTTGAGCTGGCCGCAACACCGCAGGATGGCTTCAGGCCCTAATCTGGTTCCGGCACGGCACGCTGAGCCTTTGGTTATTTCCTCTTCCTGGTGGGAAATGAGAGTTAAATTTGCCCGTCCAGACACCTCCAGCTAGCCTCTCATTGGTTCTCGCTATTCCTGTTCATCTTCCGCAGAAATTGCAAACTGGGCCAAACAGGAGGTTAAAGGCGCTTACTCTCCAAGTGGGGAGAGTGTTAGTAAAGCGTCTGGAATGCTGCACCCGAGTACCAGGGGAGGAAAACTGAGACATATTTGAACACGTCTCCCGTTCACATGGTTGATCATACTTGGGTTCCACATGCATGTTTTAGCTGAAGGAAGAATACCTAAAACCTGGGTAGTTGGAACCCGTGGAATGGGTACCATGCAATATGACTTCAAAGGGTCTTCATTTGCTCACCGAACCTCTCCAATCCTATCACTGCTGCGTTTATGCCCCTGTACACATGCTTGATTCTCCTTCGGAGACATAGCAATCCATAGGTTTTAAGATACTTACTAGTCAGGTACATTCTTAGGCGTTTAATATGCGGTGTTGAGTCCATTTCGTTGAGCAAGGAGTAGTTCTTGTCTATTCCATATTTGGCTTAAGGAACTTTATCTGTGCTCATTTCAATCTCTGTTTTTATGCAGCACCCCAACTCACCTTTCCCCTTAAGCAAGCATAAGTTGGTTTTCTAAATTTGAAACCCTGTTCTGTTCTGTAATTCAGTTCCTGTGTAGCCAAGTTTACATTCCGTGTATTACTGATATCTTATGATGTTTCTTTTTCTGTGTGACTTACTTCAGTTAGAATCATCATACCTCAATCCACTCATTGTGCTGCTAAGGGCCTGATGACACAGATTTCATTGCTGAGTGATATTACTTCGTAAGTAAATACCACAATTTCTTTATCCATTTTTCACTTTCTGCGATGTTGAACTTGTACTGTAAACGAGGTTCTTGTAAACAGAGCCGTTCCAAACTTTGGGGTGGCTGTGTCTTTTTGATTTTAATTTCCCTAAGCTATAGGACCATAAGTGGAAGTGCCCTAGGTTCTGTTGCTTTGTTTTTTAGATGTTTCAGGAAACACCATACACTTCTCCCGAGTGGTTGTTGGCAATTTACATCCCGCCCATCAGCATAACAAGGCTCCCAGTTCTCCATGGCCTGTCCTGCCTTTCTGGATTTTACACTTTTTTCAGATGGCCCTTTTGACCGGGGGGAAGTGAGACTTCATTGTAGTGCAGATTTCCTTTGCAAGCTTGCTTGGTTGGCCAAAAAGGGCGTATGCGTTTTTTCCTGAATATATTCAGGAAAAAACGCATACGCCCTTTTTGGCCAAGTGCATCATTGTGGACGTTCTGCCTCTTTTCCTATGCTTTCAATGCAATTCCAGTCTACCTCCTGAAATCGGTTCCTGCAATTCTGCCCCGCTTTCAAGTCCTCTTGGCAGCCTTACTTCAGTCTATTTTTGGACGATAGCTGTCATTTATAACTCTGCAGGTTTGTGAATTACAGTGCCCCTGAGATCCTTTCTTCAACTCGCTTTCTTTTGAGCTGGCCGCAACACCGCAGGATGGCTTCAGGCCCTAATCTGGTTCCGGTACGGCACGCTGAGCCTTTGGTTATTTCCTCTTCCTGGTGGGAAATGAGAGTTAAATTTGCCCGTCCAGACACCTCCAGCTAGCCTCTCATTGGTTCTCGCTATTCCTGTTCATCTTCCGCAGAAATTGCAAACTGGGCCAAACAGGAGGTTAAAGGCGCTGACTCTCCAAGTGGGGAGAGTGTTAGTAAAGCGTCTGGAATGTTGCACCCGAGTACCAGGGGAGGAAAACTGAGACATATTTGAACACGTCTCCCGTTCACATGGTTGATCATACTTGGGTTCCACATGCATGTTTTAGCTGAAGGAAGAATACCTTAAACCTGGAGAGTTGAGACCCGTGTAATGGGTACCATGCAATATGACTTCAAAGGGTCTTCATTTGCTCACCAAACCTCTCCAATCCTATCACTGCTGCGTTTATGTCCCTGTACACACGCTTGATTCTCTTTTGGAGACATAGCAATCCATAGGTTTTACGATATTTACTAGTCAGGTACATTCTTAGGCGTTTAATATGCGGTGTTGAGTCCATTTCGTTGAGCAAGGAGTAGCTCTTGTCTATTCCATATTTGACTTAAGGAACTTTATCTGTGCTCATTTCAATCTCTGGTTTTATGCAGCACCCCAACTCACATTTACCCTTAAGCAAGCATAAGTTGGTTTTCTAAATTTGAGACCCTGTTCTGTTCTGTAATTCAGTTCCTGTGTAGCCAAGTTTACATTCCGTGTATTACTAATATCTTATGATGTTTCTTTTTCTGTGTGACTTATTTCAGTTAGAAACATCATACCTGAATCCACTCATTGTGATGCTAAGGGCCTGATGACACAGATTTCATTGCTGAGTGATATTGCTTTGTAAGTAAATACCACAACTTCTTTATCCATTTTTCACTTTCTGGGATGTTGAACTTGTACTGTAAACGAGGTTCTTGTAAACAGAGCCGTTCCAAACTTTGGGGTGGCTGTGTCTTTTTGATTTTAATTTCCCTAAGCCATAGGACCATAAGTGGCAGTGCCCTAGGCTCTGTTGCTTTGTTTTTTAGATGTTTCAGGAAACACCATACACTTCTCCCGAGTGTCTGTTGGCAATTTACATCCCGCCCATCAGCATAACAAGGCTCCCAGTTCTCCATGGCCTGTCCTGCCTTTCTGGATTTTACACTTTTTTCAGATGGCCCTTTAGACCGGGGGGAAGTGAGACTTCATTGTAGTGCAGATTTCCTTTGCAAGCTTGCTTGGTTGGCCAAAAAGGGCGTATGCGTTTTTTCCTGAATATATTCAGGAAAAAACGCATACGCCCTTTTTGGCCAAGTGTATCATTGTGGACGCTCTGCCTCTTTTCCTACGCTTTCAATGCAATTCCAGTCTACCTCCTGAAATCGGTTTCTTGCAATTCTGCCCCGCTTTCAAGTCCTCTTGGCAGCCTTACTTCAGTCTATTTTTGGACAATAGCTGTCATTTATAACTCTGCAGGTTTGTGAATTACAGTGCCCCTGAGCTCCTTTCTTCAACACGCTTTCTTGTGACCTGGCCGCAACACCGCAGGATGGCTTCAGGCCCTAATCTGGTTCCGGCCCGGCATGCTGAGCCTTTGGTTAATTCCTCTTCCTGGTGGGAAATGAGAGTTAAATTTGCCCGTCCAGACACCTCCAGCTAGTCTCTCATTGGTTCTCGCTATTCCTGTTCATCTTCCGCAGAAATTGCAAACTGGGCCAAACAGGAGGTTAAAGGGACTGACTCTCCAAGTCAGGAGAGTGTTAGTTAAGCGTCTGGAATGTTGCCCCCGAGCACCAGGGGAGGAAAACTGAGACATATTTGAACACGTCTCCCGATCACATGGTTGATCATACTCTAGGTTCCACATGCATGTTTTAGCTGAAGGAAGAATACCTTAAACCTGGAGAGTTGAGACCCGTGGAATGGGTACCATGCAATATGACTTCAAAGGGTCTTCATTTGCTCACCGAACCTCTCCAATCCTATCACTGCTGCGTTTATGCCCCTGTACACACGCTTGATTCTCTTTTGGAGACATAGCAATCCATAGGTTTTAAGATACTTACTAGTCAGGTACATTCTTAGGCGTTTAATATGGGGTGTTGAGTCCATTTCGTTGAGCAAGGAGTAGCTCTTGTCTATTCCATATTTGGCTTAAGGAACTTTATCTGTGCTCATTTCAATCTCTGGTTTTATGCAGCACCCCAACTCACCTTTACCCTTAAGCAAGCATAAGTTGGTTTTCTAAATTTGAGACCCTGTTCTGTTTTGGAATTCAGTTCCTGTGTAGCCAAGTTTACATTCCGTGTATTAGTGATATCTTATGATGTTTCTTTTTCTGTGTGACTTATTTCAGTTAGAATCATCGTACCTGAATCCACTCATTGTGCTGCTAAGGGCCTGATGACACAGATTTCATTGCTGAGTGATATTGCTTTGTAAGTAAATAACACAACTTCTTTATCCATTTTTCACTTTCTGCGATGTTGAACTTGTACTGTAAACGAGGTTCTTGTAAACAGATCCGTTCCAAACTTTGGGGTGGCTGTGTCTTTTTGATTTTAATTTCCCTAAGCTATAGGACCATAAGTGGAAGTGCCCTAGGTTCTGTTGCTTTGTTTTTTACATGTTTCAGGAAACACCATACACTTCTCCCGAGTGGTTGTTGGCAATTTACATCCCGCCCATCAGCATAACAAGGCTCCCAGTTCTCCATGGCCTGTCTTGTCTTTCTGGATTTTACACTTTTTTCAGATGGCCCTTTTGACCGGGGGGAAGTGAGACTTCATTGTAGTGCAGATTTCCTTTGCAAGCTTGCTTGGTTGGCCAAAAAGGGCGTATGCGTTTTTTCCTGAATATATTCAGGAAAAAACGCATACGCCCTTTTTGGCCAAGTGCATCATTGTGGACGTTCTGCCTCTTTTCCTATGCTTTCAATGCAATTCCAGTCTACCTCCTGAAATCGGTTTCCTGCAATTCTGCCCCGCTTTCAAGTCCTCTTCGCAGCCTTACTTCAGTCTATTTTTGGACGATAGCTCTCATTTATAACTCTGCAGGTTTGTGAATTACAGTGCCCCTGAGCTCCTTTCTTCAACTCGCTTTCATGTGACCTGGCCGCAACACCGCAGGATGGCTTCAGGCCTTAATCTGGTTCTGGCCCGGCATGCTGAGCCTTCGGTTAATTCCTCTTCCTGGTGGGAAATGAGAGTTAAATTTGCCCGTCCAGACACCTCCAGCTAGTCTCTCATTGGTTCTCGCTATTCCTGTTCATCTTCCGCAGAAATTGCAAACTGGGCCAAACAGGAGGTTAAAGGGACTGACTCTCCAAGTCGGGAGAGTGTTATTAAAGCGTCTGGAATGTTGCACCCGAGTACCAGGGGAGGAAAACTGAGACATATTTGAACACGTCTCCCGATCACATGGTTGATCATACTCTAGGTTCCACATGCATGTTTTAGCTGAAGGAAGAATACCTTACCTGGAGAGTTGAGACCCGTGTAATGCGAACCATGCAATATGACTTCAAAGGGTCTTCATTTGCTCACCGAACCTCTCCAATCCTATCACTGCTGCGTTTATGCCCCTGTACACATGCTTGATTCTCTTTCGGAGACATAGCAATCCATAGGTTTTAAGATACTTACTAGTCAGGTACATTCTTAGGCGTTTAATATGCGGTGTTGAGTCAATTTCACTGAGCAAGGAGTAGCTCTTGTCTATTCCATATTTGGCTTAAGGAACTTTATCTGTGCTCATTTCAATCTCTGTTTTTATGCAGCACCCCAACTCACCTTTACCCTTAAGCAAGAATAAGTTGGTTTTCTAAATTTGAGACCCTGTTCTGTTCTGTAATTCAGTTCCTGTGTAGCCAAGTTTACATTCCGTGTATTACTGATATCTTATGATGTTTCTTTTTCTGTGTGACTTATTTCAGTTAGAATCATCATACCTGAATCCACTCATTGTGCTGTTAAGGGCCTGATGACACAGATTTCATTGCTGAGTGATATTGCTTTGTAAGTAAATACCACAACTTCTTTATCCATTTTTCACTTTCTGCGATGTTGAACTTGTACTGTAAACGAGGTTCTTGTAAACAGAGCCATTCCAAACTTTGGGGTGGCTGTGTCTTTTTGATTTTAATTTCCCTAAGCTATAGGACCATAAGTGGAAGTGCCCTAGGCTCTGTTGCTTTGTTTTTTAGATGTTTCAGGAAACACCATACACTTCTCCCGAGTGGTTGTTGGCAATTTACATCCCGCCCATCAGCATAACAAGGCTCCCAGTTCTCCATGGCCTGTCCTGCCTTTCTGGATTTTACACTTTTTTCAGATGGCCCTTTTGACCGGGGGGAAGTGAGACTTCATTGTAGTGCAGATTTCCTTTGCAAGCTTGCTTGGTTGGCCAAAAAGGGCGTATGCGTTTTTTCCTGAATATATTCAGGAAAAAACGCATACGCCCTTTTTGGCCAAGTGCATCATTGTGGACGTTCTGCCTCTTTTCCTATGCTTTCAATGCAATTCCAGTCTACCTCCTGAAATCGGTTTCCTGCAATTCTGCCCCGCTTTCAAGTCCTCTTGGCAGCCTTACTTCAGTCTATTTTTGGACGATAGCTGTCATTTATAACTCTGCAGGTTTGTGAATTACAGTGCCCCTGAGCTCCTTTCTTCAACTCGCTTTCTTTTGAGCTGGCCGCAACACCGCAGGATGGCTTCAGGCCCTAATCTGGTTCCGGTACGGCACGCTGAGCCTTTGGTTATTTCCTCTTCCTGGTGGGAAATGAGAGTTAAATTTGCCCGTCCAGACACCTCCAGCTAGCCTCTCATTGGTTCTCGCTATTCCTGTTCATCTTCCGCAGAAATTGCAAACTGGGCCAAACAGGAGGTTAAAGGCGCTGACTCTCCAAGTGGGGAGAGTGTTAGTAAAACGTCTGGAATGTTGCACCCGAGTACCAGGGGAGGAAAACTGAGACATATTTGAACACGTCTCCCGTTCACATGGTTGATCATACTTGGGTTCCACATGCATGTGTTAGCTGAAGGAAGAATACCTTAAACCTGGAGAGTTGAGACCCGTGTAATGGGTACCATGCAATATGACTTCAAAGGGTCTTCATTTGCTCACCGAACCTCTCCAATCCTATCACTGCTGCGTTTATGCCCCTGTACATATGCTTGATTCTCTTTTGGAGACATAGCAATCCATAGGTTTTACGATACTTACTAGTCAGGTACATTCTTAGGCGTTTAATATGCGGTGTTGAGTCCATTTCGTTGAGCAAGGAGTAGCTCTTGTCTATTCCATATTTGGTTTAAGGAACTTTATCTGTGCTCATTTCAATCTCTGGTTTTATGCAGCACCCCAACTCACCTTTACCCTTAAGCAAGCATAAGTTGGTTTTCTAAATTCGAGACCCTGTTCTGTTCTGTAATTCAGTTCCTGTGTAGCCAAGTTTACATTCCGTGTATTACTGATATCTTATGATGTTTCTTTTTCTGTGTGACTTATTTCAGGTAGAATCATCATACCTGAATCCACTCATTGTGATGCTAAGGGCCTGATGACATAGATTTCATTGCTGAGTGATATTGCTTTGTAAGTAAATACCACAACTTCTTTATCCATTTTTCACTTTCTGCGATGTTGAACTTGTACTGTAAACGAGGTTCTTGTAAACAGAGGCGTCCCAAACTTTGGGGTGGCTGTGTCTTTTTGATTTTAATTTCCCTAAGCTATAGGACCATAAGTGGCAGTGCCCTAGGCTCTGTTGCTTTGTTTTTTAGATGTTTCAGGAAACACCATACACTTCTCCCGAGTGTCTGTTGGCAATTTACATCCCGCCCATCAGCATAACAAGGCTCCCAGTTCTCCATGGCCTGTCCTCCCTTTCTGGATTTTACACTTTTTTCAGATGGCCCTTTTGACCGGGGGGAAGTGAGACTTCATTGTAGTGCAGATTTCCTTTGCAAGCTTGCTTGGTTGGCCAAAAAGGGCGTATGCGTTTTTTCCTGAATATATTCAGGAAAAAACGCATACGCCCTTTTTGGCCAAGTGCATCATTGTGGACGTTCTGCCTCTTTTCCTATGCTTTCAATGCAATTCCAGTCTACCTCCTGAAATCGGTTTCCTGCAATTCTGCCCCGCTTTCAAGTCCTCTTGGCAGCCTTACTTCAGTCTATTTTTGGACGATAGCTGTCATTTATAACTCTGCAGGTTTGTGAATTACAGTGCCCCTGAGCTCCTTTCTTCAACTCGCTTTCTTGTGACCTGGCCGCAACACCGCAGGATGGCTTCAGGCCCTAATCTGGTTCCGGCACGGCACGCTGAGCCTTTGGTTAATTCCTCTTCCTGGTGGGAAATGAGAGTTAAATTTGCCCGTCCAGACACCTCCAGCTAGTCTCTCATTGGTTCTCGCTATTCCTGTTCATCTTCCGCAGAAATTGCAAACTGGGCCAAACAGGAGGTTAAAGGCGCTGACTCTCCAAGTGGGGAGAGTGTTAGTAAAGCGTCTGGAATGTTGCACCCGAGTACCAGGGGAGGAAAACTGAGACATATTTGAACATGTCTCCCGTTCACATGGTTGATCATACTTGGGTTCCACATGCATGTTTTAGCTGAAGGAAGAATACCTTAAACCTGGAGAGTTGAGACCCGTGTAATGGGTACCATGCAATATGACTTCAAAGGGTCTTCATTTGCTCACCGAACCTCTCCAATCCTATCACTGCTGCGTTTATGCCCCTGTACACATGCTTGATTCTCTTTTGGAGACATAGCAATCCATAGGTTTTACGATACTTACTAGTCAGGTACATTCTTAGGCGTTTAATATGCGGTGTTGAGTCCATTTCGTTGAGCAAGGAGTAGCTCTTGTCTATTCCATATTTGGTTTAAGGAACTTTATCTGTGCTCATTTCAATCTCTGGTTTTATGCAGCACCCCAACTCACCTTTACCCTTAAGCAAGCATAAGTTGGTTTTCTAAATTTGAGACCCTGTTCTGTTCTGTAATTCAGTTCCTGTGTAGCCAAGTTTACATTCCGTGTATTACTGATATCTTATGATGTTTCTTTTTCTGTGTGACTTATTTCAGGTAGAATCATCATACCTGAATCCACTCATTGTGATGCTAAGGGCCTGATGACATAGATTTCATTGCTGAGTGATATTGCTTTGTAAGTAAATACCACAACTTCTTTATCCATTTTTCACTTTCTGCGATGTTGAACTTGTACTGTAAACGAGGTTCTTGTAAACAGAGGCGTCCCAAACTTTGGGGTGGCTGTGTCTTTTTGATTTTAATTTCCCTAAGCTATAAGACCATAAGTGGCAGTGCCCTAGGCTCTGTTGCTTTGTTTTTTAGATGTTTCAGGAAACACCATACACTTCTCCCGAGTGGTTGTTGGCAATTTACATCCCGCCCATCAGCATAACAAGGCTCCCAGTTCTCCATGGCCTGTCTTGTCTTTCTGGATTTTACACTTTTTTCAGATGGCCCTTTTGACCGGGGGGAAGTGAGACTTCATTGTAGTGCAGATTTCCTTTGCAAGCTTGCTTGGTTGGCCAAAAAGGGCGTATGCGTTTTTTCCTGAATATATTCAGGAAAAAACGCATACGCCCTTTTTGGCCAAGTGCATCATTGTGGACGTTCTGCCTCTTTTCCTATGCTTTCAATGCAATTCCAGTCTACCTCCTGAAATCGGTTTCCTGCAATTCTGCCCCGCTTTCAAGTCCTCTTGGCAGCCTTACTTCAGTCTATTTTTGGACGATAGCTGTCATTTATAACTCTGCAGGTTTGTGAATTACAGTGCCCCTGAGCTCCTTTCTTCAACTCGCTTTCTTTTGAGCTGGCCGCAACACCGCAGGATGGCTTCAGGCCCTAATCTGGTTCCGGTACGGCACGCTGAGCCTTTGGTTAATTCCTCTTCCTGGTGGGAAATGAGAGTTAAATTTGCCCGTCCAGACACCTCCAGCTAGCCTCTCATTGGTTCTCGCTATTCCTGTTCATCTTCCGCAGAATATGCAAACTGGGCCAAACAGGAGGTTAAAGGCGCTGACTCTCCAAGTGGGGAGAGTGTTAGTAAAGCGTCTGGAATGTTGCACCCGAGTACCAGGGGAGGAAAACTGAGACATATTTGAACACGTCTCCCGTTCACATGGTTGATCATACTTGGGTTCCACATGCATGTTTTAGCTGAAGGAAGAATACCTTAAACCTGGAGAGTGGAGACCCGTGTAATGGGTACCATGCAATATGACTTCAAAGGGTCTTCATTTGCTCACCGAACCTCTCCAATCCTATCACTGCTGCGTTTATGCCCCTGTACACATGCTTGATTCTCTTTTGGAGACATAGCAATCCATAGGTTTTACGATACTTACTAGTCAGGTACATTCTTAGGCGTTTAATATGCGGTGTTGAGTCCATTTCGTTGAGCAAGGAGTAGCTCTTGTCTATTCCATATTTGACTTAAGGAACTTTATCTGTGCTCATTTCAATCTCTGGTTTTATGCAGCACTCCAACTCACCTTTACCCTTAAGCAAGCATAAGTTGGTTTTCTAAATTTGAGACCCTGTTCTGTTCTGTAATTCAGTTCCTGTGTAGCCAGGTTTACATTCCGTGTATTACTGATATCTTATGACGTTTCTTTTTCTGTGTGACTTATTTCAGGTAGAATCATCATACCTGAATCCACTCATTGTGATGCTAAGGGCCTGATGACATAGATTTCATTGCTGAGTGATATTGCTTTGTAAGTAAATACCACAACTTCTTTATCCATTTCTCACTTTCTGCGATGTTGAACTTGTACTGTAAACGAGGTTCTTGTAAACAGAGGCGTCCCAAACTTTGGGGTGGCTGTGTCTTTTTGATTTTAATTTCCCTAAGCTATAGGACCATAAGTGGCAGTGCCCTAGGCTCTGTTGCTTTGTTTTTTAGATGTTTCAGGAAACACCATACACTTCTCCCAAGTGTCTGTTGGCAATTTACATCCCGCCCATCAGCATAACAAGGCTCCCAGTTCTCCATGGCCTGTCCTGCCTTTCTGGATTTTACACTTTTTTCAGATGGCCCTTTTGACCGGGGGGAAGTGAGACTTCATTGTACTGCAGATTTCCTTTGCAAGCTTGCTTGGGTGGCCAAAAATGGCGTATGCGTTTTCTCCTGAATATATTCAGGAAAAAACGCATACGCCCTTTTTGGCCAAGTGCATCATTGTGGACGTTCTGCCTCTTTTCCTATGCTTTCAATGCAATTCCAGTCTACCTCCTGAAATCGGTTTCCTGCAATTCTGCCCCGCTTTCAAGTCCTCTTGGCAGCCTTACTTCAGTCTATTTTTGGACGATAGCTGTCATTTATAACTCTGCAGGTTTGTGAATTACAGTGCCCCTGAGCTCCTTTCTTCAACTCGCTTTCTTGTGACCTGGCCGCAACACCGCAGGATGTCTTCAGGCCCTAATCTGGTTCCAGTACGGCATGCTGAGCCTTTGGTTATTTCCTCTTCCTGGTGGGAAATGAGAGTTAAATTTGCCCGTCCAGACACCTCCAGCTAGCCTCTCATTGGTTCTCGCTATTCCTGTTCATCTTCCGCAGAAATTGCAAACTGGGCCAAACAGGAGGTTAAAGGCGCTGACTCTCCAAGTGGGGAGAGTGTTAGTAAAGCGTCTGGAATGTTGCACCCGAGTACCAGTGGAGGAAAACTGAGACATATTTGAACACGTCTCCCGTTCACATGGTTGATCATACTTGGGTTCCACATGCATGTTTTAGCTGAAGGAAGAATACCTTAAACCTGGAGAGTTGAGACCCGTGTAATGGGTACCATGCAATATGACTTCAAAGGGTCTTCATTTGATCACCGAACCTCTCCAATCCTATCACTGCTGCGTTTATGCCCCTGTACACACGCTTGATTCTCTTTTGGAGACATAGCAATCCATAGGTTTTAAGATACTTACTAGTCAGGTACATTCTTAGGCGTTTAATATGGGGTGTTGAGTCCATTTCGTTGAGCAAGGAGTAGCTCTTGTCTATTCCATATTTGGCTTAAGGAACTTTATCTGTGCTCATTTCAATCTCTGGTTTTATGCAGCACCCCAACTCACCTTTCCCCTTAAGCAAGCATAAGTTGGTTTTCTAAATTTGAGACCCTGTTCTGTTTTGGAATTCAGTTCCTGTGTAGCCAAGTTTACATTCCGTGTATTAGTGATATCTTATGATGTTTCTTTTTCTGTGTGACTTATTTCAGTTAGAATCATCGTACCTGAATCCACTCATTGTGCTGCTAAGGGCCTGATGACACAGATTTCATTGCTGAGTGATATTGCTTTGTAAGTAAATACCACAACTTCTTTATCCATTTCTCACTTTCTGCGATGTTGAACTTGTACTGTAAACGAGGTTCTTGTAAACAGAGGCGTCCCAAACTTTGGGGTGGCTGTGTCTTTTTGATTTTAATTTCCCTAAGCTATAGGACCATAATTGGAAGTGCCCTAGGCTCTGTTGCTTTGTTTTTTAGATGTTTCAGGAAACACCATACACTTCTCCCAAGTGTCTGTTGGCAATTTACATCCCGCCCATCAGCATAACAAGGCTCCCAGTTCTCAATGGCCTGTTGCCTTTCTGGATTTTACACTTTTTTCAGATGGCCCTTTTGACCGGGGGGAAGTGAGACTTCATTGTAGTGCAGATTTCCTTTGCAAGCTTGCTTGGTTGGCCAAAAAGGGCGTATGCGTTTTTTCCTGAATATATTCAGGAAAAAACGCATACGCCCTTTTTGGCCAAGTGCATCATTGTGGACGTTCTGCCTCTTTTCCTATGCTTTCAATGCAATTCCAGTCTACCTCCTGAAATCGGTTTCCTGCAATTCTGCCCCGCTTTCAAGTCCTCTTGGCAGCCTTACTTCAGTCTATTTTTGGACGATAGCTGTCATTTATAACTCTGCAGGTTTGTGAATTACAGTGCCCCTGAGCTCCTTTCTTCAACTCGCTTTCTTTTGAGCTGGCCGCAACACCGCAGGATGGCTTCAGGCCCTAATCTGGTTCCGGTACGGCACGCTGAGCCTTTGGTTAATTCCTCTTCCTGGTGGGAAATGAGAGTTAAATTTGCCCGTCCAGACACCTCCAGCTAGCCTCTCATTGGTTCTCGCTATTCCTGTTCATCTTCCGCAGAATATGCAAACTGGGCCAAACAGGAGGTTAAAGGCGCTGACTCTCCAAGTGGGGAGAGTGTTAGTAAAGCGTCTGGAATGTTGCACCCGAGTACCAGGGGAGGAAAACTGAGACATATTTGAACACGTCTCCCGTTCACATGGTTGATCATACTTGGGTTCCACATGCATGTTTTAGCTGAAGGAAGAATACCTTAAACCTGGAGAGTGGAGACCCGTGTAATGGGTACCATGCAATATGACTTCAAAGGGTCTTCATTTGCTCACCGAACCTCTCCAATCCTATCACTGCTGCGTTTATGCCCCTGTACACATGCTTGATTCTCTTTTGGAGACATAGCAATCCATAGGTTTTACGATACTTACTAGTCAGGTACATTCTTAGGCGTTTAATATGCGGTGTTGAGTCCATTTCGTTGAGCAAGGAGTAGCTCTTGTCTATTCCATATTTGACTTAAGGAACTTTATCTGTGCTCATTTCAATCTCTGGTTTTATGCAGCACTCCAACTCACCTTTACCCTTAAGCAAGCATAAGTTGGTTTTCTAAATTTGAGACCCTGTTCTGTTCTGTAATTCAGTTCCTGTGTAGCCAGGTTTACATTCCGTGTATTACTGATATCTTATGACGTTTCTTTTTCTGTGTGACTTATTTCAGGTAGAATCATCATACCTGAATCCACTCATTGTGATGCTAAGGGCCTGATGACATAGATTTCATTGCTGAGTGATATTGCTTTGTAAGTAAATACCACAACTTCTTTATCCATTTCTCACTTTCTGCGATGTTGAACTTGTACTGTAAACGAGGTTCTTGTAAACAGAGGCGTCCCAAACTTTGGGGTGGCTGTGTCTTTTTGATTTTAATTTCCCTAAGCTATAGGACCATAAGTGGCAGTGCCCTAGGCTCTGTTGCTTTGTTTTTTAGATGTTTCAGGAAACACCATACACTTCTCCCAAGTGTCTGTTGGCAATTTACATCCCGCCCATCAGCATAACAAGGCTCCCAGTTCTCCATGGCCTGTCCTGCCTTTCTGGATTTTACACTTTTTTCAGATGGCCCTTTTGACCGGGGGGAAGTGAGACTTCATTGTACTGCAGATTTCCTTTGCAAGCTTGCTTGGGTGGCCAAAAATGGCGTATGCGTTTTCTCCTGAATATATTCAGGAAAAAACGCATACGCCCTTTTTGGCCAAGTGCATCATTGTGGACGTTCTGCCTCTTTTCCTATGCTTTCAATGCAATTCCAGTCTACCTCCTGAAATCGGTTTCCTGCAATTCTGCCCCGCTTTCAAGTCCTCTTGGCAGCCTTACTTCAGTCTATTTTTGGACGATAGCTGTCATTTATAACTCTGCAGGTTTGTGAATTACAGTGCCCCTGAGCTCCTTTCTTCAACTCGCTTTCTTGTGACCTGGCCGCAACACCGCAGGATGTCTTCAGGCCCTAATCTGGTTCCAGTACGGCATGCTGAGCCTTTGGTTATTTCCTCTTCCTGGTGGGAAATGAGAGTTAAATTTGCCCGTCCAGACACCTCCAGCTAGCCTCTCATTGGTTCTCGCTATTCCTGTTCATCTTCCGCAGAAATTGCAAACTGGGCCAAACAGGAGGTTAAAGGCGCTGACTCTCCAAGTGGGGAGAGTGTTAGTAAAGCGTCTGGAATGTTGCACCCGAGTACCAGTGGAGGAAAACTGAGACATATTTGAACACGTCTCCCGTTCACATGGTTGATCATACTTGGGTTCCACATGCATGTTTTAGCTGAAGGAAGAATACCTTAAACCTGGAGAGTTGAGACCCGTGTAATGGGTACCATGCAATATGACTTCAAAGGGTCTTCATTTGATCACCGAACCTCTCCAATCCTATCACTGCTGCGTTTATGCCCCTGTACACACGCTTGATTCTCTTTTGGAGACATAGCAATCCATAGGTTTTAAGATACTTACTAGTCAGGTACATTCTTAGGCGTTTAATATGGGGTGTTGAGTCCATTTCGTTGAGCAAGGAGTAGCTCTTGTCTATTCCATATTTGGCTTAAGGAACTTTATCTGTGCTCATTTCAATCTCTGGTTTTATGCAGCACCCCAACTCACCTTTCCCCTTAAGCAAGCATAAGTTGGTTTTCTAAATTTGAGACCCTGTTCTGTTTTGGAATTCAGTTCCTGTGTAGCCAAGTTTACATTCCGTGTATTAGTGATATCTTATGATGTTTCTTTTTCTGTGTGACTTATTTCAGTTAGAATCATCGTACCTGAATCCACTCATTGTGCTGCTAAGGGCCTGATGACACAGATTTCATTGCTGAGTGATATTGCTTTGTAAGTAAATACCACAACTTCTTTATCCATTTTTCACTTTCTGCGATGTTGAACTTGTACTGTAAACGAGGTTATTGTAAACAGATCCGTTCCAAACTTTGGGGTGGCTGTGTCTTTTTGATTTTAATTTCCCTAAGCTATAGGACCATAAGTGGAAGTGCCCTAGGTTCTGTTGCTTTGTTTTTTAGATGTTTCAGGAAACACCATACACTTCTCCCGAGTGGTTGTTGGCAATTTACATCCCGCCCATCAGCATAACAAGGCTCCCAGTTCTCCATGGCCTGTCTTGTCTTTCTGGATTTTACACTTTTTTCAGATGGCCCTTTTGACCGGGGGGAAGTGAGACTTCATTGTAGTGCAGATTTCCTTTGCAAGCTTGCTTGGTTGGCCAAAAAGGGCGTATGCGTTTTTTCCTGAATATATTCAGGAAAAAACGCATACGCCCTTTTTGGCCAAGTGCATCATTGTGGACGTTCTGCCTCTTTTCCTATGCTTTCAATGCAATTCCAGTCTACCTCCTGAAATCGGTTTCCTGCAATTCTGCCCCGCTTTCAAGTCCTCTTGGCAGCCTTACTTCAGTCTATTTTTGGACGATAGCTGTCATTTATAACTCTGCAGGTTTGTGAATTACAGTGCCCCTGAGCTCCTTTCTTCAACTCGCTTTCTTTTGAGCTGGCCGCAACACCGCAGGATGGCTTCAGGCCCTAATCTGGTTCTGGTACGGCACGCTGAGCCTTTGGTTAATTCCTCTTCCTGGTGGGAAATGAGAGTTAAATTTGCCCGTCCAGACACCTCCAGCTAGCCTCTCATTGGTTCTCGCTATTCCTGTTCATCTTCCGCAGAAATTGCAAACTGGGCCAAACAGGAGGTTAAAGGCGCTGACTCTCCAAGTGGGGAGAGTGTTAGTAAAGCGTCTGGAATGTTGCACCCGAGTACCAGGGGAGGAAAACTGAGACATATTTGAACACGTCTCCCGTTCACATGGTTGATCATACTTGGGTTCCACATGCATGTTTTAGCTGAAGGAAGAATACCTTAAACCTGGAGAGTTGAGACCCGTGTAATGGGTACCATGCAATATGACTTCAAAGGGTCTTCATTTGCTCACCGAACCTCTCCAATCCTATCACTGCTGCGTTTATGCCCCTGTACACATGCTTGATTCTCTTTTGGAGACATAGCAATCCATAGGTTTTACGATACTTACTAGTCAGGTACATTCTTAGGCGTTTAATATGCGGTGTTGAGTCCATTTCGTTGAGCAAGGAGTAGCTCTTGTCTATTCCATATTTGACTTAAGGAACTTTATCTGTGCTCATTTCAATCTCTGGTTTTATGCAGCACTCCAACTCACCTTTACCCTTAAGCAAGCATAAGTTGGTTTTCTAAATTTGAGACCCTGTTCTGTTCTGTAATTCAGTTCCTGTGTAGCCAGGTTTACATTCCGTGTATTACTGATATCTTATGACGTTTCTTTTTCTGTGTGACTTATTTCAGGTAGAATCATCATACCTGAATCCACTCATTGTGATGCTAAGGGCCTGATGACATAGATTTCATTGCTGAGTGATATTGCTTTGTAAGTAAATACCACAACTTCTTTATCCATTTTTCACTTTCTGCAATGTTGAACTTGTACTGTAAACGAGGTTCTTGTAAACAGAGGCGTCCCAAACTTTGGGGTGGCTGTGTCTTTTTGATTTTAATTTCCCTAAGCTATAGGACCATAAGTGGCAGTGCCCTAGGCTCTGTTGCTTTGTTTTTTAGATGTTTCAGGAAACACCATACACTTCTCCCAAGTGTCTGTTGGCAATTTACATCCCGCCCATCAGCATAACAAGGCTCCCAGTTCTCCATGGCCTGTCCTGCCTTTCTGGATTTTACACTTTTTTCAGATGGCCCTTTTGACCGGGGGGAAGTGAGACTTCATTGTACTGCAGATTTCCTTTGCAAGCTTGCTTGGTTGGCCAAAAAGGGCGTATGCGTTTTCTCCTGAATATATTCAGGAAAAAACGCATACGCCCTTTTTGGCCAAGTGCATCATTGTGGACGTTCTGCCTCTTTTCCTATGCTTTCAATGCAATTCCAGTCTACCTCCTGAAATCGGTTTCCTGCAATTCTGCCCCGCTTTCAAGTCCTCTTGGCAGCCTTACTTCAGTCTATTTTTGGATGATAGCTGTCATTTATAACTCTGCAGGTTTGTGAATTACAGTGCCCCTGAGCTCCTTTCTTCAACTCGCTTTCTTGTGACCTGGCCGCAACACCGCAGGATGTCTTCAGGCCCTAATCTGGTTCCAGTACGGCATGCTGAGCCTTTGGTTATTTCCTCTTCCTGGTGGGAAATGAGAGTTAAATTTGCCCGTCCAGACACCTCCAGCTAGCCTCTCATTGGTTCTCGCTATTCCTGTTCATCTTCCACAGAAATTGCAAACTGGGCCAAACAGGAGGTTAAAGGCGCTGACTCTCCAAGTGGGGAGAGTGTTAGTAAAGCGTCTGGAATGTTGCACCCGAGTACCAGTGGAGGAAAACTGAGACATATTTGAACACGTCTCCCGTTCACATGGTTGATCATACTTGGGTTCCACATGCATGTTTTAGCTGAAGGAAGAATACCTTAAACCTGGAGAGTTGAGACCCGTGTAATGGGTACCATGCAATATGACTTCAAAGGGTCTTCATTTGATCACCGAACCTCTCCAATCCTATCACTGCTGCGTTTATGCCCCTGTACACACGCTTGATTCTCTTTTGGAGACATAGCAATCCATAGGTTTTAAGATACTTACTAGTCAGGTACATTCTTAGGCGTTTAATATGGGGTGTTGAGTCCATTTCGTTGAGCAAGGAGTAGCTCTTGTCTATTCCATATTTGGCTTAAGGAACTTTATCTGTGCTCATTTCAATCTCTGGTTTTATGCAGCACCCCAACTCACCTTTACCCTTAAGCAAGCATAAGTTGGTTTTCTAAATTTGAGACCCTGTTCTGTTTTGGAATTCAGTTCCTGTGTAGCCAAGTTTACATTCCGTGTATTAGTGATATCTTATGATGTTTCTTTTTCTGTGTGACTTATTTCAGTTAGAATCATCGTACCTGAATCCACTCATTGTGCTGCTAAGGGCCTGATGACACAGATTTCATTGCTGAGTGATATTGCTTTGTAAGTAAATACCACAACTTCTTTATCCATTTTTCACTTTCTGCGATGTTGAACTTGTACTGTAAACGAGGTTATTGTAAACAGATCCGTTCCAAACTTTGGGGTGGCTGTGTCTTTTTGATTTTAATTTCCCTAAGCTATAGGACCATAAGTGGAAGTGCCCTAGGTTCTGTTGCTTTGTTTTTTAGATGTTTCAGGAAACACCATACACTTCTCCCGAGTGGTTGTTGGCAATTTACATCCCGCCCATCAGCATAACAAGGCTCCCAGTTCTCCATGGCCTGTCTTGTCTTTCTGGATTTTACACTTTTTTCAGATGGCCCTTTTGACCGGGGGGAAGTGAGACTTCATTGTAGTGCAGATTTCCTTTGCAAGCTTGCTTGGTTGGCCAAAAAGGGCGTATGCGTTTTTTCCTGAATATATTCAGGAAAAAACGCATACGCCCTTTTTGGCCAAGTGCATCATTGTGGACGTTCTGCCTCTTTTCCTATGCTTTCAATGCAATTCCAGTCTACCTCCTGAAATCGGTTTCCTGCAATTCTGCCCCGCTTTCAAGTCCTCTTGGCAGCCTTACTTCAGTCTATTTTTGGACGATAGCTGTCATTTATAACTCTGCAGGTTTGTGAATTACAGTGCCCCTGAGCTCCTTTCTTCAACTCGCTTTCTTTTGAGCTGGCCGCAACACCGCAGGATGGCTTCAGGCCCTAATCTGGTTCTGGTACGGCACGCTGAGCTTTTGGTTAATTCCTCTTCCTGGTGGGAAATGAGAGTTAAATTTGCCCGTCCAGACACCTCCAGCTAGCCTCTCATTGGTTCTCGCTATTCCTGTTCATCTTCCGCAGAAATTGCAAACTGGGCCAAACAGGAGGTTAAAGGCGCTGACTCTCCAAGTGGGGAGAGTGTTAGTAAAGCGTCTGGAATGTTGCACCCGAGTACCAGGGGAGGAAAACTGAGACATATTTGAACACGTCTCCCGTTCACATGGTTGATCATACTTGGGTTCCACATGCATGTTTTAGCTGAAGGAAGAATACCTTAAACCTGGAGAGTTGAGACCCGTGTAATGGGTACCATGCAATATGACTTCAAAGGGTCTTCATTTGCTCACCGAACCTCTCCAATCCTATCACTGCTGCGTTTATGCCCCTGTACACATGCTTGATTCTCTTTTGGAGACATAGCAATCCATAGGTTTTACGATACTTACTAGTCAGGTACATTCTTAGGCGTTTAATATGCGGTGTTGAGTCCATTTCGTTGAGCAAGGAGTAGCTCTTGTCTATTCCATATTTGACTTAAGGAACTTTATCTGTGCTCATTTCAATCTCTGGTTTTATGCAGCACTCCAACTCACCTTTACCCTTAAGCAAGCATAAGTTGGTTTTCTAAATTTGAGACCCTGTTCTGTTCTGTAATTCAGTTCCTGTGTAGCCAGGTTTACATTCCGTGTATTACTGATATCTTATGACGTTTCTTTTTCTGTGTGACTTATTTCAGGTAGAATCATCATACCTGAATCCACTCATTGTGATGCTAAGGGCCTGATGACATAGATTTCATTGCTGAGTGATATTGCTTTGTAAGTAAATACCACAACTTCTTTATCCATTTTTCACTTTCTGCGATGTTGAACTTGTACTGTAAACGAGGTTCTTGTAAACAGAGGCGTCCCAAACTTTGGGGTGGCTGTGTCTTTTTGATTTTAATTTCCCTAAGCTATAGGACCATAAGTGGCAGTGCCCTAGGCTCTGTTGCTTTGTTTTTTAGATGTTTCAGGAAACACCATACACTTCTCCCAAGTGTCTGTTGGCAATTTACATCCCGCCCATCAGCATAACAAGGCTCCCAGTTCTCCATGGCCTGTCCTGCCTTTCTGGATTTTACACTTTTTTCAGATGGCCCTTTTGACCGGGGGGAAGTGAGACTTCATTGTACTGCAGATTTCCTTTGCAAGCTTGCTTGGTTGGCCAAAAAGGGCGTATGCGTTTTCTCCTGAATATATTCAGGAAAAAACGCATACGCCCTTTTTGGCCAAGTGCATCATTGTGGACGTTCTGCCTCTTTTCCTATGCTTTCAATGCAATTCCAGTCTACCTCCTGAAATCGGTTTCCTGCAATTCTGCCCCGCTTTCAAGTCCTCTTGGCAGCCTTACTTCAGTCTATTTTTGGACGATAGCTGTCATTTATAACTCTGCAGGTTTGTGAATTACAGTGCCCCTGAGCTCCTTTCTTCAACTCGCTTTCTTGTGACCTGGCCGCAACACCGCAGGATGGCTTCAGGCCCTAATCTGGTTCCGGCACGGCACGCTGAGCCTTTGGTTAATTCCTCTTCCTGGTGGGAAATGAGAGTTAAATTTGCCCGTCCAGACACCTCCAGCTAGTCTCTCATTGGTTCTCGCTATTCCTGTTCATCTTCCGCAGAAATTGCAAACTGGGCCAAACAGGAGGTTAAAGGCGCTGACTCTCCAAGTGGGGAGAGTGTTAGTAAAGCGTCTGGAATGTTGCACCCGAGTACCAGGGGAGGAAAACTGAGACATATTTGAACACGTCTCCCGTTCACATGGTTGATCATACTTGGGTTCCACATGCATGTTTTAGCTGAAGGAAGAATACCTTAAACCTGGAGAGTTGAGACCCGTGTAATGGGTACCATGCAATATGACTTCAAAGGGTCTTCATTTGCTCACCGAACCTCTCCAATCCTATCACTGCTGCGTTTATGCCCCTGTACACACGCTTGATTCTCTTTTGGAGACATAGCAATCCATAGGTTTTAAGATACTTACTAGTCAGGTACATTCTTAGGCGTTTAATATGGGGTGTTGAGTCCATTTCGTTGAGCAAGGAGTAGCTCTTGTCTATTCCATATTTGACTTAAGGAACTTTATCTGTGCTCATTTCAATCTCTGGTTTTATGCAGCACCCCAACTCACCTTTCCCCTTAAGCAAGCATAAGTTGGTTTTCTAAATTTGAGACCCTCTTCTGTTTTGGAATTCAGTTCCTGTGTAGCCAAGTTTACATTCCGTGTATTAGTGATATCTTATGATGTTTCTTTTTCTGTGTGACTTATTTCAGTTAGAATCATCGTACCTGAATCCACTCATTGTGCTGCTAAGGGCCTGATGACACAGATTTCATTGCTGAGTGATATTGCTTTGTAAGTAAATACCACAACTTCTTTATCCATTTTTCACTTTCTGCGATGTTGAACTTGTACTGTAAACGAGGTTCTTGTAAACAGATCCGTTCCAAACTTTGGGGTGGCTGTGTCTTTTTGATTTTAATTTCCCTAAGCTATAGGCCCATAAGTGGAAGTGCCCTAGGTTCTGTTGCTTTGTTTTTTACATGTTTCAGGAAACACCATACACTTCTCCCGAGTGGTTGTTGGCAATTTACATCCCGCCCATCAGCATAACAAGGCTCCCAGTTCTCCATGGCCTGTCTTGTCTTTCTGGATTTTACACTTTTTTCAGATGGCCCTTTTGACCAGGGGGAAGTGAGACTTCATTGTAGTGCAGATTTCCTTTGCAAGCTTGCTTGGTTGGCCAAAAAGGGCGTATGCGTTTTTTCCTGAATAT